>NC_140584.1:684763173-685963173 GCF_964204655.1 Triturus cristatus
TGGGATCATACTTCGAAATCAGAGGCAAAGACCAGGATGCTGCATCCCCACTTAGGTACGGCAACACAAAGGCTACTCGAGATTGAGCATCTGAAAAAATGGAAGGGCGGCACATGAAATGTAACGAACACTGCGTAATGAATATTTGAGCCTTCTGTGGATCCCCACTGAAGCGCTCAGGTGCTGCTAATGGTATGACGGGTGAGAGGGAGTGAATCACCTGAGTAGTCATCCTATTAGTCCCTTTAGGTAATGAAGCTTGAGCGTCCGACCCAGAACCAGAAGGTTGTCTAAGCCTTTGCGCCAATTCTGCGGTCTCTTTTCTAGAGTTTACTACTTCTACTCTAAGGCTCTGGTTTTCCTCTCGGACTGCACTTAACTCTTTTTGTATGGTATCTAATATGGTTCCTAACCCTTGTAAGTCTATTCCCTCAGCCATCTCTGTTCCGGTGTAAAATGCAACTTGGGCACTTCACTCTGTCAGACCTTAATCAACTGTACGCTACTACACAGGAACAGAGATGCTAGCTCCCGAAACCACCCCGACAGCAACCTAGAGCTTAGTGTAACAAGTCTCTAGAGAGGCTATCATGGGGGAAGGGGGAAAAGTGGATAAAATAACAAAAGAGAGAAGAGACTGTTCTGGCCGGTTTCTTCAGTAGTCCGTCCTGCAGACGTCTATTGTTGATGAGAAGAACCTGTAGACAAGAGTTAATATTATCATAAACCCATTTAGTCCTTAAACCTGTCCTTATCTTTTAAACCCTGTTATCTCGCTTCCTTACCCTACTAATTCTAGAACTCAGCTCCTCTTCTATTTCTATTTAGTCTTTTCTGTGTGTGCTCTTTTATTCTTTTACTGTGTTCTTCGTCTGCAATTAGAAAAACAACTTTAACCAAATTTTATCTTCTTCAAGCAACTCTTTCTCCCTGTGTAATTTTACTTACTTCTCTATTCTCTGTTTACTCTCTTCTATTTTAATATTCCTCGCTGTCTGCCTTATTTGCAGTTTCTTTCTTTCTAGCACACCTGCAATATATTTACATTTTGTTAAAGACTTCTACTCTCCTTCTTGACTCTGTATTATTTATGTTCAAATGAGAATTTAACTTACTGTGTTTAGGGTCTTTTCCTATTGGTAATTAATCATCTGTTATAATGTATTTTCTCTTCTTGCGTCGGTTTTGCCTTATTGCTCTTGGTTCCTAAGCTACAGACTGAGACGTCTTTTATCTATATGGTGATTTTTTTTACTCTTATTAACTATTTACACCTTACTCATGTGTTCTAACATGTAATTCTAACAACTCCTTCGTTGTTACAGGTCTTGCCGATTCAGTGCTCGACTTCAGTGCTGGGTTAGAGAAATGCCGTTTTTCTTCACAGTAAGTTCGTTTTACTTAAATTAGCTATCAGCAAATGTACTTATATTCACAGTCGTGTAAATACGCCTTTGATAACTTAGCTTCGATTTCTTCTTCTTTTTCCAGATACTCTGGTGCGACGCTGCTTCGTCTTTCTCCACGCGGCACAAATGCCTCACAAACACGGAGGCCTGCCGCTCTCCTCACCAGCCGCTTAACTTCTTTGAACACGGGTTCACGGATTCGTTGTCAGCAGACTTCCGTGTACCCTTCTCTGCCCTGGTAACGATAAAACTCTCCGAAAACAAACACTATAACTATTTCGCTATCGAACTCTGAAGTACGCTCCTGACTCTCTGGAATTCTTGGTGAAGTGCGCAGTTCACAAGCAGCGCGAGCCTCACCTGGAATTCCAGCGCGTTCTCTCCTGGGCACTAGAACGCTAACAGCTACTCAGTTCTGGTGGCCTTTTTAGGTGCCATTTCCGAGTCAGCTCCATCCATGTATCTTCCATAGCACAGGGAGTGTAAGCTTTGACCTTTCGATGCGCTATTAAACCTATCTGTAACCTTGGAGTCCTGACACCTTATAATCTGATGGGGCATACAAATATATCTTGGTGGCAGGGGATTCATGCTCCAGATTCCTATGGGTCTGGCCTCAGCACTCGGTTCACGCTCGAACTGTTATCAAAAATGTGCCAGTCTTTATAGGGACATACATGGTTGGCACGTTACATTCTGACCACAGCCCGGTGTTTAGCTCTTGGGCTTACAAAGGGGCCATGGAAAGTATGGACGTAGCATTGTGGTACTCCTTTCTGTACCATCCTGAGGGAAATTCGGTTGTGGAGAGGAAAAACCGGGACTTAAAACAATGTTTAACAGCTAGGGTATTAGGCAAGGGCGGTAGTTGGGTCAATCACTTATAAGGGGTACAGATAGCCCTCAACAATCAGGCAAGAAGTTCTCTAGGGGGTTTCACTCTATATGAGGTCCTATTTGGGATGAGAATGTGGGTACCTGATCTTGATTGTGAAGGCGCAGTGGCGGATGAGAAACCATTTGATATCCATGATCGTTTGGCTGTTTTGCAGGATCTAAATGAATCCAGTACACAATAAAGTAACGTCCACAAAAACACAGACCGCCACTGGGGAAGTCAAGGCAGTCACGGCAAGACCTGTCTGGATCCCAAATGTCGGGGATCTGGTCAGAGAGAAAATAGCGAACAAAAAAGAATTTGGACCATCCTACAGAAAACCTGTACCCATCTGTTCTGCTTGGGTTTTCGGATCAGATAGAACCCGCTCATCAGAGCCTCACTAACCCAGCCAGAAAGTTACCCCCTCCATAGAACCTATTTACAATCCTGCAACCACATATATCTATCACCGAAGGACAGGGGATTCCTACTATACATACCAAGACCTCTTACAATCGGCGGCCTCGCGATCCCATACGGATCCAGACCTCTCTGCCCATACGACAGTATCACAAGTGGCGGCCTCGCGGTCCCATACAAACCCAGACCTCTCTACCCAGACGGCAGTCTCAGCACAATCGGCGGCCTCGCGATCCCATACGGATCCAGACCTCTCTGCCCATACGACAGTAACACAAGTGGCGGCCTCGCGGTCCCATACGAACCCAGACCTCTCTACCTAGACGGCAGTCTCAGCACAATCGGCGGCCTCGCGATCCCATACGGATCCAGACCTCTCTGTCCATACGACAGTATCACAAGTGGCGGCCTCGCGATCCCACCCGGATCCAGACCTCTCTGCCCATACGACAGTATCACAAGTGACGGCCTCGCGATCCCACCCGGATCCAGACCTCTCTGCCCATACGACAGTATCACAAGTGGCGGCCTTGCGGTCCCATACGAACACAGACCTCTCTACCCAGACGGCAGTCTCAGCCCAATCGGCGGCCTCGCGATCCCCTACGAATCCAGACCTCTCTGCCCATATGACAGTATCACAAGTGGCGGCCTCGCGGTCCCATACGAACCCAGACCTCTCTGCCCAGACGGCAGTCTCAGCACAATCGGCGGCCTCGCGATCCCATACGGATCCAGACCTCTCTGCCCATACGACAGTATCACAAGTGGCGGCCTCGCGGTCCCATACGAACCCAGACCTCTCTACCCAGACGGCAGTCTCAGATCACAAGTGACGGCCTCGCGGTCCCATACAAACCCAGACCTCTCTACCCAGACGGCAGTCTCAGATCACAAGTGGCGGCCTCGCGATTCCATACGAATCCAGACCTCTCTACCCAGACGGCAGTCTCATACGACAGTTCATCCTATGATCACCATAACATACAAAAAGGGAATCAGTCTCACTATTCATCAGATCACACAAGGATTGCCAGTTCGAGCATAGCCTGTTCTCAGGTTCGAGGGGCTCCTCTTTCCCTTATTCAGTTACCACTTACCTGATCAGGGTTAACATCTGTTCATGTAGCCGCAGCTGACTAGAAGAATAGGCTACCCTCTTATACAAGAACACGCAGCACATGTTGGTTCACTACAAACTGGATACTTTATTACTCATTACATACACAATCACATAACATTACGATATAACACATAACCTGCAAAGAAAAGTGAAAGATTAAGTTGTACACTCTAATAAGAAAGGGTCGACATCACCTTAGTAGTATGTAGCCTGCACTCAGTGGTCATCTAGGTTCCCTTCTCGTCTGTGTCTCGGCTCGCCTGGAATCACCCTTCTCCGAGTCACTGGGACCTCTTCCTTATCGGCTACTCTCTCCTCTCTGGCTATTCTGCTAGGAAAGCATCTGTCTCTCGGTTCTTCTCCGCCTTCAAGATGGCGTCTGTCTTCCCTGGAATAAGTAGTAGCTTTACTGCTAACGGCTAGATGCCGCCTACGGACTGAACATGTAACTGCCTCAGACTTTCACTAATATAGAGGTGCGTTTCCTCATGGAAAATTCCGGCCCGTAACCTGCCGCCCACCAAATTCTTGTACCTCCCCGTACCAAGGACACGTTCCCAGCCGGCCGGCCTGATGTAGTGTCTTCGGCATGAAGAAAAATACCTGAATCGGTTCTCTCCAAGCGAATAACACCTCATAACTAAAACATTACTGTTAGACGGCGACCTCAGAGGAGCCCGGAAAGGGGTCCTGACTTCCCTGAGTCCCACCCGTGTTGTATTGTAGCCGGGCACTGGCGAGAGATTCCCCAGGGGGAGGAATCTCGCAACTAGGATCGTACTTCTGGCACCACACGACACAGAGAGACCACACTGGGTATTCTCAGAAACAAGCTTTATCAAATAGGTATCACTGCAAATATGTACAAGATGAGCACGGGCTCAAGAGTCTCGGAAAGGTAGGGGGTAGCGGGACTGTCTCTGGTAACGGTTCAAAGCAGGTACGTATCCGGCGCACAGCTCACAATCCTCGAGCTGGGGGATACTTGGTCGGAGTCGGGGTCCGGCGGGACCGTGAGAGTCTGGGGGAGCCGCGAGTCACTCAGCAGGGCTCAGGTACAAGTTCGGAGGTCTTACGATCTTCAGGGAGCCGCGAGTCACTCAGCAGGGCTCAGGTACAAGTTCGGAGGTCTTACGATCTTCAGGGAGCCGCGAGTCACTCAGCAGGGCTCAGGTACAAGTTCGGAGGTCTTACGATCTTCAGGGAGCCGCGAGTCACTCAGCAGGGCTCAGGTACAAGTTCGGAGGTCTTACGATCTTCAGGGAGCCGCGAGTCACTCAGCAGGGCTCAGGTGGGTTCCAGTTCCAGGAGCCGCGACCACGTCAGCAGGCTCTCGTTGTTCCAGCGTCGAATCTGCCGGACAGTCTCAGAGCACCCCTTGTTATAGGTCGACCCCGCTTTGATGTCCGGAGTCTGCGCAGGCAGGGGTCTTGTCACCTGGGGGCCGCTTGTCGGGGTTTCCTGCTATTGTCTTTTGATCCTTTCAGGGCCGGGTCGGGAGGAGTCCCAGACACCCAGCAGGCACGGAGCCAGCCCGCAGGGAGGCCGGAGGGCCGATCGAAACCCATCGTCCCAGGGGAGTTCAGAGGTGCGATAGAAACTGCTCCTCCCTCTCTCATCCCCTGGAAGCGTGATGTCCTCCAGCCGGAGTGGCGCCTCGAGGCCCGGGTCGCGCTGGAGCCGGGCGGCCATCTTGTTGCAGGGAGTGGGCACGCGGGCCCGGGGTGGCCGAAAGGAGAGAGGCCATGGATGGGGATGTCCGGGGTTGGTGCAGGTGTCCTGGTGGGAAAGGTCGGCTGGGCCGCGTGCTTGGGCTGCAGGCACCAGGTTTCGGTGGTGCGGGGGCACGGGGGGGCCATTCTACGAGGCCGGGTCCAACACGCGTACCCCCCAGCTGAAAGCCGGAGAGAACTGCCCATCACCTTGGGGGGTTCTCTTCGCTGAGGCGGAAGAACCGGGAGAGGCCGTCAGCGTTGGCGTGGCCCGTACCAGGGCGGTGTTCTACGGTGAAGTCCATTCCCTGGAGGGAGATTGACCACCGCAGTAGCTTGGGGTTTTCTCCTCGCATCTGCATGAGCCATCGCAAGGGCCGATGGTCAGTTTGGACCCTGAAATGAGTGCCGAACAGGTAGGGTCGTAGTTTTTTGAGTGCCCAGACCACGGCAAAGGCTTCGCGCTCTATGGTGCTCCACTTCTGTTCTCGGGGTAGCAGCCGCCGACTGAGGAAGGCGACGGGCTGGTCTAGGCCTTGATCATTCACTTGGGACAGGACGGCCCCAATGCCATGCTCGGAGGCATCGGTCTGGACTATGAACTCCTTGGTGTAGTCGGGAGCCTGGAGGACGGGGGCCGTGCACATGGCCTTTTTTAGAGCATCGAAAGCTTCCTGGCAGGCAGCCGTCCATTGCACCTTCTTTGGCTGTTTTTTAGACGTGAGTTCCGTGAGAGGGCCGACCAGGCTGCCATACCCCTGAATGAATCGGCGGTAGTAGCCCGTGAGTCCCAGAAAGGCTCGGACTTCCGTTTGGGTGATGGGTGGGTCCCAGGCCAGGATGGCGTCGATCTTTGGCTGTAGAGGAGCGACCTGGCCACTCCCGACTTGGTGCCCCAGGTAGACTACGGATCCTTGCCCGATCTGGCACTTGCTGGCTTTTATGGTGAGGCCTGCCTGGCGCAGGGCGGTTAGCACTCTCCGGAGGTGCTGGAGGTGCTCACTCCACTCTGAACTGAAGACAGCGATGTCGTCCAGATAGGCCGCGCTGAACTGTTCTAGCCCGGCCAGGACCCTATTTACCAGTCTCTGGAAAGTGGCCGGGGCATTTTTCATCCCGAAGGGCATCACGCGGAAGCGGTAGTGCCCATCGGGGGTGGAGAAAGCAGACCTCTCCTTGGCCCCTTCGGTGAGCGCAATCTGCCAGTAGCCGCAGGTGAGGTCGAAAGTGCTGAGGAACCGGGCGGCCCCTAGTCGGTCAATGAGCTCGTCGGCTCGTGGAATGGGGTGGGCATCGGCTCGGGTAACGTCATTGAGCCCCCGGTAATCCACGCAGAACCGGAGCTCGGGGGCGACACCGGGGGCTGCTGCCTTCGGAACCAGGACCACGGGGCTGGCCCAGGGACTGTCAGAGGGCTCGATCACCCCCAGGGTCAACATCTTCGAGACTTCGGCTTGAATACAGGACCGGACCCGGTCAGGAACCCGGTAGGCTCGGTGTCTCACCGGCGGGCTGTCCCCGGTGTCCACATCGTGAACACACCAGTTGGTGACCCGGGGGGTCAGGGAGAAGAGGTCAGAAAATTGTCTGAGGAGCTGGCGGCAGTCCGCTTGTTGCTGGGCAGTGAGGGCTGGGGTGAGGTTCACTCCCTCCACGGAGCCATCCTGCTCCTTGACACACAGGAGGTCCGGGAGGGGATCCGACTCATCTTCGGCCCCGTCATCGGTGGCCAGCAGGAGGCTCAGTTCTGTCCGCACGAAGTGAGGCTTGAGGCGGTTCACGTGCAGGACCCGGATGGGATCCCGAGGCGACTGGACGTCCACCAAGTAGGTGACTTGGCTCTTCCTCTCAACCACTTTGTAGGGCCCAGTCCATCGGTCCTGGAGAGCGCCAGGCTTCACGGGGGCCATGACCCACACCTGCTGGCCCGGCTGGAACTCGACCAGAGTAGCATTCTGGTCGTACCAGCGCTTCATTTCTTCTTGACTCGCCTCCAGGTTGGCCTCGGCCAGTTCTCGGAACCTCCTGGTCTGGTTCCGGAGGGCCAGGACATATTGGAACACATCTCGGGGGGTGGTCTGGGGTGCTGCCTCCCACCCTTCCTTAACCAAACTGAGGGGACCTCGGACGGGGTGCCCATAGAGTAATTCAAACGGGCTGAACCCTAAGGACTTCTGGGGGACCTCCCGGTAAGCGAACAAGAGGCAGGGGAGCAGGACGTCCCACTTACGCCGGAGGGGCTCTTCTAGGCCAGCGATCATCCCTTTCAAAGTCCTATTAAACCTCTCTACTAGGCCGTTCCCTTGGGGATGGTACGGGGTTGTGAACTTATAGGACACCCCACATTGTTGCCACAGGGACGTCATATACCTTGATATAAAATTAGTGCCGCGATCGCTCACGACCTCGCGGGGGAAACCCACCCTGGAGAAGATCCCCATCAGGGCCCGGCCCACCACGGGGGCCGTAATGGTGCGCAGGGGAATAGCCTCTGGATAGCGGGTGGCGTGGTCTACTAGGACCAAGATGAAACGGTGACCTTGGGAGGTGGGGGGGTCCAGTGGCCCCACGATGTCGATTCCGACTCGTTCGAAGGGGGTACTGACGACCGGGAAGGGTTGGAGGGGAGCCTTGCGCTTCCCCCCACTCTTCCCACTGGCTTGGCACGTGGGGCAGGACTTGCAGTGTGCCTCTACCGCTGCTTTCATCTTAGGCCAATAAAAATGGGTCACGAGACGGCTGTAGGTCTTGTCCTGACCCAGGTGACCGGCGAGGGGGACATCGTGGGCTAAGCCCAGGAGGAAATCCCGGAAGCGGAGGGGTACCACCAGTACCCGTCCGGATCCCAGCTCCACTGATTTCTGCTCACTATACAGGATGTTATTTTCCCAATAGATTCGGTGCGTTCCGGTCTGGTCACCTGCGGCTTGGCCCTCGGCCTGGCGCCGCAGCCCGACCAGGGAAGGACAGGTGGCTTGCTCCCGGCAAAATTCTTCCCGGGTGGGCTCGCCCTCGTGGCGCCAATGGGCCAACTCGGGTAGATCCCCCAACTCGGGGACCGGGGCGGGGTCGGATGGTGCGGGTTCGTCGCTGGCGACGGACCCTTCCGATGGGGGAACGGGAGGACCCTCGGCGGGGACGGTACGGGCTTCTTCGACCGGGGTGCTCTCGACTTCTCTCCGGGGAGTGAGTCGGGCTGTCATAGATCGGGTGGTGGCACACACCCACTCGGGGAGTCCCATCATTCCTAGGTGGGCCTTGCGCTCTACGTGCTTCCAGGGAGAACTCTCCAGGTCGTTCCCTAAGAGGCAGTCGACCGGCTGGGAGGTTCTTACGGCCACCTTGAGTTTACCTATCACCCCTCCCCACTCAAATGGCACCAGGGCTACCTGACACATACTTTCCCTATTGTCTGCAGAGATTACGGGGCAAAAGACATTGGGGAGGATCTGCTCCTCGGGAACTAGGTGCCTGAGGACACCGGTGATACTGGCCCCGGTGTCCCGCAGGGCCTCTACCTGGTGGCCATTGATCTTGACGAGCTGCCCATATTTCTGTGTGTTGGACGGTAGGAGGCTACCAGGGATCATTTCCCTATCTCCCAGGGATACTAGGGCCATAGCGGCGGGTTCCCACTCCTCGGCTTCCTCAACCTCCTCCCCCAGGGCTACGTTGGCTATCTGTCTCGCAGGGGTGACTTGGGTGGCCATGGGGCACTCTGGGTCATTGGCGTAGTGCCCGGGTTTCTGGCAACGAAAACATGTGACGGTCACCCGGTGTCCTCGTCTCCCAGGGGGCCCTGTTACTGGTGGGGGGGGCGCCGGGAAAGGTGGAGGTGGTGTCTTCGGGGGGCTAGGCTGGGACTCTCTCGGCCCTCCCTGGTTCCCTCCCCCTCTCTGGCGGGGTGGTCCCTGACTGGTTCGGGGGTACTCTCCTACCATGCCCCGGGAGACCCGGGTGTTGGTCCAGCGGTCGGCCTCCACAGCCAGCTTCCGGGGATCTGTGAGCTTGCTATCCAGCAGATGTTGACGTAGCTCTACGAAGCAGTTCGCAGCCAGATGTTCCCATAACATGAGGTCAGTGAGTTCGGCAAGGGTGGTGACCTTGCTGCCCTTGACCCACCCATCGAAGGCCCGACTAAAAAAGTTTACATACTCCACCCAGGTGGTGCCCGGGATCTTCCTGCAGTCCCGGAACCGTTGGCGGTACATTTCTGGGGTGAGGCCGTATCTTGTGAGGAGAGCCTCTTTCATGTGGCTGTAGGAGGTCTGCAGGGAGAGGGGTAGGTCGAGCAGGGTGTCCCTTCCTTCGCTCAGAAACCGCCCCCACAACCCCACCCCCCAGTCCTTCTGTGGAATCCGATGGGAGGTCATGGCGACCTCGTAGGCCCGAAACCATTGCTGAATGTCATCGTTTTTATAATATTCTTTGACCACATCCTTGGGGATGTGGACCTTCTGTTCCGCTGGGGGGGCCGTCTCTCGGTTCCCCGAGGGCCTCCCGTCCTCATTTCGGGCCTTGAGCTCGAGTTCTTTTAAGCTGCGTTCGTGCTCTAGTTGGAGCTTTCTTCCTTCGTGCTCCCGTTGGAGCTTCTTTTCTTCCAGTTCGCCTTGTACGCGCATTTGCTCTACCGCTAGCTTTTTCTCCGCTAACTTCAATTCGCCCTCGATTTTGAGTTTGGCTAACTCGAGTTCATGACTGCGGCTTCTCTCTCTGTCCGCGAGTTCTCCCGGGGATAGGCCCCCGTCTGGTACAATGCCTTGCACCTGATTGTCGCTGCTTTCACTTGGAGGGGGTTCGGCTTCGTCCGGGCGCTCCCCCGTGCCTTCCGGGCGGGATGCCCCGGTCTCCACCCAAGTTTTCAGTGCTTTCTGCAAGTCTTCCTTAGTGTTGAGGCCAGTGGTAGCTATTTTAAGTTCTTTGCAAAATTGTTTTAGCTCTTTGTGTGTGTATTCTTCCAGATGCTCCACCTGGAACACTCTGTTGGCGTTGGTTTCTGCGGAGCTCATGGCGCTTCCTTCTGCCATCTTTGTTGGTCGTGCGTCCGTTGTTCACTGTACGATCTCTAGGTGATGGGCCCGAATCCCGTCGCTTGCCACCAATGTTAGACGGCGACCTCAGAGGAGCCCGGAAAGGGGTCCTGACTTCCCTGAGTCCCACCCGTGTTGTATTGTAGCCGGGCACTGGCGAGAGATTCCCCAGGGGGAGGAATCTCGCAACTAGGATCGTACTTCTGGCACCACACGACACAGAGAGACCACACTGGGTATTCTCAGAAACAAGCTTTATCAAATAGGTATCACTGCAAATATGTACAAGATGAGCACGGGCTCAAGAGTCTCGGAAAGGTAGGGGGTAGCGGGACTGTCTCTGGTAACGGTTCAAAGCAGGGACGTATCCGGCGCACAGCTCACAATCCTCGAGCTGGGGGATACGTGGTCGGAGTCGGGGTCCGGCGGGACCGTGAGAGTCTGGGGGAGCCGCGAGTCACTCAGCAGGGCTCAGGTACAAGTTCGGAGGTCTTACGATCTTCAGGGAGCCGCGAGTCACTCAGCAGGGCTCAGGTACAAGTTCGGAGGTCTTACGATCTTCAGGGAGCCGCGAGTCACTCAGCAGGGCTCAGGTACAAGTTCGGAGGTCTTACGATCTTCAGGGAGCCGCGAGTCACTCAGCAGGGCTCAGGTACAAGTTCGGAGGTCTTACGATCTTCAGGGAGCCGCGAGTCACTCAGCAGGGCTCAGGTGGGTTCCAGTTCCAGGAGCCGCGACCACGTCAGCAGGCTCTCGTTGTTCCAGCGTCGAATCTGCCGGACAGTCTCAGAGCACCCCTTGTTATAGGTCGACCCCGCTTTGATGTCCGGAGTCTGCGCAGGCAGGGGTCTTGTCACCTGGGGGCCGCTTGTCGGGGTTTCCTGCTATTGTCTTTTGATCCTTTCAGGGCCGGGTCGGGAGGAGTCCCAGACACCCAGCAGGCACGGAGCCAGCCCGCAGGGAGGCCGGAGGGCCGATCGAAACCCATCGTCCCAGGGGAGTTCAGAGGTGCGATAGAAACTGCTCCTCCCTCTCTCATCCCCTGGAAGCGTGATGTCCTCCAGCCGGAGTGGCGCCTCGAGGCCCGGGTCGCGCTGGAGCCGGGCGGCCATCTTGTTGCAGGGAGTGGGCACGCGGGCCCGGGGTGGCCGAAAGGAGAGAGGCCATGGATGGGGATGTCCGGGGTTGGTGCAGGTGTCCTGGTGGGAAAGGTCGGCTGGGCCGCGTGCTTGGGCTGCAGGCACCAGGTTTCGGTGGTGCGGGGGCACGGGGGGGCCATTCTACGAGGCCGGGTCCAACAATTACATTTGACCTAGAAGCATCCCAAGCTGCCGGAGCAGAAAGAAAGATGGAGTCTCTCCCGTTTGAGGCCTACCAGGCCTGAATTCAACACAGCTCCATGAAGTACCCTCACTACAGGACAGATTATCCCTAATACTAACGAATCTATCCCCTAGGCTATGTGTGCAAGCCCTGATCTATGGGGAAGAGCACAGAATCATGTCGAAGTGCCTAGTAAATAGGCTCCATTCACTACTCTAACCCTTAGACTTGAATGATAAGAGACTGAAGTCACATTCCATCATGGTGCCTCACAAGAAGGCCGGGAAAATCGAGCAGAACATTTCACCCTTGACTTCAGTCTATTATACATTCATTAAACAGACCTAATATCTGTGGAAGAATAATATGAAACAAGACTAACTGATCTATGTCTAGTACCAGGTGTGCAGAATTGAAGTAGTGAAGGAATACACTGAATACAGCAACAGATAGAAATCAAAATGCCGATAGTAATTAGAATACCTCCTAATATCTGACGTAACATATGTAAATCCGGTAACCAATTAAAGAGCCAGTCAAACCAGCCCTGGTCAATGTGTTTTCTAACTTCTTCTGTCAAGTCATGTAGTTTATCAATGTGAGCTTGAATGGATTTCGTATGATCCGACATGTTAAAACAACAAAGACCCTCAAAATCAGAACAATCGTGTCCATGTTTAAGCAAAAGATAATCAATGGCCGCTCGATTTTGCAAGATAGCCTTACGTTCACCCTGGGCGTCTAATAGCATGTCAGACAGGACTGTAGAAGTATGATTGATGGATTTTACCATCCAGCAGGTTATTTTCCCAATAGATTTGGCATTATAAACTGCCAAAGCAGGAACACCAACAATTGAAATAGCCAGGCTAAGGTATTCAGACTTGGAATATAAATGCAAAGATGAGTCACAATCCTCCTGTAACCTCACTGTATCTCGAATCACACGAGAGTTGGCATTCGGATGTGGAGAAAACATTAGTAAACTCAGTCTAGTAATGGCACAAGGGCCTCCAGAAATATTTGCGGGGATATATGGCCAGGAAGTATTACCACATGAGAAAAGCCATCCGGCAGGTAGTAACATCGTGCGATAGTGACTGGGGGTAACTACCATACTCTTGCAAGTCATGTTATTCTGAACAGAAGTACATGTTTTCGGTGTCCTTTGAAGGCACAAAGTTCGTTCATGAGCGGTGAATGAAGTGGCACCTTTCAATTTTAAACGCATACATTCAGAAATCGCACTAGGATCACAAGTAAGGAAAAAACATAAATCACCCTGTGTGATATTATAGGTAACTATTTGGGACTGGATGGGGGGTATCGGGTCTGACAGTACAGTACACAAGGGGCAATACTCATGGGCAGCGAAATCGCCCAGAAGAACATTGGGGCGAGCATTTGATATATTAAAAATATGAGTCAAAGTCTCCAATGAAGCAGGGACAGCAACTAAACAAGTTGCTAGAATATCCGTCACCGATCTCATCGGTGTCAAGCAGAAATGAGGGGCTTTAGTTACTTTCTTGGCTAATGTAATCCAAAAGTTCGACGACGAATCCCACGCAGCGAAGGAACGCGACACTCGGGTTCTCAACTCAGCCCGGGTTGATGGGATCCCTCCTCTTTCGTCGTACCAGCCCAAAAGGAGTCCAACGCCGACACATCCTGCAGCAACAGTCCAAAGAATGATCTGAAAGAGAATCAAATACAGGCATTATTCATTCTCGTAAGTAACATTTGTCAGCCGGGACTGCTTCCCAGCTATCTTTCCCTGGTCTCATAACTAAAATGGTGTTGTCTTGACCGGTTGCAATGACTTCTGCTTGTTCAGGGGGATTCTTAGGCGACTGCACCCAAACTCTGGCCCCAGGATTATCTGTGGAGCCAAAACCTTTCTGGCCTCGTACAGTTAGCAACGTTGGGGCAGTGCCTTTTGTGATCTCACCACTGAAAACAGGCATTATTAACAATTGAGCCACTCGGTCAGTTTGATGTATCAGTAAGTCAACCTCACTGCTATTCAGCAGGAGCACCTTAATCTCTCCCTGATAATCACTATCAATGATTCCTCCAAGCACCTGAATGCCTTTTACAGCCAGCCCCGATCTAGGGGCGATTAATCCGAAATTTCCAGTTGGTATATGAACACCAACACCAGTTTCAATGATGACCCGATCCTTACTTTTTATAACGGTGTCATCCATGGCATGCAAGTCTAAACCTGCCGACCCTGGGGTCGCTCTACATGGAGCCAAAGCTCCGGGAGTAATCTCCCAGTACATCACAGTCTCTCTGATTTCATTGGGCTTAGCATCAACATTCGGAGGAAACAAACGCATAAGTGGGGATTCAGCATTTAGAAAAGGACGGTTATTTAAAATCAATAACGCTTGAGGCAAAAAGTCTCGCCAATTCTTATACTTGTCATCTGTTAATTTGCGCAATTGGTCTTTCAGCAGGCCATTCAACCTCTCCACAAGACCCGAGGCCTGTGGATAATATGGTATATGAAACACCCATTCAATATTGTTTTCCACACAGAATTCCTGTACCAATCTTCCACGAAAATGGGATGCATTATCAGATTGAATTTGGAATGGCACACCATAATACATCATAATCAATTCCAATGTTTTAATAGTATTCAATTGGGTAGCTTGCTTACAGGGAAGGGCCACCAACAGGCCACTGTATGTATCAACAATGGTGCAAACATATTGACAATTCCTACTCATAGGAAGTGGACCAATGTAATCAATCTGCCAAATTTGAGCAGGCAATTTCCCGCGATGTAAATGACCTTTAACAATTTGGGGCACTTTGCGCTGCCTGATATGCTGACAAATGGGACAATGTAGAATAACATTTTTGATTAAATCTAGGGGAATATAAATTCCTCGATCAGCAGCCCACCTGCTAGTGGCTTTCTCTCCAAAGTGTCCTGCTTTCTGGTGGGCCCATTTCGCCAATCCCGCAATATCAGAATCTTGCGTGTCCACCACTGCCTCAGCAATTTTAGATTTCTCATCTGCAATATTATGAAAGAATTTGTCAAGAGAGTCTATCGGGGTATGAGCATCCACATGGAAGATTGTAACAGTACTCTGTGGGAGCATTTCCCAAATCTCCTGCCATAATTCTTTTCCCCACAGTTCTTTTGAATGGATTTTCCAACTATGGGAATGCCAAGTCGGTAACCAAACTGCCAGTCCATTGGCAGTAGACCAAGAATCGGTAAAAATATGACATGTGCCAGGTAACTCTTGTTTCAGAACTTGATAAACAGCATAGAGTTCAGCAAATTGACTGCTCTTACCCTCACCAGTTGTACTCAGCAATTTTTGTGTGATCGGATTATAGGACACTGCCTTCCAATGCCGTTTCGTCCCTATGAACCTTGCTGAACCATCCGTAAACCAGACATGGTTTCTGTCCTCTGCGGACAAATCATCAAAAGGTCTACCCCACTTAACAGGAGACTCCTGTACTAAAGGTACGGAACATTCACTCTCAGTCTCAGTTGATGGCGCCCGTGCCACCTGCTCATGCAAAGATGCAACTCCTTTTTGTCCCACACGTGCCCTGTCTTGTATATACCATTTCCATTTAATCACACTCGCCTCTTGAGCGTGTCCAATTCGGTGAGTTTTCGGCGAACTCATAACCCACTGCATGATAGGAATTTCAGGTCGCAAAACTATATCATGTCCCAAAGTCAATTGCTCGGTATCCACCAGAGCCCAATAACATGCAAGTAACTGTTTCTCAAAAGGTGTATAACGCTCACCAGCATCAGGTAACTTTTTAGTCCAGAAACCTAACGGTACTCTACTCTTGCCTTGTTTCTGCCACAAACTCCAATTCGCATAAAGGCCTTGTACAGACACATTCAAATCCACCTCACCATCACATACAGGCCATAAATCCAGAGCATGCTGAATTGCTTCTTTTGCCAGACTAAACACATCTTGCTGTGGTTTACCCCATTCAAATGCATTCTTTTTACGAGTGACCTGGTACAAAGGGGCCAATATTTGACTCAAATGAGGAATATGCTGGCGCCAAAAACCAAACAAACCAATGAAGCTTTGGGCTTCTTTCCTATTTCTCGGAACTGCAAAATCAAGAATTTTCTGTTTAACCTGAGGGATCACTTCTCGGTGCCCTTCATGCCAATTAATACCCAAAAATTTAACAGCCTGGGACGGACCTTGTAATTTATCCGGGTTGATTTCCCAACCTTTCTCACGCAAGCACTCAATAACTATCTAATTGGGTCTGAACTTCCTCTTGTGATTCGCCTTGGATCAAAATATCATCAATATAGTGGCATATCTGAATTTGCGGATGAACCGGTACCTCAGCCAGATGCTCTGCCACCAGCCGGTGACATATCGTAGGACTATGCACATAGCCCTGGGGAAGACTTCTAAACGTCATCTGACGCCCGTTCCACGTAAAACTGAATTGTTCCTGACACTCAGGGGCAATCGGAATCGAAAAGAAAGCATTAGCAATATCAATGGACGCATACCATGTACCTGGATGTTTTTGGATTCTTTCAATTAGGGTAATAACATCCGGTACTGCAACAGTCAAAGAGGGTGTGTGTCTATTCAATTCTCGATAATCAACAGTCATGCGCCAAGAATTATCACTCTTACGTACAGGCCAAACAGGATTATTCCAAGCAGAAGTAATTGGGGTTATAACTCCTGCATCCACCAACTCCTGAATAGTGGTACTAATCTCTTCATGACCACCTGGAATACGATACTGCTTCTGACGAACCACTTTTGTCGCCTGGGGAACTTTTATGGGGGGCATTCTTAAACGACCAACCCGTACAGGCCTGGACGATATATAATGTTTAGTTCCAAATTGGTAACATCCATCATCTAAGTGCAAAGTCATTCCTTTCAAAATATCAATTCCAATTATGAATTCTAAGAGTGGCACCACTAATACAGAGTATTCTTTTCTAGGAATTCTACTTATTCTCATTTCAAGTAAAGTTTGAACTGCGGGAGTTTCCTTTCCACTTAATCCGGTAATTGTAAAAGGCTGACCTTTAAACTTCTTTGATTTTCCATGAATAAGAGTGGCCTCCGCTCCTGTATCTACCAATGCTCGGGCCCTTTGGATATTACGATGTTTCCAATAAATATCAATATCTACATAGGGTCTATTATCTCTGTGAGCCCATCTGTGTACTGGAGCTTGACCTATTTCCTAGTCATCTTTACTGCGTTCTGTGTACCAGGATAAATCAGGATAAAGACTCTCACGTTTCCCAGGTATCGATACCTCCTGTTCATATCCACCTCCATTACGAAATGGATTCCTGTTCTCTGCATTGCACTGCGGGTTTCGATCGGCCAATATGTGTCGATCCTCTCTCCTTCTCAACTCAGGGGATTGATCCCTATCATCTCTACGTCTGCTGTTAACATAATCATTTCTCCCCCTCTCTCTTTCCCCCTCTCTCTCCCTGTCTCTCTCACGACGGGGGGACAAACCACGTACATAACTTCGATCATCACGACGATCAGAGCGCCCACGGCGGTCGTCATCACCGCTACCGTCAGAAAAACCACGATCACACTCAGTCATCCGAACACGCCGGGCACCCTCCTTTCGATCCAAGCCACGTTTGCGAAACATTTCCCACAAACGAGAAGTAGTCTCACCATCAATGTCCTCCTTCCGCACACCATCGGCCATAAGACCAAAAAACATATCACGTCTAGTAAGTTTATTGTCACCAGGAGTACGAGTGTCAGGCCGGGACTGCCGTTCAGGTTTAAACCACTCACCCAACTCACCGAGTTGGCGTACCGATTCCAGCACCACAGATAACATGTTACCAGTCTGATTAATCAATAAAGTCATCATGACCTGCTTATAAGCAACAGGGGAAGAACGAATAATACGATTCCGCACAGAAGATGTCAAGAAACCATCAAGCAACCTGTCAGCAGTATTTAGAAAAATTGCCGTTTTCATCACCTCCTCTTTGAGACGTTGTGCAGCATCGCGCAAAGTATACCACGGTTTGTCATTCACAGGCCAGTCAGACTCAGTAGGATATTTGTGATTACAACCCTCAGTCGCCAATTGAAGCAAAGAAATTTGACCACCAGCATTAAAGTTACGAAAATGATCCTGTACAGTAGAATCCGAACTCAAGGAACAAAACTTCAAACAATCGCCAGCATCCAACATAATGCCAGCAGCGCCCAGTTCATAAAGGCGCACCATCCATGTGAGTAAGGTCTCACCAGCTCGCTGCCGAAATCGCTGCAAAATATCACTAATTTATTGTTGAGTAAAATCCTCCAAAGAGTCTAAAGCAATATCATTCGGAGCACCGGGAGCCTGCTGCACCTTCCGCCGAAAAACCGGATGCACCGAGACCGCGGGACGAGCATCACAAGGAGCTCGACCAGGACACGTAGAGGAACAATCAGTGTAAGAAGCATTGACTCCGCTCGAAGGACGAGCGCAATCACGGGGTGCACCAGCAGAGGCGCAAGAAGCAGACTTACAATCACGGCCAGGGCGAGAGGACTCGCGCTTGGCAGACTCCTCACCCGAGGAAGGAGAATCACTCGAGGTCCAGATATTACCATCCCATTCATCAGGATTCCAATCCAGTCCGGCTTTCGCCACGACCAGACGCACCTTTCGCGTCGAAACCCGACCACGCCGATTCTTGTATTTATAACGAGCAATTCGCACAGCCGCCCTTTCGGCAATAGTTTGGTATGTCTCAAGTTTGTCAGCAAGCAACTTATTCTGACACCGCAACAAAGTATGGGCATTCTGAATCTCAACAAAGTTCGCTTCCAAATCCTTATGCAAGTTCTGTAACTTCAACAACCTCTCATGCAGAATTCTGTACGCAGACAGAACAATCCAACCTCTGCGCCCCAAAACGGGAAGCTCATCACCCTTAGATACCGGCGCCTTCTGTAAACAAGTAATCACATTAGCCGGCTCCGCCAGCTCCAAAAAAGAATTCCAATTCTCACTCAAACCAGTAGAATCAGCCCACTCACGTGCTAAGGCTTCATAAGGCGTTGAATCCCAACCGGGAATATCAACGGGCAACTTAAAAGTAGATTTCGATTTTTTAGAAAACATCTCGGAAAAGAAAGAAAAAGAGAAAAAGAAAAAGAAGAAAAAGAAAAGAAAACTACACACAATTATATACAAATAATATAGAAACGAAACCACGCACGCGCCGAAAGCAAACACGATACAACCACAACGCACACAGGTTTCGTAAACGGTTCGTGACGCCAAATGATCTGCTTGGGTTTTCGGATCAGATAGAACCCGCTCATCAGAGCCTCACTAACCCAGCCAGAACGTTACCCCCTCCCTAGAACCTATTAACAATCCTGCAACCACATATATCTATCACCTAAGGACAGGGGATTCCTACTATACATACCAAGACCTCTTACAATCGGCGGTCTCGCGATCCCATACGGATCCAGACCTCTCTGCCCATACGACAGTATCACAAGTGGCGGCCTCGCGGTCCCATACGAACCCAGACCTCTTTAAACAGACGGCAGTCTCAGCACAATCGGCGGCCTCGCGATCCCATACGGATCCAGACCTCTCTGCCCATACGACAGTATCACAAGTGGCGGCCTCGCGGTCCCATACGAACCCAGACCTCTCTACCCAGACGGCAGTCTCAGCACAATCGGCGGCCTCGCGATCCCATACGGATCCAGACCTCTCTGCCCATACGACAGTATCACAAGTGGCGGCCTCGCGATCCCACCCGGATCCAGACCTCTCTGCCCATACGACAGTATCACAAGTGGCGGCCTCACGATCCCACCCGGATCCAGACCTCTCTGCCCATACGACAGTATCACAAGTGGCGGCCTTGCGGTCCCATACAAACCCAGACCTCTCTACCCAGACGGCAGTCTCAGCCCAATCGGCGGCCTCGCGATCCCCTACGAATCCAGACCTCTCTGCCCATACGACAGTATCACAAGTGGCGGCCTCGCGGTCCCATACGAACCCAGACCTCTCTGCCCAGACGGCAGTCTCAGCACAATCGGCGGCCTCGCGATCCCATACGGATCCAGACCTCTCTGCCCATACGACAGTATCACAAGTGGCGGCCTCGCGGTCCCATACGAACCCAGACCTCTCTACCCAGACGGCAGTCTCAGATCACAAGTGACGGCCTCGCGGTCCCATACAAACCCAGACCTCTCTACCCAGACGGCAGTCTCAGATCACAAGTGGCGGCCTCGCGATTCCATACGAATCCAGACCTCTCTACCCAGACGGCAGTCTCATACGACAGTTCATCCTATGATCACCATAACATACAAAAAGGGAATCAGTCTCACTGTTCATCAGATCACACAAGGATTGCCAGTTCGAGCATAGCCTGTTCTCAGGTTCGAGGGGCTCCTCTTTCCCTTATTCAGTTACCACTTACCTGATCAGGGTTAACATCTGTTCATGTAGCCGCAGCTGACTAGAAGAATAGGCTACCCTCTTATACAAGAACACGCAGCACATGTTGGTTCACTACAAACTGGATACTTTATTACTCATTACATACACAATCACATAACATTACGATATAACACATAACCTGCAAAGAAAAGTGAAAGATTAAGTTGTACACTCTAATAAGAAAGGGTCGACATCACCTTAGTAGTATGTAGCCTGCACTCAGTGGTCATCTAGGTTCCCTTCTCGTCTGTGTCTCGGCTCGCCTGGAATCACCCTTCTCCGAGTCACTGGGACCTCTTCCTTATCGGCTACTCTCTCCTCTCTGGCTATTCTGCTAGGAAAGCATCTGTCTCTCGGTTCTTCTCCGCCTTCAAGATGGCGTCTGTCTTCCCTGGAATAAGTAGTAGCTTTACTGCTAACGGCTAGATGCCGCCTACGGACTGAACATGTAACTGCCTCAGACTTTCACTAATATAGAGGTGCGTTTCCTCATGGAAAATTCCGGCCCGTAACCTGCCGCCCACCAAATTCTTGTACCTCCCCGTACCAAGGACACGTTCCCAGCCGGCCGGCCTGATGTAGTGTCTTCGGCATGAAGAAAAATACAATCCTTCGATAAGGGCCGGCCTGAACCGGTTCTCTCCAAGCGAATAACACCTCATAACTAAAACATTACATTTGACCTAGAAGCATCCCAAGCTGCCGGAGCAGAAAGAAAGATGGAGTCTCTCCCGTTTGAGGCCTACCAGGCCTGAATTCAACACAGCTCCATGAAGTACCCTCACTACAGGACAGATTATCCCTAATACTAACGAATCTATCCCCTAGGCTATGTGTGCAAGCCCTGATCTATGGGGAAGAGCACAGAATCATGTCGAAGTGCCTAGTAAATAGGCTCCATTCACTACTCTAACCCTTAGACTTGAATGATAAGAGACTGAAGTCACATTCCATCATGGTGCCTCACAAGAAGGCCGGGAAAATCGAGCAGAACACCATCCTAGCAATTTAAGGAACAAGAACTGTACTTTTGCCGCCTCTTGCGGGGAAAAAGGAGAAAAGATATGTCTTAATTGACCTAATCAAACCACACTATGTGGCTTATACTAAGCAGTAGTTCAGGGTTCAGTATCCACAGGCCAGACCCTACGTTATGCACAAAGAGAACACCCAGGGGTAGTGACATCCTATAGTGTTGGGAAGTTGTGCCTTGATTGGCTAAAAACCTCAACAATCGCAGAAATGAAACAACACTTATCCTTACTCTCACACGACATAGATCGTAGGGATTTTTTGTTAGGTCCCAGAAAGACACGTCAGAAACGTTTCATATATGCTGGCATTTAGGATGCCTACAATGAGATTTGGAAAATATCCCAACAAGAGGCCGCAGAGAGAATACGGGAAATAGACCATATTAACTTTGAGAAGCTGTGGTAGACAATGGGTTAACAACTTTGACCTCCAGGATATATTCATTGTGTCTTCGGTTATAGACATACTAGAACAAGATTTGACCATATTACAACACGGGCAATCTCAGTTACGTTCTATTATGTTATTAGGCTGGACACTGCAATCTTTGCGTGCAGGCTATGTGCCTTGACGTTTTATCAACAGTACGTCTCTGTTTTCTGAATATAATCTAACAAATAAACAGGTTGAAATGGCACAAAGGGGAGCTAAATATACAATGCTGCGTATTGAAAAACTGGATAGACTACCATTTACAGTGGCGGAATCATCATCAACAGAATGGCTGGTCCATGGCCATATAACTCTACCGGTCACTACTTTTCAGTTTCAATATTGCCTTGAGCAAAGGCAGGCAGGCAAATATGAAAAATGGATAAGAAATACATTAAGGAATCCTGGAAATTACCATATAGATTTCAATGCCGTAGTGGGGATCGACAAGTGTTTCTAAGTGGTACAAACTGCAAGAACGCTGTAAGCGGTTCTCTCATGTGCCAGGACATTTCGTTGCACGGAGCATGTAATGGTTCGGTAGCAAATTTGTCTTGCCGAATGAAAGGGACTCCAGCTGCCGTGATTACACCGGTGTTCGAGTTGCTCTCGAATGGGAGTTACTTGATACTGAAGATCAAGGTTGCTGTGGTATGCTTTCGGACATTGCCTATCTGGTCACCGTGAACTCCAGGGTTACTTGCTGTATGCAAGTATTGTTTTCCCCGACAAGTACCGTCAGGGAAGCGTGGTTGATCCAGAGAAGGGCCAGGATAAATATCTAACAATCCACATATCTTTCATAATGGGCCCATATACACATTCAGATTTTCCTGACAGTTTCGCTGGGGGTCAAGTTTTATTTCACTTTGATCTGAATTAGTCGCTGCCTAACTAATCTTCACAGATCAACACTCTTCCTTTGGTCAATGGACCAATAGTCTAGTAGTTGATGGTGATATTAACAAAATCATTAATCTATTTTATAACTTTTCAAATAATCACAGACTCCAAGTGAGATTCAATAGTTTTATCTAACAATTCATTCAAGATGAATGCTCATTTGTACAGATTCACAGTGCAAACTCCATCAACTTTCATGGGAGAGAAAATACATTTATCAATTATCATTTCGATACACAAATACATTCAACAATTTCAACACAAGGAGTGACAGATGAAGAGACAAAAGACACAATAACTTTCCTTTCTTAAAAAATATGCAAATATTTAAGATAGAAAGATATTTACCTAGGTGAAATGGGAAACCCAACCCCCGGCCAAAAGGATTGGTGGAGTTATTATTATTATTATGTGTTCTTATATAGCGCTCAACTTACCCTTGGGCATCTTGGCGCTTGCATTGGGAACCCGTCCTGGTTTTTCCCTGTGAGATAACCCGTACTGGGCATCCCCAAGGTGAAAGCCAGACATCCCGCCGCGGGGGGGCCGTTGTGGAGATTAAGCAAGCTTGTTGCCCAGAGCTGCATAGTGTGAACACGTGCTTAGAGTGGGCACCGAAGCGAGAATTATCGAGTCCGTGGACAATTGGGCTCCGGACCCTGCCACGTCGGGAATTGAACCCTGGTCCCGGGTCTGACCTCTGCTTCAGGGTATGCCTCCTCTAACCTTAAGAGTCAAGAGACAAAGACTATAGGACAGGTGCAGGATAGGATTATGCACCGGAGCGCATCCCTCTCTTACACTCTCTCCCTCCTCGACATTCTTCCGCAAATCTTCAATCTAATCAGGCTGTCTTAAGTATTGAATCTTCCCAGTCTATCCTTCCCAGCAGCAGTACTCGCCCACTCCTCACTCAGCATCAACGTCTCTTCGCAGCAGCTCTCTCTATCTTAATCTCAAGTCACTCAAGTTATACCCTTTAATTTTGCATGTCCCACCCTCAAAGGTTGCAAATATCTCGAAATCATGAACTGTGATTGGGCCGGGGCAGGGGAGTTGTCATCACCTCATGCGGTCATCCCAAAATTCTTAACTAATTCTTTGGTTACCCCTCTGGTGCCCCCATACACTGCCTGTGTGGCATAGCTCCCTCGAAATGAAGATGGGAGAGTAATGTACAGGTGTATACTTGGCCCTCTCTGAGGTATTGCATAATGTCTTTCTATATTGTCGTTACAATTTGCGGCTCTTAATAACTGTCTAAGCGACTGATGTACGTTAATCATTTTGTTAGAGATGGGCTAATGGAGTGTGTGTCACTAATAAGAACTGTGTTTCAATAAGATTGTAATTTTTAAGCTCCTCCATTGATCAATACTATGCTGGCTAGTTGTATTGTATTGTACTTTGAATATTTTGAAATGTCAATAAAAATAAATTTTAAAAAACAAATTCTTTAGTTAGTAAACCCTTCCCACTTAATTTATTAAATTTTTCAGAACACTTCCCTTCACATGCATTCACGAAGCAGATAGATACAATTTTTATATAATTTCTTCAGTTGAGGAACTTTCCCAAGCACACGTTCTTGGTTCTTGGCAGCCGATCAATGTCCTGGTCAGCAGGTCATTCCCAGATTTTAGTGCGCAGACTCAACTTGTGTTATGTTTCACCCGCCATCTTTTCTTTTGGCTTAGCATATCAGGCCCCAAACGTTCACTATTGACAAAAGAATCATAAGGAGTAGTTTCTTACCTGTAACTCCAGTTCTGTAGTAGGGGTATCTCTGTTATAGTCATAATCTATGAATAGTCCCGCCCATGTGCGGGGACCCCGGAGCAATCAAAATATCTCTTAAGGTGTCCTGCATTTGCAAACCTGCAAAGACACTTAAGAGACAGACAAAATAATACAGCCTAATACAGTATGGCTGCACTGGCCAGCACTTCATCTGAAGCGAACACAAAAGCCAAAATAAAGTTTAAATGTCATTTTTATTCCCATCTGACATGTTCCTTTATTGCATCACACTCCCTTCACCAAAATCCCTTTAAACAATAGAGAGGAAGGGGTGGACAGACAAGCCCTATAGGCTGTCATTATGTGTCTGCTAAAAGGATACCGTGCCTTTAAGGAACTCTCCAGAGACCCCCGGTATCCCAGGATGCACAGCCAAAGCAAGTTACTTTCAGTTCTTTTTGAAGGTGTATAACAACAGGCCTGATACTGTCAGGTTACTCCACCGGGGAGGAGGGAGGGTCGCTTATGACTATAACAGAGATACCCCTAATACAGAACTGGAGTTACAGGTAAGAAACTACTCCTTCTGTAGTAGGGGATCTCTGTGTATAGTCATAATCTATGAATAGAATGGCAAGCCCATCCCAACCAACAAACAGCGGTGGAGTAAAAACCGCACACCAACAAATTACTGTGCAAACAAATTCCTCAACGAAGCCTGTCCAACCTGCGCATCTGCCCTAGCATCAGAGTCCAGGCAGTAATGCTTTGTAAACGTATGGACCGACTTCCAGGTGGCAGCCAAACAAATGTGAGCAATCGGAACATTCCTAAGCAAAGCAGAAGTAGCTGCTTTGCCCCTAGTCGAATGCGCTGTAGGCTTACCTCCCAATGTCTTATTAGCTTTCTGATAACAGAGCTGAATACAGGACACAATCCATCTGGAGATGGACTGTTTCGAGGTAGCTAGACCAGTTCTTACTGAACCATAATTTACAAACAGTTGATCCGACCTGCGGATGTCTTTTGTCTTATCTAGATAGAATTTCAACACTCTACGCACATCTAGCGAATGCAGAGACCTCTCCGCCGGAGAGGAGGATGCTGAAAAAATTTAGGCAAAGTTATCATTTGATTTACATGGAAATCAGATATCACTTTAGGCAAAAACTTAGGATGAGTACGCATTACCACTTTAGAAGCATGGAATACAGTATACGGCTCTTGACAACACAGAGCCTGAATCTCACTTACTCTCCTGGCCGATGTAATGGCCACAAGGAAGGCACCCTTCCAGGACACATGCTGCAGAGAAGCCTTATGAATAGGCTCAAAAGGCTCCCTCATTAATCTGGACAACACCACGTTCAATTCCCATGGTGGAGAAGGTCGTCTAACAGGGGGAAACACCTCACGCAAACCCTCCAAAAAATCTTTAATCACAGGGATTTGAAAAAATGAGGTTTAGGAAGGGCCCTTTCTATACGCAGTCAAAGCTGCGAGATGAACTTTAATAGACTGAAAATTAAGCCCAGATTGAGCTAACTGCAGCAGATAAGGCAAAATAACATCTTCTTTACAGGATGTAGGGTCAATGTCCTTTGCCGTGCACCATAAGCAGAATCTCTTCCACTTATAGGCGTAAGAAGTCTTCGTAGACGGTCTCTTCGCCTCTTTCAAGATCTCCATACAGTCCTGAGGTAGGTTCAAGTGTCCATACTGCACTAGCTCAGGAGCCATGCTGCCAAACTCAAGGACGAGAGATTGGGGTGAACCATCTGTCCTCCGAATTTCGTGAGAAGGTCCGGCCGACACGGCAGGCGCCGGTGTGGCAGAACAGACCGGTGAAGAAGGTCGGTGAACCACCATTGCCTCGGCCACTCCGGAGCAATCAGGATCATCCTGGCTCTGGATTGCGACAGCTTGATCAGCACCGCCGGAATCAGGGGAATGGGTGGAAAGGCGTAGAGAAAGCTGTTGGACCAGCTGATCCATAGGGCATTCCCCAGCGTCCCTGGTTGGTAGTACCTGGACGCGAAATCGCGTCATTTGCTGTTTTCTGCCGTAGCGAACAGATCGATATCCGGAGTGCCCCACTCTGCGAAGACGCCTCTGAGCACGTCGTCGTTTAGCACCCACTCGTGATTTTCTTGAACGAGCCGGCTGAGCGCATCGGCTTGGGCATTCTGCACTCCCGGCAGATGGGTTGCCGTGATCGTTAGGTTCCTGGCCACCAGCCAATTCCAGATCGTCTGTGCCTCCCGAGACAGCGTGCGTGAGCAGGAGCCCCCCTGCTTGTTGAGGTAATACATGGTAGTAGTATTGTCCGTCTGAACTAGCAGGGAGTTCGTCTTGAAGGAGGGATGGAACGCCTTCAGGGCCAAGTGTACCGCTCTGAGTTCCAAAAAGTTGATGTGGTAAGTCATCTCCGTCTTCGACCATATCCCCTGAATCTGAAGAGGGCCCGAATGCGGTCCCCAGCCCTGGAGAGACGCATCGGTCACTATGGTCTGGACCGGAATATCCTTGTGAAAGGGAGTCCCCTTGCAGACATTCTCTGAGGAGCACCACCATTTCAGAGACTGTAGAGCGTGTTGGGACAGATGAATCCTGTCATCCCAACGCCCCCGCCTCTGGTCCCATTGATCCTCCAGACATTCCTGCAGAGGGCTCATATGCAGACGTGCATTGGGGGTGAGAAAGATGCAGGAAGCCATCGACCCCAGTAAAGAGGACACCGTCCTCACTGTAGGAGAGTGGGCTGAGAGGAGGTGCAGGGCCTTCCCACGGATCGATAAGCGTCTCTCCTCCGAAGGACACACGCTTGCGTTCAAGGTATTGACTGAGGCCCCCAAGTACTGGAGACACTGCACTGGGATCGGCACTGACTTCGACATGTTGATGTGCAGTCCCAGGCGATGAAGCAAGGCAGCTGTCCTGTTGAAGTGACACTGGGCTTCCCGGTACGTGGAAGCTTTGATCAGCCAATTGTCCAGGTATGGATACACAAACACTTTGTTCTTCCGCAAGTGTGCTGCCACCACTGCCATGCACTTGGAGAACGTCCTTGGTGCAGACTTCAGACCAAACGGGAGCACTGTATACTGGTAATGGTTGTTGCCTACCAGAAACCTCAGGAATTTGCGAAGCTTTTGTGCGATCGGCACATGAAAGTAAGCGTCCTGCAGATCTATGGCGCACAGCCAGTCCCCTCGATGCAGCTGAGGGTAAATCTGATGCAGGGACAAGATACGGAACTTTTCTCTGCGGATCCACTTGTTTGCTTGACGCAGATCTAGAATAGGCCTAAACTCGTTCTTGTCCTTTATTCTGACGAGAAAGAACCTGGAGTAGAGACCTTTTCCTTTTTGCCTCAAAGGAACAGTTTCTATTGCCTTCTTCTTTAACAGAACGTCAGCCTCCCACTGGAGCTCTCGCACCATGTAGGGAGAGCGCACTGGTGGAATCTGTGGAGGCGGGCTGGTGAAACGAAGACTGTATCCATTGCAAACAATATTCAGCACCCACTTGTCCTGAGTTATTGTCCTCCACTCTGCCAGGTAGTATTGAATACTTCCCCCCACCGGAGCGGGTAACGGATGAGGGGGAAGTGACCTTTCAGGGCTTCGACCCGGCCGGGCCTTTGTTCCCCGACGAGGATTGATGCTGGCCTCTGCCCCTCTGGCGCTTTTGAAAGGACTGCCTCGGGAACTGTTGTTGTTGCTGGTGTTGTTGCTGTTGACCAGACTGACGCCCCTGGCCGCGTTGCTTAGAATAACGCCTGCCATAGGAACGGAATGACCTCTTCTGTTCCTTGGGTTTTTCCAACCCCACGGCCTTCAGGGTTTCTGCCTCGGCCTTCATGCGGGCCATCTCGTCATCCGCATGAGACCCGAACAATGTCGTGCCAGAGAAAGGCAGGTTAGCAATCTTTTGCTGCGCTTCAGGTTTTAGAGAGGTAAGCCTCAGCCAGGAATGCCTCCTCATGTGTACTCCATGACAGTACCCATGGGCCGCCAGCAACGATACATCCCCCGCCGCACTGATGATCTGGTTGGAGACCATCATGCCCTCGTTCAACACCTCCTGGAAGTCCTCCCGTTTATCCCTAGGCAGGGAGGCAGCAAACTGTTGCAGGGAGTTCCAAAGCGATCGGTCATAGCAACCCAGCAGAGGGGAGGCGCTAGCAGCCTTCATAGTCGTGGCCGACGTAGAGCACATTCTCCTCCCCAAGGAGTCCATCTTGCGACTCTCCTTGTCCGGAGGAAGCGTGGAAGAGGGCGTCGTGGAGTGTTGTTTCCGAGCCGCAACCACAATGACAGAGTCCGGGGGAGGGTCCACCCTGAGGAACGCCGGGTCCGAATCAGGGGCCCTGTACTTTTTCTGCAACCTTGAGGGAGCAGACTTCACCACAGCAGGCGTCAAGAAGACCTCCATGGCTGGTTCCTCCAAACCTGGAACCAAAGGAAGGAGGGGGCGTGACAGGTGAGCCTTGTGCAATGTCTCAAATATCACAGAGGTAGTGGGAACCGGGACTGCTACTGAGATTCCCAATTTCGCCGCCCCCCCTCATCAGTACATCCTGGAAAGTGGCAATATCATCCACCGGCGAGATTCTAGTAGGCGGTGTTTCCGACAACGAGGGGGAAAGCCGTCCATTGCCAGAAGAGTCCGTATACCTCGTGCCTCTGGAACGAGATCTATATCTCCGTCGTCCATGCCTTGTGTGAGTGGACGATCTGTGTCTGCTCCGTGACCTCCGGCGAGATCGTGATCTCAGTCTGCGTGGGGCCTTAGGAATCACCGGTAGCCGAGGAGACGGCGGGAGCTGTGGCACCGGCGGTGGCGGAGGTGGCGTAGGTCGCTTAGGAGGAGGAGGAGGAGGAGGAGGAGGAGGCGTAGGAGGCTTCTGAGTCAGCGGCTGAGGGAGAGGCTGCGGAGCTCCATCACTCCTTGCAGGAGAACCCGGACCAGCACGGTCCGGACTCCCGTCCACCCTTCTCTTCTTGGCGGGCCTATCCCGTGCTGAAGTAAACGAGGGGGAGCGCCGTCGTCTCCTAGATCCACGACTGGAGATCGTAATCACCGAAGACGTGTTACCAGATGTCACCGACGTCGAACTGATCGTCGACCTCGTACGGCGTCTCCTCGCCATTCGGCGTCCCCTCGACGTCGAATGGTGGTCCCTCGATGTCGAACGGCGGGTCGACGGAGAGCCTCTCGACGTCGACGGTGAACGATGTCTCCTCGACGGCGATCTCCTTCGCCTCGACGGTGATCTGTGCCTCGACGGTGATCTGTGCCTCGACGGCGATCTGTGCCTCGACGGCGATCTGTGCCTCGACGGCGATCCGTGCCTCGACGGCGATCTGTGCCTCGATGGCGATCTGTGCCTCGACGGCGAGCTGTGCCTCGACGGCGATCTGTGCCTCGACGGCGATCTCCTCCGTCTCGGCGGCATCCGCCGGCGTCTCGACGTCGATGTCGTCGGCGTCGCTCCATGAGTCGACGGCGAAGGAGACGAGCGGGGTCGCCTCGACGTCGAGCTGCGCTGTCTGTGGGGCTCGGTACGACGTCGATGGTGTGTCGACGGCGACTGTGGAATCCTCGACGGCGACCTAGTCCTAGGTCTCGTCGGCCCCTCTCTCGACGTCGAACGTCGAGAATGCCGAGATCCAGAGCCCTGGATCGACGGCGAACACACCGGTGCTTTACCTCTCGCCGTCGACGTCGTCGTCTTCGACGTCGAACGCGACCTACCAGCCGGTAGGTGTCGTTTCTGCTCCTTTTTCTGCCCGGAGGTCCCTCCAGTGGCTGAAGCATGGGCAGAGGAAGGGGAATGGGAACCCCCATGCCCTGAAGTCCCACCTGTCCTCTGCTTCTCCTGTCCCTGGAGGCAAATCTTCTCTCTGTCCCTCAGGGTCCTCTTGGAGAAGGTCTTGCAGATGTCACATGTAGCAGGGACATGTGAAGACGATAAGCAGAGGATACAGACATCATGTGGGTCCGTCTTGGCCATTTTCCTCCCACACTCAGGGCATTTATCAAATAAAGCCATGCTAAGAGTGGGTCAAACTGCACCAAATTGCAGGATGCAGTAGAGAAAGGCTCTAGACGTCGAATGAACAAACTTTTCTATCAAAAAAAACAATTTTTAACCAAATAACCACCCAAAAGGGTAGAGCTCAAGCTCCAGGGTCCTGCTAGCAGGAGCCGGAAAAAAGAACTGAAAGTAACTTGCTTTGGCTGTGCATCCTGGGATACCGCGGGTCTCTGGAGAGTTCCTTAAAGGCACGGTATCCTTTTAGCAGACACATAATGACAGCCTATAGGGCTTGTCTGTCCACCCCTTCCTCTCTATTGTTTAAAGGGATTTTGGTGAAGGGAGTGTGATACACTAAAGGAACATGTCAGATGTGAATAAAAATGACATTTAAACTTTATTTTGGCTTTTGTGTTCACTTCAGATGAAGTGCTGGCCAGTGCAGCCATACTGTATTAGGCTGTATTATTTTGTCTGTCTCTTAAGTGTCTTTGCAGGTTTGCAAATGCAGGACACCTTAAGAGATATTTTGATTGCTCCGGGGTCCCCGCACATGGGCGGGACTATTCATAGATTATGACTATACACAGAGATCCCCTACTACAGAAACAGGTGTTAATTTTTTTAATATGTTATTATCACTGTTTACCTCCCCCTGCTACTCCATCCCGTGTTATTTTCTTCTTCGTTAAGCGAAAGCATTATCAGCGGCAGCTTCTTTTAAATCCAGGCAAGCATATGCCAGGCACGCGGTACTTGAAGACCTACAGTTAGCAACTGCTTGCGCATGCATGAGAGTTCCTCTCACATGGGTTGATCACGTGGTTATTTACGCAGGACGGGTTCGCACATGCGCAAGGCGATTTTCGGTTTTAAGCGGGATTTCATTTATGTGGCACATTATTCTTTGTTAACCAAGCAAGCAGAAAGCCTTTTTTCCCATATGTGAATGTCGTGTGTATGTTAATCTTTCTTTCAAGTTTCTATTTTTACTTGTTAGTACTTGTTAACGAGAGATTGATTCGAGCAAGTTTTTTTTCTTGAATCCTTGCTCCATCAATCCCCCCTCTGATGGCATTTTAGAGCCATCATAAAATACCCATCATTACCAATTGCCAATTAGATTTTTAGTGTCTACATTTGTTTTTATGTCTTCTTTATTTCCTTTATGTTCATCCCTTTCATTCTACCATATATATTGTCTTTCAATTCTTCTAACTCAATCTCTTCCCACTTCCTCTTCCTTCCCATTATTTTGTTCTTCATTTCAATCAATGACCTTGTCTTCAATTTTCTCTTACAACATTTATAGGTGACTACTATCATTAATATCACTAATGCTAATGAAATTGTAGGTATCACTATTTTTACTGATAAACTACTTCCAAAAGCGGAAAACCAATTAACTAATTTAGAAAGACTTTTGCTAAATCTTTCCCATGTGCCATCAACCTCCAGTTGGTCCAAATCATTATGAATTTTTGAAATATTCTTGATATACCCCTCAATACCTTTACTTTTATCCAGGAGATATGTACAGCAGTGTTGAACTTTCAACATGCCACAGACTCCATCTTCTTTTGCCAAAAGAATATCAAGGGTTAGTCTATTTTACAAAACCATAGATCTGATCACCACCATTTCAGTATTGATCATTAAGAATCCTCCAGCAGTATCGGTTGATAAACGGTCAACTACAGTAGACAACAAACATATTTTATGAGTTTAATGTGACTCCAACTGACGGTATCAATGCACCAAGTATATCACCTTCTATCTCGGTAAAACTTGCTCTCTTATTTCTTGTAAGTCCTTTGCTTATATCACTCATTTAATTGTTCTTAGTAATGTGGTATACCTTTGGAAATACAATGGCAATGTAACAACTGCCACATCATTGTGCAGGTAACCTATAATAGGCATTTTTTCCACACATAGTAAATTCCTGGAAATACAGGATCAGTTCCTCCTTTTAGTCCCCATCCCCCCATTATTAGGAAGGTATGTTCACATTCACTAGTACCAATGAATATACTATTATACTCAGATTTTAATCTATGAAGACAGAATTTTCCCATTTTTGCCAAGTGCAGGGACATTGCAGCATGAGCCTCGCCTCCCCTTCTAAAGCAACCAATGGAGGTATATGAGACTTTTGCTTAACCGCTTTGTTTTGAAAATCCTGCCTTCTTTCCTCCACTAGATTCAGAAAATCTTTTTCTTCATCACGCAAGAGTCATGTTAGATTATTTCTGTGTGCGTATGTTATGTCTATGGGGTTCGTTGTTAGAAAGAATTCTCCCATAAACTCTGCATTTCTAGCACTAAGTACTGAATTCATATTTCTTCTAATAGGAATTTCAGAAAAGACTAAATCCATGTTACTATAGAAATATTGCAACTTACCAGTAACATAAAACAAACTGGTTACAACACTACAAGACACACCATAAGTTTAATGGAAGGTGATGATATGTCACACCTTCTGAGACAGAAGTAGGAAGTTTCATGCAAACCTAACAATCACTCACATCCATTGCCTCTACGTTTTGATAGAGGAGTTTAGTGAATACATTTAGTGATGAATCACTATTTGATTTATCATGATAATACATGCTTTTATCCACTAGTGTTAATTCCGTAGTAGTAGCTTTCTTAGTAACCACACCTACTCTCTCACTTACATTTGTGTTATTCTTATTATGTTATCATTAGGACAGGTATTATAAGAGTTAACCCCTTCCACGCGCATGACGGAACCACGCCGTCATGAGCAACGGGTGGCGTGTGCACATGAAGGCGTGGTTCCGTCATGCTGCGGCCGCTCCACCCACGCGGCACTGATTCCCCGCCTGTGCGAGCGAAATAACGAGTGGGCGGAGTCGTGACGGAACCACGCCGTCATGAGCACAGCTCGCCCGTGACTCATGACGGTGTGGTTCTGTCACGAGCATGGTGGCGCTGCGCTCACCCCGCACCCCCCCAGTGCCGTGTCGGAATTCGCGCCGCGGCGAAGGGGTTGACAAAACCCACATCAGCATTAATATTGTAATACTACATATACAACAATTAACACATCATTGTTTTAGATTAGATTTCGGATGTTCAGTCACTTTTACTTCCGCCATTTTTAATTTCTAAAGTAAGTTCTAAATTTAGTTTCTTTCTAACATAAAATATGTAACATTTCTGTGTGATCCCACACTTCAAAACAAGCTTTCAGCTTTAGTTAGCCTTTTCTTAGAGTCCTTGTTTCAATACCTTTTCAATAGAATCCACCTTTTATGTAAAAGAAAAGTTTTTCTTTAGGTGGTCTCAATTCCCTTTCATCTTTCAGCTGTCCCCTACTGGTGCACCTATTACCCCTTCTAGCACAGTACGCAATCTGGGGGTGATGGTGGATCAGGATCTCCAACTGAATTCTAAGGTTAACAAAACGGTTGCCACTTGCTTCTCGCTAATCCGAGTGCTGAGAAAGATCCCCCCTTTCTTGCCTAACTCTGCTAGAATGCAGGTTGTGAGATGCGTAATTCTCAGCAGACTTGATTATTGCAACTCTCTATATCTGGGTGCGCCTAACACCCTTATCGGGAAGCTGTACAGAATACAGGCCATTGCAGCAAAACTCGCTTTAAATAGGCAGCGAGGGTCCTCAAACACATTAGCCTTGCGAGATTTGCATTGGCTGCCGATCCACCAGCGAATTCAATTCAAAGCTCTATGCACTGTCTTTAGGGCAGCTCATGGAATGGACCCTAAGAACCTGCAAAGAAAATTCAGCTGGTATTCTCCAACTAGAAACCTTCGTTCTGCTTCTGCATTTCTGATAAATGTAGTCAGGTTCAGGTGGTCCAGAACAGGTGGCAGATCCTTCTCTGCCGTTGCTTCTCGGCTATGGAACACTCTCCCTTTGGATCTACGTCAGGTCCAAAGTCTTATGGATTTCAGGAAAAAGTTGAAAACGTTTTTATTCCCTAGGCTGGAGTAATTTTCCCCTCTGATATTATCTCTCTTTTCCTCCCTTCCTGTGTCACACCTCGGCTGCCCCTATTAACTTCTAGTGGGGACTCTCCTTTTTAAGCGCCAGTATACCCGTCGGGTGATAGAGCGCTATATAAGCACCTCATTACATTACATTACATCAGACCCTTCAAAAGTGCCACTTTCTGGTTCTTCATTTAGATCAAGATTTTCAAAATCTTCAAGAATGATGTAGGTCCACTCTGGAGATTTATACTTTTTACTTGGAACCTTTACTCTTTTTGATGACCTTAATGATTTTCTTCTTGTTTGTTCTTGTTCAGCCTGACTTGATACCTCATCTACTTGTTCTAGTCTCTTCTCTGGTTTTCTTCTTAAAATGTATCTCAGTCTTTTCACTTCACTTGGCCTGCAATCTTCTTTTCTAACTCTCTTTGTCGTTCACCTTCTTCACCTATTTCAAGTGTTCTTTTATTTTCTCTTTCGTTTTGTTGAGTTTGCTCTGGATTCTCTACTTTTTCTTCTTCTGTTGTTTGTTCTTGTTCTTGACTTTCTACTCTCCTTTCTTCTTCTGTTGACGGATTCTGATCTAAATTTTCTTCAGCTAATTCTTTCCCTTTCCCTGTATTTGAACTTCCAGTAATAGTCTTCGTTACTTTTTCTTCTTGTAACTGAACCTGATCTATGTTTTCTGCAATGAGTTCTTCTTCTATTTCTAGCTGAGCTGAATCTGGGATTTCTGCAGCTGATTCTTCCAGATTTTGCTCACTCCGTTCTGGTCTTTCAAATGTAAGCTCTCCTCTGGTCTTTACAGCAGTCTCTTCAGTCCCAGTAACTGGTGCTCACTCTATTTGACTTGTACTTGGTTGTTCATCGTCAATGCGTTCTTCAGAGGATGGTTCTCTGATTTCTTCGACTTCAGAACTCTCAGCCTCTGGTTCTTTTCTTTGTTCTACCAGTTGCTGGTTTGGTCGATCAGGTGGACTTAGGACTGTTTGAGTATGACTTGCATGGGTCCAGTTCGGAATCCCAGCACACTTTACTGCTGTTGTTGTGACCAATATGACTTGATGACTTGATGAGGTCCTTTCCACCTGGGTTCCAAGCACGATTTCCTCGTATGCTTCTTTATCACGGCCCAGTCTCCAGGACACAAATCATGAGCTTGATTTGGCTGTACTGCGTTTGGATCTTCTCCAACCTGGTGAGACACAGAACATACCAGATCAGCCAGACCTTTGCAATAGTCCAATATTAAATCATCAGTTATATTCATCAATTTGTTTCCAGGTATAAATACTTGTCTCATTGCTTTTCCCATGCGGATTTCATGAGGGCTTAATCTTGTTCTTTGATCAGGAATGCTCATAAGGCTCATCAATACAATAGGCAAAGCATCCGGCCATTTCAGTGAAGTGGATGCACACACTTTTCCTAACCTGGATTTTATTGTGCCATTGAGCTGCTCAACCACTCCAGAGGCTTCTGGTCGAAAGGCACAATGTAACTTCTGTTTAATTTTGGAAGCTTCACAAATTAGTTTAATTATCTAATTATTAAAATGAGGTCCTCTATGTGAATCTAAGGTGACTGGAAATCTGAATCTTGGAATAAGCTCTCTTAACAATAGTTTAGCAACTAGGAGGCTGTCATTCCTTCTCGTGGGGTAGGCTTCCACCCATCGAGAAAACAAGCAAACAATGACAAGGACATACTTCAACCCATTGCAAGGTAGCAACTCGATGAAGTCTAGTTGCAATCTTGTGAATGGTCCCTCTGCTTTTCCAATTTTACCCCAACTAACTGCCGTTTTGTTCCTGGGTTTTGCAATTGGCAAGTCAAACATCTTTGGCAGAGGCTCTCTGCAACTATACTGAACTTGGGATTAAACCACATCTGTCTGAACTGTCTGATCATGGCATCCCTCCCAACGTGTGCAACTCCATGATATACCTACACTAGCCATTTGTGACAACAAGCTGTCTGGCATTATTGGTCTACCATCTGGACACATCCATACTTCATCATCAGCCCTTCTTGTGCAACCTTTTTTGATCCAACGTTCCTTTTCTTTCATGTCTGCTTCATCCTGTAGTTGTCTAACTTCATCCCATGTTTCAAAGGCAGAGAAAAACATTTGTTGGCAATTGGTAACTTCCTTTTCCATCCCTCTGTTCAAAGACATTGTATTTCTTGCACAAAATTGTGCAACTTGGTCTGCGTACCGATTACCCAATGTCACATAATCATTTCCTGACTTATGTGTGGCACATTTGACCACTGCATTTCTTTCGGCAATTGTAGTGCTTCCAATAGTTCTATAACATCTTTGCCATTTCGTAGAGGAGATGCTGAAGAAGTCAGAAATCCCCTTTGTAGCCACAATTGACCAAAATCATGTACAACCCCGAAACCATATTGACTGTCCGTAAATATGGTTACTCTCAATTACTTCCCAACTTTGCAAGCCCTCGTTAATGCAAACAACTCAGCAATTTGAGCGGACTTGACCCCTTTTAGACAGGAAGCTTCTATAATGCCTGACACAGTACATACAGCATAACCAGACATTCTCCATTCTCTCTTCTCAAACATGACCCATCAACAAAAAGCACAAAATCTGATTCTTCTAGGGGAACGTCAAGGAGGTCAAGCCTGGGCTTGGTACACATCTCTGTCACATCCAGACAATTGTGATCCACTTCTTCTTTCACTTCTTCACAATAGAAATCAGGCAACAAAGTTGCTGGATTCACCATGGTACATCTTATCACATTTATGTTCTCAGCACCCAAGATTACTCTTTCATACTTAGTAAGCCGACTAGGGGTCAATTGTTGAGTACGAGTCCTTGTTAAAAGGATCTCCACTGAATGTGGCACATACACCTTGACGGGATGTCCCATCACAATCGATTCACTTTGCAACAAACTCATACAAGTAGCAGCTACTGCTTTTAAATAGCCAGGTAATGCTGCAGCCACGGGATCCAGAGTAGCAGAGAAATATGCTACGGGATGTTGAGACAATCCATGTCTCTGGGTCAACACTGAAAGCGCACGCCCTTCTCTCTCAGAACCAAACAATGCAAATTCTTTCTTAAAGGCATTCCTAAGGTTGGAGCCTGACACATACAACTTTTCAATTTTATGAATGCCTCTTCACTTTCATCATCCCACTCAATCGGATCTGTCATTTCTTTTCGTGTCAACCTTATTAAAGGTTGTGCCAACAGTGAAAATCCACTTATCCATTGATGACAATATCCAACCACTCCCAAAAACATTCGTACTTCTTTCTTAATTTTAGGCATACTCATTTGTCGAATCACTTTTATTCTTTCTGGCGTCACCTTTCTGACTCATTTCTCTATTTTGTGTCCAAGATATTGAACTTCTTGTTTACAAAATTGTAACTAGTCTGGGGACACCTTGTGTCCTCCTTCTGCCAAATGGTTCAGTAAAGCTACTGTGTCAGTGACACAAGCTTCTCTTGTCTTCGATGTCATCAATGTACTGAACCAAGACTGAATTTCCTGGCATCACCAATGTCTCTAACCACTTTTTAAAAATCTGGTTGAATATTGACAGACTTGAGGAACTCTGCACCATGCCAAAACACAATCTTTCAACCGGAAAGCAAAAAGATATTGGCTATCCGGGTGCAATGGATTTGAAAAACAATGCTTGGCACAAATCAATCACAGTATACCAATGAGCATCCCATGGTATTTGATAAAGAATCACTGCTGGGTTTGGTACTACAGGACAACACGTTACTACTATTTAATTGATTTTCCTCAGATCTTGCACTATCCTATATTTTGCACTAGGCTTCTTGAGTCCCATGATTGGCGAGTTACAACGACTGCCTAATATTTCCTTCAAGATTCCTTGCTCAATCATTTGATCAATTACTTGGGCAACTCCTGCTTTCACTTCAGGGCTCATTTTATATTGTAGGGTGTTTGGGTATATTGCACCTTCTTTTACCATAACTTTGACAGGATCTACCTCTGCCATTAGACCAACTTCTTTTCCTGTAAAATCCCACACATCTGAACTCACTGTGGGCCATATGTAGGAAGCCCAATACCGGTCGGTAACGGCCGATTATCGGTAAATATCCCATTACCGACCGGTATTCAGGCTTTTGGTATGTAGGGGGCACATTTCAGGATTCGGTAATTTACCGAATCGGTAAAATTACCGATTCGGTAATTTTACCGATTCGGTAAATACCGAATCCTGAAATGATATGTAGGGGGAGTGTGTGGTTGTTGTGGGGATTCGTTATTTACCACCAACTAAAAGTTGGTGGTAAATGACGAATGGCTGTGAAAAAGCATTTTTTTGCACTTAGAAGTGTGCAATGTGGCAGACATACATGCCCTTAGGGCATGTATGTGTGCCACATGTGCACACATGCAGGAATCAGGGGTGCAACAGGGTGTCACTGTGACACCCTGCCACCCTTGATTGTGCTCCCCCCATTACCGAATCGGTATTTACCGATTCGGTAATGGTAACTGGCTTCCCATTGATTCCTATGGGCCTCCTGGCCCATAGGAATCAATGGGAAGCCAGTTACCATTACCGAATCGGTAAATACCGATTCTAAATTACCGACCCATTCCGAATCGGTAAATATTACCGATGGATTACCTACATAGCATTTACCACTTCATAAATACAGAATCGGTAAAATTCGGTATTTATGAAGTGGTAAATGTTACGCCACCTACATATGGCCCTGTATCTCTTAATTCATCAGGCAAATCTCTTTCAGTAAGAAGTGAAAACATTTCATCCACTTCAGTTCCCTGTTTAGCTAGCATCAGGAGTAGAAAAGATGGTACAGTTCATCTTGCACAACAAGTCCCTACCTAATAGGTTTACTGGACTCGAATCACATAACACAAATCGATGCATGTCTCTGAAATTTCCAATATTCACTTCTATTGGTTTCGTGATCGGGGTCCTAATCTGCTTTTTTGACACTCCTACAACTTGGATAGTTTCTCCCAAGAGGGGTAGGTTTGGGATTTCTGCTGTTCCCACAGTAGAACGGGTAGCACCAGTATTCACTAGGAAAGTGATATCATTGCCCTCAACCTTCCCATCAATAAATGGACCTGACTGATCTAACGCCAAGGATGCGCTAAGTACACTCTCCTCCTCCCCCCTCAGGCACCGTCATTGCAACATTCCTGATTTATCTGCATCACTCTGCATCCAAAACTGTTGAACAGTCTATGTATTCTTACCGCTTTCTCCTCGGAGTCTGGTATTCACACTGTATCGCTGCACCTGAGCATTCACATTGTTGGGCAAAAGGGCTTGAGGCACCTGTAACTGAGAAGTAACTATCTGCTGCTGTTGCTGTTGGTTCGCAACTACCTCATTCTGCATCTGTGGATTTAAAATTTGATTTTCCCCATTATTCTGTTGAAGGTTTCTACACTCATTCTTCCAATGTCCAAGCTTTCCACACCCATGACAAGAATATTTATTTCTCGCTTCTTCTCTACTCATTCTTCGTTTTCCTTTGCTTTAATTCAAAACTTTCACCACTCTGATACTGTCCATTCATCTGATTATCAATGTAGGAATTTGAATTTGCTTCTTGGCGATATACTATCTTCACTTGTGCCCACATCATTTTCTCCTTTAACTTTTTATGCTTAGCATCAATGTCATCACTGCAGTATTTTGCATGCTTCAGAATGTCATTGATCGGCTTGCTTTGCCAACAAAGCATATGCTGCTGAACCATCTGACTAATTTCTGATCTTAATCCATAGACAAATCTATATACAAAATGTCCCATATCTTTATCACCGATGTTCTCAAATCCACTATACTGTTTAAACACCTGCAGTAACCTTTCGTAATATGCATGCACTGACTCTTTAGGTTCTTGAGTTGTCCTGTCTATTTTAACCCAATCTGTTTCCTTAGGGGGAATTTTCCCTTTCAGAAAAGTAATCACCTGATTGTATTTTTTCATTACTTCCTCTGAAGGTGCTCCTGTTCTCACATCTCTAGGATATTCTATGGTAGGCCAATCAACTGTAATCTTACATTCTGTCCACAAATCTGTCGGTAACACTATACCAAACAGTCCATACAAATCTTTCAACAAAACCTTTGATACCTTTATAGATCGCTCCACCTGCTTGTACCATTCAACTCTTTAGCAATCGCCTCCTCTCTTTTCTTAGTCCATCTACTTCTCTAACGATCTACAGCTCCCCATTTCTTTAAAAGGTGTATCAATTCTTTTATCTGCAGTCTCCTTCCTGACGCATTCAAGCTTTCTAAATCCTTTTCAGTAAATTCTGCTCTATGGTGCTTCTGCAATACTTTAGATTTTTCTATATCTATTCCAAATTCTAAGGCCACTTCCACTATTTTCACATTCAAATTCTTTGCCCTCCAAGTTATACTCTTACATAGAAATAACAACTCTTTATCTTCATACAAACCCAATCTATCAAGACCTATGGTACCAATGATCATTTCTTCTAAGTCCACCCTTAACTTACTTACATCTATAGTTTTGGGTTTCTTCTTTTCTAATCCTTTTGCCCATTCCTCTAGATCTTCAGGAGAAAATCCAGCAGAACCCCCTGCCAGTGACAGTTGGTACTTTTCTTCTCATAATTGTGAGTGAAATTCTTTTTGGGGTTTCTGTCACAGCCTCAATATTTGGGAGATCCATTAATGAAACATTCGATTTACACTCACTAACTTGATCGTCTATCACAATCATCTCCTTTCTAGCCCTATTCTGTGAAGATGCCACAATTTGGGGCTTTGGTGTACCTCGTTTGTCACCAAACAATGTAATTACAGGACCAATTGTTACTGGTACTGTCAGTGCTTCTGCATTTAAGCCTAACTGATTTATCTTCTGAATGATCTCTTCTTCAGTTTTGATCAATGCATCCCTTTCTTTTTCCTGCGATGCTGATTGGATCATATAGAACTTGTGGAACCAATGGAGTTCCCATCATGGGGGCACTTGGAGTGATATCTCTAGCACTTTTCTGATAAGGCGGAGGTCTCTTTGTCAAAATGTCCTCTAATAACTTATCATCAGATCCATTACATCCTATCCCTGTCGTACCCATGTGTTTCATTTTCTCCTTATATTTTTCTTTCTTGATCATCAGCCACCAATACTGGATATAAACCTTCTGTTACTACAGCCCTTCTCCATCTTTTCATTTTGTCTCCTTGAGTGTCAAATGGGTATCTGGGTAAAAATCCTCTATTGATTCTCATACCTCCTCTATATTTCTTGAGCTCAAATGCCTCAACTTCCCATTCTTCCAAAGCCTCATACTGTGTTAACCTTGGATTTGGTTCCAACTAATTCATTCTATTTCTCCAATTCTGAAGAACTCTTACATTAAATGTACCATGTTCAGAAAAAGCTAAAACACCATTATCTTTTGTATACTCCACCTAATTTTCCAACCATACACACGTATGATATCCACTTTCCATCATCATATAGGAAGCCGGTGTATTAGGAGGTGGCATAAGAATTTCCTCCCTAGTTATTATGTGCTTGTCCTTCTTAAAGAAATTCTTAATCTTGTTAATAAACTTAATTTTTCCTTGTTCTTTTATTTTATTCGCTCGTCAAAATCCAAAAACTCTTCCGTATTTTCACTAAACTTAATATTTGACACTCGTCCAATGCCTGCGCGACTCACACCAACAAACCAATCAGAGCCTACTATGAATTTTTTTTTCCACCCAATACCAGCACGCTACCAGTGTATTGAGCAATCAGACCTTTCACCACACCCTCCTGTCTGACCAATGCCAGCACGGCTCTTGTGATGTCAGTATTACTCCTTCTACTGATCCTCCCTTCACAATCTGCAGTTTTCTCACGCCCGCTGCTTTCACCAACACCAGCGCGGCTCACTGTGACATCAGTATTGCTCCTGCTACTGACCCTCCCTTTACAAGGTAATACAACAATGTCTTTTTTCCGTCTTCCGTTATAAAATTCTTGTTAGTAACAGCGTAAAAACAGCGCTACTCTGTCTGCTCCACTAAACCGAAGATAGTTTCTCCACGCGCTACAAAAAGAAAATTCCTTCCTGTCACTGCGAGTAAAACCCACTGTTTACTCTTCACTTAAGCTCAGGGAGGACCTGCTATTCCTCTAGGGATACTCCTCCTCTGGGTATGGCCAAAGTTTCACAGGTGGGCCCTCTGCTGTCATCCACACTCTACTTTTATACAATATAGTCCCTAATGTAACACTGCCAGCCCGCCGTAGCTTCTCAGTATTACAACAACAGACGAGTAACCTTCTGCAGTGTGATTTCCATTTACCACACTCTTCTAAATTCCATTCCTGGGATTCCCAGGTTTCTCTGTACCTGTGCTTCCAGACAACATAAAACGCGACACTAACTCTTAGTGTTAAACATATGGTCAATTAGTCAGAACAATAATCAATAATCACTAAACTGATCGATAATAACCATCACTCTACTACCAGAAAAACTGATCCAGTGAAAGGCCAGGATAAATATTTCACAATCCACATATCTTTCATAATGGGCCCATATACACATTCAGATTTTCCTGACAGTTTTGCTGGGGGTCAAGTTTGATTTCACTTTGATCTGAATTTTTTAGCAAGACCGGAGCCTCCTATTATGCTTTCCTATCTTGCTTTTATTCAAATAGCAGCCAAGATAAGTACTTATAAACTACAGTTTCCAGAGGGCCGAGCGAACCGCTGGCCAATGGGAACACACAGTCACATAACCATAACCAATGAGAGCGCAGTCCTAGGTATAACGTCAGTACTGACTGCTAACAGCCCTCTTTTCTTGCTGCTCGCAGTCAGATAAGTGCCTTCTCTTCGTTTCTCGTAATTACATTGCATTGTGTAGGTTTAATTGTGTATATTCTTAGTTGGTTTTGTGCTTCATTGCTTATTGTGCCTTCAACTGCCGCCTTAGAGTTTGCTCGCTCTCGCGCCCTCGTGGGCGCTCCCTTTTCCTGCGATTTTCCCCCGCTCGCGCACGTTGACAGTTGTTTCAACGTGTCGCACGGCAGCCGTTTCTTTCGCTTCCCCTCACTTGTGCGTGTGAGTGCTCCAACGCTGCCGGTTTCTGTTTTCCTGCTTCGGAGCTTCGTCCTCCTGCTCCGGTGACGCCCCGCCTTTGGTGGGAGTGGTTTGTCCTTCTGGTTTTAGGCCCTCCGGCACTCCCAGTCCAGGGTTATTAACCCTTTGGCTTCCTTTGTGTCTCTCTTTCCCTATTTCTAATGGAGATTGACAGCTCTCCCGGGTCTGACATGCAAAATGAAGAAGGGGAAGCCTTCAAAACTGATTTAAATGTGTTTATCAACAATTCTGTTGAACATGCTGTGGAAGCTTGAATGAAATGTTTTTCCAAGGACATGGAAAACTTTATGTTAAGTCTGATGTCTAAAGCTTTGGCTCATTCTGGCGGGGATAGCAGAAAAAGAAAGTTGGTTCCCTTTAATTCTACAAATGTTTCTAAAAATGCGCCACGCTTGATTAGCGAGGTTCCCTCACACAAGACTGAGGACTTAGTCCCTCCCAGGCCTCCTTCCAAGGAGGGGTTTTCAGCTTCTGATGGCAAGCGAAAAGTTGAGTCAAAAAATGTGGAGGTACCCAAGAAATTGGTAATTTCCAATATTATGGACACAGATGACGATATGGGTGATGCAGATGATTTATTTGACCTCATTGATGTCTCAGACCCTCCTTCCCCCCTGCTAAGAAAGCAAAATCTAATGCGTTTGTGTTTACTCCCATTTTGGACTCTGAGGGTACTCCTATGTTTGACCCTTCTACCATTCGACATCCCAATTCCACTGAGTGGTTCCCGGCCTCCCATGTTGGAGATTATATTTCTGCCAGACTTCGTCTTCCCTTAGACAAATCCACAAGGTCCAAGTTGAAGTCTGAATGTCCCAAGCCTTCTTTGCCTTCTAACATTACAGTTGCCCCTTCCATTGACCAACCATTGCTTACGTTCTTCTCCAAGTTTGGCAAAGATCCCTGTAAAGGGGGGATAAAGCTTGGTCCATCTGCCAGGACAAGCTTCTTCACGTTGTGGGGCCCTTGGCTCGCATTTTTGACCATGCGGAACCTGCTTGACTGGATGGCACAGACTTAGATTTTGAAGATGTCTCCCTGTGGGTTCAACAAGCCTTTTGTCTCCTAGGAAATGCCTATACCGCTATCACTCATGAACGCCGCAAAGGTCTCCTTATTAAACTCGACCCCAAGCTGGCTAACCTGGCTCCCCTCGACCCTGGTATTAAGGCGGATGGCCTTCTGTTTGGGGATTCTCTCGTCAAGGACTTGAGCAAGTTTGTCACTACTTTTGCTTCTCTTGATAAGGCTCAACAGTCCATCAAAAAAGTTTTTTCCCCTCGGGTTTTTGGGTGGGCTGGCAGAGGCAGGGGCCGCTTTGCGGGCCGCTCCTATCAAAATCAAGGCTCCAGAGGATCCTCAAAAGCAGGTTAACAAGAATACAAACCTCAATTCTATCTACAAAGAGGTCGCGGTTTCCGAGGTCGAGAACAAAAGAATTTCCGCAACAACGCTCAACAAGGTAGATCCTTCAACTATTCCCCCGGTTGGGGTACGCTTAAGCCTCTTCATACAAAATGTCATACCCTCACCACAGATCCCTGGGTTCTAAACTCCGTCCAAGGTTATCTTATAGAGTTTTACGCTCCACCTTTCCAAACTGTTCTCCTTCCTCCTCTAGTTTTTTTCTTCAGACATGGGTCAACTCATTTCAATAGAGGTCCAAAACCTTCTCCAAAAACAGGCTATTCAGATCGCTCCCCTAGATCCCTCAGGGTTCCTCAGTTCCATTTTCCTAGTTTGAAAAAAGAACAAGAAAATGCATCCAGTAATAAATCTAAAGTGGTTCAACCAATTTGTGGTTTATCGCCACTTCAAAATGGAATCTATTATTCACCTAAGGGATACCCTTTGCCTGAACGACAGGATGGTCAGAATAGATTTACAGGACGCATATCTTACCACTCCTATTCACGTTTCTCACACCAAGTTCCTTCAGTTTCAATGGTTAGGAGTGACCTATCAGTTTCGCTCCCTTCCTTTCGGCCTGTCTTCAGCACCATGGTGCTTTACAAAAATCATGAAGCCGGTGGTGTCTTATCTGCGGTCCCTCGGGATCAGGCTAATTATCTATCTAGATGACATTTTGATTATGAATCTGGACAAACAGAGCCTTCTGTCCAATTTGAACACCACTCAGTCCATTCTCCTAGATCTGGGTTTTCGTCTCAACCCCGAAAAATCTATGCTCATTCCTTCTCAGCGCATCGAATTCTTGGGCTTCCTCGTGGACTCTTCCACGGCTTCTCTTCTTCCTCCTCAGTCAAAAGTCTCAGCCATAAAGTCAGAGATCTCTCAGATACTTCGGATGTCTCTGGTCTCTCTCAGATCTCTAGCAAGGATCGTCGGTCTGCTCTCTGCTTCCATCCAAGCAATTTTCCCAGGGCCTCTTCACTATTGTGCCCTTCAGCAACTAAAGATCTTCGTCAAGGGTTGGCCTAATCAGACCTCATCGCTTAAGATCAAGAATCTCGTCTTGAGCTTCAATGGTGGATTGACCATTTAGATGCGTGGAACGGGCGAACTATTTTCGCTTCGGCCCCAGCGCTTGTATTAGAATCCGATGCAAGCCTGTCGGGTTGGGGCGCCCGCTAATATAGACTAGAACTGGGCTAAAATTCCGTTCCGCTCGCGGAAATTGCGATAATTTGACATTTTCGCGTTCCGCGGAGAGCGCGAAAATGTCAAAATTACCGCAATCCGCATTTTACCGGAAATGTTTTGCTTGCTCGCGCTGTAAAATAATACATTCTCGCGATCGCCTTACCTGAATCTCCACGTTCGCCGACAAGTTTTCCCGATCCGGTCGCGTTCTCCACGAGATATTGGATTGTTGGTAGCTATTTGCGCTGTCTCGCGACAGTTCGCGCCCGCAGTAATGTCATTCGTTGCGCGATCACGTCTTTCTTCTCGCGATCATGCACCGCGAGACAAGTGAAAACAAGAAGGCCGCACCCGCGAGCAACCGCATGGGTAAGTTGGCAAGCCGCGACCACGCAGAAAATACCGCGAACGGGCGGGAAAAAAACTTCCGCATCTTCGCGATATTTTCGCTTGTTTGCGGAGATTTTTAACATTTTCGCGATAATTTGTGAAAGTGAATTTCGCAAATTCCACCCACCCCTAATATATACAGGAGGTACATGGTCTCTTGAGGAGTCGAGATTGCACATCAATTGTTTAGAGATGCTGGCAGACTCCTTTGCGATCCAAAGCCTCGCAAAGAACAAGGTTTGTTGTTCTATTCTACGTATGGACAATGTTTCTGCGGTCCGCTACATCAACCGTCTAGGTGACACCAGGTCCAAACCGCTCGCAGAGTTAGCAAAGAGTCTATGGGAATTTTGCCTGCTAAACAAACTATCTCTCAAAGCGGAGTATCTCCCTGGAGATCTCAACTCCATAGCAGATTGCCATTCTTGCTACCTTCAAGATTTCAGTGACTGAAAGCTTCTTCTATCCGTCTTTCAATCTCTCACTTTGCTTCTCGCCTCAATGCCCAACTGCCCTGTTTCTTCAGTTGGCGTCCGGATCCTTTGGCCATGGCAACAGATGCTTTCCTCCAGGTTTGGTCCCTTCACCTCAACTATGCCTTTCCTCCTTTTCTCATGATCAACAGGGTGCTCTCCCAGGTGCGACGCCAATTGGCCTCCCTGGTAATAGTGGTTCCCTTCTGGCAATCACAGATTTGGTTCCCATCGGATTGGAGATGGCGGGAGATTTCCCGGTTCTCCTCCCTGCTCGCAACGACCTGCTTCGGGACTCCTTGGGCCAGCCACTCAGTCTCATTCTGGACAACACTCTGGTGCTGTCAGCATGGAAGGTCTTCAGTTTGTCCCTCCTGATCTCCTCATTTCGCAAGAAGCTTCTCTCTTCATCAGCAAGGCCTGGGTCCCAGGTAGATCCAAAGCTTACAAGTCTGCTTGGTCTTTATGGGCAAGCTGGTGTCTTGGAAAACATATCGATCCCTTTTCAACTCCTCTGAACTTTATCGTCAATTTTCTGGCTTCTGAAGCCAGCGCAGGTAAGTCCTACAGAACATTCAATTTTTATAGATCAGCAATATCCCTCAATCACTGTCCTATTGATGGCAAGCCAGTTGGAGTTCATCCTCTGATTTGTCGCCTGTTAAGAGGAGTACGATTCTCGAAACCTCCGTTGGCTAAGTATTTCTAATTTATGGGATGTAAATTTGGTCCTTAAATTGTTTTCTGATTGGCCAGATAATTCAGCTTTTTTTCTGAAAATGCTTTCTGCTAAACATACCATGTTATTGTGTCTGGTTTCTATCAAACGTGTTTCCGATGTTAGAGCAATGGATATTTCTTCTCGCCAGTTTTCTCCTACAGGAGTAATGTTTCACATTAACAAACGTGCAAAGACAAATTTGAACTCTGTTTTTTATCCTTATTTTCCTTCCCATTTTAAGTTATGTGTAGGGCAGAAAACCTTTGATCTCAGAACGTCCTCTCATTCCCAACTTCTCATTTCTTTCCGTAAGCCCCATCTCCCAGTTTCCTCGGCCACTCTGGCCCGGTGGGTTCGTTGGGTCATGTCCCTTGCCGGCATTGATGTGTCGGGTTTTGGGGCTCATTCCACCAGAGGAGCCATGGCCTCTAAAGCTTTTTGGGCAGGCTCCCGTTTGGAAGACATTCTGAGATCAGCGGACTGGTCTACAGACAATGTATTCCGGATGTTTTTTTGCAAACCTGTTGTTACTGCTGCTTCTTTGGTTGTTGATATGCTTTGAACAAGCATTATAGGAGCCTTCGGTCTTGCCATAAAATGTAGATTTTCCTAATAAGTTATTGCGGAAAGTCTTAATTTTATTAAAGACACGGAGGCGAGTATTATCCCACCGCAACACTTCTAATATGTGTTTTCTCCCTCCCTACAGCGGTTCCAGCTTTGCCTCCCGCGTATGAGATTCATGATCTTCAAGAGAGTTCTATTCCTCTTCGTGATGTCCCTTTGTCCTGCTCTGCTTCTACCACCGTAGTTCCTGCCTATTGGTCGACCTTGTTGGCTTATGGTCAAGATATTTTTTCCTGGACTTTGGCCTTCTGTATTGTTTTCTCCATTGTCCCTCTGTTTATGGATTTTATCTGAGCTGCTCGCCGGCGAAAAGAGGGCTGTTCGCAGTCAGTACTGATGTTATACCTAGGACTGCGCTCTCATTGGTTATGGTTATGTGACTTTGTGTGTTCCCATTGGCCAGCGGTATGGTCGGCCCTCTGGGAACTGTAGTTTTTAGTGCTTATCTTGGCTGCTATTTGAATAAAAGCAAGATAAGAAAGCATAATACTCGCCTCTGTGTCTTTAATAAAATTAAGACTTTCAGTCATAACTTATTAAGAAAATCTTCATTAGTCGCTGCTTCACAGATCAACACTCTTCCTTTGATCAATGGACCACTAGTCGAGTAGTAGATGGTAATATTAACAAAATCATTAATCTATTTTATAACTTTTCAAATAATCACAGACTTCAAGTGAGATTCAATAGTTTTATCTAATAATTCATTCAAGATGAACGCTCATTTGTACAGATTCACAGTGCAAACTCCATCAACTTTCAAGGGAGAGAAAATTATTTTTTCAATTCTCATTTAGACACACAAATACATTCAATAATCTCAACACAAGAGGAGTGACAGATGAAGAGACAAAAGACGCAATAACTCTCCTTTCTCAAGAAATATGCAAAACTTTTAAGATAGAAAGATATTTACCTGGGTGAAACGGAAAACCCAACCTCTGGCAAAAAGGATTAGTGGAGGTCACCTGATTTAAGAGTCAGGAGTCAAAGACTATAGGACAGGTACAGGATAGGATTATACTTACTACACTTCTCGAGAACCCGACGCACCAGAGCGCATCCCTCTCTTACACTCTCTCCCTCCTCGATATTCTTCCGCAAATCTTCAATCTAATCAGGCTGTCTTAAGTATTGAATCTTTCCAGTCTGTTCTTCCCAGCAGCAGTTCTCGCCCACTCCTCACTCACCATCAACGTCTCTTCGTAGCAGCTCTCTCTATCTTAATCTCAAATCACTCAAGTTATACCCTTTAATTTTGCATGTCCCAGCCTCAAAGGTTGCAAATATCTGTAAATCATGAACTGTGATTGGGACGGGGCAGGTGAGTTGTCATCACCTCATGCGGTCATCCCAAAATTCTTAACTAATTCTTTGTTTAGCAAACACTTGCCAGAACACTTCCCTTCACATGCATTCACGAAGAAGATAGATACAATTTCTATATAATTTCTTCACTTGAGGAACTTTCCCAAGCACACGTCCTTGGTAGCTGATCAATGTTTCGGTCAGCAGGTCATTCCGAGATTTTAGTGCACAGACTCAACTTGTGTTATGTTTCACCCGCCATCTTTTCTTTTGGCTTAGCATATCAGGCCCGAAACGTTCACTATTGACAAAAGAATCATAAACAGGTGTTAATTTCTTAAATATGTTATTATCACTGTTTACCTCCCCCTTCTACTCTATCCCATTGTCATTTTCTTCTTCGTTAAGTGAAAGCATTATCAGCGGCAGCTTCTTTTAAATCCAGGCAAGCATATGCCAGGCACGTGGTACTTCAAGACCTACAGTTAGAAACTCCTTGCGCATGCGTAAGAGTTCCTCTCACATGGGTTAATCACGTGGTTATTTATGCGGGATGGGTTCGCACATGCGCACGGCGATTTTCAGTTTTAAGCGGGATTTCACTTACGTGGCACATTATTCTTTGTTAATCAAGCAAGCAGAAAGCCTTTTGTCCCATACGTGAATGTCGTGTGTATGTTACTCTTTCTTTCAAGTTTCTATTTTTACTTGTTAGTACTTGTTAACGAGAGGTTGATTTGAGCAAGTTTCTTTTCTTTGAATCCTTGCTCCATCACCGTTATGGCCTTCGTTGAATGTTTCTTTTATACAATTTGATACTTTGAGCAGACTGAAAGCCATGCTTTTACAGCAAACTGTACCCTTAACCTCCGCTCGAGAGACCCTTGATCTTCAAGTCGTAAGGAACTTGACCGAGAAACAGGCACTTATACATACAAACTGCCCCTTTCATTTCGTAGGAATGGTGGGCCTTATCTTTAAAATTTCTGCTACGAGTGGTATTGTACATCTATTTAAGACCATAAGGTCAGGATTCCTAAGCACCTTTCAGACGATCCTCTGAGTTATCTCAAATTTTATACACTCCTTATCTTTAAGCATTTTTGGAGGTTTAACTCTGATCCTGCTCTCAATAGGAATCCTGATTGTCATCTATCTGCTACGCAATGGATGGCCCAATCACCAACGAGATGGCAAAAGCTCTCCAGGAGTGGAAATACCGTGAACGCATGGTACAACATCTGGGCACACATCGCCTATGGGAACTAAGCGCCTCTTGGTTCCTATCATTTAGACCAGTCTGGATGGACTGCATCTTACCTGTTCTTCGATGGTTGTTCTGCGGTGAAGAATGCGTGTTGAATATCGGTCTGATACTTGCATCGGGCACGCCTGCGGCCTTAAACACGAAGCTGGAACCCTTGAGGTCCCATGCATGGCAATCTCCCCAGCGTATTCCTATCCTGATCACTGCATTTCTCGAGAACCCGCAGGTGCCTTTTGCTACAAATGGATTGAGCATCAGCTCTTCCACTAGCACTACCGCCAGCACCACTAGTACCCAGGTATCGACTACAGCACCAGCTGCCTGTACAACAGCTATTGGCAGTGCTGAATTTCATCTGTGCACCATTGACGTGCTCTGCGAGGTGTTACAAGGTCCGTCACCTGCAGCAGCAAGCAACGACGATGTTGCGTTTCCCAGCCAGGGCACTTAATCTATAATTGGCTCATCGTGTGCTGGGAAAGAATTTGGATTTTCCTTTTTGTTTAAAACTCAACTAAAATTGGAACATTTCTAATATTGACACGTTTGCTGGAAAAGCATGGCCTTCTAAAAAGCTTGTAGGTGTTCGAATTATATAAACAAACTCGTTTAGGACTGTGACTTAAGGAATAATTCCAAATAACTAATTTTATGAAAACGTTTTTTCCCCTTTTCACTATTTTTTAAAAAGAGATTATAATGTTTTTTTTAAAAAAAATGTTTACGTGGCTCACTGATAATTTTATGCGTTGCGCTGTATGGTTCTCTAGCACTTTATTATTGTTGACTATTCGGAAGAGGAGTGGGTGTTATGTTTCTTATAGGTACCCTAATATATGCTTGGGTAACATAATACCCTTTCAACTACATCACCTCCCCTACTCTATACAGTAACGAGCCTTTTGGGATTGAACCTTTACCTAGTTCTAGTCCTGGGCGCAGAAGGAGGGATTCCCTGAACAATGGCGTTCTATGACTCCATCTTAGGCTGACACAGTATGAATGAACATTCGTAAGGGTTCTTGGAAACCAGGCTGGGGCTACACTACCTTCCTCCCCATATCTACATACACGGTTCATCCAATACGTCATCCTCAAACCCAACAATGGCTAATACAAGTAACAAGGGACAAAGGAACCTTAGATACTTTCTGTATAAACACAGAACCTTTTGCTAGTGTTAGCTAGAGGGAACAGAGACTTCCAGGCCGACACACTGACCAGAGACGCTGAGGCTCCTGCATACAAACGCTCCAGCTGAAAGCGGTCTAAACCTCCCTTGCGGGTTGTCCAACTCGAGACCAGGACGGGGTCCTACACTCTCTTGCTTCAGGTTATGGAGTTAGACTAAAGCTAGAGGGATTCTTGGCTTCACACCTAGTCACATGCTAGGTACACTTGGGTACATCTAGATTGGCATCGTAGAAGTATGCGCGCTGTCTTTTAACATGCATTTTATATCCATGTATGTGTTTATGACTATTGCAAAATGGTAGAGCTGTACTATCCTTTTATATTCACTGTACTGCTGATCATATATCTCTGCTACTGTCTAATGGTTGTCGCAGCACATATATTTTACACTAGAAGAACAACTGTGCAATAAACACTTATTGTAACTCTCTGAGATCAACTAAGTCAGCACGAGTGACTGAGCGAAAGGTAGTACATTGTTTCCACGATCCTCGGGGATCAGGGTTGTAATGTTCTAAGGTTGCCAGAAACGGGGGGTGTGGCTTGGCTGCGAAGCGGAATGGCTGCCTGAAACCGCAGCTCCGCCGATCGAGCAAATTAATCCGTTATTTATGTGCTGATCTGGTGTCTGGACTCGGACCTCTCGCCCCCGTCGAGAAGCCAGGCGGGGGAGCTCTGCCTGGGGAGCTCTCGGCCCCCGTGAGTCGAGCTGATCCGGAGATCGAGCGGTGAGCTGCGGGGCGGCCTGGGGCGCTCGCTGGCGCTGGGGACTCCCGTGAGGCTGGGCCGGAGGCGGTGCTCAGATCCGCGGCATCGGACGATTGGCCGGTTTGGCCCGAGATTCCCGACCCGCACCGGACCTTGCCCGCGTGGGTGAAGGCTCGGACCAGGGGCGCCGTGACCTGCGGGGCGGCCCGTCGCTGGCTGGGTTGCGGCGAAGAGAGGCTGGAGCTGTCTGTGCCCCCGAGAACCAAGTGCCTGGAAGTCGCCTGTGAGGCGGAGTGCGTGGACCCGCTCCGGAGTCCGGAGTGCGCCGCCTGACCGAGTCGGTGGAGCTTGCTGTGCCATGCCCGGAAAGGAAAGTCGCTGCATCCTACCTGCGGGGCGCCGGAGCTCCCTGTCGAGCATCACTATCTGAACTCGGCCCGAGGAACGAGCCGGAGGGCGGCCATAGACCCCGGAGCTGCATCGTTGCTGCGGATTACATGGGTGAGCCCTACGGATACTGACTGTAACTTGGCACCGACTGGGGTGAGTGATCATTGCCCTTCGCCGGGGACGCTGCGGTGGGATGAATTAGCTCCTTAAGACATTTTGACACCGCCCGAGCAGGAAGGAGATATCTGGCGCTAGAGCCTGGATAGCGAGGCGTGGGCCGCCATTTTGTCGAGTGCCCGTGGTCCGTCTGGCTGAAGTGGCGGCGTGGCCCTGCTCTGGGAGGCTGATGTGGGTCGATTGCCGAGAGAGATTGGCGCCCTGCTGCGTGGCGGACATACCCCGGCGCCGGGGAGAGAACTTGCCTGCGTCGCTGGTGACAGCGGCCCGCTTGCTGACCGCGGTTGGCGCCTGGCGACGGCCGGCTGGAGCCGACGGAGGCGCCTGTGACTCGGCTGCTCTGGTCGACTCCTTGCGCTGGGTGGCAGAGATGGGTAAGCCGGACACCCGCCAGCCGCGGATCACGTTTGATAAATCTAAGCAAAAAGCGCCGGATCACGACCCTCGAGATACTGAAGCTGCGAAGGACGACCGAAGTGGAACTCAAGATGCGGACATCAAATCGATGTTCCAAGAGTTGAAGGCGAGCTTGCAGGGCATTGACGGCAAGATGGACGCGCTGGCGGAACGCATGGATGGCATCACGACGAGAATGGATAAACAAGAAAGCAGGGTAGAGGGATTGGAAACCCGCGTGGCGGACACGGAGGAGAGCCACACTGATCTTGTCAAGAAACTGCGGGGCATGGATAAGGTCCTGGCGCTCATACAACAGAAGAACGAGGACTTGGAGGCACGCTCGCGCCGCAACAACGTCCGCGTCACGGGGGTTGCAGAAACAACGGACATTACAAACATGGAACAATATGTCGAACAGATGCTGAAGAACCTATTTGGGTCTGGCCTCTCGTCGATGTTCCTCGTTGAGCGGGCGCATAGGACATTGGGACCTAGACCTAAGCCGGGAGCGCCGTGTAGGCCCATTATTGCGCGCGTCTTGAACTACAGGGACAGGGACACGATACTGCGTATGGCACGAGACCTGAAGGTCATTCAATACAAATGTAACGACATTGCTATCTACCCGGACTACACTGTGCAGGTCCAAGCCGCTCGCAGAGAATTTATGCCAGCGAAGAAGATTTTCCAACAAACGGGCACGAAATATTCCCTGATCTACCCCGCGAAGCTCAGAGTGCAAGGCCCGGGGAAACCCTCTTTCTTCCTGGATGCGAAGGCGGCCTTGCAATACGCGAAACAACTTGCCAGGGACCAAAAGAATCAACCACGCGCGGAGGAACTTGATCAACAGGACAGGCTAAGTGATGTGGAATGACTGAACACGTCAGCTCTGTGGTATACCTGTACAGCCTGCCTGGGATGACCTGGCTTGGGGCCTGGGTCCCGCTAGGTGCCCCGGGGGTTCCCTCCCCAGGGTGGGAGCGTTGTATTCATGACTTTGGTTCTAGGGGGGAGAGGTCCTCGAGCTGACACGATGGGCCTGCGCTCGATCGCCCTGTCACAAGTACGGGGTTAGTTGGTGGCCAAGCTGCGCGCCTCACGGGATGATTCCCACTTACAGGTTACTTCCAATGGTCTTCGTTACTGTTGTTGGGGTAGGGAGGGTGACCTGGGGGGATTTTGCACAACCTAATTGGGGGGTTGGAGCGGGAGGGGGCTTTGTTTGCTTTAATTTGTGGAACGATGTTGATGTTTGTTTTGTTGCGTAGGGTCGGGGGAGGCGATCAGCTGTGGAGAGGTGCATAATGTAACATGGTTGCTGCCTTGTTGTCCGTCAATTTACTTGGTGCGCTCTGCCCACTCTCGTGCTTGGTGGCCCGTTGGGCTGATGGATCAGGCGCCGCGCAGCGGCTGGATATGGCAGTGTGATGGGAGAAACGGATATGGGTTGCTGGCTGAACATGGTCCTTGTGCTCCTAAGTCGCTGTGCAGCGCATAAGGTGTCTTACTTGGAATGTGCGTGGAATGAATGACAGCCGTAAAGCCAGGTTGGTGCAGGCCTACCTTCTGAGAAAAGACATAGACATCTGCCTCCTACAGGAGACCCATCTGACTGATAATGCTGCACGGCTGCTCAAACGAGATAGATGGGGAGAAATTATACACGCTTCATACTCTAACTATTCCAGAGGGGTGGCGATACTGATTAGAAGGGGTCTTCATTGGACCACTTATGAGGAACTCAGAGACGCAGAGGGAAGATACATTCTGCTTGTGGGGTCGCTTTGCGGTATGAGAGTGGTGCTGGTGAATGTGTATGGCCCGAATGACGATAATCCGGATTTTTATGGGGAATTGTGGCATAAGGTGCAGACCCGAGGTCCGGCAGCGTTACTGTGGGGGGGAGACTACAATGTTGTTCTTTCGGATGCTATGGATCGGCAGGGCATAGCCAGGGAACATCATCCACGGGCGTCGGAGACCCTGGGCGGAATTATCGAAGATGCGGGGTTGGTGGACTCATGGCGGATTCTGCACCCTGGGGACCGTGAGGGTACATGCATGACAACACATAGAGCTGCATGGTCCCGGCTTGACTATTGGTTGCTCTCCAGGGATTTACACACTTCGGTCCTTGAGGTAGAACACCAGCCAAGGTCGCTGTCCGACCATGCCCCGGTGTACTTGTCCTTGGCCGCCCCCTCCCAGTACATCGCTCCCTTTAGCTGGAGATTTCCCTCCCGGGCGCTGCGCGACCAAGTATTTCAGCAGGAACTCCACGAAAAGCTAGAGGAATACTTCACAATTAATGAGGGCACGGTGAGCTCAGCGGGCATGCTCTGGGAGGCCTGTAAGGTGGTGACGAGAGGGCATTGCATGTCGCTGAAAACAGGTGTCCTGCGATCCATCAGGGATACATTGCGCACATTGGAAACTGATCTGGCTCGCCTCGAATCGGTTCTGATGGAGGCGCCGTCGGATAGTGTGCGTGCAGAACTTCGTGCGAAACTCACTAGATATCAGGAGGAGGCGGACAGAGAGGTTGCGTACTTGTCCAAAGACTGCCAGGCCAGACGGTATGGTGAGGGGGATCGCGCCGGCCGCAAATCTGCTGCGTGCGCCACGAGGGTCGGATCACATCCTGGAATTACAGAGTGCAGGTGGTGAAGTGATAAGGGAGCCGCCGGCTATATTAGCCACTATGACGGAATATTATAGGGACCTGTACACCTCGAGGGTGTCGCCGGCTGACTCGGTACTCGAGGATTACCTAGATACCATAGCTCTGGCATGGTTCAACGATAGAGCCAGACAATATATGGATCTACCATTTACGCCAGACGACATCCGAGCAACGATTGCTAGCATGCCTCCTTGCAAGGCGCCGGGCCCAGACGGGCTGACGGCGGCCTTCTATAAAGAATACGCAGACATCCTGGTTCCGAGATTGCACAAGGTCTACGAGGAGGCGGTAGAAACAGGCACCCTTCCCCAGTCGATGCGGGAAGCACTGATCATTACACTACTCAAACCGGGTAAGGATCCTTTGAGCCCAGATTCCTATCGTCCTCTTTCATTAATAAATCTCGATGCCAAAATTTATGCGAAACTGCTCTTAGACCGCTTGAAATTCATGATGCCGCAGATAGCGCTGACTGATCAATCGGGCTTTCTAATGGGGAGGTCCACCTCACATAACCTACGGGTGCTATTTGGGCTCCTCCACTATCTAGATCCCAAGGTGAAGGCCGCGGCGGCGTTGCTTGATGCGACCACAGCTTTTGACTCCTTGGAGTGGAAGTTCTTGCGAACGCTATTTACCTGAATGGGGTTCAGCCCGATCTTTGCCAAGCGAATTGGCATACTCTACAATGCCCCGACGGGGGGAGGAGCCTAGCGCGCAACCAAGATGGCCGCGTAGGTGCGAGGCTCCCGAGGACCTCCGCGACCTCCTGCATAAATCCTGACAGAATCCTGTCCCAGATGAGGGGACTGTATTTGTGAGCCCGTGCAGAGGTGACGCCCGTTTTCCGTTTTTAAATCGGACCTCGGACACCGGCAGGAGCATCGATTGAGGTTTGCGGCCTTCTCCACGCCGGTCCCCCGTACTGGAGTTGTGGGGCGATCCGGACACAAAGTGAACAACAGCGGCGGGCAAGGCTGGGTGGCTCGCGTACCCCGCACTTTCACTTTCGCTTTTGCGCCCTCCTTGCTGCCTGGCGAGGTTGGGTTGCGGGGCGGTGTGCGGTGCTGTGGCCTCGTTGGGCTGCCCGCCGGCCCGCCGGCTGCGATCCGTCCTGAGGAGCGGTGGTCGCCCCACCCCGGAGCCCTTGAACGGGATTGTCTGCCCCCTTTCTGAGGAGATTGGCTCGATTTGGGGATTGCGACCATGGCCACAAAACAAGATGGCGACCGGGCCAAGGTGAAGTCGACCCGTCGTGGCACGGCCCAACAATCCAATAACATGGACCGCTACACCCTCCAGAAGGGATCTCCAGAGGTGCTGCGTAGGTCCCCCACGGGCCCGACTGATGCTCCTGTTCCGCCCACGGACCTGACCCTCCGGGACGTCATGGGCGCCATCGCCGAGATGAAGGCCTCGGTGGACCAGCGCTTTGACACTCTGGCGCAGAAGATCGACTCGGTCCTCGTGGACGTGGGCCTCGTGAGAGCCGATCTGTCCAAAACAAATGACCGGGTCGATTCTTTGGCCCACTCTACTTCGGGCCTCACAACTGACGTGGCGGCCCTCCAACAGGAGGTGCGCAGGCTTGGCCAGGCGAGCGCCCTGATGAATCGTCGACTGGAGGATTCCGAGGGTCGGGCCCGGAGAAACAACGTCCGCATTATCGGGGTGCCGGAGGGACGTGAGGCGGAGGCAGCGGATCTGTTCGTGGAGGACCTGGTCCTCACCCACCTACAGCCTCGGGGGCTGAGCAAATTCTTTGCAGTGGAACGGGCCCATAGGGTCCCCGGGGGTAGACCTAAGATCGGCGCCCCTCCGAGGCCTCTCATCGCCCGGATCTTCAATTTTAGGGACAGAGACGCTATCCTGCAGACTTCTAGGCTCCAAGGGCCAGTCAGACTTGATAACATGGATGTTAATTTCTATCCTGACTTTACCCCGGCGGTCCAAAAGCAGAGACTAAGCTTTCTGGGTGTCAAACGTCGCCTGCGAGACCTGAATCTCAAATATTCGATGCTTTTTCCAGCTAAGCTGAGGGTGGAGGTAGATGGCCGCACGCATTTTTTTGATCGTCCCGAGGCGGCCGGAGACTGGCTGGACACTTTGCCCGGAGATCGGGGGCGGGGGGGCGGGGGGGGGAGCGGTTGGTGGGGAGGGCCCGCCGGATCAGGACTAAGGGACTAATGGTAGGCCTTGCTCCGGGCTGTGTTGTTGTCACCATTGACTGTTAGGGTAAGTTCCCCTCCTGTGGAGGTCGTGCGGGGTCTCTTGGGGGATCTCCCTCCTCCTCTGGGGACTAGTTAGTTTTCTTCTATGGGGCGACAGGCACACTGCACTTTGGGGGGGCTGTTTGGGCTCATGCAGGGGTGCAGGGTGGGGGGAGTTCTGTTGGGATGGGTGGGTTGGGGTGGGGTGTGGTTCGTTTCTACCGCAAGGCAAACCCTTTATTGTACTGGTGTTTTTGAGTTGCTCTCGGGGGACAAATGATGGCTTTTGTATGTGATGGGGGGTAGGGACCTGACTTTGTTGTCCTGGAACGTTAACGGGCTGGGGGATAGGATTAAGCGGAGTGTGGTCCTGCAGTATCTGAAACGGATTTCGCCTGATGTGGTCTTTCTGCAGGAGACACACCTTATTGGTAATTCCTTTTGTGCCATGAATCGACGTGGTTATCGTTTGGTGGCCCACTCGGGCTTTACATCAGGCTCACGAGGGGTGGGCATTATGGTCAAGACCTCGCTCCCGCTAGAAATAGACGAGGTGCGCCACGATGAGCGGGGACGCTACACTGTTTTGGTGGGGAGAATGGAGGGCAAAGTAGTCGTCTTTGTCTCAGTGTACGTCCCACCGGGGTTACAGTCCACCACCTTTGCGGACTTGGGACGCCTCCTTCTTGACCTTCCGGGGGGGCTTCTGGTGGTTGGGGGGGACTTCAACGCGGTGGCTTCTGGGACTATGGATCGTTATCCCCCTAGGGACCTCCCCCGGGCACAGGCGTGGCTGTCGGGCCTTTTGGACACACTGGGATTGGTAGACTGCTGGCGTTTAAAGCATCCCACTCAGCTGCAGTACACCTTCCATTCGGGTGCCCATGGTAGCCTTTCGCGGCTTGATCATATCCTTGTCCCTGCGGCCTATGCCGGGAGTGTGGGGGAGGTGCGCCATTTGGCTAGGGGCATTTCAGATCACTCCCCGCTCCTGTTGCACTTTGGTGTCTTCCCGAGGGGGGAGGGCAGGGTAGCTCCAATCAACGCTTGGTACCTGCGCGACCCCACTATTCGCGCTGACTTGATTAAATCCTTGCAACGGTATTTCGAGGAGAATGTGGGGTCAGTCCTGTCGGCTATCTCCCTGTGGGAGGCTTTCAAGACAGTGCTGAGAGGGGAGGCCCTCTCCTTTATTTCCCATGCCCGGAGGCGCGCACAGGAGGAGGTGACCCGGGTGGAGGCCGAAATTACTGAATTGGAGGGTGATTTGGGGAGTGGGGTGACTGACGCTGCGCTCCACGTTCTGCACCTTAAGCAGGCGGCCTATAGGGCCCTCGTCACGGAGGCGGCCAGGGGCCTCAGCAGAGAGCAACAGGGGCGATTGTATGATGTGGGTGATAAGGCGGGCAAGTTGATTGCGTGGTTGGATAAGAAGGAGAGAGCGAGTCGTGTGGTCCCGCTGATTGAGAGGACGGATGGCGTGCGTGTCATTGAGCCGGAAGGCATTGTTTCTTGCTTCGCGGATCATTTCCGCGAGGTATATTCCCCGGTTTCTCCCTGCTCGGAGGAGGATTCCCATGCCCTGCTGCGTAACATCGCGCTCCCCTCCCTTTCTGTGGAGGACAGGGAGTTGCTGGATGCCGCCCCCACCTCGGACGAAATCGCCCTCGCCATCCGCTCGGTCGCTTCTGGCAAGGCCATGGGCCCGAACGGCATTCCTATCGAGTTATACAAGCTGCGACCGGATGTACTGGCACCCCACCTCCGCGCAATGTTCCTTGCGGCCCACTCGCGGGGCTCCCTCCCGCCGGACCAGCGTCTGGCTACCATCGTGGTCATCCACAAGGAGGGGAGACCTCGAGATCGGGTCACATCCTATCGGCCTATCTCGCTGTTGAATGCGGAACCTAAAATCCTCGCCAAGGTGCTCGCCAACCGGCTGGTCGGCGTGGTGGGCGACCTGGTCCACCAAGACCAGTCCGGCTTTATCCCCCATTGCAATACGGCTCTTAATCTGCGACGCCTGCACGGCGTGCTAGCGCGTGTTTCGTTCGTGCGGGAGCCGACCATCTTGGCGTCGTTGGACGCCACTATGGCGTTCGACACACTCGAGTGGCCGTACATCTGGGCGATGCTGGCGAAATTTGGCTTTGGGCCGGGTTTCATCAGCTGGGTCAAATTGTTGTACTCGGACCCACTTGCGCAGGTGGTGGTGAATGGTCGAGTCTCGGCCCCATTCGTGCTGGGACGGGGCACGCAACAGGGTTGCCCCCTGTCGCCGCTCCTGTTCGCACTGGCTTTGGAACCCCTGGCAGAGTGGCTGCGGTGGCACCCTTCTATCCGAGGTCTCCGTTGGACCCCTGAGTATGAGGACCGCGTGTCTCTCTATGCAGACGACATCCTTTTGTACTTAGCCTCCCCGCGCAAATCACTGATTGTCCTGGTCGATGTTCTGCACTCTTTTGGCCGCAATTCAGGCCTTGTCATCAACTGGGCCAAATCCTGTATCTATGTGCTTTCCGGGGAGGCTCCTGTCCTCCCGCGGGGCTGTCCGATCCAGATTGCCTCGGAGGGATTTCGATACTTGGGTGTCTACGTTACGCTGGACCCGGTGGCCCGCTACGAGCGAAATTTGCTTCCCCCCCTCCAGCGCTTGAAGGAGGACGTCGCGCGCTGGCGGCGCTTGCCACTTTCGCCGCTCGGCCGGGCGGCGTTGTTCAAGATGATGTCACTGCCGCGCTTCCTGTACGCTCTCCAGAACACTATGGACTTGGTCCCAGCGCGCTACTTCCGTGAAGTGGAGGGTCTACAGCGCCGCCTGTTCTGGGATGGGAGGCCGCGTATAGCCTTGGCAAAGTTGACGCTCCCGTGGTACGACGGAGGAATTGCCCTCCCGGATATCAAACGGTATTACTGGGCCTCCCAGTTAGCTGCAATTAATCAGGGCCTCTATGGGCCCGCCCTAAACCCGGCATTTGAAATGGACAAGATGCTCCTGCCCGGTGGCGACTACAATCGAGCGCTCTACGCTAGTGTGCCCGATTCCCGCTTGACGGGACCCACGCGTGTCATGGTGCGAGTATGGCACGCGGCTAATGCAGCTATGGGCTGGAAGGACCGTTTGACCCGGGCGTCACCGCTGTATGCGTCTGAGAGGTTGGGCTCTCTGTGGACCTCGAAGGGCTTTGAGCAGTGGGACACTATAGGCATCAGTACAGTGGGGGATCTCTGGACGAGGGGAGGATTTAAAACATTCGAGACGTTGCAGGCGGAGTTTCAGCTGCGGGGCAGTGAATACTTTCGGTACCTGCAGGTCCGTCACGCGCTGGGCTCCGTCTTCCCAGACGTGGCCTCCATCCCGGAGTCCTCCCCCCTGGAGGATCGAGTGCTAGATGGCCATGTTCCGGACAGCACGATCTCCCTCATTTACAAGAAATTGATAAATGATCGCTCGGGCTTACTGACTGGCCTCCGCGGGGCCTGGGTTGCCGATGGGCTGGAGTTGGACGACGAGGACTGGATTTCCGCGGTGGCCTCTCCGAAGGAGGTGGCCATCCCGGCTCGCCTTCGTTTCGTCCAGCTTAAGATACTCCACCGGGTGTACATGACGGGGCCAAGGCTTCTGCGTATGGGCTATGCCGAGGACGGATTGTGTAAGCGTGGGTGTGGTGCCTCAGCGACCTTTTTGCACATTTTGTGGGAATGCCCGAGGGTGGAGCGATTCTGGCGTGGTGTGCATGAGGTCCTGCGAGCGGTTACGCATGTCGCGCTGTTGCCTGAAGCGAGGAGATGTTTGCTGAATGTGTGGGAACCGACCGATTACTCGGTTCCGCAGACGCGATGGGTGACTCTGGGCTATATGGTGGCTAAACGGGACGTTGCACAGTTGTGGGGATCCCAGAGGTCCCCGGCGGTGTCGGCCTGGAAAGAACACATGGATTGGTGCATGTTCCGAGAAAAGGTGGTGTATGTGGCGCGGGGTAAGCCTGGGGCATGGGTGAAGATATGGGGCCCCTGGAACGCCTACCGCGGGGATATCTGCGAGCCGCCGTTGTTGCCTCCCGCTTCACCAGCTCCATCCCCCTAGTTTCCTTCCTCCCTCAGTTCCGAGCACAGTGTTCTCCCAGTCCCGGACCTGTTTCCCTTCCCCTCTCGGGGGTTTTCAGTGGATGGTTTGGGGTCCCCCATTTGAGGAGCACGTGCTGCCACTTTCGATCATGGGTTGCCTTGCGGGTGTGTGTTTATTTTTGTTGTTGTGTTGTATAAAATGAAACCGTATTGTGGGCTCAGAGCCATATGGCCCGCGTTGTGGATACCTCCTGCCTTAGTATCTATGTAAATCTAAGTGCCTAATTGTATGTATGTCATTTGTTATCGTCACCTTAGCGGCCGGCCGGAAGGTTGTAGGCCCATACCTGTATATATTTGAGATTGCAATAAACGGTTTCAAAAAAAAAAAAAAAAAAATACAATGCCCCGACGGCCAGGGTGCGGGTTAATGGTCAAACGTCTGCACCTATACCCATAACCAGAGGGACTCGGGAGGGATGCCCACTGTCGCCGTTACTATTTGCTATCGCGACGGAACCACTGGCAGCTCGCATGCGACAACACCATACCCAGCGTAGCATAGGATTTACGTCACGCGGTCTCCTTATCTCAATGTACGCGGACGACATCACTATATACATGATGAACCCGTCGGAGAACTTTGATCCGTTGATGCGAGAGGTGGTACGCTATAGTGGCCTCACCGGCATCGATATAAATTGGTCAAAGTCGATGATGATGCCACTCACAGATGGCACGGCCATATGTCACACAGAATTCCCGATAGATTGGGTCACGGATGAAGTTAAATACCTCGGCATCAAGATTAGCCGTTCAGTGCAGGACATATGGCTATCCAATTTTGGGGTGGCCATGGAGTGGCTGGAGAGCAAGGTGAAGAGATGGAAAACGTTACCGCTGTCTCTATTGGGCCGCATTGCTATCGCGAAAATGGTTGTTGTGCCTAAATTCCTTTATCTTTTTGTAAACATCCCCTTGCCGCTCACAAAGGCGTTCTTTCGCCGACTTCGATCAGCCATGATCGACCTGACCTGGGCGGGCAAGCAACCCAGAGTAGCCTGGAACCTCCTTACACTCCCTTTCCGACAAGGGGGCCTGGCAGCCCCGGACTTTGAGCTATATGCTTACAGCGCACAGGCACAATACTTGTACTACTGGCACCACCCGATTCCATACCAGCCTCATGTGGCGATAAAGATGGACGTGGCGGCACCCTGCTCGGTGCGGACTGCGGTGTACCAGGGATACAAAAGGTCTGGGGAAGATATCGACACGGTAGAGATGGTACGCTGGGCCTGGTCGAGCATTGCGAGACGTGCGGGCGTCCCGGACCTATATGCCCCGAGCATGCCGTTGGACGGCAACCCCCTGCTGAGTCCACTGACAGATGCGGCGGTGGCGCGACGGGCGCGGGATTGCGGCCTGACGACGGCGGGTGACTTGTATCCGGATGATACTTTCCTAGAATTGCAGGCAATGGCTGCGGCTCCTGAGCCGACGGCATCGGAGCTGCTACTTTACTACCAGTTGCAGTCGGCCTGTAAGCATAGATAACCTACGTTCCCGGAGGCCCTGCCGACGCTGGCGGCTCTGGAAGACGTACTGTCGAACCCCTCCTCGCGTAAACTGATAACACGCATTTATAGGGTTACACAAAACACGACACCTATTGTTCACATGGACTCCAGGGCGCTGTGGGAGGGGGATACAGGCATGAGTATCACAGAGAAGCAATGGGAATATTGCTGTGCCCAGCTTGAACAACTGTCGCCTAATTATAGACTACGGTTGATACACTTTAATTACTTGCACAGGACATATCGTACACCTATACAGCTTTTTAAAATGGGACTGCAGGCTGACGCTGGGTGTTGGAGGTGTGGAGAGAGTGAGGCTACATTTTATCACTTTGTGTGGTTGTGCGGAGCAGTACATAGGTACTGGGGCGAGGTCTTTAAAGCTGTAGGGGAGATAACAGGCACGGCCATTGAACTGAATCCACTGGTGGCCCTCTTGGGTTTTGTCAGGAATGTACCTAGTGCATCACGAAAGCTTGTGGCCCTTCTCTTATTGCTCGCCAAGCGACAATTGGCGATACACTGGAAGAAGAAGGCTCCACCGAAAGTCTCAAGCTGGGTGGCGTCAGCGGTGTACTGCAAGGAGCAACTCACCGCCTACTGGGACCAGATGCCGCAGCGTTCGCGACCGGTAGATATATGGCAGCCGTTAGTGGTCTGGCTGGCGGGTGAGATGGTGACTGGCGATGACTGAGGACGCGTGTAGGATGACTGGAGGGGTAGCGCTTTGGGGTGGGAGGCTGCGTCGGGTGGCACACGAGTATGGAGGACACAGCACTTGCGGCTGTTGCTCGGCGCTTGGACTGGGCTATACTTAGTTGGTCTGTTGGATGTCTACATAAGCGTGATACCACATGTTCAAGGGGCGGTTAATGATGGAATGTTTGTTACTCAGGTATGTCGCTGTTCCTCGACCCTCGCATACAGTTGGTGTTGTTATGACTTACGAATTGCACTGCTTTGGATATTTAGCTCAAATGTACGGTATAGATCTGCTGCAGCGGTGCGCCGCTACGTTAACAAGCTGCCTGCCTCCGGGTTGTTGGCTGAATAGAAGTGTACATTCTTACATTGCAATAAAGGTTTTGGAAAAAAAAAAAAAAAAAGTTGCCAGAAACTATTCTCTCCCCGATAAGAGGAGAGTCTAGTGGCACTGTGAGCTAGCTAATGCAAACAGTCTAACATACTCGGTGAGGGTGCTCAGAGTTAGTCTGCCACCAATCCTACAGTTCATGTTATCCAAACACGCAGGTCCTGTATGGGTAATATAGGAACTACACTACAAACCTTGCCATATAGGTATGCACAGCAATGTAACACAGAGAGAGACTAATATTTTCTGAGAGAAGATCGAGGCTATATCTGAGATGTAGAACATCCATCTGTGTATGCTAAGGTACGGGGTCCGCAACTAAACCCAGAGATCTTTTCTGTATAATCAGTTTGCTTCTATAGAAGGAGGGGTGTTAGGCTATTCTGTCTTATAATATGACAGGGTTTTTCATAATATACAGTTTATAGACAAAGCTGATAGTATTTTTGCTAGGCAGTTGTTTTCAGATTGTGGCATGTATACTGCATTCTAGAGCACAATAGTTTCAATAAGCATTTCAAACTTTCTTCGTGTCTCTGTCATATCTTGATGTGGACGGGTACAAGTGTGAGTGAAAAGGGTGTCCTGTTACCGCCCTCCCTGAGAGGGCCTGGAGTGTTGTGTTCCGTGGTGTCCATTCACTTGCCTCTTTTGGTATGAGTAGGAGGGCAAGTGAGACACTATAGCTAGTCGTACTCAGGCTCATGGTACTGAGGTGGTATGATGACTCAGTCCCTATCTACTAGTGTTCTTTGGTCCCAAGAATAGTTCTGTTCCTGAGCAGAATCCCTCCACCATAGCTCCGCTAATGTTTGGTCTGGTACTTATTTGCGGGAACCCTGAGTAGTGCTTGTTCACAAAACACTTGCACCGCTCTGCGGAGATGTCTGTGGTGCTTGGGACTTATCCTCTACAGTTTTTAGGTACTACCTAGTTCTGTTGGTTTTTCAAACTTGAATATTAAAAGGTTTATACCCTCTTTTGTGCTGCCTTTTGACTCCTTTGCTTCTGTATTATGGTCATTGCCATTGTGACGAATTGCTACCGAGGAGTTACTCAACACTTCATCATGGTGTCCCTAATGCAGGGGCTCCTGTAGTTTTTGTAATTGAAGCGGACGCAGCGTACTGCTTAGAAGTTTTTATTCTTGGATCACCTTCCCAGCCAGCAACGCTAATAATTGATTAATTTATGAATTTATGGAGTGCAACTGTCACTCCGAAAGGAGCATCCTGGCGCTGTGCGGAGTAAGAAGAGATCAAAACAGGTACCAGTTGCATTGCAAAAAGTGAGAAACAGGGGGCATCGGGGGCCGTAAAAATCCAAGTCTTCAATGATTTCCTGAATAGAGTTTCTGATTCTATCAGCCTTAGCTTAATAGGCAGGAGGTTCCACACTCTGGTTCTAAGGGATTTTCCTCCTTTGGTTTTATATCTGAATATGGGGGGGCTTTAGCAAATTGGCTGAGGATGATCTAAGTGTCTGGGCAGTGACATGCAGTGTAAACCTGGCAGCCAGGTATTTAGGCCATGATGTCCAAAGGCTCTAAAAGTGATTAAAAGAAGCTTGAATAATATTCTCTTTTGAATAGGCAGCCAATGAAGGATTGTTAGGGCTGCAGAGGCAGAGGAGCGGCAGGGCAATTTCAATACCAAGCAGGCAGCTGCATGTTGTACTATCTGTAACCTTTTTTGCATTAGTTTGTTTACACAAGCAAACAGGCAATTACAATAGTTTAATCTGGATAAAATACATGCTACTGCTACTGTCTTCCTTGCAGAGCAAGGGATGAGATCGAAAAACGTTTTAAATGATTTTATTAAATTAAAATACATCCCTGCCACTACAAGAGCCTGTGGCGGAAATGAGAGAGAGGCATAGAATTTTACACCAAGATTTTTTCCTACTTCTACCGTATTTGTGGGAGCAGGACCGTCTTCTGACCACAATGGGGCAGGATTAAAGGGATTATCTTTGCCTATTAACATGATTTCAGTCTTGTCTGTATTTCTGATATAGATGTCCCGCAAAAGATCTTTGCGAGGTTAATTTTAAATCATCTGCAGGATTGGATTGATGAGCATTCGGTAATGAGCCCATTCCAGGCAAGATTTAGGAAAAACACGTCCACCATGGATCAGATCTTCCGTCTATCTCTTTTATTCTGGAAGACGGTTACGCTGGAGGGCGGCAGCCTCTACATGGTGTTTGTGGACCTACGCGCCGCCTTCGATCTGGTCCCACGCCAGAAATTGTGGTCTGTGCTCTATGAGTTGGGTATACCGCATCATCTTTTGCACATTTTGATGAGGCTTCATGATGCAAATTTTGCCTGGGTAAGGTGCGGGAAGGATGGAGCCTTGACAACACGATTCTCCGTTGACAGGGGGGTAAGGCAGGGGTGCGTTCTGGCACCGACCCTGTTCTGCCTCTATGTCAACGGAGTGATCACTCATTTGAATACGGTTCAAAACACTGATGCCCCAAAGCTGGCGGGAAATCATGTGCCTGCAATTATGTTTGCAGACGACACCCTCCTGCTCTCAAAATCCCCAATGGGGTTTCAACGCATACTGGACGGATTTGAGTTCTTTTGCCTTGAGGGGGGATTGGAGATCAATGCACTAAAAACTAAATTTATGATTTTCAATTCAACAGCGACTACTCGCCCCAGTCCAAAAATAGGTACTACAAGACTGGAGAGGGTCCAGATATTTGATTACTTAGGGGTAACTATCAATGACGCTGCACCAAACGTATATCATCCTTATGCACTTTTTGAAATTCCTTTTACGGTCTGGGAACACCAGACTTGGTTTAATGGCGCTGTAAGAAGGCGGTTTTGACCATCCGAGCCGCACAGAATTTTCCCTTTTTGAACACCTGATTTTAGAGCTTTTACTGTGGGACTCACCCACGGTAAACTCGTGATAAAATGGTCTGCATATGGTTTCCACCAGTGTCTGCCATCTGAGAGAAGGCCACTACGCTGCAGCCAGGGTAAGGGGCACCAGACGGGTTACATGTGGACACGTGTTCACACATGTGTAAAGGCTGTGCGGGGGAGATTTCTGTTGCGCACAGCCCGGGAGCTGGGTACAGATAGAATGGTGTGGAAAGGACTATGCAGAGTTGGGTGGTGACATGGAATAGGCCGTATAATGTGGGGAGACACAGGTAAGCTGTAGCATCAGAGGCCTAGCCCTTCACTGCAAGCATTCCCAAAGGTGAAGGTCTTCTCTCCAAGAGGGAGAGGTGGAGTGAAGCTGCAGGGCATCGATCAGCAGCTATCACCCGGTGCCAGGCACCAGGCCTGCTCTGGGCCTGGGCTGTGATGTCAGCAAGTGGGGGAAGGGGGCTTTTCAGAGACCATGTGTCATGAGACCCCTGTACGAGGCCATCTTGAAGTATCCCAGAATCCTGTAAAGGAAGGAGGGATCAGAGGCAGAGAGGGGATGTGTCACAGCAGGGTAGGGCAGAAGTGCATTCCTGGCAGCCCCCTCCGTTTTGTCTTAAAAGGTCTTGCCCAGGAAGAGGAGCTCTCTCTGTGGCGTGGTCTTGCTGAGAAAGACTGGTGCTGGAGACTGGCGCCATGGGCAGTTAGAAGGAGTAACCCCCTGACTTCCCCAGGACTCCGAACTGGGCCTCTGAGGGAGTCCAGGGCCAGTGAGAGGACGCCCAGCCTTTTTCGCAGGGAGAGGAGAGGTCCAGAAGGAGAGCCAGGTGAAAGTCTGGTGCAGGGAACCAGTGAAGACAGCTCCCGTCTGAGTTCACCCTCTTGGTAGCCATGAGGGCGGCAAAAAGTGCTCCAGGAGGCTAGGGCTGGCCACCAGAAGTGAAATGAGACCAAGATCAGTGAAATCAGTTAACCGGGGGCTGAGATAGGCCCCCGCAGAAAGTAGGTGACCTTTCATCAGACCGATGACACGCATGGGGCCAGTGGGCCACCACGGTTGGTCAGTTCCCCGGGGCTGCCCTTGAAGAGAAAGTCAGGAAGGACCATTGCGCCCCCCGTGAAGGTGCCTGGGGACCCAGGATCCCATCCCTGAGCCCCAGCAAAGTAAAGTCGGGGAGCACCATGGCGCCCCGGTGAAATTTCCCCAGGGGCCCAGGAGCCCAACGAAAATGAAGGCGGGGAGCACCGTCGCACCCCCTTGAAGACTCAGGGGCCCAGGACCCAATCCCCGGGCCCTGCCGAAGAGAAGAGGGAGGGAGTCAGGGAGCGCCGTCGCACTCCCCGTGAAGGTGGGTAATGAGGGCCCAGGACCTTATTCCTGGGCCCCGGGTGCTGGCAGAAAGGAGGGGGACTGCCATCTCACTCCCCTGCAGCAAGAGGGAGTGCCGTTGCACTCCCTCGAGACCCTGCCAAGCCGGCTGCAGCCCCTGTGTCTGCCCGCTGGAGCGTGCAGACCAGAATGAAGGGCCGGCTCCCACAGCAGCATGCAAGGTTGCTGGCCAGGTGGGGAGCTGGTGAAAACAGCCGGGGGTGGGCTCCCCGAGCTGCTCTCCACCTCACCTGGGGGCAGGGTGCGCAGGTGGGCCCCTGAAGAAGTGCAGAAGTGGCGTGAGGCCACCATCCAAGGTAGCGCGGCTCTTCCCGAAGCAGCAGGAGAGCCGGTGCTCGAATATTCACGCACTGGAGTAAGCACCCCATAATGCCCTGCGGGGCACGGGTATGCTGCTAGGAAAACCGGCTTGTTTTAGGCGTGTGGTGACCCCAGAAAGATGAGGTCACCCCCATTTGAATGTAAAGGTGCAGGGGGAGCTGCAGGAGAAGCGCAGACTCCCCCAGCACTGAAATGGAAAGTCCCCACCCTGAGTCTCTGGTGACTTAGACGAACCCTTGATGGGTTATTTCCTTTATGTTTTAGCCTACCTGATGCTGGAGCTTTTGTTCTTTAGCGAGGGAGAACTGTTCTTCTAAGAAAAAAGATGATTCTTTCGTGGAGACATCATCTAGGGGTGGAAGGGTGTAATTGCACAGGATATGCATTTATATAATGATATTCCTCTTGGGGATTGGAGGTCACAAGCAATATGTGATGTTAGAAGTGAATAGGAATATGTTGCCAGGATACATGGTGGTAATTGCATAGTCATGTGATTATAAAAGTGATGCCTTTTAGGGGCTTTGATTGACTTGCATTGTACATGTTACCAGATATGATAAGTACCCGTCATTCCAGGTGATGTTTAGACATGTATTCTTGCTACTGCATTAGTTGAACACCCAGACTGTCAGCCACTGTGATTTAAGTGTGTATACTGCATGGTCGGTATTAGGTGCTCTCAATCAGCGTTATGTGTCACTATGGCAGGTTTCCCATCATAAATGCTTGTTGAAACATGGGGGAGGGCAGCCACCGGGGTGGTGCCAGTGGTAAGGGTCCGTCCCAGAGTTAATGGTCAACCCTTGGCATTTGGGGGCAAGATAATGTTCATACATATGAGGGGTGGTACTAGATCGCCCCCCTTCCTGCGAAAGGGGTGGGAATGTTTACGCAATGTCAAGAAATATTTCCATCAGCTTATGTATATTTGTAAATTGATGCATAGTAGTGTGTGTTTGTAATAAATCTACTCTTCCTTTTTATAAAGAAAAGCACAGACTGGACATTATTTCTGCATACCGGTCAATGGTGATTACTAGCTGACACCACCTCCCGTGGACTGATCTGCAACGCTAACCTCCGAGAGTCAAGCGCTGCAATGGGTTATTTGGTTCCCAGTGAAGGACACATGTAGACCCATTATTTGTGCAGGCCTCACAACTAATGCCTCGTTTTCCAACATTGGTGTCTAGCGGCGGGAAACATAGTATCCCATTCTGGTAAGCATTGATAGCGTTTGATAAGTCCAGTTTTGCCACACATTACCTATACAGTAATGAGGAAATGATAGAGAACAGGGCTGTGAGAAGGGTTCAAATGTTTGGTTATGTGAACTAAAAGTATGGGAAAGGAAAGCCCCCGCACACGTATCATGTGAAGATATTATGGTTGAAAGATTAAACTATATTGATATGACTGAGTTATGTTTACTATAATGTGAAGGCGGGGTGTGGCTTTTAGGAAATTATTGCATACAGTTGTTCTAGGCCATAATGGAACCCTTTGAACCCTAACACAACACACACTACACCTGCATGAGGAGGGCGTCTTCTCTAGAGGTATAGAGACAGCAACTGATACCCATATCACAGGTTGGGGTGTAGGGGTGGATCAGACTTCAGGGGGACGGGAGAATTAGGGGGTCCTGGGAAATTTCCACACTTTTCAACGGCAGGGTAGATTTCCACTGGAGGGGCCCCAGCTAGCTTTCTCCCTGCTGAAACTTTTCTTCCTATTGGCGCAGGCCAAAAACACTTGAAGTGTTGGACAGGAGATCTCTTGACCCCGAGTAGTGACACCCCAGGGGCTCCCATGGTGGGGGACCCCGAGAAAAGTTTCCTACAGTGAGAAGAGGGTGCAGGAGAGTTTGGTGTCTGGCAGGCTACTCAGGTTAACTGGTGGGGAGGGTGAGCAACCCAGGGGTGGCCCATGGTAGTGGGTGGCCTCAAACCAGGGTAGATTTAGAGCTAGGATGCGTAGGGGTAGCCCCTAGGTACTCTAGGTGGGTTAAGTAACTGATCCGGAGGAGATCTGAGAGGGGGTGTTGGGCTCCCTAGATTCCAGGTAGAGGGTTAATGGTGGACCCGGAGGTGTCAGGGTAAGGTAGGTGCTACCCAAGGAAGCTGAAGGATGCCATCCTGGAACAAGTGCTGTGAACCTGAGGTGGTGGCTGGGGCGATGCCTGGCCAAGTGACCAGTAAGGTAGATCCGGGGGGGGGCAGACCCCAGGACCGTGAACATAAGGGTGTCCCCCCAGTGCGGTGCAGAAGGCAGACTTCTGCAAGGTAGTATCACCCTGAAGGTAGGTGGTGCCCATCTTAAGAGAAAGGACCCTGTGCTTTTGACGGAGGGGTGCAGGCCAAGCAGGGATCTTGAGGGTCCATGGCTGAGTGTGCTAGTAACACCCTGAGGACAGGTGGGGCCCATCTTAAGTGAAGGGACCCTGTACTTAAGAGGGGGGTGGTGCAGGCCAAGCAGGGATCGGAAGGGTCCCTGGACATTCCCCCAAAGCGCTGCAAGGAGACAAAGGAGGGCTCTGAGAGGTGGGCCTGGATAAAGTTGACTCAGGGCCCACAGGCTCTCCAAGGGTACTCCGGGAGGAACACGTGTCTCTCGGAGAGAATGGTGTATAGGCCCAGTTCTCGCAGCGGAGAACAAGGTGAGGGTCTAGGCTCCCGGGGTAGTTTCTGTAGGGAGCTACCAATGGGGGGGAATGAGCTGCAGGATGTCTGACGAGGCACCCTCAGTGTTCCTCCCTGGCACTGCTAGTGTGGTGGTGAGGCCAGTCTGAGGTTGTCATGGAGCCAGGCGCCAAAGGTGCTTCTTTGCAAGGTAGAGGCACGAGAGGGCTGAAAGTAGTCCCAAAAGGGTGGTGGCAGCTAAATGACCCCAGCGACAGGCTGTGGGTGAGGGTCCAGTGAGGTTGCATCTTTAGGGTGCAGGGACCCCAAAAGGAGGATACTATAGAAGGGGGACCAGCTAGTGACCCAGGGGATGGGGTTTAGACCTATCCCAGGTGAAACATCAGTGCTGAGGCACAGTACCCTTGTCCAGAGAGGTGGTAGGCGTAGTGTGGCATGACCAAGGGCAGGCCTAGTAATGCTTAGTCCATGTAGACTGCGTGTGACCTAGATACATCTAACCTAAAGCCAGGAGGGTTCCTATGGCAGTCTAAGATCCCTGTAATGGGTGGAGGTCTCCTGGCTGGGAGAGGTAGGTGGTCTGAGTGGATAACCGGTGAGTAGGGTGCCTGGTCAGAACCCCTTGTCACTTGGTATCGCTGACTAAGGTAAGAATACCCATGCATCGTGGCTATTTCTACTCCGTAGGAATCAGCTGGGCGCGCCATGTGAGAATGTGGTTCTGACCATTTTTTCTTTTTGAACACTTGATTTTTGAGCTTTTACTGTGGAAGAGCCTTATAAGCTGGGACTCACCCACAGTAAACTCATGCTAAAAATGGACTGCATGTGGGTTCCACCGGTGTACGACTTGTGAGATAAGGGCGCTGTGCTGCGGTAAGGGGGCACTGGACTAGTTACATGTGGATATGTGTGCACACGCGTCAAAGGCTGTGCAGGGGAGATTACTGTCGTGCGCAGCCCAGGAGCTGTGTACAGATAGAATGGTGCGGAAGAGACTATGCAGAGTTGGGTGGTGACATGGCATATGTCTTATGTGTTGAGACACAGGTAAGGGATAGTGTGTTTCACTGGAGGAACACTATTATTTCTCCTATTCAGAAAGAGACCACATGGGGTAGTTTCAATTCCATAGGGCCTACAAACTACAGACACGCACCAAAGTACACTGTACGTTGTGTGAAAAGAACCATTCTGTTATGTCCAAAGCCATATCTGTACTGCTTATCCTCGGATTCAGCTCAGAACAAGAGCCAGGCCTGGTGTGACCCTGCAAAACTGGATTAATTACCATCCTCCCCAATCTGTAGCATCAGAGGCCTAGCTCTTCACTGCAAGCATTCCCAAGGGCATAGGTCTTCTCCCCAAGAGGGAGAGATGGGGTGAAGCTGCAGGGCATCAACTAGCAGCTGTCACTCGGTGCCAGGCCTGGCCGGCCCCAGGTTGTGATGTCAGCAAGTGGGGAAAACCCCTATACGACGCCATCTTGTAGTTTATCAGAGGCCTGGGCAGGAAGGAGGAATCAGGGGCAGAGAGGCGATGTGTCACTGCAGGATAGGGCAGAAGTGCATTCCTGCCAGCCCCCTCCATTTTCTCTTAAAAGGTCTAGGAGCTCTCTCTGGGGTGTGGTCTTGCTGAGGAAGACTGGTGCTGGAGACTGGCGCCATGGGCGGTTGGAAGGAGTAAGCCCCTGAATGCCCCAGGACTCTGGACTGTGCCTCTGAGGGAGTCCAGTGTCAGTGAGAGGACGCCTGGCCTTCGGAACAGGGAGAGGAGAGGCCCAAGAAAAGAGCCAGGTGAATGTCTGGCGCAGGGAGCCAGTGAAGACAGCTCCTGAGTTCACCCTCTTGCTAGCCACTAGGGCGGAGAAAAGTGCTACAGGAGGCTAGGGCTGGCCACCAGAAGTGAAATGAGACCAATATCAGTGAAATAAGTCCACGGGGGGCAGAGATAGGCCCCCGCAGAAAGTAGGAGACCTTTCATTGGACCGACGAAGAGGGTGAGGCGCGTGCGACGGTCTCTGGTGTGCCACCAGGGTTGGTCAGGCTGCCCCCGAAAAGAAAGTCAGGAAGGGCCATCACACTGCCCGTGAAGGTGCCTTGGGGCCCAACCAAGAGAAAGTCTAGGAGCACCGTCGCACCCCCTGCAAAAGTGCCTGGTAGGACAGGCTCTCATTCCTGGGCCCCAGTGAAGTAAATCTGCACCCCCGCGAAATATCCCCTTGGGGGCACAGGAGATTAACCCAAGGCCCTGACAAAAATGAAAGCAGGGAGAGCCGTCGCACCCCCCCCCCCCCTCAAAGAGGACTAACTGGCCCGGGACCCCATCACAGCTAGAGGAAAGAGGGGGGGGCGGTCGCACTCCCAGAGTCACCCCCTCTGCAGCATCCATGACTGTCTGCAGGAGCATGCAGTCCAGAATGAAGAGGCGGCTTCCGCTGCAGCATGCAAGGGTGCTGGCCAGGCAGGGAGTTGGGTAGAGCAGCTGGGAGTGGGCCCCCAGAGCTGCTCTCCACATTACCTGGGAGCGGGATGCCCGGTTGGGACCGGGCCCCCAAAGAAATGCAGACGCAGTGTGTGGCCACCGTCCAAGGCAGTGCGGCTCTCCCCAGGGCAGCGGGAGAGCCGGTGCTCGAATATTCACACAGTGGAGTAAACACCCCATAATGCCCTGCAGGGCAGTTATGCTGCTAGGAAAACCAGCTTGTTTTCGGTGTGTGGCGACCCCAGGAAGATGAGGTCACCGCCGTTTGAATGCAAAGGAGCAGGGGAGCTGTGTTTCTTTTACATAACAGCGCAGACTCCCCCAGCACTGAAATGGAATTTTCCCACCCTGAGTCTCTGGTGACTTAAAGGAAATAACCCCTCAAGGATTCATCCATGTTTTTAAGCCTACCTGATGCTATAACTTTTGTTCTTCAGTGAGGGAGAACCATGCTTCTAAGGAAAAGGAGGATGACCATGTGGAGACATCCTCTGGGGAGGGGGAATGGGTGTAATCACAAAGAAAATGCATTCACATTATTATGCTCCTCTTAGGACAAAAGGTCACATGAAAAATGTGATGTTATAAGTGAATTTGAAATATATAGCAACGGTGCTTGGTTGTAACTGCATTCATAAGCCAGCAACAGTAGGAGCAGGACGTCTCCGGCTGCTTGGCTTCAGGCACCCATTTAATGCCCTGTCGCTCTATCAAAGAAATTGCTTCAGCCCAGGTGGATCTAAGTACTGCCCAGCTGCTCAGCCAATTACTGAATGATTTTTTCTAATTAATTAATCTGGCTGTTAATTAATTCTACCTGCGTGGAGCCCCCTACTCCCGTTTTGGAGCACTGTCCCTTGGAGCTACCTAGCTAACCACAGGTTGTTTTCCACAAACATAACTAGCTCACTCTTGCCCTGAAGATGAACCCCAATAATTGGGTCCGAAACGCCGTCGACCACCCCACAACATGAACTCATAACCTGTATAAATCATTTATGGAGTTCAACTATATTGTTGTCAATGCGGTCCTTTTAAAAATTCACTATCACTGTTTCACACCACACTTTCTTTTACTTATGTGAGCACCCTAAAACTGAAATCTTTGCAAATAAATATTTGTCATCTTTTGATCTACATGACCCTTTACAGACTATGTATCTTGCTCCCTATTGAATTAATTTCATTTGTAAAAAACAGTGGCTCTCTCTGGGTCACCTCTCTTGCTTTTGGACCTTTTAGGCCACACCTGAACCATTGTGCTGTAAATATCCCTTATCGCCCCAGGTTCACATATTGGGGTACCCTTGTCTCCCAAAACCTGGTTGTAACTGCATAGCCATGATTATAAAAGTGATAACTTTTAGGGGCTGTGAATGACTTGCATTGTACATGTTACCAGATACAAGTGCCCGTCATTCCAAGTGATGTTAAGACATGTATTCTTGCTACTACATTAGTTTAACCACCAGACTGTCAACCACTGTGATTTAAATGTGTATGCTGCAAGTTCGGTATTAGGTGTTCTCAGTCCAGCTAATGTGACACTATGGCAGATGTTCCCATTATAATTGCTTGTTGAAATATGAGGGTAGGCAGCCACCGCGGTGGTGCCAGTGGTAAGGGTCAAGCCCCTAGGTTATGGCCAACCCATGGCATTTGGGGGCAAGTACATGTTCATACATGTGAGGGGTGGTGCTAGACCTCGCCCTCCTGCATGAGTGGTGGGAATGTTTACGTAATGTCTAGAAGTATTTCCATCAGCTTATGTAAATTTGTAAATTGTTTTGAGTAGTGTGTGCATAATAAATGTACTCTTCCTTTTCACAAACAAAAGCAGACTGGACAATCAATTAGTGTTATTTCTGCAAACCCATCAATGGTGATTACTAGCACACACCACCTCCCTTGATTAATCCTTGAATTGATCAGCAACACTACCCTCAGAATCAAGCTCTACAATGGGGTGTTTGGTTCCCAGTGAAGGATAAAAGTAGACCCATTATTTGTGCAGACTTCACAACTAATGCCTCGTTTTCCAACAGGCGCCCTTCCCCAGGTCCTCTGTATTGTACATAAGGGCCCCTAGTATTGACAGGGCCACCAGGTCTACTCTTGCAGGCTTTACACCATACCCGAATGTGGCTAGTCTAAATTTGGCCAAGACGTGTAGATTATATAACCAAGTTGTTCTTTAATAGACGCTTGATTCAATTGGTTTCTTGTGCCTTTTTTTTTTACAGGTCCTGCTAGGGCTGGTGCGCCTGCTCAGGCACACCAAGCTCGGGGACTTATTAGCCCAGTGACTGAATTCAGTTATGGGCAAACACCCGCCTAATCATGAGGACATTTCATTTTGGATCGCCCAGAAAATTGACCAACTTACTGGTGTTTACCTAATGGTCTCAGTCCCCCTTTATCCCACTGCAACACACAAGAGACTGTTTGCCACAGTGTGTACTCTTATGGCACTCCCTCGATGGGAGTTTTCCCAAGAAAAAACAGAATGAACATGGGGCAGGTCCTGAACTAGATTTGGAGATGAAACTGGTTGGCAATTTTCCTGTTGGCTCCGAAATTATTCTAATGTTAAAGGTGTAGCAGCTTCTTTGGCTATAAACCAGCGACTTGGCTAAGTGGGTATTGCCGACTGCAAGTAGCCTATTATCATTTCACAGGTGTATACATCCTTAGGATATAATAGTTTGGGGACCCAACCTGTTTCCACCCTTGTAAAGCTTTTGACAACGATGCTCACCCTACCCCTGATTTTTTGAAGAAAATATGGGGAAATTCCAAACCACCACACCAAAAGAATAGACCTGATGGTGGTATCCCGCCCCCAGAATACTCGGAACGACAGAACAATTTCCGTTACCACTCTAAAATGAAGATTCCTGATCACTTTCGGGTTCCAGATACTCGTTCCTTTCAGGATTCATCTGATCAACAGTACGACAGAGGGCGTTCTGATCGTAGATAAGGAGTATGTGCAACCTTAACATGACACACGCTATTTTGACGTGAAAATCAAAAAGGAGAACCAACCACCTTCTTATAAACCCCATTTCCAGAAAAAGAACATTGCTGCCTTAACAGATAAATATGCATCATACGAGAACCATTCTCCTGGACAGGAGTTGTAAGGTAACTCCTCAGCAGCATGGCCGAAGTCACCATAGTGCGCTAGAGAATGCCAGCTTCTGGAGGTGAATGCAACTGAAACATTCGTCATGGTAGAAACCGCTGTGACCCCACCAGACTATCATTTAGAGCTTCAAGTTGAAGGGGGCGTCAAATGCATCATTAAAGCAATCTTTTAGGACAATTTAACTTATGACATTCTGGTGAAGGTAGATTGGCCACCTCCTTTTATTCTTGCTTGTCCTTAAGTTGAGGATGTGATCCTCCCTTTTCTCTTCTAGTTCCCGATTAAGTTAAAGCACAAGTTACTACTTGTGTAACGATATATCTGTAAGAGACATTAGTTAGTGATAGATTCCTTACCTTAGAATAAACCCCAGGGGTCAGACTGGATCCGGAAAGTTTTCGCTAGCAGTACCCCTGTGCGTCAGTAGGTGGCGTCGCGCGGCTCCGTGTCAGTCGCTGGCGTCACATTCGCCGAGATGACATCGCGGAGACTACTTAGGCGCCACCCACGCGCGCTGTCAGTTCTGTACACGACTTTCTGCGCCAGGAACGCAGAGCCATGCAAGAAACTGACCACTGGTGCCATGAAACTAGGGCCCTGAAAGGGGATGACCTTAACCCTAGAAATCTGTTCACAGAACGGGGAGGATGGGTGGGGCGGTAAGGAATCTATCACTAACTAATGTCTCTTACAGATATATCGTTACACAAGTAGTAACTTGTGCATCTGAAAGAGACACATTAGTGATAGATTCCTTACCTTAGAATAGATACCCCAGCAATATCAACCCCGGTGGTGGGTCTGCGAACAAAGGTCACACCAGAAAGTCACGGAGAACAGAACGGCCTAAGAAGCCGGCTATCCGGCCTGGAGTGTCCAGGCAGTAATGCTTGGTAAATGTGTGCAGCGAGGCCCACGTAGCTGCCTAACAAATATCCTGCAAGGGAACGCCGCGTCCCAAGGCAGTAGTGGCTGCCGTTGCCCTGGTAGAATGGGCACAGAGCCCCATGGGAGGCTCCTTTTTAGCCGACTAACATGCTTTGATGTACAGAACGACCCACCGAGAGATGGTTCGTTTGTGCATGGCCCAACCTTTTTTGACGCCCACGTAGCCAACAAAGAGCTGGGTCATCCACCCGAAACGGTTGTGGGCGCTTCAGATAGAACGAGAGCGCACGTTTTGGATCCAAACAGTGGAGCCTCTTCCTCTTTTGAAGGATGCGGAAAGAAGGTAGGCAAAGTGATGGTCTGCCCAATGTGTAAGGGCACTCCCAGAGTCACCCCCTCTGCAGCATCCATGACTGTCTGCAGGAGCATGCAGTCCAGAATGAAGAGGCGGCTTCCGCTGCAGCATGCAAGGGTGCTGGCCAGGCAGGGAGTTGGGTAGAGCAGCTGGGAGTGGGCCCCCAGAGCTGCTCTCCACATTACCTGGGAGCGGGATGCCCGGTTGGGACCGGGCCCCCAAAGAAATGCAGACGCAGTGTGTGGCCACCGTCCAAGGCAGTGCGGCTCTCCCCAGGGCAGCGGGAGAGCCGGTGCTCGAATATTCACACAGTGGAGTAAGCACCCCATAATGCCCTGCAGGGCAGTTATGCTGCTAGGAAAACCAGCTTGTTTTCGGTGTGTGGCGACCCCAGGAAGATGAGGTCACCGCCGTTTGAATGCAAAGGAGCAGGGGAGCTGTGTTTCTTTTGCATAACAGCGCAGACTCCCCCAGCACTGAAATGGAAATTTCCCACCCTGAGTCTCTGGTGACTTAAAGGAAATAACCCCTCAAGGATTCATCCATGTTTTTAAGCCTACCTGATGCTATAACTTTTGTTCTTCAGTGAGGGAGAACCATGCTTCTAAGGAAAAGGAGGATGACCATGTGGAGACATCCTCTGGGGAGGGGGAATGGGTGTAATCACAAAGAAAATGCATTCACATTATTATGCTCCTCTTAGGACAAAAGGTCACATGAAAAATGTGATGTTCTAAGTGAATTTGAAATATATAGCAACGGTGCTTGGTTGTAACTGCATTCATAAGCCAGCAACAGTAGGAGCAGGACGTCTCCGGCTGCTTGGCTTCAGGCACCCATTTAATGCCCTGTCGCTCTATCAAAGAAATTGCTTCAGCCCAGGTGGATCTAAGTACTGCCCAGCTGCTCAGCCAATTACTGAATGATTTTTTCTAATTAATTAATCTGGCTGTTAATTAATTTTACCTGCGTGGAGCCCCCTACTCCCGTTTTGGAGCACTGTCCCTTGGAGCTACCTAGCTAACCACAGGTTGTTTTCCACAAACATAACTAGCTCACTCTTGCCCTGAAGATGAACCCCAATAATTGGGTCCGAAACGCCGTCGACCACCCCACAACATGAACTCATAACCTGTATAAATCATTTATGGAGTTCAACTATATTGTTGTCAATGCGGTCCTTTTAAAAATTCACTATCACTGTTTCACGCCACACTTTCTTTTACTTATGTGAGCACCCTAAAACTGAAATCTTTGCAAATAAATATTTGTCATCTTTTGATCTACATGACCCTTTACAGACTCTGTATCTTGCTCCCTATTGAATTAATTTCATTTGTAAAAAACAGTGGCTCTCTCTGGGTCACCTCTCTTGCTTTTGGACCTTTTAGGCCACACCTGAACCATTGTGCTGTAAATATCCCTTATCGCCCCAGGTTCACATATTGTGGTACCCTTGTCTCCCAAAACCTGGTTGTAACTGCATAGCCATGATTATAAAAGTGATAACTTTTAGGGGCTTTGAATGACTTGCATTGTACATGTTACCAGATACAAGTGCCCGTCATTCCAAGTGATGTTAAGACATGTATTCTTGCTACTACATTAGTTTAACCACCAGACTGTCAACCACTGTGATTTAAATGTGTATGCTGCAAGTTCGGTATTAGGTGTTCTCAGTCCAGCTAATGTGACACTATGGCAGATGTTCCCATTATAATTGCTTGTTGAAATATGAGGGTAGGCAGCCACCGCGGTGGTGCCAGTGGTAAGGGTCAAGCCCCTAGGTTATGGCCAACCCATGGCATTTGGGGGCAAGTACATGTTCATACATGTGAGGGGTGGTGCTAGACCTCGCCCTCCTGCATGAGTGGTGGGAATGTTTACGTAATGTCTAGAAGTATTTCCATCAGCTTATGTAAATTTGTAAATTGTTTTGAGTAGTGTGTGCATAATAAATGTACTCTTCCTTTTCACAAACAAAAGCAGACTGGACAATCAATTAGTGTTATTTCTGCAAACCCATCAATGGTGATAACTAGCACACACCACCTCCCTTGATTAATCCTTGAATTGATCAGCAACACTACCCTCAGAATCAAGCTCTACAATGGGGTGTTTGGTTCCCAGTGAAGGATAAAAGTAGACCCATTATTTGTGCAGACTTCACAACTAATGCCTCGTTTTCCAACAGGCGCCCTTCCCCAGGTCCTCTGTATTGTACGTAAGGGCCCCTAGTATTGACAGGGCCACCAGGTCTACTCTTGCAGGCTTTACACCATACCCGAATGTGGCTGGTCTAAATTTGGCCAAGACGTGTAGATTATATAACCAAGTTGTTCTTTAATAGACGCTTGATTCAATTGGTTTCTTGTGCCTTTTTTTTTTTACAGGTCCTGCTAGGGCTGGTGCGCCTGCTCAGGCACACCAAGCTCGGGGACTTATTAGCCCAGTGACTGAATTCAGTTATGGGCAAACACCCGCCTAATCATGAGGACATTTCATTTTGGATCGCCCAGAAAATTGACCAACTTACTGGTGTTTACCTAATGGTCTCAGTCCCCCTTTATCCCACTGCAACACACAAGAGACTGTTTGCCACAGTGTGTACTCTTATGGCACTCCCTCGATGGGAGTTTTCCCAAGAAAAAACAGAATGAACATGGGGCAGGTCCTGAACTAGATTTGGAGATGAAACTGGTTGGCAATTTTCCTGTTGGCTCCGAAATTATTCTAATGTTAAAGGTGTAGCAGCTTCTTTGGCTATAAACCAGCGACTTGGCTAAGTGGGTATTGCCGACTGCAAGTGGCCTATTATCATTTCACAGGTGTATACATCCTTAGGATATAATAGTTTGGGGACCCAACCTGTTTCCACCCTTGTAAAGCTTTTGACAACGATGCTCACCCTACCCCTGATTTTTTGAAGAAAATATGGGGAAATTCCAAACCACCACACCAAAAGAATAGACCTGATGGTGGTATCCCGCCCCCAGAATACTCGGAACGACAGAACAATTTCCGTTACCACTCTAAAATGAAGATTCCTGATCACTTTCGGGTTCCAGATACTCGTTCCTTTCAGGATTCATCTGATCAACAGTACGACAGAGGGCGTTCTGATCGTAGATAAGGAGTATGTGCAACCTTAACATGACACACGCTATTTTGACGTGAAAATCAAAAAGGAGAACCAACCACCTTCTTATAAACCCCATTTCCAGAAAAAGAACATTGCTGCCTTAACAGATAAATATGCATCATACGAGAACCATTCTCCTGGACAGGAGTTGTAAGGTAACTCCTCAGCAGCATGGCCGAAGTCACCATAGTGCGCTAGAGAATGCCAGCTTCTGGAGGTGAATGCAACTGAAACATTCGTCATGGTAGAAACCGCTGTGACCCCACCAGACTATCATTTAGAGCTTCAAGTTGAAGGGGGCGTCAAATGCATCATTAAAGCAATCTTTTAGGACAATTTAACTTATGACATTCTGGTGAAGGTAGATTGGCCACCTCCTTTTATTCTTGCTTGTCCTTAAGTTGAGGATGTGATCCTCCCTTTTCTCTTCTAGTTCCCGATTAAGTTAAAGCACAAGTTACTACTTGTGTAACGATATATCTGTAAGAGACATTAGTTAGTGATAGATTCCTTACCTTAGAATAAACCCCAGGGGTCAGACTGGATCCGGAAAGTTTTCGCTAGCAGTACCCCTGTGCGTCAGTAGGTGGCGTCGCGCGGCTCCGTGTCAGTCGCTGGCGTCACATTCGCCGAGATGACATCGCGGAGACTACTTAGGCGCCACCCACGCGCGCTGTCAGTTCTGTACACGACTTTCTGCGCCAGGAACGCAGAGCCATGCAAGAAACTGACCACTGGTGCCATGAAACTAGGGCCCTGAAAGGGGATGACCTTAACCCTAGAAATCTGTTCACAGAACGGGGAGGATGGGTGGGGCGGTAAGGAATCTATCACTAACTAATGTCTCTTACAGATATATCGTTACACAAGTAGTAACTTGTGCATCTGAAAGAGACACATTAGTGATAGATTCCTTACCTTAGAATAGATACCCCAGCAATATCAACCCCGGTGGTGGGTCTGCGAACAAAGGTCACACCAGAAAGTCACGGAGAACAGAACGGCCTAAGAAGCCGGCTATCCGGCCTGGAGTGTCCAGGCAGTAATGCTTGGTAAATGTGTGCAGCGAGGCCCACGTAGCTGCCTAACAAATATCCTGCAAGGGAACGCCGCGTCCCAAGGCAGTAGTGGCTGCCGTTGCCCTGGTAGAATGGGCACAGAGCCCCATGGGAGGCTCCTTTTTAGCCGACTAACATGCTTTGATGTACAGAACGACCCACCGAGAGATGGTTCGTTTGTGCATGGCCCAACCTTTTTTGACGCCCACGTAGCCAACAAAGAGCTGGGTCATCCACCCGAAACGGTTGTGGGCGCTTCAGATAGAACGAGAGCGCACGTTTTGGATCCAAACAGTGGAGCCTCTTCCTCTTTTGAAGGATGCGGAAAGAAGGTAGGCAAAGTGATGGTCTGCCCAATGTGTAAGGGCACTCCCAGAGTCACCCCCTCTGCAGCATCCATGACTGTCTGCAGGAGCATGCAGTCCAGAATGAAGAGGCGGCTTCCGCTGCAGCATGCAAGGGTGCTGGCCAGGCAGGGAGTTGGGTAGAGCAGCTGGGAGTGGGCCCCCAGAGCTGCTCTCCACATTACCTGGGAGCGGGATGCCCGGTTGGGACCGGGCCCCCAAAGAAATGCAGACGCAGTGTGTGGCCACCGTCCAAGGCAGTGCGGCTCTCCCCAGGGCAGCGGGAGAGCCGGTGCTCGAATATTCACACAGTGGAGTAAGCACCCCATAATGCCCTGCAGGGCAGTTATGCTGCTAGGAAAACCAGCTTGTTTTCGGTGTGTGGCGACCCCAGGAAGATGAGGTCACCGCCGTTTGAATGCAAAGGAGCAGGGGAGCTGTGTTTCTTTTGCATAACAGCGCAGACTCCCCCAGCACTGAAATGGAAATTTCCCACCCTGAGTCTCTGGTGACTTAAAGGAAATAACCCCTCAAGGATTCATCCATGTTTTTAAGCCTACCTGATGCTATAACTTTTGTTCTTCAGTGAGGGAGAACCATGCTTCTAAGGAAAAGGAGGATGACCATGTGGAGACATCCTCTGGGGAGGGGGAATGGGTGTAATCACAAAGAAAATGCATTCACATTATTATGCTCCTCTTAGGACAAAAGGTCACATGAAAAATGTGATGTTCTAAGTGAATTTGAAATATATAGCAACGGTGCTTGGTTGTAACTGCATTCATAAGCCAGCAACAGTAGGAGCAGGACGTCTCCGGCTGCTTGGCTTCAGGCACCCATTTAATGCCCTGTCGCTCTATCAAAGAAATTGCTTCAGCCCAGGTGGATCTAAGTACTGCCCAGCTGCTCAGCCAATTACTGAATGATTTTTTCTAATTAATTAATCTGGCTGTTAATTAATTTTACCTGCGTGGAGCCCCCTACTCCCGTTTTGGAGCACTGTCCCTTGGAGCTACCTAGCTAACCACAGGTTGTTTTCCACAAACATAACTAGCTCACTCTTGCCCTGAAGATGAACCCCAATAATTGGGTCCGAAACGCCGTCGACCACCCCACAACATGAACTCATAACCTGTATAAATCATTTATGGAGTTCAACTATATTGTTGTCAATGCGGTCCTTTTAAAAATTCACTATCACTGTTTCACGCCACACTTTCTTTTACTTATGTGAGCACCCTAAAACTGAAATCTTTGCAAATAAATATTTGTCATCTTTTGATCTACATGACCCTTTACAGACTCTGTATCTTGCTCCCTATTGAATTAATTTCATTTGTAAAAAACAGTGGCTCTCTCTGGGTCACCTCTCTTGCTTTTGGACCTTTTAGGCCACACCTGAACCATTGTGCTGTAAATATCCCTTATCGCCCCAGGTTCACATATTGTGGTACCCTTGTCTCCCAAAACCTGGTTGTAACTGCATAGCCATGATTATAAAAGTGATAACTTTTAGGGGCTTTGAATGACTTGCATTGTACATGTTACCAGATACAAGTGCCCGTCATTCCAAGTGATGTTAAGACATGTATTCTTGCTACTACATTAGTTTAACCACCAGACTGTCAACCACTGTGATTTAAATGTGTATGCTGCAAGTTCGGTATTAGGTGTTCTCAGTCCAGCTAATGTGACACTATGGCAGATGTTCCCATTATAATTGCTTGTTGAAATATGAGGGTAGGCAGCCACCGCGGTGGTGCCAGTGGTAAGGGTCAAGCCCCTAGGTTATGGCCAACCCATGGCATTTGGGGGCAAGTACATGTTCATACATGTGAGGGGTGGTGCTAGACCTCGCCCTCCTGCATGAGTGGTGGGAATGTTTACGTAATGTCTAGAAGTATTTCCATCAGCTTATGTAAATTTGTAAATTGTTTTGAGTAGTGTGTGCATAATAAATGTACTCTTCCTTTTCACAAACAAAAGCAGACTGGACAATCAATTAGTGTTATTTCTGCAAGCCCATCAATGGTGATAACTAGCACACACCACCTCCCTTGATTAATCCTTGAATTGATCAGCAACACTACCCTCAGAATCAAGCTCTACAATGGGGTGTTTGGTTCCCAGTGAAGGATAAAAGTAGACCCATTATTTGTGCAGACTTCACAACTAATGCCTCGTTTTCCAACAGGCGCCCTTCCCCAGGTCCTCTGTATTGTACGTAAGGGCCCCTAGTATTGACAGGGCCACCAGGTCTACTCTTGCAGGCTTTACACCATACCCGAATGTGGCTGGTCTAAATTTGGCCAAGACGTGTAGATTATATAACCAAGTTGTTCTTTAATAGACGCTTGATTCAATTGGTTTCTTGTGCCTTTTTTTTTTTACAGGTCCTGCTAGGGCTGGTGCGCCTGCTCAGGCACACCAAGCTCGGGGACTTATTAGCCCAGTGACTGAATTCAGTTATGGGCAAACACCCGCCTAATCATGAGGACATTTCATTTTGGATCGCCCAGAAAATTGACCAACTTACTGGTGTTTACCTAATGGTCTCAGTCCCCCTTTATCCCACTGCAACACACAAGAGACTGTTTGCCACAGTGTGTACTCTTATGGCACTCCCTCGATGGGAGTTTTCCCAAGAAAAAACAGAATGAACATGGGGCAGGTCCTGAACTAGATTTGGAGATGAAACTGGTTGGCAATTTTCCTGTTGGCTCCGAAATTATTCTAATGTTAAAGGTGTAGCAGCTTCTTTGGCTATAAACCAGCGACTTGGCTAAGTGGGTATTGCCGACTGCAAGTAGCCTATTATCATTTCACAGGTGTATACATCCTTAGGATATAATAGTTTGGGGACCCAACCTGTTTCCACCCTTGTAAAGCTTTTGACAACGATGCTCACCCTACCCCTGATTTTTTGAAGAAAATATGGGGAAATTCCAAACCACCACACCAAAAGAATAGACCTGATGGTGGTATCCCGCCCCCAGAATACTCGGAACGACAGAACAATTTCCGTTACCACTCTAAAATGAAGATTCCTGATCACTTTCGGGTTCCAGATACTCGTTCCTTTCAGGATTCATCTGATCAACAGTACGACAGAGGGCGTTCTGATCGTAGATAAGGAGTATGTGCAACCTTAACATGACACACGCTATTTTGACGTGAAAATCAAAAAGGAGAACCAACCACCTTCTTAAAACCCCATTTCCAGAAAAAGAACATTGCTGCCTTAACAGATAAATATGCATCATACGAGAACCATTCTCCTGGACAGGAGTTGTAAGGTAACTCCTCAGCAGCATGGCCGAAGTCACCATAGTGCGCTAGAGAATGCCAGCTTCTGGAGGTGAATGCAACTGAAACATTCGTCATGGTAGAAACCGCTGTGACCCCACCAGACTATCATTTAGAGCTTCAAGTTGAAGGGGGCGTCAAATGCATCATTAAAGCAATCTTTTAGGACAATTTAACTTATGACATTCTGGTGAAGGTAGATTGGCCACCTCCTTTTATTCTTGCTTGTCCTTAAGTTGAGGATGTGATCCTCCCTTTTCTCTTCTAGTTCCCGATTAAGTTAAAGCACAAGTTACTACTTGTGTAACGATATATCTGTAAGAGACATTAGTTAGTGATAGATTCCTTACCTTAGAATAAACCCCAGGGGTCAGACTGGATCCGGAAAGTTTTCGCTAGCAGTACCCCTGTGCGTCAGTAGGTGGCGTCGCGCGGCTCCGTGTCAGTCGCTGGCGTCACATTCGCCGAGATGACATCGCGGAGACTACTTAGGCGCCACCCACGCGCGCTGTCAGTTCTGTACACGACTTTCTGCGCCAGGAACGCAGAGCCATGCAAGAAACTGACCACTGGTGCCATGAAATTAGGGCCCTGAAAGGGGATGACCTTAACCCTAGAAATCTGTTCACAGAACGGGGAGGATGGGTGGGGCGGTAAGGAATCTATCACTAACTAATGTCTCTTACAGATATATCGTTACACAAGTAGTAACTTGTGCATCTGAAAGAGACACATTAGTGATAGATTCCTTACCTTAGAATAGATACCCCAGCAATATCAACCCCGGTGGTGGGTCTGCGAACAAAGGTCACACCAGAAAGTCACGGAGAACAGAACGGCCTAAGAAGCCGGCTATCCGGCCTGGAGTGTCCAGGCAGTAATGCTTGGTAAATGTGTGCACCGAGGCCCACGTAGCTGCCTAACAAATATCCTGCAAGGGAACGCCGCGTCCCAAGGCAGTAGTGGCTGCCGTTGCCCTGGTAGAATGGGCACAGAGCCCCATGGGAGGCTCCTTTTTAGCCGACTAACATGCTTTGATGTACAGAACGACCCACCGAGAGATGGTTCGTTTGTGCATGGCCCAACCTTTTTTGACGCCCACGTAGCCAACAAAGAGCTGGGTCATCCACCCGAAACGGTTGTGGGCGCTTCAGATAGAACGAGAGCGCACGTTTTGGATCCAAACAGTGGAGCCTCTTCCTCTTTTGAAGGATGCGGAAAGAAGGTAGGCAAAGTGATGGTCTGCCCAATGTGTAAGGGCACTCCCAGAGTCACCCCCTCTGCAGCATCCATGACTGTCTGCAGGAGCATGCAGTCCAGAATGAAGAGGCGGCTTCCGCTGCAGCATGCAAGGGTGCTGGCCAGGCAGGGAGTTGGGTAGAGCAGCTGGGAGTGGGCCCCCAGAGCTGCTCTCCACATTACCTGGGAGCGGGATGCCCGGTTGGGACCGGGCCCCCAAAGAAATGCAGACGCAGTGTGTGGCCACCGTCCAAGGCAGTGCGGCTCTCCCCAGGGCAGCGGGAGAGCCGGTGCTCGAATATTCACACAGTGGAGTAAGCACCCCATAATGCCCTGCAGGGCAGTTATGCTGCTAGGAAAACCAGCTTATTTTCGGTGTGTGGCGACCCCAGGAAGATGAGGTCACCGCCGTTTGAATGCAAAGGAGCAGGGGAGCTGTGTTTCTTTTGCATAACAGCGCAGACTCCCCCAGCACTGAAATGGAAATTTCCCACCCTGAGTCTCTGGTGACTTAAAGGAAATAACCCCTCAAGGATTCATCCATGTTTTTAAGCCTACCTGATGCTATAACTTTTGTTCTTCAGTGAGGGAGAACCATGCTTCTAAGGAAAAGGAGGATGACCATGTGGAGACATCCTCTGGGGAGGGGGAATGGGTGTAATCACAAAGAAAATGCATTCACATTATTATGCTCCTCTTAGGACAAAAGGTCACATGAAAAATGTGATGTTCTAAGTGAATTTGAAATATATAGCAACGGTGCTTGGTTGTAACTGCATTCATAAGCCAGCAACAGTAGGAGCAGGACGTCTCCGGCTGCTTGGCTTCAGGCACCCATTTAATGCCCTGTCGCTCTATCAAAGAAATTGCTTCAGCCCAGGTGGATCTAAGTACTGCCCAGCTGCTCAGCCAATTACTGAATGATTTTTTCTAATTAATTAATCTGGCTGTTAATTAATTTTACCTGCGTGGAGCCCCCTACTCCCGTTTTGGAGCACTGTCCCTTGGAGCTACCTAGCTAACCACAGGTTGTTTTCCACAAACATAACTAGCTCACTCTTGCCCTGAAGATGAACCCCAATAATTGGGTCCGAAACGCCGTCGACCACCCCACAACATGAACTCATAACCTGTATAAATCATTTATGGAGTTCAACTATATTGTTGTCAATGCGGTCCTTTTAAAAATTCACTATCACTGTTTCACGCCACACTTTCTTTTACTTATGTGAGCACCCTAAAACTGAAATCTTTGCAAATAAATATTTGTCATCTTTTGATCTACATGACCCTTTACAGACTCTGTATCTTGCTCCCTATTGAATTAATTTCATTTGTAAAAAACAGTGGCTCTCTCTGGGTCACCTCTCTTGCTTTTGGACCTTTTAGGCCACACCTGAACCATTGTGCTGTAAATATCCCTTATCGCCCCAGGTTCACATATTGTGGTACCCTTGTCTCCCAAAACCTGGTTGTAACTGCATAGCCATGATTATAAAAGTGATAACTTTTAGGGGCTTTGAATGACTTGCATTGTACATGTTACCAGATACAAGTGCCCGTCATTCCAAGTGATGTTAAGACATGTATTCTTGCTACTACATTAGTTTAACCACCAGACTGTCAACCACTGTGATTTAAATGTGTATGCTGCAAGTTCGGTATTAGGTGTTCTCAGTCCAGCTAATGTGACACTATGGCAGATGTTCCCATTATAATTGCTTGTTGAAATATGAGGGTAGGCAGCCACCGCGGTGGTGCCAGTGGTAAGGGTCAAGCCCCTAGGTTATGGCCAACCCATGGCATTTGGGGGCAAGTACATGTTCATACATGTGAGGGGTGGTGCTAGACCTCGCCCTCCTGCATGAGTGGTGGGAATGTTTACGTAATGTCTAGAAGTATTTCCATCAGCTTATGTAAATTTGTAAATTGTTTTGAGTAGTGTGTGCATAATAAATGTACTCTTCCTTTTCACAAACAAAAGCAGACTGGACAATCAATTAGTGTTATTTCTGCAAACCCATCAATGGTGATAACTAGCACACACCACCTCCCTTGATTAATCCTTGAATTGATCAGCAACACTACCCTCAGAATCAAGCTCTACAATGGGGTGTTTGGTTCCCAGTGAAGGATAAAAGTAGACCCATTATTTGTGCAGACTTCACAACTAATGCCTCGTTTTCCAACAGGCGCCCTTCCCCAGGTCCTCTGTATTGTACGTAAGGGCCCCTAGTATTGACAGGGCCACCAGGTCTACTCTTGCAGGCTTTACACCATACCCGAATGTGGCTGGTCTAAATTTGGCCAAGACGTGTAGATTATATAACCAAGTTGTTCTTTAATAGACGCTTGATTCAATTGGTTTCTTGTGCCTTTTTTTTTTTTTACAGGTCCTGCTAGGGCTGGTGCGCCTGCTCAGGCACACCAAGCTCGGGGACATATTAGCCCAGTGACTGAATTCAGTTATGGGCAAACACCCGCCTAATCATGTGGACATTTCATTTTGGATCGCTCAGAAAATTGACCAACTTACTGGTGTTTACCTAATGGTCTCAGTCCCCCTTTATCCCACTGCAACACACAAGAGACTGTTTGCCACAGTGTGTACTCTTATGGCACTCCCTCGATGGGAGTTTTCCCAAGAAAAAACAGAATGAACATGGGGCAGGTCCTGAACTAGATTTGGAGATGAAACTGGTTGGCAATTTTCCTGTTGGCTCCGAAATTATTCTAATGTTAAAGGTGTAGCAGCTTCTTTGGCTATAAGCCAGCGACTTGGCTAAGTGGGTATTGCCGACTGCAAGTAGCCTATTATCATTTCACAGGTGTATACATCCTTAGGATATAATAGTTTGGGGACCCAACATGTTTCCACCCTTGTAAAGCTTTTGACAACGATGCTCACCCTACCCCTGATTTTTTGAAGAAAATATGGGGAAATTCCAAACCACCACACCAAAAGAATAGACCTGATGGTGGTATCCCGCCCCCAGAATACTCGGAACGACAGAACAATTTCCGTTACCACTCTAAAATGAAGATTCCTGATCACTTTCGGGTTCCAGATACTCGGTCCTTTCAGGATTCATCTGATCAACAGTACGACAGAGGGCGTTCTGATCGTAGATAAGGAGTATGTGCAAACTTAACATGACACACGCTATTTTGACGTGAAAATCAAAAAGGAGAACCAACCACCTTCTTATAAACCCCATTTCCAGAAAAAGAACATTGCTGCCTTAACAGATAAATATGCATCATACGAGAACCATTCTCCTGGACAGGAGTTGTAAGGTAACTCCTCAGCAGCATGGCCGAAGTCACCATAGTGCGCTAGAGAATGCCAGCTTCTGGAGGTGAATGCAACTGAAACATTCGTCATGGTAGAAACCGCTGTGACCCCACCAGACTATCATTTAGAGCTTCAAGTTGAAGGGGGCGTCAAATGCATCATTAAAGCAATCTTTTAGGACAATTTAACTTATGACATTCTGGTGGAGGTAGATTGGCCACCTCCTTTTATTCTTGCTTGTCCTTAAGTTGAGGATGTGATCCTCCCTTTTCTCTTCTAGTTCCCGATTAAGTTAAAGCACAAGTTACTACTTGTGTAACGATATATCTGTAAGAGACATTAGTTAGTGATAGATTCCTTACCTTAGAATAGACCCCAGGGGTCAGACTGGATCCGGAAAGTTTTCGCTAGCAGTACCCCTGTGCGTCAGTAGGTGGCGTCGCGCGGCTCCGTGTCAGTCGCTGGCGTCACATTCGCCGAGATGACATCGCGGAGACTACTTAGGCGCCACCCACGCGCGCTGTCAGTTCTGTACACGACTTTCTGCGCCAGGAACGCAGAGCCATGCAAGAAACGGACCACTGGTGCCATGAAACTAGGGCCCTGAAAGGTGATGACCTTAACCCTAGAAATCTGTTCACAGAACGGGGAGGATGGGTGGGGCGGTAAGGAATCTATCACTAACTAATGTCTCTTACAGATATATCGTTACACAAGTAGTAACTTGTGCATCTGAAAGAGACACATTAGTGATAGATTCCTTACCTTAGAATAGATACCCCAGCAATATCAACCCCGGTGGTGGGTCTGCGAACAAAGGTCACACCAGAAAGTCACGGAGAACAGAACGGCCTAAGAAGCCGGCTATCCGGCCTGGAGTGTCCAGGCAGTAATGCTTGGTAAACGTGTGCAGCGAGGCCCACGTAGCTGCCTGACAAATAACCTGCAAGGGAACGCCGCGTCCCAAGGCAGTAGTGGCTGCCGTTGCCCTGGTAGAATGGGCACGGAGCCCCATGGGAGGCTCCTTTTTAGCCGAGTAACATGCTTTGATGTACAGAACGACCCACCGAGAGATGGTTCGTTTGTGCATGGCCCAACCTTTTTTGACGCCCACGTAGCCAACAAAGAGCTGGGTCATCCACCCGAAACGGTTGTGGGCGCTTCAGATAGAACGAGAGCGCACGTTTTGGATCCAAACAGTGGAGCCTCTTCCTCTTTTGAAGGATGCGGAAAGAAGGTAGGCAAAGTGATGGTCTGCCCAATGTGTAAGGGCGTGACAACCTTTGGCAAGAAAGAAGGACGGGTCCTCAAAACCACCTTGTCCGGATGAACAGAAAGGAAAGGAGGTTTGGAAGGAGAAGCCTGGAGCTCACTCACTCTTCTGGCAGAGGTGATAGCTACCAGGAAAGCCGTCTTGAAAGTGAGAAGACGCAAAGGACAAGTATGAAGGGGCTCGAAGGGAGCGCACATCAGATATGTCAAGACAAGGTTCAAGTCCCATTGAGGCATTATGAACAGCACGGGAGGAAACGTATGCGCAATGCCTTTTAGGAACCGGTTAACCTGAGACTTAAAAAGAGATGGCTGATCTGGAAGCCGTAAAGGCGGAGATGGCCGAAAGATAACCTTTGATAGTGACCAGAGCAGAGCCCTGCTGGGCCAAAGAAAGAAGGAACAGAAGGACTTCGGAAAGAGGGGCAGAAAGGGGATCCACAGCCTTAGCTGTGCATCACGCCACAAACTTGTTCCACCGGCAGGTGTACACAGTCTTAGTGGATGGACACCTGGTTCCCAGAATGACATCACAGACTTCGGGAGGAAGATCGAAAGCTGTCAACTGTCGCCGCTCAATCTCCACGCATGGAGGTGGAGGCTGGACAGGTTCGGGTGGAGGACCATCCCCTGCTGCTGTGACAGAAGACCCACCCGAAGAGGCAGACAGATCGGGGGATCGGTTGCCATGCTGAGTAGCTCGGGATACCAGTATCTTCGTGCCCAATCTGGAGCCACAAGGATGACTTGGGCCCGGTCGCGCAGAATCTTCTTCAGCACTCTGGGCAGAAGTGGTATAGGCGGAAAGGCATGCAACAGACCGCAACTCGACTCGCGACGAAAAGCGTCACCGAGCGAGTGCCGCCTTGGAAATTCCAACGCACAGAACTGATGACATTGTGCGTTCTCTTCGGTGGCGAATAGATCTAACCAAGGCACTCCCCACTGTAGAAAGAGACTTTGCGCCACGTCAGAGTGCAGACGCCATTCGTGATCCATCAAACAACGATGGCGGAGTTCGTACGCTCTTGCATTCAGAGAACCTGCCAGGTGTTGAACCACCAAGGTAATGCCTTGATGTTGCAGCCATGTCTAGAGGCGCAGAGCCCCCTGAGATAGGGTCCAGGACCCCACCCGCCGTTTGTTGCAATACCACATGGCAGTGGCATTGTCTGTGAACACCTGCACCACACTTCCCCGGACAGAGGGAAGGAATGCCTTCAGTGCAAGTTGGATCGCCCGCAGCTCCAAAAGGTTGATATGGAGCCGGGACTCTGCCGGAGACCAGAGTCCTCTGATCTCTGCCTCTCCCAAGTGGCCTCCCCATCCCAGGAGGGACGCATCCGTCACCACTGTGTGCTCCGCTTAGGGAAGGGAGAGGGATCTGCCATGGACCCAATCGAGATCAGTGAACCACCACTGCAATTGTCGTGCGGTGCCCTCCGAGATCTGGACATAATCGGACAGGTTGCCCTGATGCTGCGCCCACTGGAACTTCAGGTCCCGCTGCAGAGCCCGCATATGCCATCTGGCATGGTGCACCAGTAGGATGCAAGAGGCCATCAGGCCCAGGAGCCGAAGGGTCACCCTGACTGAAACCCAATATAGAGGCTGAAAGATCAGAATCATAGCCTGAATATCCCAGACTCGCTGCTCGGGAGGATAAACCTGAAACCGCATCGAATCCAGAACCGCTCCTTTGAAGGGGAGCTTCTGAGAGGGACCCCGATGCGACTTCAGCAAGTTGATGGGAGAACCCCAGCAAATGCAGGAGGTGGGAGACTACTGCCTGGGGCAAGCCGACCTTCAGCAATCAGTCGTCGAGGTAGGGGAAGACCGACACCGCTGACCTGCACAGATGAGCTGCGACCACCGGCATCACTTTCGTGAACACCCTAGGGGCGCTGGTAAGGCCGAAAGGGAGCACAGCAAATTGAAAATACACGTGGGCTACCGTGAACCGCAGGTTAACGCCAGGGGGCCGGCAGGATGGGGGATGTGAAAATATGCGTCCTGCAAGTCCAGTGCTACCATCCAGTCTCCAGGGTAGAGGGCAGCCAAGACCTGAGCCAGCATCAGCATCAGCATTTTGAACTCCTTCCAGAGGAAGCGGTTGACGTTCCGGAGGTCCAAGATGGGATGCAGACCCCATTTGTCCTTCTTGAGGACCAGAAAGTAGTGGGAACAACAACCCCTCCATACTTCCGGCCCGGAACGCACTCGATAGCCCCCTTAGCCAAGAGGGTCGTAACTTCCTGCTGGAGAGTCACCAAGTGTTCCCCCGACATGCGGTGGTACTGAGGTGGCATGGCTGTAGGGGTGGGCTGAAAGGGAAGGAGGTGGACTGACCCCATGGTGATTCCCAGACCCGCCCTGCAGAAGCCATGGCCGCGCTTGGGTCTGCACAGACTTGCTAAAGGAACGTGCCTGGGAACCCCTGCCGTTGCCACGAAAGGAACAAAAACCAGGAGCGGATGGAAGACGCAAGGACTTGGCCGTAGCCCTAGAGTCCTTAAAACGCTCGAGCACACTGTCTGCCTTATCACCAAACAGGCGGGTGCCATCAAAGGGCATGTCTATGAGCGAGCTTTGTACATCTGGCGACAACCAGGCGTGGCAATGAAGCGCCAGTCGTAGAAATGGCTCTACCTAGGGAGTCCGCGGTGTCCAAACCACACCGAATGGCGAACAGAGCTGCATCCTTACCCTCGGCACCAGCTTGAGACAGCACAGCCTGGGCCTCCTCAGAACACTGAGGCAATACCTGTGAAACGGCATCCCACACCGCGTGGGAATAGCGGCCCAAGAGGCAGGCGGTGTTCACTAACCTCAGCCCTAAGCTGGCTGAAGAGAGCAACCGTTTGCTGAACTGCTCCAGCTTTTAAGAGTCCTTATCCGGCAGAGCCCTAGGAAAGGCACTCTGGGACGTCGAAGCTTGGATGACCAAACTCTCGGACGTAGGATGAGTGGTCAGAAAGGCAGGGTCACCCAGTGTCGGGTGATGACGTCTGGCAACATTCTTTATCCACCGGGGCCCCTGTGGCTAGCCACAACCAAGTACCCAGCAGGACGTCAGTGAGGGTGTTGTTAAATGCCAGCAGGGGCTCCAACGAAGTGGACGCTGTCTGGAGCACCTCGTTTTAGATTAGTTTTCAGGGCCACCGTAAGTAGATCAAGGTGGAGGACCTCAGCGGCCCGACGAAGCACCATAGTGTACGAGGAACCCTCCTCCATGGTAGGCAGAGAGGCAAACCCTGGGTCAGAGGAGAGATAGAGGCAGCCGGCCTCCTCTAACTCGCCCACCCAGTCCTGCTCAGTCACACTAGCAAGCAAGAGGGTCCTTGGACCCCTCCCAGTCATCCTCCACAAGCGGGACAGGCTGCGGCAGCAGGGACAGGGAAAGGAACAAACAGTGCAGGGAACTGTGCCGGACAGGGCCGAACCAGCAGTGTCCCAGATAGGGACAAAAGTGTCTGTGAACCGGGGCAGGGGCGGGACAAATGGTACCCACTGCGGTGCCAGAGGCAGCAGCGCGGGACCTTGTGGCACCATGGCCGGAGCCAGCGGCGCAGGATTCTGAAGCGCCGGGGCTGCCAGCCTGACAGGATCCTGACAGGACTGCAGGTCCCAAGGGCACGAGCCCAAGGCCTAAACAGGTGGTCCAAGGTGGCAAAAAATTCTTGCAACTGAGCGGGAGTCGCGACGGACCCAGGTAAGGTGCGTGGGCCGCAGGACTTCCGGGCTCCGAAAGAGCCTCTGGGGCAGAAGCCCGTACCCTTTGGCAAATCCAGAGATAGACGGGGGACGTTGGAGAGCGACACCGCTTCTTCTACTTCTTTTTGTTCCATCTCTTACCCGAATCAGAGGGTGAAGCCTTGGAGCGGTGATGGTGGCCCCGTGAGCGTTCCCTAGAGCGGCCCCTGGACCAGGGAGGAGTGCCGGACCTCAACCAGCTTCCGGGGCCATGGCCACAGTCCATGCAGGTCCGGGAGTCGTGGTCGCTCTCCAGGCAGTAGAGACAGACATCATGGGGGTCTACCACTGACATATTGCGACTGCAAACAGTTGGACAGAATGCAGAACAATGTAATACATGCACCCAGTGGAGAGATCTGGGCCTAAATCCATCATTTTTTTGCTCACCATGCCATTCCAATTTGAACCCAGCCATATGCAAATCAGTCTTGACCCTGTGCCTCATGAGAACAGTCCAGCCCGAACTGCCAAGCTAGGTCCTCCCTGGACTGGAAACAAGCATCTTAGGACCGGTTTCGGGGTTTCACTCCTCTTCAGCCAGGATAGCTGGATTCCAGTGGCATGGGGAGCACAGGACCCACATCTGGGCATACCCGTCCCACTCAGGGGGACAAATGCAAAACAGTGGGACAGAATGCAGGTCGTACATTCACCCAGTACAGAGATCTGGGCCTAAATCAATAGTTTGTTGCTCACCATGCCATTCCAGTTTGGACCCAGCCATATGCAAATCAGTCTTGACCCTGCGCCTCATGGGATCAGTCCAGCCCGAACTGCCAGGCCAGATCCTCCCTGGACTGGAAACGAGCATCCTAGGACCCGTTTCGGGGTTTCAGCCCTCAGCCACTCAACCCAGATCTAATACTGATTGGGGGCGAGTGTGTGAAAAATTTCAGCGCTCGGTCTATCATCTCCTTGTTTATTTGTTCGCTCTAAATTGGCAGGGTATGCCCAGACGTGGGTCCCTTGCTCATGTTTGCCACTGGATTCAAGCTAGCCTGGCTGATGAGGGCTGTTAGCCTGAAACCGGCCCCAGGATGCTGGTTTCCGGTCCAGGGAAGACATGGCTTGGCAGCTGTTCCCACGAGGCACGGGGTAAAGACCAATTTGCATGTAGCTGTCTCTGAACTGGCAAAGTGAGCTAAAGAATGATGGATTCAACCCCAGATCTGTGACTGTGTCTGATAAGTTTCAACGTTCCGTCCATCTCCTTGGGTTTGCTTTGTCCCAAGTCAATGACCTCTTAGATGATGAATTGAACACTTATTTGGCTAGAGTGGATCTCATCTTTTTGCAGTGTACTGAAGTTACAAATTCAACTTTTATAAATCTCATCTTAAGTGTTCTTGTCCTTGGTAACAAATTAACCAATGAGTATGAGCTTGGCCCCTCAAGTTTAAAAAAAAATGTGCGTGGTTGCAACCTACTAATCTGCTCAAAATCTACAATTCTTGCTTTGCTTTTTAAACTTTGCAAGGATTCAAATTCCGGACTATGCTCAACACTTTTTTTTGTAGCATCCTACTGAATGCCTGCACACCGATTCGGAGATGGTTACAATCTGATTTGCTTGAAACGCAACATTTACATACATGTCTTAACACAATTTAGTCATCAAGATTTTACCTGATTTTTTTTGGTTTTACCCAGGTCACATTTCATGATGGCGATACTGTTTCCATTGTATACAAGTCGCATTTATATTCCCAGGAGGAAATGTTTGGCATCAGTTGAAAAAATACTCACAGCAGTCCAGATGGTGATCCTCGAAGAACAGTTTCTCCTGTGCCTGCCGGCTAGCACAAAAGCTTTCCAAATTTGAAAACCCTTCATGCACGATGGATTCACTGGGCTACATCCTTAGTAGTTGATGTTGACTTGGTCTTTGAACCTTTACAATTTTTGCAATCAACACGTTTATCTGGTATCTTCCACTTGATGAATATCAGTCTATTATCTACAGCGATGGTTCAGTTCAACCGGCTATAGGTTCCCAACAACAATACTTTGTGGCATGCAGTAGTTTTGGGCTCTATGTCGAACGGCATATTTCAATCTATTACTCACTCAGGGCCTCATGTAGGTAGCGAAATACCGGTCGGTAACGGCCGAATTTCGGTAAATATGCCGTTACCGACCGGTATACAGACAAGTGAGATGTAGGAGTCCAAAAACCACTTTTCGGTAAATATGAGGCGGTAAATACCGATTCATAGTTACCGAATACATAATTAACGAATCGGTAAACATGAAGTGGTAAATATGAAGTGGAAATAATCAAAATGACATGTAGGAGCACTCGGTAAATAAGAAATCCAGGAAAATCGGTAAATAAGAGTCGGTAATTAACACGGAAGGAAAGCAGGTGGTAACCAACAGCAGTGCAGCTCAGCAATCCCAAAATGCAACAGCGTGGACAGCCTGGCAGCCATGCACGTCATTGCAATGCGCCTACGTCTACAGGCAGCAGGACTGAGGGTTTGGCGACGGAAGGAACGCATCCACAGACAGCGCATCACACTATTCCAGCTGACTGATGCAGAGATACATGAGAGGTACAGGCTACACCCCGAAACCATCATGGACTTAAGCAGGGACCTACACCCACTCCTGGACCAGCCAATAAGAAGGGCGCACGCCATACCCCCACATGTGCAGGTGCTCTGCAGCCCACATCTGCTGGCATCCGGCATTTCGCAGGTGGTGACAGCTGCGGTGGGTGGTGTATCCCAGAGTTGCCTGTCCCGTTCCTTCAGGAATTCATTCCCCCATTACATTGGCTGCATTGATGGGACACACATCCCACTCTGTCCACCAGCTGACACAGAGCACATCTACAGGATCAGGAAGTCCACCCACTCCATCAATGTGCATACCGAATGGAATGTTATTGTGAATGGTCCCGTGGGTGGCAGAACCAAAAGGTGCGCGTATGCTATTTACAACGAGGTCTGCAAGTTGTCGCACAGTGAGGCGGCCTCCAGACTGAGAGCCATTGACCAAGCGAACATGGAGAAGGCCTAAGCCGTTATAGATATTAGCACTAGCACTCTCACTCCTAGGATTCATGCATGAGACAATGGGCACATGCAAGTACACGGCGCATGCAATGTACAAGCCCCGATTTCGGCGTGCGTCCTACGAGGTATCCCAGTGCCTGTGATTACACCTTCTTTCGCTGTGCTTGCAAACGGTATTCATTTAAATATGATAAATGATGTTTGCTGCGGGATGTGAGTGGTAATCCCGTACATAACTGTCTCGCATGAAGTTGTCTGCTGCAATACTGTTCTCATTCCACCCCCGCATGGGCGGCGGGATGTTTCCATCTGACCTTCGATTCCAACCTTGAAAGCAGAGTCCAACTAGTTGAGCAGAATAGAGCGCCATTGTCCCACAAACAGGTGCCTCTGACTTCCCTCGTGAAATATTTGTCCTTCACGTTGCTACTACGCGCACTGAGGAACAGGCGCTTCTGAATACTGACCTCCCCCTGCATTTCGGCTCTTTGATCCAATGTATTATCAATGCCTCGTCCACGACCGGCCGGGCTCAATTTGTGTGAACATGTGGGGCTCGGGTCTCGTGACCTCCTTCCACACTATTATTTGTGTAATTTCGGCATTTTACATTCACTGTTGCCGAGCATCTTTGGAGGTGTTCCGCTGCATCTGGCGCTGGTGGAAGGTGTGCTGCTTTAACTTTTCATACTACGGAATGGCTGCTCCTTCTGTGCCACACGAGCGCCTGTCCCGTCTGCATCTTCTTCGTGATAGGATGCTTGACTTCTATGGTACTTTGCCATTGGCGACTTTGAGCCTGGCTTATGGATTATCCTTCAGGTATTCCTACTTCACCTGCGTACAACCTGTATTGCACTGCCTGGATTGTCCCTTTGAATGGCCTCTGGATTTGTGCTTGACCAACATGCTGTCTCCGGTGCCGGATTTCGATCGACTGATGCGGCCCTTAGTGTCTCACGAGTTGTCCTGTTATGGTGTCCGGATCATGGAGTGTGGAGCGGCGCTTGGTATCCTGGGTAATTGGGACATCTCAGCGGCAGCCTACGACTTCTTGTCCATGAGCTATTTGGAGGAACATTCCGGGTGCCCTCAGATTGTGCTAGAGGCTCCGTTGGTTGGAGCACACGTATGTTCCTTTTCTTTACTCAATTGGATGGCTGAGACTTTTAGTGGCCCTGAAAACGATTGGCTGTTGGAAGCCGTGGCCACATATGCTGCCTATACATTCATGGATTGACTGGATAGTCGTCCATTGCGCCTGTGCTACTGGACAGCACCCTGGCGCGACATTCATTTCTTTTATTTCTCGTTTTTCTCTTCCTGATGGTCTGCTTGAGTTGTTTACTATATATGCATTGTGTTTTTTACAATTGTATGCTGCAATTAATTGGACTGTGGGACTTTGGCGCTGCATTGGTTATGCCCTGTCCTGCTCTGACCAAACTGAACTCTGCTTTCTCTCTTTTCTTGCCTATTACATATTGCTTCGCTCAAGGGGGCGTGTAGCGAGTTCTCCCTGCATACGAACATGCATTGTTCAGTTGGCATGACCGCGTTGAATGTTATGTAGCCATATTTGTGTCTTTGCACAAGACACTGCGTTTACATGTTCTTTCTTGAATAAACTGATGACTCGAAAATTCCTTCAGACGAGTGCATTATGTTGTTCCCATCCCAAGCACTGCGCAGCGACCTTGGTCTGTACATGCTGTGACACAGTCTGGAATTTTACACAATGCATGTTTTCCACTCTGGGTTGTTCGACCCACGATTTAGCCATGGCACACGCGCAGCTGCACATACCTGAAAGTTGGTGCTTTTAATATCACAGACATCATGTTTATTATTCAGACCGAAGGCGAGCCTTCCTGCGAGGAGACTCCTGATGCTCCTGTGATGTGATTTCACTGAGCTGATCTTTGAGGTATGGGGTCCCCTATTCAAGCCTGAGAGACCTTCTATGATGGCATGATTGTGATATTGGCTACTTGGTTAAGGGTAGGTGGTAGTATCCTCGGTATTTTCCGAATCGCTAAATACCACCTCGGTATTTACCGATTCGGTGTATTCCGATTCGTAATTACCGAATGTTACCGAATCGGTAACTGTTACCGAATTTTTACCTACATATAACTTACCGATTCTAATTTACCGATTCGGTACGGCTCGGTATTTACGAACCGGTAAAATTTATTTACCTACATGAGGCCCTCAGTCTCTAGGAGACTAGTGGACGCAGTTGGCTGAACTGAAAGCACTGCTTCTCACGCTTGAAAAGGAGACTATAAAGTTCCACACTTACTGCGTGATTTGTTCTATTGCGTACAATTTTATAATGATCATTCACATATCTGGCAACAGAATGACATCAAGGATTTCAAAGTAAACACAATGAAGCATAAGTTGCATTGCTAGGGTGGCGGATTTTAACGATAAATTGTCACTAACACGTCATGCATACATTGGGCCGTCAATGTATGGGAGCAATCTCAGTAAGGAATTCTATGGCAGATGAGGCAGCCAAATCTGCAGTAGCAACATGTAGTATAGCAGCAGTGACACGCTCTAAAACCAATGTTAATATCTTGGCTCCTGTCCATGCTTCTCAGGCCAGCACCACTTTACCTCATGGTTTTCCATCTAAAGTCATAGTCCATGAATGAACATCCAGGAATAGTAGGTACTTGAGTAGGCAACCGCACGATACCCAATCTTGACCAGTCTTATTGCCACACATGGAGTAGATTCCACACATGCGGGAGTGGCTGCCACCTTTTACAACATTATTGGTGAAATCGTTTAACCAGTAAGTCTGTTGTGTGAAGTTTGTCAGCATAATAAACGTTCTGTGACTCTTCCACCGCATGCACATTTATTTGTATCAAATGAGCCTTTTGGCTGGATTTGGCTTAATCATTGGAGTCTTTGGGTTTCAGATACAGCTTTCAAATCCATTTTGGTTGCAGTAGATTCTTGCTCCAGATTGCTCTGGGTTTGGCCACAGCACTCGACACTCAAACTGTTAAGACTTGCAAGTCTTCATCTAGACACATGTTGCACATTCCACTCAGACCAAAGTCCAGCTTTCACATCCAATGCATGCCGCAATTCAATTAAGTCCATGGGTGTGCAAGTGCATCTTTCTTCTACATATAGGCTATGGGCAATTCAGTTGTGGAAAGAATGAACTATGACAAAGGAATTAAGGATACAGGGCATGGTGACAGAATCACCTCGGGGGGGGGGGGGGGTAGGAGGGAGGGTGACCCAACATTAATAAACCCCATACAGAATGCCATTTTGTATCAGGATGTATATTCCAGAGCTTGATGGTCCACACATTACAACCTTCGGTGCAGATAACCACTATGCTGTTTTGCAGGATCTACATAAGTGCTGCAATGCCCTGGCTCGCACAAACTTGCCTACGGCTCTTTCCAAGAACACTCATTTCAGTTTATGGTTGTAGATCTTGGTTCATGAAAAAGTGGCCCTCAAGAAGGAATTCCACCTAGCATACAGAGCTCCCTCATATCCAGAGTACACAAACTGATCTTGCCACCGTTTCCATGTTAAAGAAAATAACTATTTCCATAGAACAGGTCACATTACACCATATGGCCAATTCTACACAGTATGTCCAAGAGTAGTCATCCCTCACAAGACTCTTGCACCCATAAGCACCACCATCGCTGCTTCTTGCTTCACCCTGGTGGCCGGGCGTGTTCAGTCATTTCAAATCCTGTCAATTTGGCACCAGTTTCTACTGCACCTTCTACTATGGGCGTAATTTATACTGGTCCTCCATTGGATACTCCCAAGTTACATTTTTCAACTCAGACTGCTGAATCACAACCTCCACTTTTCTGTTGGGAGTTCCTCAGGATACTATCAAAACCATTTCTTGTCCGGCAGTTCTTCGGTTCTGCACCCACCAACACGTTTTATTTCTCGGTTTGAACGCACTTATCTGGTCCCTTCTTGGATATACATTTGGACTTCATTTATACATGTAGGTTGGATTTGAGGCTCTTTTCTCCCATTCAGCCATTACCTTACAGAACATTGCACTACAGAACTGGTTGATGGGGTGTTGGCTCCACATTCTTACTCACAAAATGTGAGAAGTTAAATCCTTGTCAACATCTCAGCAGTTGCAGTGACTGATGGAATAGGGTGGTATAAAGTTACACTATATATATGGTTCTACAGAGACCCAGCAGATTTAATGTGTAACGTTTCTATGGTTGAAGTAATTGCACCAGGGTTACAATCGGGATTGGGAAGTGGATACTGCAAATGTAATGCTTTCAGAATTGCAATATTATACTGTTTGAATCAGAAGATTGCAATCTTAATACCGCCGAGATGTCCCAACACCATTATGGACATCTTTTTTTTTTTTTTTTACACAGGGCAAGTGGACAGCGTCCCCATCACAACTTCACTCCGTGGGAACATTGTCAGACTCCACCACAAGGTAGTTTAAAGTCAGGCAAGTATACACATTTCACAAGTTATGACCTTTCAAATCCAACCTCATACAATTTATAATTGGTTCTGATACAGTAAACGCATGTGCTTGCAAACAAAATTGATATATGCAGCTCCATTGGTCAAACGAAAGGCCCTTAATGGCGATTGGACAAGCAATATTGACCTGAAATAGATTTGGATTATAAAAGCATGGCAAGTTCAGGGCACAGAAACTATCCAAGCCTGCCTGTCACACATCTTTCTTAAATGATAGGCTGTTACATTTAAGACAAGTTGATCTAGATAATTTGGATAAAGTACTTGACAATAGTATGTCATACCGTATTTATAATTTGAATATGTTATTGTACAGAAAGCCAACATTGTCCTGTTCCGCTCAGACCCATTATGCAAGTTGGACGCTTCACTCAAAAATGGATGCTTTCCTTCGCATTCTTTGTTTCTACCTTTTAGTTAAACACAATTGATGGCTACAGAAGATTCACCTAACACCATGCCACATTTAGAAAACAGAAGATTCCATTCACTGCAACTGAAACGCCTTTAGCAATATAGTTGATGCAGAGTTCTCCTTGTCCATCAACATTAGTTTGAGTGCATGAAACATTCCTATAGGTAGATAGGACCCCCTTGGAGCAGCTACACCCATGAGCTATGGTCACTGCCAATGTGCCAAGAGTGGTTTTTACAAGAGGAGTGCAACCCCACTGCTGGTCATTCTTTTGTTTATCAACACGTTGAGTACCATGGCACTTGTAATGTTTCAACACCTAATTCGACTCATTTAAAAAGGAACTAGAAGTCCCGCAATTCGCAGCTTTCATTTGGAAGTACTGCAATGAAGGTATCTCCTGCTTAATAAATCAACACTGCGGGATGCAGGTGGGAGTCACGAATATTGTATCAGTTTCTCAGTCCGTCACCAGTTGCAATAACGTCCTGTTTGCCCCGCCACACAGTTATGAAAGCTGTGTGGCCATAGACTCCTACTTTGTAAGCAGATTTCAATAAGCTAAGCATTTAACAAGTTGCTCACATCTACCCAAGAGATCTGCATTACAACAGTATTTTTAGTCACCTGCAATTCTGTCAGTTAAATACAAATCAGCTATTTATGAACGCAAACTTTGCCATATAGGTATGCACAGCATTGTAACAGACATTGAAAGAAATTTACAGCTTCATCAGATGTAGAATATCCATCTGTGTATGCTAAAGTACAGAGTCTGTACTAAACCCAGAGATCTTTTCTGCATAGTCAATTTGTGGACAATACAAAGGTCTATGAACTGGACGTACACATGCACGTGTGCAGTTCAGTATAACCTGGTTCAGTATAACCTGGAGTTAATAGCAGCTGGGTGATCCCCACCCACAGATGTTAAACCAAAAGTTAACAAAATGCAATAATTGCAAGTTCCTTTACAAAAGGAATAGTTTAAAATCAGATGAGATCCCAAATTAGATCAAGACACTATTTTTAAAGTAATAGTTTATTGTTCTATTTACATGGGAACAGTATTCAATTGAAAGTCTTAACCAGTTGTGCCAAAAGCTATCACAACCGACATACTTTGATTCACCCACAATAAAGTAGATTTCGTGTGGTAGCTCCAAATTATGATTCGTAGGACTCCAGTGAGGCGTACTAATTAAACTCAATTGGCAAAAGACACCAGAAACAATTAGCACTTTCGCTGCCTTTCAGAAATGTATACAATACCATCCATTCAGAGCATGCAACATAAGATTTTAAAGTAGAAGGTAAGAAAAAGTATTTTTATTGTTTCGATCTTCCAATATCGAGGACCAGACTGAATACTTTCAAGCAATAAAAAAACATTCAAGTTATGGTACAATAGTTACTGTAGCATTTACAGTGTACTGTAAAAAATAAACGTGCACAATGTGGTAGAACAGAAGTTAACAAAGCACCAACCTACACAAATATGCAGAATGATAACAGCAATGTACATTTGGAACTTCATAAACTGCAAAGCCATCTATTCGCTAGCCAATGTTCACGTTACAAAATAAAGGTGCTGCCCACAACTGCAACCCTAACTTAGGGCCAAATTGAGGATTCTTCAGAACTCATTCTTCAATAACGACCTGAAAGAAATTAAACATCAGTTAGATATGCAAATAAAATTGCGCATTCTGCACAATCAGTTTGCTTCCTATGTAGTCTGCTTTAAATTTGCTGCCACATACCGATTTGTCTACATCAAGAAGCTAGCAACACAGATGGATGGAATGCTAGTCAAGCATCCAGTCGCAGATCTGATTCAATCCATAATTTTTTGCCTGCCAGTTTGTGCTGGACTGTTCACCTTGGCGAGCAGGGGCAAGACCGATTTGAATCATGGCTGGGTCCAATCTGGAATTGCATGGTGAGCAAAAACAGATGGATTTAGGCCCAGATCTGTACTGAGCGAGTGACATTAAGCATGCCATCCATCATTTGTTCTTGCATTTAGACGCAACTAGCTTAAACAGACAGTTTGAACTTTAAAACATTTGCAACTAGATAGATTAGCTGTCTATAATCAACTAATTAAGACAGCATTATGGTTCTGTTAGCAATAGATTCAAATATTCTAGGCTTTATCACCAACAGAAATGAACTAGGCTGTGTACGACTTGAATTTCCAACGGGCCATAAAATATGGAGTCAACAATATAAGCTGAAAACATCCATTAACATAAGCTGTTTCCTATAAGAGCCAACAGCAGAACTGGCACATTAAGCAACCCTTTCACCCAGATTACATTCCAATAAAACGGTGAGCAAGAACATTCTTCTACGAAGACACATTGTATTAAGGCTAGTTTCAATTCACAAAGCATTCTCCTGAAACAAGTATGTCAACCAGTATGAGACTATTCCCTCACCAAAAAAACCTCCCTAATCTTACCCTAAAGTCTATGAACTGCAAGTCCTCCTAGTGGTCGCTGCAGAGACTAAGATCAAAGTAATTCATTCTAAACTAAAAAACTAAGTTTTTAGCGTACTGTATTGCAATGGTGCAACATAATTCAACTTACGAGGCGAATATGATCGGGACCTGGAACGGGATCTGTAGCCGCCTCTGCTGTAGTAAGGGGAGGGAGATCGCCTTCTGCTAAAAAGGGAAAGTGAAGTCATTCCTCAAATAAAAATCTTAAAGATATCGGCTTAACTGTCAAAAGCCAGCAGCAACACGCTACTTACCCATTGCACATCTTTTTATTTAAAAATGCATTACAAATACACAAAGAAACCAAGATAATGTAGGTTTTGAAATAATGAGTTGCACAAGTTGGCTCTACAGCCTGTTCGGGTACAGGATAGTGGAAAATGGATAGTGGGGAATACACAAGTAAACAATGAATAGAGGGGATAGGAGTGGTGAAGGAGTTGGTCACTGGAATAAGTAATGAATTGAAGGCATGATAGCACATCGAAGAACAAATGCAGAAAAAAGGGAGGGGTTCCAAGATGTACAAGCTGAGCCGTCTTAGTTAAGTGGGACTTGAGGATGGGTTAACAAAAGCGTTTGTATTTATTTCCCAGAGATGGGAGACATAGTTAAATCATGGGGCAAATACACACCAGCAGTTAGGCGGAAAGGGGAGAACGGCTAGGGCAAGGCGTGATGTGAAGGATGGTGTTGTGGGCAAGGGAGTCAGGTTTAAAGGGACGCAACAAGGGGTCAGGAGCCAATTGAGACCAGTTTCAAACTACTTACCCATATATTTAGTTAAAACTATACCAGAGCAAACATCTGCCTCGAAATTAAAACTCTCCAATGTAAAGTCTACATACAATGGAGAGTCACTAGACAATACCTTTAAGTCAAAAAGGTGCGTTGCATGGTCTGAAATAAGCTGCAGCATTAACTAGCAAGAGTTTAGGTATACAATTGGTCGATTGGAAATTGCCCCAAATTGATTGCCTGCTAGGATAAAACTAGAAGAAAAGAAAATCAGCTAGACTAAAAAACATTTGTCAACCTGTACATCTAACCAGGAGTCATTTCCAACAATGATGAATTAAAGGTTTGAATCGAATACTAGATTAGTTCAAGATAAACATGCGCTGTTCTTTGCGTTGGCGAAGAACAGTTTGCTTTAGAAATGTAAGCCTACAAGGATAAACTCAATCCACAACTTTAATAAACCTGCATGCTTTAATAGCATGACGGAAAACGCTAAAAAGTACAAGTAAGGCAACAACCACTTATGGTAGATCTGCTTATGGACTAGTGAACAAGAAATGCTCCTTGCTAACACCGAGTGGGAGCAAAACTAATGCAAACCCCAAACTTCAATCCCCATTACCCTGGGTTGTCACAACACAAGCATCGATTCAAAAGTACAACCAATTTATACCCTATCAAACTAGTGGAATGCAAAGAGGGTTGTAAGCCACGCTTGCTTCTAAATGATTATCCCATTTATTGTAGCAATAGCAAATCAAAATGACTGCTTGCTTCCTTGGCAACCATAAATAGTAACGCTGGAGATACAAAATGGACGTGCAGTCCAAGTCTATCAAACGTTTGTAGTTCCCTCATTCTTACAAGTATGTTGGGACAAATTAAACTACATTAGCTACTCCATAATATGGGATTACAATATTTGCAACACTGAAAAAGTAGCCAGAAAGCTGGTCTCTAGTCATACATTCTGGGCAACATCTAACCTGGCAACCCCCAACCTTAAGTTATGGCCAGTTTGTAGAGACATTACAATTGAGTCTGCCTACGATTACCTAGGCCGCCACCTGTCAATTAGCAAGCAGTGAACACTTTGGGTGTTTCCATTGGATCAAAAATGTGACGGGTTACTATAAAAAAGCAATTTTGCACCAGACAATTGGTCTACACCTGACAATAAGATGAAGTCTTTGCTATTGCGTACAGGAAAAACAATTGCACAGGGCATCCAATGAATCATCAAAAGTGAGCAAACATTTACTGTCCTTAGATCAGTTAAGTTAGGATAAGGCATAGCAAAGAAGGACTTCAGCATTTGCCAAGTAATAAGTTCTGTGACGGTCACTTAATGGTCACTTACTAAAATTACTTCACCATTACACCGACATTTAATGCACTGCATTCCCAGCCTTTGAATCAGCATAACTGATCTGCACCCAAGCAAAGCTAGACACCCCCAAGCAAATTAAGGACAAGAACCAAACTTTGCTCATTGGCACAACGAGTCCCAGATCTTCATCTAAACCATAATCTGGTCCACAATTGTTTTTTTTTTTTTTTTTTAAAGTGGGCCCTGGCCAAGCGGACACCCGTTACTATTTTGTTGAAACCACGTTCAATGCTATCTTCAAACCAACACCTTGCCTAGCATACCTGTAATACTGATCTCTGTCTTGGCCACCTCGCCACCCTCCTCCGCCTCCTCTGTAAACACACAAGCAAAGTAAGGTTTAATTTTTACATTGACACTTGGAATATAAGGAAACAATTAAATACGTAATTCACAGAATCAACTGTACGACTTGCAGTGCCATTTCCCTTCAAAGTGGATGCGAACAAGTTGCAAAATGCCAGACAAGTCAAAACTAGATACAGCATCCCAAGAAAATAAGGCCTCAATAGAATAGGCAGATCACATCGATGAACCTAACAAAGTTATCTGCATCACTCAAACCATGCTAGCTTATACTGCACCCGCATTGCACGAAGATGCCCCAACTGGAATAGGACAATACATTAGTTACTCCAGTAGAAATCAGAGCTTCTACAGGAAAAAAAGCTCCGAGACCTGTCACCTACAAACTTCAGTGGCATAGGTAAGCTTTAGTCCACTTGGCTCTGAAGCGTAGAAATAGCTAACCCAAACCTACCTATTGAAGGGGAGCTCAACATGGTTGGAAACCGAGCACGTCACATTTAACTCAAGTCTGGAAATTAATCACCTGGTCAAGCGAGCAGCCATACGCTCAACGCAATTTCTTTATCAAAACGGCTTATCTTGGTTACCATAAACAACCCAACAGCCTTGAGTTACCGACTACAGAATCCACTTTTGTAGGACCAATGCCTCCACTACCATGTGACATTTAGGACGAGACCATGGGAAAAAAATTAGATTGCAGTCAAAATCGTCTACTTCCAATTCTCAAAATCCTGCAATGACCATGTTAGCAATTGGATCTTTGGAAAATTGAATTTGATGTACTTTCAAATCTTCGAGCTATAAACATGCAGCTTGAAAGATTTATTCTGCTCGAAAGATAGTACAGAATATAGCAGCTACTAATATTTCCACATTTAATACGCCGCATGCCAAGCAAACAAGTACATAAATCCTTAATTCTGGAATCCAGCATGCACCGCATTAACTATAGACCAGATCCGCCGCAGATCACTTAAAAGCAGACTCAAGAACTTGCTTCTTTCTGAAAAACGGCAAGATCTTAAAACATCACACACCGCCCACAAGCATTTAACATTCAAAATAAACTTATTGTTCTCATTTAGCCTAATAGAAAAAAAATGTACTAATCAAACTAATCCGAATGAGCGATTTCGGAAAGAGATCAGCTGCCTTTCTGGCGAAGTAGCAACACAACTTCCTGGGGTGCTCGAGCAACCTAATCATTCTACAGGAATCCTACTAAAGCAGGGGGCGACTGGGGACCGGTAAATGACAGCCCGACATCATCAAGTGGGCCATTCCGAGACAGTGGTGTAAGGAGCTACTTATTGTAAAGTGCTTTCGGGCATTGCCAGAGCATGAAAATGTTATTGTGCATCAGACAAATAGACTAATTTTCACAAGAATACTGAAAAATACATCAGACAATCTATGACGGACTGGGACACGTTCGCTAGTGAGCAAGGCCGAGTTAAAAGGGTACTGTAGAGAATTACGTTTAACCCCCTCCATTTGTTCTGACCGTTATTGCTAGCGATAATTACAATGATGCACATGATGAACACTTAAGATAAGGAGCAATCGAAGAGACCTATGGACCGTTTTGTAGTAACAAGGGTTCTCAGTGGGTGACAGTTGTAATCAGTTTAGTTAAAACATCTGCATGATAATTTAAACTCTGCTTCTTGATTCTGCAGCCCACTTCCGACTTCACTATAGCACTTGCGCATCCAATGGTCAATGTACAGGCCAAGGATGACAGCATTGCTAGCTTTTAGCACGTTTGCCACCAAAACAATCCAAAATTTCTTTGCACACCTGTATGATCTGCTGCTGCTGTAATATTCACGGTCATCATATCCTCGGTCATATCCACGGTCGTAGTAATCTCTACGACGATTACTGCCACTAAAAGCAAAGAAGAGTGTCAAAAACGAACATTGAAAACATTTATTAAACTTCCACGATGCACATCGTTGTTAGTTGCCTACGGCACAATCCATTTGAAGTTGAACATGAAATATACCCCTTTAATGGTTTCACTTCAGTCACTGGCGACCAGTACAGAGAAAGTAATTCATTTGTATCTCAAACATTAACATCGTGCATACTATGCTTATGTCCGGCTGAGGTTCTTTCCAACCAGGGGTCAATGTCAGCCCCAAAAAACGTGGGTCTGATAGGATGCGGTCACTAGAACAAATCGCATAGTGGCAGGGGGTGGTGTTCCTAATCAGATCACAGAACTGCATGTACAGAGTGAATTATTGGTACTGAAACCAAGATCCGATACAATTAATGGTTTGATCCAAGCCCAGTCAAACACTATTAGAGGTTGTCAGGACCAAAAAGTGCCAACACTAGCCGAAAATATACAGCGTGGTAAATTAACGAGAATGAGCATACAAATTAGCACATAGATAAATTTAGGCGACCAAGTCATTTCTGTTAATCGGTCAGAACGTAAGTTCATTTTCGTGTTGGTAGGTTATCATCCCTTTTAAAGCACATACTAGCAAGCCTAGTTGTATTACTTAAATGGTAGCAGTAACTTGAGCAGCTAAGCTAAATATTCAGTTAAATCTTATTTATGCAGTGAATGTACTGCAAATCTTTAAGTAAGCAGAACACTTAAAGCATAAACTTAATTGTCTTTGTTATAGACCAAAGATGGTCTATAAACAAGTTGTGCAATGAAGCATTTACCCAGCACGGGCATTTCATGACCCTCCAGCAAAAAAGATGGTCGGCATCAATTTAGCAGCACATATGATGAACGTAAAGCGTGTCTCAACTCGTTGACAGGGTTATACCCAACAGTATTTTTTTTTTTTTTTTTAAATTGAGCGAGTGTAACTAAACGCCTGGTTTAACCAGGATAGTAGTGTGTGTATTGGTGTAGCACGCACAATTCTATGCTAAGTTTGGTCCTTGTGAACGACGTAGCCAGAACCAATTTCCTCCCATTGGAACAAGTACCCACCACATTCACTTTAGTCTGCTCGTAGACTTACAATAGCCAAGAAATGAATATTCAAGCTTGAGGCACAAGCTAGGAGTAGGTGATTCAACTGTACTTCAAGACTAGATTGTGTACAGTGACAATCAATGGCCACATTAGCTCAAAGATAAGTAAATGCTTGCAAAATCAGACAAATCTAAATCGCAACAAAAAAGTCATACTACTTACAGTAATGCACAAGGACAGACATTTCGTTTTACAAATACAAACAAAAATGCTACAATACTTACTAGGTAGGCCTTCCCATGTAGATGCCAGGTGTCGGAGTGTGAGGCCTTTTTGTAATCGAGAAATCTACGCGAATCCTGCGCCCATCAAGTTCCATGCCGTTGGCACGCTCTTTTGCCTATAGAAGACCCAGAGCGTCACTTCACAATCCTCGTAAATAAACTTTAATGACTAGTTCTGTAAAGACCTTGCAACATACTAAATCACGAAGTTTATAACGCACATGAAAGAAGTCACTACTTTGTAGTCGACAAGCTCTGGCAACCCCTAGAATGTTACTGGGGATTAGTAGTATCAAGTGATTAGCATTGACTGTTAATGCAACCAACTAGTACATTTTCATGCTTCGAATGCAGCAAAACGGAAAAGGTTATTGAAAACGAGTCATACCTCTTTGGCATCTTCGACGTTTTCGAAATACACAAAAGAAAATCCTCTTGATCGTCGCGATTGTTGGTCATAAACAATTGACACGTCAGAAAGTGGACCATACTTGGAGAAAACTTCCCTCAGGTCTCTCTCAGTGGTATATAAAGACAAGCCGAACACACCCAAGCAACAGTTCGGGTCGGGATTTGCCTGTAAAAAATTCGAACGATTGGAAAACGAAATTAATGTGTGCCAACTTACCATAGGGGCGTCCCTCCCTCGCCAAAGCGCGCAGATAGAACCGCAAACTACAGTTAAGGCTGGTCTTACTGAGATTTACCATGCACTTTCAAAGTGCAAACAAATGAAATATTCTGGATATATGGGTGCAAGCAGTAGTAAACCGAAGTCGCAATATCCGTTACAAGTAAATGGTCAACCACTTGCTTCAAGATCATATGCAATGGTTAAACTTTAATGAATACAATGATCATTCCCCTTGAGGCTCCTTACCCGATCTACAGAGGAATCACCACTTCTTTTTTCACCCCTGGAAGCAGATTTTGAAGTCCTTTGTGTCTAAGGAGAGGGTTAAAGGTCATCATTTAACCAACAAGGATAAAGCTTTAATCGATTACATACTCTGATCTAAAGAGTTATAAAGGTGATCCACACAAAGAAGCATCAATGGAAAAACAACTTTTAAAAGTCATTTTGCAGATAACATTCAGCCTAATATAGGGAAACAGTACTGAGCAGACAACCAGTATACAGTAATGGTAAGAGGAAGAGTGGAAACAAGCTATGTACAGCCGCCCTCCAATAGGTGACACGGCGAATACTTTAGTTTATATTGATCATTCATCACATTCACTCTGAACATTTGTTCTGTGGGGCCTGGTCTCTTCGGGTGGATTCAGGGACAAAACCTTCCAAAGAGGGCCCTGAATGGATCATAAATACATTGCGTTTACTAATTAGGTTGGCTGCTATACGTTCGTCGGGTGCCTTGTACAGGTCAACATATCCAATGTATGTGAAAAAGATTAGCATAAGCAGCATCAACAGTATGGTACTGAATATACCGCTCATGTACGTACACGTCTGGCTAGGGCTCAACATATCACTTGATCTACAAAAGTGGAGGTGTGTAACTGCAATTGGGAATGATGCGCTTAAATATGACACTGCTTGAGAGCTCTGCGCTTCCTTTGTGCAATCAAGCCATGCGATCTGTACCACCTCCAAGACGTAAAGTGGCTTTAGACATATATACTCTTTACAATCCTGCATTTATTGACCTCCATTTAAACTGGACTTCACTTCTTCTGAAAGCACCTCCGCTTTCCATATCCTGCATGACTCGTGTAAAATCAGTCTTAATGTCATATGTAGCTCAAAGCCCAAACAGTAGCTATTAATTCGAACAGGAATTTCTTTCGCACAAAGCCCCTACGAAAGGTCACACCCAACTAATAAATGACAAAAGCTGGATTAAATGCAGGGCATGGTTCTCTTTAGCAAGCAAGGCTAACCCGAAAACCAATGGAGTGACTACTCAGTCAGTCATAAGCTTTTATTCGATATGCAAGATATCTTGTAAGCACATTAAAAGATACAATTATTACAATAAACACAAAAAAACAAAAGCTACAAGAAGCCAGTATGAAATTCATAAAAAGATAAAAAGGACATAAAGTGCCCATTAATAAATTAGCTAAAAAGGAATTAAACAGCTACTGACAATCTCTTACAACGAATAAGCCAAGACCACTTTAAAAAATTTGCAATTCCACACACTAAAGGGGGGGGGGGGGGGGGGGGGGAAGTGTCCGTGGTTAGGATATGCAAGGCTTCTAGGTGGCTACGTGTGCCCATATTTCGACAGAGGGGTTTCCACCAGGAACTCCTAGGCCTTGCATAATCCGGGCATACAAATAAGACATGCACAATGGTCTCAGCCTTGACTACTAATTTAGGGCATGCTACTTGCCATAAGTCAATTCTACGCCTTGCCTGGGGTAGTAAGAGCCACATAAATACATTTCCAATCCAGTTACTGATGGACACTTCGAAACATACGCAGAATTTCTAGTTCTAAAGTCCACCTCCATTTGAGAAGGCACCAACTAAAATGAATAGAGTAGTCACAACTGATGGACCTTTATTCCAGATCTTATACAGTTACGTAAAAACCCAAGCTGTGCTACAAAAGGAGAAATTTACTCTACACCCAAGGCCACTGGAATACGAGATTGTGCACAACTATGGGTTTTCAAGTTTCGAAACGCATTTTAAGGCTATAATTGAATGATAACTGGGCAAAGGATTGTTTCCTGCTTAGTACCAGTTAAATATGCGTAAAAAAACATTAAGCCGCCTTCCTTTGAGCTTTGGCTGTAGCTAGCGCTACGAATTATGCAACGGTAATGAAGGAACTCATTTAAGTTACAAACCTGCAAGACCAGTTAAAAAGGTAATACTCCATCAAGTTTGATTGAGATTGATTTGTGCAAAGCAAGCCAGGGAAGCTGCTGGAAAGAATTTCACATGGTTCACTATTCGACAAAAGATCAGATGTACTTCTGTTTTAGGGTACAGTACATAGATCGGTTCTTCAAATAAAATCTGACAATTCCAGTGTTCTGAAAAGAAATGTGGCCCTCGGTTTGCTCAAGCCAAGATGAACCGGAACCACCATAAACAAGTCGAGTTGTATACGACGCTAAGCTAGCATTACACGGCGATGCCTCCTTGTGTATGGCAAGAACCTTAAAGACAACTAGGATAAACATTTTGTATTGATGTTTTTGAAGACTAAATCTAGTGCACAAACTTACTCTGCTTCCAGCGTGGCGCCTGCGGCTGGACATTGGAGAGTGGCTGTGACTGCTGCGACGTCGCCTATATTCCCGGCTGTACGATCTGCTTCTGGATCTTCGGTGTGAGCGAGACCGAGTGCGTGATCTTGTGTAGTGTCGGCGCGAACTCCTTCTTGACCTAGATCTAAAGATGGACAGAAACAGCTGAACTGATGTTCTACGGAAAGCGCACAGTGACATATCAAGCCACTCTAGTATAATCTACCACTAGAGCGTGGGTGGATCTGCACAGAATAGCACAGCTGGTTTTAGCGGTGGGAGCCAGTGTTCCACTGGCAACTAAATAAAGTCATTGAGGGATTCTTCCATATGAAAAGTTACTTACCGCAGGGCTTCTGACGTACCATTTTGCCCCCCCCCCAGTACGACATCCTGCATTTACACTGGCCTATTTTCCTAACGTGGAAACCCAACTATGCCAAAAGCCCTCGGAGTTGAGCCACATTGCACGTTTAAACCTAAAAACAACCATACTGTTCAAGACAATCCAACAAACGAACTACCGAATTGTCGAAATAGATGACACTAATAAACGTGACTGTTATAAGACCTAACTTAGGATCTTCAGCGCCCAGATACAAATGCTGATTTACTTTTATGTGGGCAACACGTCCAGCTTAAAGGCACAACGGAACCGGATCTAAACAGCTATACATCACATCGATAAACTATCAAGTACATTTACTCAACCCGAAACAATCAAAACATAAGCGACCAATATAAACCGTTCTTCTTTCCAGCACTTACCTAGAGTCTGATCTTGACCTGGACTTGCTTCTGGAGCGCCTCGATCCGTCCTTAGACCTAGAACGAGCAGGGGAGTGGCTTGCAGATTTACCAGAACGCCGTGCACTTGCGCTCCTAGAAGCGGAACGAGATACCTACGTACGCAGACATTGAAAGTGTAAACGTACATAGCTATACAACAAGAACTATAACTAGGTGCTTAATTTATAGCAAGCTGCAGTGAAATAAATGCCGATTTATTTTGAATTTCATTTATCTATGAGCAGTTTCAATTATATAACTGCCTGAATTTATTAAGCCTGTTAAGTTACCCTGTATATAGATTCTCTTAAAAAGATGATGCATGCATATGTTCAGCATAGTATACAGGGACACAGAAACATACTAATAATTACTTAGCGTAGTGCTTTCTGATTCCAGATTACTTCTTATCTTAACTTCATTTCTATTTCTTTTCTTCATTCTTCCGTTTCAAATTCTGACTTCTTTTCATCTTCCCCACTTCACACAAATTTCTTAATATTCTATAAGAGGGACTTCTGGTTTGAAAATTAGCATGCATTCTTTTTTCAAATTTCGGCTTCACTTATTTCTGAGCTTCAAATAATTCTCATTTATAAAACTTGTCAAATGACTTCTTCTGCATTTTCCTTCTTCAATATTAACCTTAATAGAAAAAAACAGGATGAAGAAAGTTTAAAAACTCAGGGATAAAAATAAGCGCCAAGCTCGGAACTAAAACGACTAGTCCATGGCTTCAGGCAGCTCCCCTCCTATTGCACAGTTCCACAGAAAGCGAATGCAATGTCTGTCGACTTTAACAAACTTCAGAAACAGTCGCCCCAAAAACCCACATCCCCAAAATAACTGAAAAACGCAGACAGCCATTCTTGGGGATTATAAACAGCGATTCCATTACACCCTGGTGGCAACTATGAAAGCGGGCAAGCGGTAAGACCCCACATGTCTTCAATCGTATGCTTCCTCTGGAGGAGCGGCGTTGTTAATAAGGCAATGTTCATTTTTCATTGTGCTGAAAATACGCAACCGTGCTTCTCATCCAAACATTCAGAGTAAATTGCGCATGCCCCCATTTCTTTTTTCTGTAACGTTCGTGTGATTATTAGGCAATACTTCAAGTGATTATGTTCTGCAGAGATGATGTTCGGCAACTTAAAAAACAAGCAAATTAAATGAATTCAGTTAGAACAGTTTGAGCAAATCAATTACAACCCATAGCCAGCTATTCGCATTTGAACAGCAGATTTAGTGTAAACAACTTCAATTACGACAGTTAATAAAATGTCCACATGTCCCACTTAAAATTAAGTGCGAAGACCAATTAGTACTTTTCCCCACTGAGAAAAAAAATGTTTTAGACGTGTGCGTGGAGTTGGCGGGTGATAATTTTGTATTAGTATGATGAAGACACTAACGCACTCCGCCTTATTACCGTTACCCAGCAACCATGTTAGTGTAACGGGTGCCATTTTAATAACGTTACACTACAGCATAGCCCATAAGCTAATGCAAATCATACTAAATGAACTCTAGCTGTCCAAAACGTAACGCTGGTAACAGGTCAATAACGGCAATCACACCACATTCACCAACTAGAGTCACCATTCCTATGGCTCAGCCATAATAAACATGTAGTAAATTTTGCAGCCATCTCAATTAGAGAGCTAAGATCCCTCTTATGCAAAGCGCATCAGATGCAGGAAAACCCCCTGACGCCTACAAGCACCATTTTGATTATCACGTTGCCCCTTGCAAAAAGACCCCAAGATGGCGGCCAGGAAGTGACGTCTGCCTGCTCCATTTCCTGCTCCCTTACAGAGCGACCGCCATTTTATTTCTATAGTCGCAATCCACGAAGGCCCAGAACAATGAGCAGAGGCAACAAGGACCCTTAGGGGACAAAGCCAATGCAGCGTAAACGTCCTGAACCGAAAAACTACCACCCTCTTAATCGAAAATCCTCACGTAAATCCCAACGGCACAACCGGCCTCGTTTTAAGGCACAGCGGAGACGTTTCTAAACTAAGTATACATCACAGTAATAAACTATTAAAGCAAATCACATGTATTAAAATGCATTCCATCTGGTAACAATTCACCCACGGCGCCCTTAACTCAACCCGATACTGATCGTCAGCCTCCAGACAAAATATATGTTTAATACTGCTGTAGATGGAAATAAATCTTAAATTCTAGTAGTCATCAAAAGTCTGAAGTGCCCACAAAGGGCAGAGATCGAACATTTACCCGCTCGCCGTAAGCTTGCTCGCCGCTGTCGCTCATCTTCCCACACAGAGCACAAAATGGACCTCGTCCACTCTCAACGGCAGTCGCGCGCGCTCTGCTGGGCGGGTTACTCGTGTAAATATATATATAACCTAGCTGTCGTCATAAAAAGAGGACTTCGTTACGTCACAAAGAAATACAACCTCTTAGCAGTAGAAAGAGACGAAGGTCTACAATTGTGTGATTTCATGTACAAGAATATATTTTTCCTTAAACGTCTGTGACTTGTTCAGCAGCACTTCCGTTTACAGCGCAGCAAACAAAGTAATGTTGGATACCTGACAAATCGGATTAATAAAATATCAGAAAAGACTGGGCCACCGTGAGTCTGTTGAGTAACTGAATATCTTTTGCCTACACTGCGGCGTTGAGCGCTTCTTCTCATAAGTCGTCGGCCATCTTAAAGAGACGCGATTTTTTAGTTGCGTAGTATTTATTCAAAGCCCGTGACCTCTAAGGCACGGGAGAAATGCAGTTCCACGAGTGTTGCTCTGTTTAATCAATTCTAGAGAGCTTTTAAATCCAAATACTGGCTCAAAATTTCCCCAAAAAGATGAGTTAGAATGACTTAAATAGATTGCGCTGTGTTGAATAGACTTCATATATAGAGTCCCAGAAGTATTATTTATAATTTGAACAACTTTTTTTTTTTAATTTTACAAATTAGATATTGGGGTGGGAATGTTTTTTGCATCGTTTTCGAGCGTGCACCCGTTCCTGAGTTACTCAATTGCAAGTATCTAGGGTATGTTGTAATGTTAAAGACCAACTCACAAAAGGGAGGGCCAAGGGAGATTTAGACACCAGCAGGGGTTAACTCCCCAATATGCCAATATGAAGCACAACAGAACTCAAGGGTCTATAGTGAAGGTAGAATAAAGAAGACTAAAAAGAAGAAATACCTAGCTCAGATTGAGTCTTTCCATTGCTGCCAAAGTTTTATATTGCTATGGGTGACATTTTCATATTTTCAAAGTAATTATGAGTGACATTTCAACGACTACAAGTGAAACTTTTTCGCAGGCAAAATCAAGCAATGAAGAGAGGGAAACATATTAAATTAAATTTGAGCAACAAAAAAAATCTTTAAACTGCAGCAAAGCACGTGGAGGCGCAGAGAAGTGTTGCAGCGCGGAAACCTGGGTAACGGGAATCAAGACAAAATCCCGTACCTAATATATCCTCCCTTCGTCACAGACCAAATATCACATTAACACATTTACTCATACAATCATTGGTGGGGCCCATAACACCAACATTCACACTCCGCTTCTCACTGGCCTACACTTATGGGAGGGATAACTGTTTCCAAGCGATGAAATGAAAGGAATACCTTATAACCTATAGAGAGAAAACTTGTTTACACTTCTAGACACTAATACCCTTATTACTGCACATCTTAATCCTGAACATCAAGATAACTCCTTCCACGTAGTCGACGGATCAAAATAGTTGTTTTGAGTTTGGTGATTTAGTCCAGCTAAAACATACTCAAAATTCCTGATTTACTCCTTTCAATAAACGACCAAACACATTTTCTTGGTATTCAATATTTTGTTTATCTAAATAATGCAAGAATTTTAGTTCCATCTAGTAAATTTATTAATCATTACGTAAATCAGAGAACACCATATTTACCTATTCTGGCTATCGGTCGTCCTCTAAGTCATCAAATTTAGTTGTCAGCATGCTACAGTCCCAAAGATCAGGTCAAGGACCAGAGACGTGCAAATATCGATCAGTGCCCATAGAATGTTCAATAGTCCGTAGTTCATCAAGAAATTGGGCAGCAATTCAGTCTGTCAAAGATTCAGGAGCACAGCCGTCATGAAGCGTCACCGTCGTCTCCGTCAGCAAAAGGAAGTATGAGAAAGAGTAGCACTAGAACTATTCTAACGTCATTTTTATAATGGAAATAAGGTTCAAGAGATACAAAATAAAGAATTTGGGCTCATCCCATTGGTCAATTGGGATCGTCTGGTGGGGTTTCACACAGTTCGGGATATTAGGTCATCCTACATGTTCCATCCGGTTTTTATAAAAGTCTTTTGTCCAAAACTTTTGGCAGTCATCCCGTCGTGACCTTGCTTGGGTACACGGAGTCTGGGGTCATCTCGAGGCTACTGGTACGTGCAGTTGGCGCGTGCACACTTGGTCTGAAACCTCGTGGAATGGTGGCCGTCGCGTCGTGTGTGTCAGTCGGCCATCTTGCTTTTAGGCCCAAAGGATAACTTAAGCAAAACAAACACAAAAAGTAATTACAACATAGAAATAACGAATAAAATGTTAAACCCTCACTAATTCCCCTATGTGCTTGTAATTATCTAGCATATGGCGACATTTAAAGCGTTCATATTCACCCAGTGATGTCATCTGGTGCAACATGCGATAACGTCACAAAAGCAACATATATCATGCGGTATTCTATTTTTCTAGTATTAGTATGCGTACATAGGTCAATTACAAATTATTTTAGCCATGCAAAATGCAAATCCCACGTATGTTTCGTAAATTAGTAAGGTTGATTTAATTTCACACAAACACATTAATAATATTATGATTAATAGATTATTCTAATTAGTATGAACATGCAGAATAGGGGGGGTATACAAAATGTTGTACTACCCGCTCCATCAGAAGTCTCAGGCATAGCCAACAGCTAGTGCGCTGTAGTGTTTATAATTTTACAAACAAGTCTCTCTCAACACTGAGACAGTTGTTTCCAAGTTCTTCAAGGAAAGGCCCGTTCAACTTTATGCCGCTCAGCACCAATTAGTTAATATACAAAATAAACGTCCTGCTCTATTTTCCATCCATATGCTCCAATAATTACCTAAACACTCATTATACCCAACAACAAAAAAATATCGCATAATTTCAATAAAACAACAAGCATTGGCATAGTCAAAAGGTCTCGCTTTTGGGACCTTATAAGTATTTAGTTATGCAGCACAATATCCTTGGTGCAACAACATCAACTGTTGCATGGCTAAACACTTATAAGGTCCCAAAGGCGAGACCTATTGGCTATGCCAATGCTTGTTAATGAGAGTGGGTGGTTCTAACTGTGAGTACTTATGTGTGCTGCTTGACTTATTCCAGGACTTGGCTATAGTACATTTACTACTGTACCTGGTATTATCCAGTAGTTTTATGTAAAAACCCCCTCCTTTTGCCAACTCTTCGCAGAGGTCGAGCCGCCTCGGCGGTGCCATCTTACTTGGCTGGGGAGAGGATGCCTATGATGAAGCATGACACTGTTATGTTTGTGAGGCATCCTCCTCCATTAATCATGGCCTTTCTGTTCTGAACGGCCCCCACGTGACTTTGACTAGGAGGTGTCGGACCGAACTTATGGTCCTGAGCCCCTTGTGTGATACTGGCACCCTACTGCTTTGTGGTTTGAAAAGCCACATGAAAACACAACTTGTTTTGGGTTTGAAGTTACACAAGCAGCTCTAGCTAAGCCTGGCTTGCGTTTATCAGTGGCTTCAGAGCTTTCAGTAGCTCGCCCACCTTTATGGAATATGTGAGTACCTTCAAAGAAGCCAGTCTAGCTTTTCAGGACAACCTAGTTTTCAACTGTTTTCTCCTGAGAAACTGCTGTTCGGAAGTAAAATTTCAGTGAACCAGATACATTTTTCCTTTTATAGGTAGAGGGTCTGTACCAACACAATTATTGCATATATCAGTAAGTTACCTTTATTTACCTGCTGTATCTAAAAATGTTATTTTTCCCTTCTCTATAAGCATTTTGTTACACCTCTACGGTACTGCACCCTATTTTTATCAGGAATGACTTCAGGCATGGATTACTGTGGCCTGTTGTGACCTATTGTTCTGATTTTACTAAAAGTGTCAGGTATATTTCCCTTTCTTAAATCAGGCCTTTACTGTGTGCATAAGAGTGGTGGGGCTCCTAAAAACTTGCCCGATTCTAGTGCTTATCACAAATATCTAACATAGCACAATCTTAATATGCAAATACTGTTGTTCCTTTCTACAATTTTCCATCCTCAAATTGCATATTTGTCTAAAAAATATCCGTAAGTTAAGGGAAGCCTTAACGCTGGTTGGAGGTATGAATTCTCTTTATTAGCTTCCACCTAAATGTACACAGCGTAGTCTCTTCAGCACCTATACAACTGCAACTGACACTCTGGTTGCCCAGTACACCCTGAGGGTTTTGTATGATGCCCTAAAGTCTCCATGTATTACATCAGCATTAAAGGCCAAGTTACAACACATCTTCCCCCCTTTACAATAACTCAATGAAAAATGCTATAAAGGAAAAATACGGTTTGCGGGAGAATGGAGCATGTGAATTACTCTACAAAGGTAAGGTGGGCATGAAAACATGATTAGGAAAACAAAGGTAAAAGAACTGAATAGATGTATATCCAGAGGCGGCTTCTCCACTAAGGCGTTCCCCACTGCTGTTTGAGGGGGAAAAATAAAATGATAATAACATCATTGTTATCATTTTATTTTTTTCGCAGGTTCTGGGCTGGGTTAGGGCGGGACGGGGCGGGGCTGGAGGCACAGGGAAAGGAGTGGTTTGCACACTACAAGTAAGCATGACTGCTTATGCGCACTTTGCAGGTTCTCCACCAGGCTGTTTTATACAGCCTGGTGGAGAACATGCCCAGTCCCCATCTGAGTGCCAATCCACGGCGCTCAGACCAATCACAACGCTGCATTACAGTGTTGTGATTGGCTTAGGGGAACCAATCACAACGCTGCACTGCAGCATTGTGATTGGCTGTGGGAAGCCTGGGTGCTTCATGGTTCCAGGACTCACCAGAGGAGAGACGCGGCCGGCAGAAAAGGTAAGTAATATGTTTTTAGTTTTTGTTTCTCCTTGCCCCTCCACCCTCACTCATTGCCAGCTGCTACTGTGTATAAAATGACATATTAGCTCAACTCACTAAGATACTCCCAAGTTTGTACATACACTTAGAATATGCAACATGAAAAATTGGAAAAGGATGATGGGAGCAAATAACTGTGTCCTCCATATGCCGTCACCACGCCACAGCAGTCGCCTGTAACTTCCCTTGCATGGAGATAAGGAATATTGACTTCACGGTGACCACCTACGCTTGCGCAGCCGGGTTTTAAATACACACAGCTGCTGAGTACTCGCGCCAGCACCTCAACTGTCCCAAACTATGGTATAGACTAAACCTCCCAAAATCGATAGTAATTACGTTGGTTATGAGCCCTTAATCCAACATAGTCAATTTCAGGTTTACTCACCGCAGTAAGTAAATAAAGGTGTGTCTGAATGGATGGACTTGCAGCTTAAATTGTGATGCCACTAAAAACTCCAAATGATGCACCCAGGTTCCATTGGTGGATGCAGTTCGTTGCCAGTGCTAACAGAAGCCTCAACGCAGATTGGAGGTATGAATTCTCTTTATTAGCATCCACATCAGTGGAGTCAGTAGTGCCATTCTGGCCCCCCACCGAGGAATAATAGAAGGGTTGTCCTAATTGGTAAGGTTGCCCCACACTGGTCCCCTGGGGGGCAGGAAATCCACCTGACACCAGGGGTTTTGCCTTTGGGGCAAAACAAAGTCCTGCGGCTGTTGCATCCTGGTATTGGCCACACCCACACTCCAAAAAGGGCAAACCAGTCTTTTTTCCCCCAAGGGGCAGACAGGAGGTGTGTTCCCAATTTGCTCCTAGGGGGGCAGAGTCGACTATATGGCAGGAATATAAATTTTTAAATAAAAAAATGTGGTGAGTCTGGCTTATTCTAATATCAGGCTCCATCTTCACCCTTAAAGCCTCAACAGACATTCTGCTTCCCTACGGACTAAAGCATTCGATCCCAATGGCAAGCAAGAGGAATTAGATTCTTTTGGGTGTTGTTCTTACATATTGGCCAGGAGAGTGTGACACCCAAAATGGTGTCGAAAGGGTTCCCATTGACCATAGTTTGCTCAATTCCTGTCGCTGGCTCTAGACCCAGACAGTGTGGTGCCACATTTTTATAGCCACAAGTGGAGCAATGCTGGGTGGTACGAATGTTGTGGATTCCTGCTGATTCCAGAAGTTTCCATCACAAAAATGTAAGGAAAATGCATGATTTCCGGCAATGTTTGCCCCAAATACCCCAGCTAGCCCTACTACTTATCTAACAATGTAGCGTTGTAGGGCCTTTTGTGTTGTGGTCCTGTGGGCCACCCATACAAGTGGAGTGCCCCTCTTATCGGCGTACATGTGGGAACTCAGGGTGGTAGGAAATTTGTAGTTCCCTGCAGATTCCAGAACTTTCCATCAGAGAAATGTCAGGAAAATGTTCGTTTTTTTACTAACGTTTGACGTTTGCAAGAGCTTCTGGGGAAAATTATCTAGTGAAGGCCACACAAATCATGCACCCCTGGACTTCCTTAGCTGTCTAGTTTTCAAAAACGTGCAGTATCACTAGGTTTTCCTAGGTGCCGGCTGAGCTAGGGCCAAAAAGCTGCAGCTATCCACTTTGCAAAAAACGGGTCCGTTTTGAGTGAAAAAATGTGATCTATCCAAGTAGCGTTGTGGGTTGTTTCCTGTTGAGGGCACTATGCCTACCCACACAAGTGAGGTGTCATTTTTATCGGAAGGCTTAGGGGAATGCTGGGTGGAAGGAAGCTTGTGCTTGCTACAGATTTCAGAGCTTTACATCATAGAGATGTGAGGAAAATGTGCTTTTCCCCCAGGTGTCTAGTTTATAAAAATGTGCAAGTGTGCTAGGTTTCCCTAGATGCTGGCTGATGTATGGCCCAAAATCCACTTCTACCCAAAAAAAGGTTCCGTTTGGAGTGGAAAGATGTCATGTAGCCATGTTGCATTTTGTGCTATTTTATGTATCGGGCACTAGGCTTACCAATATAAGTGAAATATCATTTTTATCTGGATACTTAGCAAAATGCTGGGTAGAAGGACGTTTGTGGCTCTCTTTAGATTCCAGAACTTTCCTTCACAGGGATGTGTTTTAGTGTCAAGATTTGAGGTTTGCATGGGATTCTGGGTAAAAAAAATCTGGTGAGAGCCATGCAAGTCACCTCTTCCTAGATTCCCCCAATTGTCTAGTTTTCAAAAATGTACAAGTGTGCTAGGCTTGCCTAGGTGCCGGCTAAGCTAGGCTCCAATATCCACAGCTAATCACTTTACTTAAACAATTTCAGTCTTGAGAGGAAAAAGTTCAAGTATCCATTTAGCATTTTGTGCCTTTTCCTGTAGTGGGCACTAGGTCCACCCACACAAGTGAGGTACCATTTTTACCAGGAGACCAAGGAAAATGCTGGGTGGAAAAAAGTTTGTGACTTGCCGCAGATTCCAGAACTTTCTATCACAGAAATGTGAGGAAAATGCATTTTTTTAGTCAAGGTTTGAGGTTCGCAGGACATTCTGGGTAAAAAAGCCCTGGTGACAGCTACACAAGACACCTCTCCCTGGATTCCACCATGTGGCTGGTTTATAATGATGTGTAAGTGTGTTAGTTTTCCATGGGTGCCGGCTGAGCTAAGGCCCGAAAAATTAACTGTTACCCTCTTAGCAAAAAAGGTTCAGTTTGGAGTGGAAAAATGTGATGTGCCATGTTGCGTTTTGGGACATTTCCTGGTGTCAGAAACTAGTTTCAAGCCACAACATTTTTATTGGGAGACTTGGGGGAATGGTTGGTGGAAAAAAGGTTGCAGCTCATCAGAGATTCCAGAACTTTAGGTCACAGAAATGTGAGGAAAAGGTGTTTTTTTAAATAAAAGTTTGAGGTTTGCAAGGGACTCTGGGTTAAAGAAACCTGTTGACAGCCATACAAGTCACCCCCCCTGGATTTCCCAAGCTGCTTCTAGTTTTAAAAAATATGCAAGTTTGTTAGATTTCCCTAGGCAACAGCTGAGCTAGAGGCCAAAATCCACAACTACCCACTTTGCAAAAGAAAGTGTCAGTTTTGAGTGGAACAATGTATCCATATTGTGTTTTGGGCCATTTCCTGTTGCGGGCACTAAACCTACCCACACAAGTGATGTACCATTTTTATCAGAAGATATGTTGGAGCATAGAATAGTAGAACATTTGTTATTACAAATTGGATTTTGCTGCATTTGTGCCTTTCATACTTTAAGCCAGTGGGTACACACAAAGGGTCACAACTGATTACTGCTTTCTGAAACCCAGAAAAGTTTAATTATATGGCAAATAGTCTACTGGCTATTTTAATCGCCTTTTTTTCTAGCTTGCCTGAAACCACTATTTCAAACCGACGCACTTTGAATTTTTTTTTATTTTTATTGTTATTTGGTCTTATATTCAGATTACATTATTTCACAGTAATACAGTGCAGTGCATATTACTCATTTTGGTTTCAGTTAGATCATAGTCAATCCCAGCTGCATATACCCATTTGTTTGCACTCATCTATATGATATATAAACAGTAGGTTAGTACCTTTAAACAGTGTCGTACATCACAATTTTTCTGTCAATAGTTTGTATAACCTCAAAACATTAACAGTGCCCCCCTTCCCATTATGTCCCTTGGATCAATAGGATCCTGATCAGTGATCACCTATTATGTGTTTGTTACTTCCACTAGGACATTGGTCCCCTCCACTCTTGGCCGATGCGTATCCCGCCCCTCTGGGTTGTGCTGAAGTACTGGGTATTTTAGACCCAGCGGTGCAGGGACACACACCCTATGACTTCTGGGTTCACCCTGTTCCGGACCTACAGAAACACAGAGTCTTCTGGGTGAAGTCAAAGAATCGTTAATTGGCTGCAGACCAATGACAGGTATCCTAGAAGTACAACAGCGTGTATGTTCTCAGGAGACTGCTGAAAATCATAGGAACGGACTTCTCCTTAAGTACAAAATATCATGCTCCAGGCACACATTCCTTGGTTTACGATATGGTCATATAAAGGTATACATTACAAACGAAAAAGCAGAGTCATGATGACCATCCCACATTCCAGTTCGGCCAGCCCACAATGATTTACACAGTAAGATTCAGATCCCACGTTTGATGTAAAGAGACCCCCCAATAAACATGAGCATCTCCTGTTTTGGGAAATAAGTCATAAAGCAGGAACAAGCAGGTGTAGAAGAGATTAGCCGGAGGTTTGTATAGAATGAAAGGGTTTTATGACGGGTCTAGCCCTGATGCTAATCACAGGTGGACGGAGGAAGGGGAGCTCGTGAAACCGGTTTGGCCTGGGGCAGCAGAGCCAGCTGCCCAGGTCACAGAGAAGTCAGAGGGAAAGCCCATGTACTGTGAGGCCCGTATTTACTCCATTATAGCCTATGTGAGGGCAATGACAAGATGGCCACTGCTTCCAAAATGGAACCCGCGTAGTGAAGCTGAATAACGTGTACACGGTGCATTCATAGCTAGAACGATATATAAAGCACTCGTACATGCCGCATTTACCATTTGCGGTTCGCTAATACCAAGATAGACAGGGGTAGGGCCCTGTCCCCTACGCGGTCCCGAATATTAAAGTACGACAGACCCTCCTTTTGCCCTTACATAGGCAATCACTATACTCATCTTAATCCGAGTCTAGGTCAATGTCCACGAAGTCATGGAGATGTTGCTGTAGCATCATCCTATTACTTAGCTCGTCCCTCGATACAGGTTTCCTTACACATAAGGTAGTACAGAGACCACATATCGTGGGAGCACACTGTATACACAGGCAGAACAGGAAAAGAATGGCTAAGATCATTCCAATGACCATCAGAACCTTCCAACCCCAGGCAGATATCAATTCCCAGAACCACCCCACCAGTGACCAATCTCCCTTATCCACGTGTATGGATTCAGATATTTTATGAAGTTTGGAGATGGCTTGATACACTGTTGGAGCATTATCTGGTATGAAAATGCAGCAACTGGATTGGATGACCTTGCATACCCCACCGCGGTCTGCAAGAATAACGTCTAGAACCATGCGGTTCTGCAGAGTCATAAGGCGATCCGCTTGGAGCTCAGCTGTCAGATTACTAAGGGCACCAGCCGTTACATTGACAGTGGATTCAACCACACGAGTCAGCTGTCTCAGGTTCCTACTATTGACCATAGGTCCCCAAAACGGCAGGAAACCCAAGAAGAAGTCTCCTGCTTCCTGACCGGCAGTATCCTCCTTACTAATCACACCTCTCACAACTCTGGTCTTGTGATAGTCAGAGGCAGCAGTAAATGTCGGCGGTAGCAAGTTCGCAATATAACATGTGCCCGAGAAATCAGGGGGCAGCCATGTATATGCTCGGTCATGACAGATGAAATATGTGCCCTTAGCAGCCAAGAACGCAGGGGAAAACTGTGACGGAAAAGTGTACGTTTCAGTACAGTCACTTCTTCCCAGTTGAGCTCTAGGATTCTGACCATTACCCTGTAAGCAGAACCGACCCATGTGGGGTACGACCCAGATTGGAGATGAGATTTTTCGCTGTCTTTCACCCAGACTAATACTATACCCCGTCGCGTTCCATCCTACATAAGGTCTCAACTCTTCTTTGGGAATAGAGGAGTATGCATTAATATCCCTACTCATATCGGCAACTCCTTTCATCAAAGCCTTATTATTGGTGATAGGTCTGATGGAACGCGGTTGGCGAGGGGAGTATGTATCTAGAGCATAGAGAAACATGGTTTGGAATGCCCATGACGATCCATTGTAACTGTACGGCAGCACCAGGTAGGGAATACCCTTGTTAATGGTATGTGGCATTAACCCACACACCCAGCAATTGGTCGTATTCATTACTAGTTGGTGCTGGTGCAAGAGTTGGATAAACGAGTTATTTACGAACTCTGATCGTCTGGTCTGTTCGTGCCCAGGCAAAGGGTGAAAAGAGTGAGAGGAGGCAGTAGAAAGAGGTATAGGCTGTTCAGTGGGTGCAATGGGCTTTTGAGCGGAGAAGAACACAAATCCTACAATAAACATCGTTATGCTACACAGTGTAAAAAGGCACAAAAAGACAAAACATTTACTTTTTACAATTCTACACATCCTTGCGTTAAAGTTCATTTCCTCAATCGGTCTCTCCATCTTAAAAAACTCCAACCTCTACTCGGGCCGCTCGCGGTGGATGAGTTTCTTCTGCTGAGGAGTACGCCTGTCAGTCCAGGAAAACGCCCTAGACCAACCAGAACCGTCGACCTAGCGTCTTCGGCCTGTACCCCAAAGTCTTGGCACCGCGACCCTGCGGCAGAACCCGGATGGTGGTTCGAAAAACAAAAATCAAGAAAGTCTTTCAGATGGGAGAGCAAAAATATCAAAAAGAAAATAGTGAGGAAATCTTTATTCGTCCATGGGCCTAGGTCTCAAATTATAGCGGAGACGGCCAGGTGCTGTTTGGTCTTGAAACAAAAGTTCAGTCTCAGTGGTGTCCAGTCGACTTGATGGTGGCACAGCTTCCTGCAGAATATTGTCACCCTCTTGGTCTGAAACTGTGCCTCTTAAGCGTGCGTCACTGAATGGTACAAAGCGAGGTACAATGTCTGTCTCTGAGTCGGCGATACCCTCCTTGACCCACTGGTCATATGGCAGAGGCAAAGGGACTACCTTGCAGTGGGTACCATGAATCCAGTGCTTCTTCCCTTTCACTCGCACTGCTGATCTTGTCGAAAGAAGAACAAGATGAGGGCCGATCCAGCGAGGCTCGTCGTTACTCTTGCGCTGGAAATTTCGGACTAGCACCCACGTACCAGGGTTGATAGGGTGTCCAGGAGGTTCAGAGGCTTGGGGAAGAGTATCATGTACCTGTTGGTGCAAAACACGCAGTTTAACAGTCAAATCATACAGGTAATCGAGCAGTACTGGATGTTCTATTTCGCTAAATTTCGCCGGTCTTGGCACGCCCCATACATTAGCCGGGCGGCCAAAGACGACCTCGTAAGGGCTAAGTCCCACTCGTGAGTGTATGGTCATTCTGGTGGACAGGAGTGCTAAAGGCAGAGCGTCAGGCCATTTAAGACCGGTGCTCGCCTGGATTTTGGCCAGCTTGAGCTTTAAGGCTCCATTGTAGCGTTCTACTAATCCAGCTGATTGGGGGTGATTTGCAGCGTGGAACTTCTGCTTTATCCCTAGCCCTTCACATACATTCTTCATCACTTTACCCACAAACTCACTTCCGTTATCACACCACACCATTCTTGGCATCCCAAACCTAGGGAAAAACTCCTTCACAAGGGCTTTGGCTGTGGATAGGGCAGTGTTATCTTTCAGAGGATAAGCCTCTATCCATTTTGAGAAAGCACAAACAACCACCAATACATATTTCAGGTTGTTGCATCTTTCCATGTGAATAAAGTCCAGCTGCAAAACTTCAAATGGACATGATGGGGGTGCAAAGTGACCAGCCGGAGTTGGGGTTCCCCTACCAGGGTTGTACTTCAAGCATACTATGCAATTCTTGACCATGTTCTCTGCACACTTGGGAATCCCAACATTCTGCCATACTGGGGCCAACAACTTGCATATACCTTTCGTACTGATATGTGCCATTCCATGTGCCATAGTAACCACTGGAAGCACATATGCATCAGGCAACAACCATCGCCTATGTTCTGTCAGATCAATCCAACAACCATTCTCATCCAACTTACCCATACTTTCTCTCCACTTGCTTAACTCTTCCTCTGTGGCTTCAGCTTGAAGCGACTTCACACTCTCTATTGTGTTCTCACACATTCCCACATCATTAACCCATCTTGCGGGACCTGCAACATACATTCTAGTCTTCACATTCTGTGCTGTTTCTTTCGCGGTCTCATCGGCAAACGCATTCCCTCGTCCAACATCATCTGTGATTTTCCTGTGAGCACTGCATTTCATGATCGCAACTTGCAACGGTAGGGTCAGTGACTCAAGGAGATCATTCACCAACTTGCCATTCTGAATTTTAGCTCCATGCGACGTCAGGAACCCACGCTCCTTCCACAAACGCCCAAAATTATGAGCCACGCCAAAGGCGTACTGGCTATCTGTGTATATGTTTACTCTCATTCCTTCAGACAACACACATGCTCTCGTGAGGGCGATTAATTCTGCTGCTTGGGCCGAATTATGTGGCACTCGTGCAGTTTCCACGACCGTGTGCAAAGTCGTGATAGCATATGCAGCAGTCGTGTCACCATTAGGGAGCTTAAAACAGGACCCATCTACCCATAAAGTGCCATCACACTCAGTCAGGGGAGTATCTTTTAGATCTACTCTCCCTTTCGTCTCTTCTTCTGTTCTGAACAGACAGTCATGTTGCTCAATCTCATCTGAGTCTGCTGGAATTGGCAACAATGTAGCTGGATTCAGCGTATTGCATCTTTTTATGTGTATGTGATTAGCTAACAGTGTAAGTTCGTAGCCCGATAATCGTGCACTAGTCAAGTGTTGTGTCTTGGTCCTATTTAATAATGTGTCTACAGCGTGTGGAACCATAACAATCAATGTGTTGTCCATTACCAAACCAGCAGATTGTCGGATAGACATCGCTGCAGCAGCTGTCGCTCTCAGACAGCTTGGCAATGCCCTCGCTACAGGGTCCAAGGTTGATGAGAAATATGCGCATGGGCGCGGTCTGTCGCCAAAAGGCTGTGTTAACACTGACAACGCACATCCATCTTTCTCGTGAACATACAATGTAAAAGGCTTACTGTAGTCGGGAGTACCCAACACAGGTGCTGAACATAATGCATTACGCAATTCCACAAAACTTTTCTGGCACTCTTCAGACCATGGGATAGGATTCGGTGTGTCTTTGCATGTTAAGGCTAACAAAGGTTTTGCCAATAAAGAAAAACTAGGGATCCAATGCCTACAGTATGAAGTGATGCCCAAAAAAGCACGCACTTCTCTCTGTGTTTTTGGCACACTCAACTGTGCAATGGCTTGAATTCTTTCTGGGGTCAGTTTCCTTCCCTCCTTCGATAAGAGATGACCTAAGTAGGTCACTTCTTGTCGACAATATTGCAGCTTAGAGAGAGACACTTTGTGATGGAAAACGGATAAATGGTGCAACAGTGATAATGTGGCTTCTTTACAAATCTTCTCAGTATCCGCGGCGATCAATAAATCGTCCACGTACTGAATCAGAATAGCGCCACTAGGTAAAACAAGTGCATCAAGCTGCGCTTTCAAAGCCTGACTGTATATGGATGGACTCTCACAGTAGCCCTGGGGAGCGCGTTTGAAGCGGAAGCTTCGGCCTCCCAGACTAAAACCAAAAATATCTCTGCTCTCTTCTGCAATTGGGATACTAAAGAAAGCATTCTTCAAATCGATCACTGAAAACCATGCAGCAGAGGCTGGAATCATCGTTAACAAGGCAGTTATATCGGGGACAACCGGAAACTGTGGCACAACAATCTTATTAACCTCTCTAAGATCAATCACAAATCTGTAAACAGGTGGCTGTGAGGGATCCGTTCGTTTTAAGACAGGTAAAATCGGACTATTGCAAACATTGCCTCTTGTCTCTTCAATCACACCCTTATTAATCAAGTCGCTGACAATGTCTAACAATGCTTTCTGCCCTTCATTAGAGATCTTGTACTGGGGAATACGTGGCAATCTGACATTAGTCTTTAGAGTCACCACATATGGCGGTATCTCCAAGAGGCCCACATCATTGGGACCAGTAGCCCAAAGGGAATCCGGAAGGGATGACAATTCAGGTGGCATCGTGTTTTTAGACAAATACATTGGGGAAACCACTTTCTTGCCTAATGTAAGTTGTACTCCTGAAGGAGAACAATACAGTGTAGCGTGCAATCTTTTCAACAAATCTAATCCCAGCAAATTCTCACCACAACCTGTTGTCAGAATCAGGGGTGCTTTCAGCTCGCAAGGTCCAACAGAAAGTGACATGGGACTGGAAATCGGGTTCCTAACCGGGGCGCCAGAAAAACCTACTGAAACATTTATATCGCCAGACAAAGGTGCGCCAGGGAGTTTTGAATGCATGATTGAACTCTTTGCAGCACCAGTGTCTAGCAGAAAAGGCTCCGTTACATTTGCTGTCGTCACCTCAACATACGGTCCACTCTGATCCACTGGCACTGAAACAACTCCCTCTCTCTGTCTATGGCTGTCCTAGTAATCATTATTCTCTGCATCACCGTCCTCTGCATAATAATCATTATTATAATACTGTGCCGTATTACTAGTCGCGTTAGCTTGCTGATCAAAGCTATTGATTGTACTTTGAGGCGGCAGAGGACGCGCGTTCTGGGGAACACTTCCACGCCCTCTGCCTCTAGGAACTTGCTGACCACCCCTACCTCTTGTGCTATACACATTACCGTTCCGCTGCATTAATTTAGGGCAACTATATTTAAAATGACCTTCCTCTTTACAGTATGAACATTGGTTGGGACCTACAGGGATACGTGGTTGATAATACCCGGTCATTTGCTGGTTTGTCTGAAACTGTTGGGGTTGGTGATAGACACCTTGGGGTTGCCTATAATTATTACCACCTCCACGTGGCGGATAGGCCTGCTGTAAAAGGACCTTTGTCTTTAGTTCCTTCGTTTTCTTCTCCGTTCTATCTTTCTCGTCTTTATCTCTATTTTCATAATACTGTGCAGTAGCCAGTATTTGCGCTGAAGAAGAAACAGCCCAAGTTTCTGAATCTTTTAACTTTTTACACAGGTCAGGAAGTAAATTCTGCACAAACTTATCCACAAACAGCCGTTGGCCACCCTCAGTACTCATATCTTGCCCACTGTGGTCAATAAACGTTTCTTCAAACCTAGTAAAGAAGTCTGACACTGTCTCATCTTTCTTCTGCTTGCATGCAGATAACTTGTCCCAATTTACGCGCATCGCAGGCATTATTGTCTTCATATACGTGATGATTCTACCAGGCAATTCAGCTACTAAAGGTTCTGGTTTCGCACCACCAGTTTGTCTAGCGTCAGCAGCAACAATGTTAGTCCATGTGTCCCCTAGTTCTGCATTGTGATCTACATTACGAATTGATCCCCATAGAGGCTGTGGAACAACATTGCCAAACAACATGTCTATATCGGCCAGATTCATAATGCATGACCCTGCCGTCTGTGACAACTCTTTATAATAACCTGCTGGGTTTTTACGGGGATCAGGCAAGGACTGCTTAAGCGCTAACACCTCAGAGCGCTTCCATGGAACATGCACCCAAACACGCTGGAAATGCGCTGCCACAGCGGGGTTACCACCGACAGCTGCAACCGCTTCCTTCCATACCGGGGGAACTTCTCTCATAGGGTATTGTCGCGCTTTTGCCTTTTTCCCCACAAGGACCTCTTGTTCAAACAATGACTGTTGGCAATCGTCATTCCTAAAGGACAATACAACCGCAACTGCTTTATCTACTTCGCGGTCCACAATTATACCAGTTCCAAAATCGAACCTCACTCTACACAATTCCTGCGGGTTCGGATTTTTACCACTATCCTCCAATTCTTCACAGAGAATTTCGCACATTTTCTCAAACACATATCTCTGTTTAGGGGCATCCCATTGATGGAAAATGTTAACAACCGATTCCACATCATACAGTGAAGGAAAAACGATCCATCTACGCGCCATGTGATCTATTACCTTTTTCTCATCGGGGTTAGGCAATTGGCTGCGCAACTGCTTACGCTGTACACCAGGAGTTGTACCAGATGACCCAAAGAGAGGAGACATTAATGTAGTAACCACATTAGCTAAGCGCTGTCGCGCTGAAGGAGAAGCTGAGGCGAGAACAGGGGGAAAAACAGAGGGAAGAAAAGAGGATGTAGAGACAGGTACTGGAGTGGTGGAAGGAAGAGTGTTAGGGGAGGCAGTTACTGGATTAGGCAAAGTCGCAGGAAGTGCGGGGGCAGTTGGAAGCACAACTGGCAGCGCTTGAGAGGGCTGCGCTACAGGAATAGGAACTGGCTGCAAAGCAACTGGCGGTTGCGGCAAGGCTTGCAGTACATGCACTGGAGGCGGCATATTTACAAGCTGGGGAGGCGCCGTGGCAGTTTGAGCATACGGGGGTGGCGAACTCAACAAATGTGACATCAGGGGATCTTTCTCTTTTTCTTCTGACTCATTCTGCTTAGAATGTGGCAAAGCTGGGTAACATTTGTCAATCCCTAACTTACGCTGCCTGTGCAATTGCACATTCATTTGCTCCTCTTCATTGTCTTTAAATTGTACAGCTGCTTGCATTACTGACATACCTCTCTCTCTCTTGTTCTTTTTCGCTAACTTAATTTCCTTCTGTTTGGCTTCCTTTCGCCATAAGCGAAAAGAGTCAAACATCGCCGGCCGGGCTTTCTTCTTAAACAATTTAATTTCCAGATTATCTAAAATATCAGTATCAAAACTACCATTTTGGGGCCATTTTAAAACACCATCTTTCCTGGTGTAGTGGATCCACACTTCGTTATATGCAATGGGGCCTACACCATGTTTTACATAGAGCTCATAAGTTGGAGTTCCAACCGGAGGAACCGGACATGATTCCTCTAGCTGGAAATCTTTTCCACAACCCAAACAGAATAATCTACCAAATAGTCCAGAACCAGGCATCTTCGCTCACTAGTCTAGATCCAAACGTCAAAGGATTATCGAATACGATATTCTCGTGAATACACGAGTCCTCTGGTTTTGGCGTTTGCAAACTCCAAAGTATCAAATTACCAAATCAAACGATCCCGAAGGATACCAAAAACAAATAGGAGACGCTCCACTTATACTTAACTGAATATTGCTGATCAATGGCGTCACCAGAAGACTCTCTCGATTGTTTCGCTCTCTCAAAACTCGTCAAGGGTCCAAAACAGGTCGATTAATCAGGGCAGCAGTCCTTCGTAGCCGTCGGGACACGGAGAACCTCGCAGAAAAGACTTTCGGACCACGTCGACATGCAGGGGTCGATGAAGTGGCGGCCTTCCTCCGGAATTTCCACACGAAGCTCCTCACGAACCTCTGGCTTGGACTGGTACCGCTGAAATCGCCCCACGTTGGGCGCCAAACTGAAGTACTGGGTATTTTAGACCCAGCGGTGCAGGGACACACACCCTATGACTTCTGGGTTCACCCTGTTCCGGACCTACAGAAACACAGAGTCTTCTGGGTGAAGTCAAAGAATCGTTTATTGGCTGCAGACCAATGACAGGTATCCTAGAAGTACAACAGCGTGTATGTTCTCAGGAGACTGCTGAAAATCATAGGAACGGACTTCTCCTTAAGTACAAAATATCATGCTCCAGGCACACATTCCTTGGTTTACGATATGGTCATATAAAGGTATACATTACAAACAAAAAAGCAGAGTCATGATGACCATCCCACATTCCAGTTCGGCCAGCCCACAATGATTTACACAGTAAGATTCAGATCCCACGTTTGATGTAAAGAGACCCCCCAATAAACATGAGCATCTCCTGTTTTGGGAAATAAGTCATAAAGCAGGAACAAGCAGGTGTAGAAGAGATTAGCCGGAGGTTTGTGTAGAATGAAAGGGTTTTATGACGGGTCTAGCCCTGATGCTAATCACAGGTGGACGGAGGAAGGGGAGCTCGTGAGACCGGTTTGGCCTGGGGCAGCAGAGCCAGCTGCCCAGGTCACAGAGAAGTCAGAGGGAAAGCCCATGTACTGTGAGGCCCGTATTTCCTCCATTATAGCCTATGTGAGGGCAATGACAAGATGGCCACTGCTTCCAAAATGGAACCCGCGTAGTGAAGCTGAATAACGTGTACACGGTGCATTCATAGCTAGAACGATATATAAAGCACTCGTACATGCCGCATTTACCATTTGCGGTTCGCTAATACCAAGATAGACAGGGGTAGGGCCCTGTCCCCTACGCGGTCCCGAATATTAAAGTACGACAGTGCATCTCTACTCAGTCTGTTGAGAAGTCTGCTCGTGGTCCCCCTGGAGATCTGTTATTATAGAGGTCCATGCCATTCTATCTTCATCGGCCTTTTCATCTTTTCTCACAAATTTCATCCTAACTAACTCAGCCATTGCCAATCTTTTCATGTCTCTTAACCAGTCTGGGTGTGTCAGGGGTTGTTGTTGCAGCCACATTATAAATATTCTTCTTTTAGCTAATACCAGTCCCAGATTAACACATTTCCTACTTAGTGACTTGTTTTTTGGCTTAGGTAACAGGCCGAGTAGCACCTGTCAGACCTCCCGGGGTATGATCCAGCCCGTGGCCTCCCCCAGACATGTCAGGACGCTCTCCCAATAAGGCTGGATCCTGGGGCATTGCCAGATCATATGCAAGAAATCTGCTCCCTGAGTAGTGCATCTGGGGCAGTTGTCAGTCCGGTGTGGGTAGAATACATGTAGGGTGCGCAGAGTTAGGTATACCTGGTGTATGATATTGTAGTGAAGTAATTTAAACCTTGCATTGGCACTAACTTTGGGGACCCCTTTGTGTACCTTTCTCCATTCAGCCTCAGTTAGGGGCCCATTCATTATTATGTCCCATTTGTGCTGCAGCCCTAATTGCTCCTGTGGTACATCTTCATGTAGTGTTCGATAAAGGTGTGAGCCCAGTCGCCTCCCATGTGCCATGGTTAACATCGTCACTAGTATATGAGTGATGGGGGTTCAGTGGGGAAGTTTGGCCACAACACCCGGGCAACGCTCGATATTTTCACATACTGCGGGAATTGCCCTGGCCCCAGGTTGAACTCATTTTGTGCATCTTCTTGCGTTTTATATTGTCCTTCCCTTTAAAGATCCCCCAAAAGTTGGCATCCTCCCTCCTTCCAATGCCGTACCGACATGTAGTCCGCAATTGCGGTGAATGGTCGGTGTTCCCATTGGGGCATGTCCAGTGCGTATTGAACGTGCCGGATTACCCGATGAACCGCACCCTTCCATACTTTTGCTGCATGGTGTATTATATACGGGTATTTCTCGAGGACCGCCCCTCCCATCATCAATAGCCCTGAAAGTGTATACCGTCCGTGCGTCCCGGCCAGAAGGGACTTTTCCCAATTTTCCTCGTCATCAAGCCAGTTAACCGCAAACTAAAGCTGGGAGGCCATATAATAGAACTCTAGTCTCGGAACCTCGAGTCCCCCACGTACCCCAAGTTCTTAGCAATGTCAGCAAACTCACTCATCGTCGTTTCTTGCCCCAGAAAAGGTCCCCCATCAGGATTTCTAGTACATTAAAATACGATCGTGGTATCATGTAAAACGAATGCGGCAGTGTGTATAGGCAATGTGGCAATATAATCATTTTAAGGTTTGCTATTCGCCCCATTAGTGATAGTGACAAGTCAGCCCAAAAGCGGATCGAGCCTCTCAGTCCCTCTACCACCCGGCCGATATTAAGCTATGGTATGCGTCAGCGGAGCCCGCCAGATAAACTCCCAAGTATTATATCCCCTCCTCCGCCCATGGAATAGCCATAACTGGCCTCGATTCTCGGGGGCCCGCTGCTATTCTGCCCATTGGTATTAGTCTAGAATTCGTAGGGTTGATACATAGTCCCGAAATATTACCAAATTGATACAATTCCTCTACCAGTACCAGGACCGAATTTTCTGGTTGGCTCAAATAGACCAATGTGTTGTCTGCATATAGCGACACAACATGGTTAGTGTTCCCCGACCTTATACCCCATGTATCCATAACTGTTCTCAGCCACACGCCAATGGGTTCCATAGAGATGGCAAACAGTAACGGTGATAGTGGGCTTCCCTGTAGGGTGCCTCGCTTTAAGGTTATAGACCTCGGCACTGTTCTACCCACCCGAACTCTAGCCATGGTAGAAGTATAGAGCAATTGGCTCCATTTCAGGTACTGCGCATCCACTCCTATCCGACTCAGAACTTGCCACATATACAGCCATTCCACTGAATCAAACCCTTGTTCGATATCCAATGAGGCGACCACAGTGTCCATCTCCAGCAGGTCAGGGTCCTGCCATACATGTGTTAACCGCCTTAAATTGTATGTCGTATGTCGTCCACGGATAAACCCTGACTGATCAGGATGGATACATTTTTTCTACAACGGCAGAAGACGCTCACTCAATATTTTTACATCAATGTTGAGCAATGAGATCGGTCTATAGGAACTTGGTAAGTTGGGGTCTTTATCCTTTTTAAGGATCATGAGATAAGCTTTTCAGTCATGGTAGGGGGAAGCGTACCCCTATCCAATGCCTCATTATAAACCTCCAACATTCTATCCACCAAGAGCGTTCCCGAAGCACTTGTAGAACTCATCAGGGAGTCCATTGGATCCCAGACTTTTGGCTGTCTTGAGACGCCCTTTGGCACCGCTTATTTCGTTAGTGTATACTTTTCCTAAGTAAGTCACCAGAGCTTCTGTAATAGCTCATTGGGTGTACACTAGTGTCCCGGTCTCATCCCTCATCTGTAATAGTTGAGTAGCAGGCGTTTCTTGTTTTACCAGACGTGCCAGGAGCGTCCCAGTTCTATCACCTTCCCTACAGAGTTGTTGCCTATATGTTATACGTACGTATTTTTCTAACCTGCTGAGGTGCGTCATGAGTGCCTCCTTTGCCTCGGTCAACTCTTTCAACTTTTGTGGGGCTGTGCTAATCTCAGCATCCAGTTTTCCCACATTAGATTTGTGGTTAGGCACATCTCGTTCCAGCTGTGATCGTACTCCGAATGTGGTTGCTATACATATGCCTCGAATCACTGCTTTCATGGCCTCCCACTCCACTGCACGGCTCGAGGCCGATCCCCAATTGTCCTGGAAATAGTTACCAAGCTGTGTGGAGATCGCAGCAACAAAGGGCGGATCTGTGAGCGCGTCATTGTTAAGCCGCCAAAGAGGTATTTCAGGCCTCACCCTTCTAGTTCCCAAGTCCAGTAGGACTGGGGCATGGTCCGAAAGGTATCTCGGCTGATATGTTATACCTCCCACACTCCAAACCAAATCAGAGGATAAAAACCAATAGTCCAACCTACTGGTAGTCTGTGTGGCCGGTGTATAACAGGAAAAGTGTTTCACTGTGGGATGCCGCTCCCGCCATATATCTCGTAAGTGTAATCCCTGTAGTACCTCTGGTAATGCTGCTGTCATTTTTGGCTTTGTGTGCAGCTTTGGAGATTCCCTATCTAAACTGCTGTACAACACACAATTCATATCTCCTGTTAGTAGTATTGGAGCTCACAGCTAGGGGGAGGCCGTCTCGAGAAGGTCGCTAAAAAAGGAAGCGTTATCATCATTTGGAGCATATACATTAATTATGCACATTTTTGGCCCATCTAGCCTCCCATATAGAATAACGTATCTCTCGTCTGGATCAGTAATATGGTGCAAGTGCTGAAACGGGACCCCAGGTGTTACCCATATAAGGGCTCCTCTTGCAAGTGTGAAGTGGCGTATATTTATCCCCTCCATCGATTCCTAAAATATTTTATAGAGTACCCCCAGACATTTGCCTCCTGGAAGCACGCCACCGCCACCGTATATATTTTTAAAAGACAAATATTTGCCTACGTTTCTCAAGTGTAGCTATGCCTCGCACGTTCCATGTAATGAACTCACTCATGGTGGTTGCCTGAACACATTCTGTTTGCTGCTCCATCTAACATCATTTAACTCTGCACATATAGAGGTGATCATTATCAACAAGTCATACAGCAAGATATTTCCTTTCATTTGATCTCTACTAAGGATGGTCTGTTTATTTTCAAACATAACTACCCCAACGTCCCCCTCCTCTTGGGCAATATCCCATTCCCCACCCTTGCCATGTGTGGTCTGGTGCAGATATGTAGATGTCATCCCATTCCCTTGCTTTAACTCCCCAACTTATAACCTTAAAGTGGTGAAAAACAACTGAACTCTAGTATCCTTCCCTTCCTTCCCACCCCGTTCTAAATAAGTGGTTGGATTGCTGTCGAGGTGTGAGGATATGCCTCCAACGCCATCAACAGGCACCAGCCTCTGAGGGGGCCCCGGGCCCCCGCCATCTATTTCAAATTTGTGATAAACTTTATGATATACTAATTTCAATTCCCATTTCCTTAACAGTTGAGTCTTACCAAGTGTGCAGTGCACATATGTCAAGGGAGTCTGATCAGTTCAAGTGTTTCCAGCATAGTCCCCTCTTATGCATCTGTGTCCTCACTCACATTATTGCTAACTGGATGCCCTGGTGATGATGGTCTAGAGTCTGGTACCACGTCTGATGCCTGCAGCGTACCATCAGGGCAGGCCCAGATTCTGGTGGGACTATGGTTCCTAATGGCGTCTTGCGATTGTCCTTGGTGCCAACGATTTATTTCTTGACTGACTCTGAGTTCCAGGCTTCTTTGGGGATGTCGTGGAGGGGACCAAACAGGCCCCCTGCAAACCTCTTGCGTCTAGCCAGTCTGCTGCTTCACCCGCTGTGAAGAAAAATAATGTTTTGCCACCGTGTTCTACCCATAGTTTTGCAGGGAAGAAAAGACTGTATCGTAGGTTCAGGCCTCTCATGACTGCGCTTAACGGCTAGAAAGGATTGCCTCTGCTCCTGTACTTTCTGCGTCTAGTCTAGGTAGATTGAGATCTGGTGTCCTTCGTAGGTTAGCTGGTCTTTGTTGCATGACAGTTGTAATATTAAGTCCCGATCCCGAAAATTAAGAAAGCGAGCTATGATGGGTCTGGGAGATGCCCCTGGCTTCGGGGGTGGGGAGGTCAGCGCCCGGTGCACCCTCTCCACTGTAAAGAGGTGTGAAGGTTTCTTTGGCACCAATATGCCAATCAGCCATTCCTCCAAGAACAGCTCTGTCGATGGACCTTCTGCATTTTCGGGAAATCCGATGAATTGGAGATTGTTTCATTGAGGCCTTCCCTCGGGATCTTAGGCCTGTGCATCTAGACGCACCACTTTATGCTGTAGACTGATCATGGTATCCCTTAGTGTGTGCATCTCTGTTTGCAGAGTATCCACTTTTTGCTCTGTGGTTGTCACTCATTCTGCGACTTTTCGCAGGTCGCACCGAAATAGGTTCAAATCAACAGCCACAGATTTGATCTTGTTTTTTAATTCATCCTGCGTGGCGTGGATGTCTGTTAGCACTTCCGTTATGTATTGGGGCCGGTCAGTGCATTGTGCTGGTGTCTCCAGGCCTCTCCTACGGATTCTAAGCTGAGTGGTCCTAGCAAGAAAGAACCTAAGCGAAATTATAGGAAGATTTCTAACGACACCCTTGCCCCCTTAATTTCTAACACTACAATTGCCACAGCGAAGGATGTCAGTATGGCGGCGCTGGAATTAACCACTTCCATCACTATGGCACTGGATGTGCTGGCTCCTGTCTCTCTTCGTTACTCTGCCAGGAAGAGACCGCCGGCCCGCTGGTTCTCAGAGTCTTTGAGACTCTTAAGGCAGGGCTGCAGGAAGCAGGAAAGGCTGTGGAGGGCGAGTTGGGACAATCAAGAGAGGGAAAAGAACAAACTTCTTCTCAAGGGGTACAAAGTGGAGGTAATTAAAGAAAAGCAGGAGTATTTCTCTAAGTTGACTACCGCCCTTACCTCTCCCAGAGAACTTTTTAGAATTGTAGATTCTCTGTGTACCCTGCAAATGCCCGGCCCTATTGTTGTCTCCCAAGATCTTTGTGATAAGATCGGCCAATTTTTTTCACTCTAAAATTGCCGATATTTATTTGTCCCTTGAATTGCAAAGGGCATCAATGCCTCCCCCCCACGTCGGTCACACCCCCTATAGGATGTGGAACCCTGGCCTCCTCTGCTAGCCTGGCCAATTTTCCTTTGCTCTCCTTACAACAACTGGACTTGCTTTTAAGTAAGACTAGGTCGGGGCCCCCCCTGGACCCATGCCCCCTTAAAGTTCTTAAAGACTGTAGGGAAACCTTACTGCCCCCGCTCCTGAACATTATGAACCGGGCGATGCAGGAGGGCATTTTTCCTTCCTTGTGGAAGAGTGCTGTGGTTAAGCCCCTCCTAAAGAAGCCAACTTTAGACCCGGATATCCTTAAAATTTTTCGCCCCATTTCATTGCTTCCGGCACCAGCAAAGATGCTGGAAACTCATCTAAATGAGCATCTGGCGGCTTTCTTGGATACTTCGGGTCTTTTAGATCAGTCCCAGCATGGTTTCCGGAGGTTCCACAGTACGGAGTCGGCTCTTACGGTAGTTTTAAACAACATCCGCACTGAGGTCGACCGGGGACATACCTCTCTCCTGGTCTTGTTGGACCTGACTGCCGCCTTTGATACCCTATCTCCCTCGGTTCTAATATCTCGTCTTAGGGAGATAGGGGTGGAAGGCTCGGCACTGAGCCTTCTGGCCTCCTTCCTTGACCAGAGGGAACAGAGGGTCAAATTGGGCGAGTATCTATCTCCACCCTCACCTGTGCAATGTGGGGTCCCACAGGGGTCGGCTTTAAGTCCGACCCTCTTTAATATCTATGTGGCCCCACTTGCCGGGCTAATAAGATCTTATGGGATGGAGGTGGTATCATATGCTGACGACACCCAGATTATGGTGTCCCTTTCCCACCCTGGCAGTGCCTCCGCTCTCAGCTTTAGGAGCTGCATGGAGGCAGTCGCTCAGTGGATGATTTACAATTCACTGAAGCTGAATGCGGAAAAAAATGGGGTACTGGTTTTTGGTGGAAACAGGGACATCTGGTCTGCTGAATGGTGGCCCCCCTCCCTGGGAGCGTGTCCTATACCTACAGACTCAGCTCGCAACCTGGGAGTTATGATTGATCCTGCTCTTTCCATGGCTCAGCAGGTTAACAGGACTGTTGCTACCTGCTGGGGCATCATTAAGATTCTCAGGAAAATCAAGCACTACTTAGCCCCGCAGGCCCGCAAACAGATTGTTGTTGCATTGGTCGCTTCACGGCTTGACTATTGCAACGCTCTCTACGCCGGCATAAATCAGGGCCTTGTGCAACGCCTGCAAACTGCCCAGAATGCGGCAGCTAAATTTGTGCTTGATGCCCCCAGGCTTTTTTCTGCTACAGCCGCTAGGAAGAGTCTGCACTGGCTCCCGATCCAAGCCAGGATTGCTTTTAAGACCCTTTACCTGATTTACGGGGCGCTATCCGGCCATGGGGTTGGGGGGGTGAAGGACTTGCTGGTACCTTATGCCCCCTGCAGAAACCTCCGCTCTGGGAGAAAGAGCCTGTTGTCAGTGCCCCGTTTTCGAAGAGTTAAATGGGGTGGAAGGGCTTTTTCGTCTTTAGCCCCCAAACTGTGGAACTCCCTCCCCACTGAAATCAAAACTCAACATTCTGTCCTGATGTTCAGGAAGGCATTAAAGACATGGCTCTTTGCCAAGGCATATCCGTAATTGGGTTCCTGGTCTGTTTTGATGTTTTTTGGTTAGGCGCCTTGATGCCTTTGGGCTTAGTTGCGCATTATAAGATTTCTTTCATTCATTCATTCATTCATGGTGGTGTTGTCAGTGGGGCTTCTTGTTCCAATGGTAGTGGTTGGGCGTAATTAGCAATTTTGTTGGTCTGGGCTGGCTTGTTAACTTTATCTTTTCCAATAGTTTATGTTTAGCTGTGCGACACTAGGGAACAAAGTCACAAGTACTGCATAAAATATAAAATTGTTATCTGGTGCTGTCACATCTGTTGTTTCTGAGATAGCGATTTACAAAAGTTCCTCTCTCATTCAGGCAGCCAGTTATGCTACAGTCAGTGCACAGCATCCTTTCCTTCGGACTGTCCTCTTAGGTCGCTTATTTGTTGTGGCTAAAATCTTCCCACCACTAATTGCCCCTGTCATTACTCACACCTCTGTTGCAGGGGTGTCCACTCCAAGCATCGCAGGTCTTCCTTTTCTTCTTGGCCCGTTATAGATTTGTGGGTTCAAATAGGCACGGGCTGCCAACCTACTCCTCCTCACTCTCACTAGGGCCGACTGCGAGTCAGTGGTTCTGCAGGCAATTATTATGATATGCCTCCCAGTTACAGCAACGCTTCCCAGGCACTCCCACCAGCCAGCCCACCATGCACCTCTTCAGTGCCTGTGGGCCACAGGTTCAGCATCTCAGCAGGGACCACCCCTCGAGTCGTCAGTGCGTTCCTCCTCCAATCACACCCGTATACTCAATAAAAACTCAATCGGGCACTCAAGTCTTTAATTGCGGCGACTATCCGTCTCCCGGGTCCGCCCGTGCATTGCCCGCCGACCTCCAGTGCAATGTCTAGGGGAAGAACGGTTCCTCCGACGGCCGGCACAGGCCCGGGTGACGCAGTTCTTTTTTTACTTTTCCCGTTACCTGTGCCAGCCAGCAGGAGCTCACCCGGGCCAACAGCAACGTCCGCCGATCCGCACCCGGGGTGATTTACAGCAGGTCAGGCCGATGGTTTATTTTGAGAACTGCGTTTCCGGCAGAGTTTCTTTAAGAAATGTCAACAAAAAACGTCCTGGATCTGAGTGTTCCACATTTTCTGGAAATCCTATGAAGCGGAGGTTATTCCTGCGGGCCCTGTTTTCGGCATCATCCATTCTCCAGGTGATCTCCTCTACTGTCTTCATGAGCCCCTTAACTTCTTTAGATGTTGTCCTTGAGGTGTCTTCCAACTCTGATACCCTTTGTTCCACCTCAGTAACTCTCTCCGAAACCTTTCGCAAATCCTGTCGTAGAAAGGAGACCTCTGTTCGCACCTCCGGTGGCATAGTTTTGGTAAAGCGGTCCAGCTTCCCCTGTTTAGAGGATTTAGGCTCCTTATCCTTGACCATTCTGTCTATGCCCTGTACCAATCGTTGCCCAGAAAGTAAGTCTATAAAAACAGTTACTAATCGTGGGGTCTTGACCTATTTCTCTGAGTCTTTCGCTCACCAGGTAGGTATTGGAGCCTCCGGAACACTGACCGTGGAACCAGGAGAAATTCCACAGTGCTTTGTCCTGAGCCCAGCAGGGCAGCCGCCCGGGAATCAATCCTCCTATCACCTTTCCAATGGGGTTTCCGGTATATTGAAATCAAACTATATTCTGGGGGAGTCCAGTATATTCCAGCCCAGATAGTGTCATTCGATGTACAAGTTGCAGGCTCCCTCAGGAAGGTGTCTGTCTTGTACTGGTAGGTGCAGGCAACAGCTTCTCTGTTCCCCAGTAACGACTACGACCCCTCAGAGGTCCCGCTTACTTCTGGTCTCGGCTGCGTGGGCTGCCTCTGAGGCACAAGACAGCCACTGCAAGGACAATCGCACACCCACAGGTTACTCTGGGGAGCGCCCGGCACCCCACGACAACCAGCTCTCCTGTCGTCCAGGTGGGGGGCGTAACACCAGTTCGCAAAGACACCGCCGATATATGTTACTGCACTGCCTGTAAGAATCTAGGAAGCACGTCTTTGCCGGTGCCCTTACCGGAGCTGTGGCACGCCCATCGGCTTCTGGTGGTTGCGGTGGCCTATTAGAAACACTATGCACGTCTCTGGTCCACAAGGCGGCTACTGCCTTTCGCGCATTCTCCGCAGGACATCACCGCCGCCTCCATTAGCACCCGTCTTCACCCCCTCCTGAGTCAATCTCTGTGCTCACCAGCAGGAACTCTTGCGCAACCGGGTGGCTCCGGGCCAGAAGTAATGGAGCGTGATATGGCCACAACCCACAGTCCTATGCCACAGTCATCCTAAGTGGGAACCTCAGGAGTCCAGCTGCCACCTTAGGGTCCCCTGCCTCCGGTCATCCACCCTCGTTGCTGTATAGACCTCCGCATCGGCGTTAGTATTAATGTAGGGGAAATGAAAAGGAGCCGTCACCTGCCTCACTCGATGCCGTGAACACTGGGCAGTCCAGCTGCTTCAGCCGAGCCCCGGCTGCATTCCCTCACTGGCTCCGGCAGCGCAGGAATCGCCGGTCTCCTCCCCCTCTTTGTTGCGCTTACAATCCCCTACACTGCCTGTGATCACAGTCCGCAGCCGCTCCGGTCACGGGGGGCAGGGGCCGAACACCTCGCCGTGCCCCGCTGCCTCATCACTGTCCACCGATCGCGATCGCTTACCCAGACGAGAGTCCAGGGCTCTACCTCGCTGTCTTACTCTGTCCGTCTGGACCGCCATCTTCAAAGCCTCGCGCGCCGATCCCCGCGCCAACAGGGAGCTGGATACCGTGGGAAGACGGCCGCGAATCCTTTCACGATCCGCCCCTCTGTAGTCCAGCCTTTCCGCCCGGGATATCCCTTCAAATACGTGAGGAGGAGCAGGATTAAATACAGGATATCATTCAGGGCCGGTGGAGCTCGCGAGTAACGCAGCTACACGGCCATGATGTTGGCCACGCCCCCTCTACTGATGGTGTCTTTGAACAGAGTGTCGTTAAACACCTCTGACCAGATGTATCATTGATAAGAAATGTTCAGCTTTTTGATATAAAATGAAGAAAATATATTTTTAACAAAAATTTAAACTGTTCTCAGGATTGGACAAAAAAAATAAAAGAAGAGTTTTTTTGCAGAGGGGCTATACCACTCTAGAGGCGGGTGGGAAAAAAAATTAAAACACATCAGGAATTGTCAGGGAGCAAGTCTATATGCAAAATGGCATACATTTTAGCAGAAAACAATGTCTAAACAAATCACATTATGAATGAAATGTTACAGTCCTGAATAAAGTCAGAACAAATAAAGTCTAGTGTACCAGACAATAATAATGTCGTTTCCCCAAGCAGGGGGGAGGGGATGGGAGTCTGAATCAAGCTCATGCCTTAGAGGCAAAAGTTTTGGGCCATTCTCTGTTTCACTTTTCAGCACAATAATGAAGAAATGCTCCTCAGATGTGGATGTTAAAGGCCTGTCCTTTGCAGGACCAGGCACACCATGGGAGGAGGAGTGTGGCTCAATGGTTAGAGCGGCAGACCCTGAAGCAGAGATCTGGCCAGGGACCAAGGTTCGATTCCCGCCTCGGTGGGGCTCGGGCTCAATTTCCTCGGACCTGTCTATTCTCGCCTCGGTGCCTATTCTAATCACGGGCCCCACGCTGCAACTCTAGGCAATAGCTTGCTTAGTCTCCACACCGGCCCCAACAGCGCTAAGGATGCCTGGCTTCACCCTGGGGGTGCCCAGGAGTGGACACTTCACAGGGAAAGCCAGGAGGGGTTCCACAGTGGTATGAGTATCAGCGCCAGGAAACCGCAAAGGCGACACCGCATGGTGTCCGTCTGGTGACAGTGCGCTCTATAAGTACCTTGACATTTACATGGGAAGCTTGAAACACAGGCGTAATAGGTGAAACATGTACCACTGATGAACAGTCAAACTGGATAACATGAGATGGGGTGGGTTAGGGAGACAGACGAGGTGTTAGACCTGCTAACAAGGAGGTCCTAAAGCCATATGAAGTTCGGAGCTGTTCATTTTCAGCCTCTTGGGGTAGCCAGACCTATCCTACTAAGTTATAGATATCCTGAGATATCGATCCCTTAACCTCTTCGATTGGCGTCATTATCTCCTTTAGATCAGACACTGAGGCATAATCTTGGGAAAGGGAGTGGGCAAAGGTGAGGACTCTAGAATGTTGGGAGCAAAAGTGTCTCATGAATGATTGCTATACTTCTGACTGGACACTTGGGTAGGGTGACCAGGCGTCCCGCATTTGCCCGGACGGTCCCGGTTTTTCACCAGCTATCCCAGCAGATTTCGGTAAAAGTGCCTCGTGTACCGGTTTTTTGAGAGGGTAAACTGAAAACAGTGAGGCACTTTTTAGATGTTCCAAAGCAGGGCTAGTAAGCAGCTGTTATGAGTAAGCAATTAAATTAACAGGTATGATGATGGTTTTAAAAATGACATTTTATTTATTTTCTTAGAGTCTCTTCTGTGTTTCTATGGGTATGAGGGTTGTCATTCTTTGCCACTTTATTGTTGTAAATTTGTAGTCCTTTCTCTATTTTTGCGAAATGTCCCGGTTTTTGGGTCACACGATCTGCTCACCCTACACTTAGGGGAGGAGAAAAAGGTGGTGCCTTTGGTGCAGCTGGAGACCCCCAATGGGATGGGGGTCTCTGGAGTTAACAAGGAGTGGGTGCAGTCCAAGAAGACGGTGGGCCTGCTCTTCATGCATCACAGAGAGATCTTCTTTTAAAGAATGGAGGAGCTTGTTAAGTAGTGTGCTGGTCTGAGGCTTGGAATTGGCCTTCTCCTTCTTGCTGATGGTGTTATACCCACCTTGCAGACAAGGATGTTCTTCTGCGCCCAAGGTCCTGCTGTATGTTATTCAGCCACCTCTGTCCTCTGAAATTGAATAAATAAAAACAATGAAAAATTGAATACATATGTAAAATACTTCATATCAATTCAATCTGTTTTTGTGAGCTAATATACTCTCTAAAAACACGAAAGTACACTTTATATACGTTAACTACATTTGGCCATACTAATGTGTATTCAAAGATATCAACATAATAAAAACACATTTCTTAAAACTTTTATGAAGATTAATTTTATTTTATATCAGGTATTCAAAGGAGAACAAATGCAAAGAGAATTAATTTGAATACATTATCATGCCCCATTTTTAAAAAAGTATCTTTACCATATTGCTTCACTTATACATGAGTGTTTCAAAAGGAAAACATAATTAGTAAAATGATTATGTCACATTTTTTTAAATAAAAAGTGTATTTTCTTTTTTTTAAATTGTTGTTAATTGCGTTCTTAAGAAAATCATTTTGGTGATTTGAACGTATGTTAAAGGTACGCAATCCCAGCCTCAAATAAATATATTTTGACAAAATGGAAATTTTCCATAGGCAAAATGTTACATTTGTGTCGGAAATGTTATATTAACATGAATTAGGAAGTTCGACAATCATTTGCATTATGTCAACTTTAGCTGATTAGTTGTCCAAACCAAAAACTAAAACAATTTATATTAGTATTTTAAAGCATTTTTTCTATTCCTAAACAAAAAACAACAGAGTATAAAGAAAACACTGGATGTTAGACACAAATTCAGATTCCACAGATGACTGGGCAAATAATCTAAGCTTATTTGTCTTAAGGTATTATAAAAATAAGACACTTACCGGCTGTCTGTGGCTTGAACATTTCCTGCTCTGTGAAGAGGGTCGGCCAGGCTACTCTAAAGAAACTCCTGTACAGTGGTGTCATGCAGTGGTACAGAGAATGTGGCTGGGAGCGGGGGCGCACACCAAGAGTGTCCTGAGCTTAATCCTTGCTCAACATCAAAGGCCCTCCCAGTGCTTGTGGCATTCCTTTTTGCGCTGGGTGTGGACTCCTACTGCACTGCAGTGCATGCCAATGTCACTCTGACTTTGGGCCCGCACTGTATTGCTTAGCTAGGTTTCTGGATCCCCATAAAGCTGAGGGTAACTTGGGAGGACCCCTCTCAGATGAGTACCAATTTCTCATCAGTCAAGCTGGGAGGGTCTTTTGCCTTGCCGCTCAGCCAAGTTGGTGGTTCGGAATCTCAAAGTAGTAGCAGGATGGAGGAGGATGTTTTTGTGGTGGTGAAAGGATGGCTCAGCATGATAGAAAATTGATGCAATAATCATATTCCTGTTTGTACTTTCCTGTTTGTAGGCAAAGATGTGCACCCCAACTTCAGGATCTCGATTCTGCTTCCAGAAGTCTCTGCATGCAAGAGGGAGACATCGCATGCATGCTGGAGGAGACCTCCACATGCGGGAGGGAGCTACTTCATGTTGAGAAAAATGAAAATGCTTTTGGGTAACACAAATATTTTTTACAGGGAGTGGTTGTATACATTATTTATATGAATAAATAAAGATCTGTAATATGTATTTTGGAATATAATAATGCGTGTACTGTGTGAGGGATTGTAATTAAGAGTTCTAAGTAAATCTTGTAGGAATGACAGTGAAAGTGAAGTGTAAATCTTATAATAAATAGAGTATAGCATGTATGTCTGTTGCATATTAACTAAACAGGGTCCTCTCAGAACCATATTGTTAAAAGTAAAAGCACAGGAAACGGAGAAGGTTCCAAGTATGCTTTAATGGCCATCCAACTCTCCTCAACAACTGACATTTGTCAACATTCTAAACCAAGCTCCAGCGGAACATACCAAGGTAAGGAGAAGGGAAGGGGTGGGTGGAACATTACATTATTTTCACAATGTACTAGTCCACCGTTCATCAACAACAAGACACTAGCCAAACACATAAATGCAGCAACCAAACTACTAACGCAAGTAAAAAAAGAGTTAAACAGTCGCTCCTACACCAGTATAGCCTATTGCGTACCCCGTTCTGGTTAGCTGGATTTGGCCATAGATGAGGCATAATGTCCAAATGTAAGCTCTATCACAAAGAGATGTTGTACAACATGCAAGAGGCTACAGCAATCTTGCGCATGACTTCTGGGGAGAATGCCAACATACCCATGTATGATCAAGACAATTGAATTGCAGCTTAGGGATTCCAAAAGTACATTCAGTGATGGCTTATATACGTGTGCATGTCATACTGTACCACTATTCAGATTGCGTGGTTGGATCTCTGTAGAATGTGAGGAAATTGGGAGGCAGAGTAAACACCTCATCGCCTTTCTAAAAATGGTGTTCGATGTTAAATGCAATACACCATCTCTATATACAAGCAGTGACTGTCAAGGTAATTTGTGTCAGTTGTGTTGTAGTGAGTAGTGGGTGAGTATTTCTGAGATGCCACCCCCCAGATGCACATGTATTTTCAGTGTGAGAAGTTCTTACTTACCAATGAGCCACAGGTCACCAAACTCCCCAGGACCAAACCGGCATGCAAGACCTGACTGATGGGCAACATACCCTTCGTGTTCCAGTAAAGGAAACTTACACACTAGGAAGCACCCATTGAAACCACAGACAGCTTGCATGTTGATGAAAAAACTTTGCTCAGAAACTGGCAGCCTCTGCAATTTGTTGTGGAAAAGGTGTGCTGCGTGGTGAAGAGGCTGAAGTGCCAGGCAGGTGCAATCAATCACACCTACCAAACAAGGAAAGTGGGCAAAGTGGACAAAGGCATAAAAGTCACTTACTCCAGTGAGTGTGGTAAGGCAATAAACTGTTACACCTTTCTTTCGATACATGTCAGTATCGGTTGCAAGCCTCAAGGCTGTCTTGCCTGTGTGATACCTAAGTTGTTAGAGCTGACCCTCTAGAAAAGAGGTCTTCAAACTTTTTTGAGGCTGAGACCCCCTTGTCAAAAATATTTTAGGGGTAAGGACCCCCATCCTGACAAGAATTTCTACAACCTGGTACTCCTCATCATCGACAACATTTGACAACCATAAACACCCCCAGTTTCCACAGCAAATCATTTTTAGGGTGGGGAAATAATATTAAAGATTATTTAGCAAACCAAAGGTCAGTGAGCGTGGGGGTGTAGTCAAAGGTGTAGCTAAAATTAAAGGGCCTCATTGATGAGGAATTGGCGTAGGGCAGCGCTGTAAGTTTTCTTGCTGTCCTGCCCTGTGTCACTGTAAAAGTGCAGGAATGCACCGTATTTATGAAATATGGTACATTCCTGTCCTTTCCCCTTGCTCAAATTGCTGCATAGCACCAACATTGGCAGCATTGTTTTGTACAGGAAGGATCCCCTTCCTTCATAAAAACAATCCAGAGAGGTGTTTGTTTTTTTGTATGTGAGCTGCAGAATGCAGCACACATGGAAAGATGAAAAAACAAGGAGAAATGAAAACATTTCTACTCGTTGCGCCTACGCTGGGGAGGCGTACGGTTTTGGCACTGCCCCAGGTTGACGTGATTTTGTATATATGGGGCAGCATCAAAATCCATGGGTTTTGCATGGGAACCCCACGCAAAACCCATGGAACACCTCCTTGATGCAGAGTAATGCAATGTAGTGACTTGCGCTGCTTTGTCTAACTCCATATCTATAAGGGGTAAACAGACATAATATCGAATTCAAAATATCGACAGGACAGAATATCGAGTTTTTAATATAGAATGGACAGAATATCGAATTGCCAAAATATAGTGGTGAAGAATATCGAAAATCAGGTAAGAAATAAAATATCGATTTAAATAATATAGAAGTAAGTAATATCGACAGTCATAATATAGTTGTTAAAAATATCAATTTTTTTTATAGCGTTTTAAGTGGTAGTATATGTGTTAAAAGTATGTATACATTTTGGAATGTATGTTTGAATATTTTTAAAGTAATGAATTTTATGTTATTTAATTTTTGTGTAATTAATTAGTGTTAATTGTTTAATTGATAATTATGTTAATTGTATTAATTTATTATTTGTAGCGGGTTGTGGGTTTATAGGGGAATATGGTGGGAATTAATTTAATTGTAAATAATTAATTATTGAAATAATTTTTGTATATTGCTAATTAATTTATTCTTAATTAATTATTAATTGGTATTAATTTTATTTATTAATTTTTGGTATTGAAAATGTATTGGTTCTTAATTAATTATTAATAGGTTATTAATAAAAAAACCATTGGTATTTATTATAAATTAATTATTAAATATTGTGTGATTGGTAATTAATTTTAATATTTTTATTTGGTATTAATCATTTATTTATTTTTAATAAAATATTAAATTATTATTTTCCCTACTATTGCACTGACTGGAGTGGGAATAGTAATTTTTACCCCTACGCTATCCAACGCTTTCCCTACTATTGCACTCACTGGAGTGGGAATAATAATTTTTACCCCTACGGTATCCAACGCTTACCCTAGAGTTGCACTCACTGGAGTGGGAATAGTAAATTTTACCCTCCCGCTATCCAACGCTTTCCCTACTGTTGCACTCTCTGGAGTGGGAATAGTCATTTTTACCCATACGCTATCCAACGCTTTCCCTACTGTTGCACTCTTTGGAGTGGGAATAGTAATTTTTACCCCTACGCCATCTGACGTTTTCCCTACTGTTGCACTCACTGGAGTGGGAATAGTAAATTTTGCCCTCCCACCATCCAACACTTTCCCTACTGTTGCACTCTCTGAAGTGGGAATAGTAATTTTTACCCCTAAGCTATCCAACGCTTTCTCTACTGTTGCACTCTCTGGAGTGGGAATAGTAATTTTTAGCCCTACTCTATCCAACGCTTTCCCTACTGTTGCACTCTTTGGAGTGGGAATAGTAATTTTTACCCCTACGCTATCCAATGCTTTCCCTACTGTTGAACTCACTGGAGTGGGAATAGTAAATTTTACCCTTCCGCTATCCAACGCTTTCCCTACTGTTGCACTCTCTGGAGTGTGAATATTAATTTTTACCCCTACGCTATCCAATGCTTTCCCTATTATTACACTGTCTGGAGTGGGAATACTAATTTTTACCCTCCCGCTATTCATCGCTTTCCCTACTGTTGCACTCTCTGGAGTGGGAATAGTAATTTTTACCCTCCCGCTATCCAATGTTTTCCCTACTATTGCACTTACTGGAGTGGTAATAGTAAATTTTACCCTCCCGCTATCTACGCAAAAAATATTGCATTTTTTAAATAAATATTACGTTAATATATATGTTTTATTATTAGTTTTTTACTTACATTAATTAATTATTAATTTTAAAGTAATTTAAGTATTTTTAAGTATGTTTCAGTTAATTATATGTTTTATTTCATTAATTTTACATTAATTTTAAGACATTTAAAAAAAAGCGATATTGTGACTAACTATATTTTTTACAACGATATTTAGGATTCTATATTTTTGTACTTACCTGTTTGGAGATAGGGCTTCGATGTTTTGGCATTCTATATTTTTCCTTCGATATTTTGGCAATTCGATATTCTTCTTCTCGATATTTCGTCAGTGATCCCTATAAGGCCGTGCAAGGCCATGCAGGGTGACTTTGCACCCCCTCATAGGTAAGGTTGAGGCGCTTGCGCCACCGGAGCATCAAAAAAAGTGATGCTCTGGCGGCTCAAGCCTCTCATAAATAAGTCCCAAAATACTCTGTACGTTTTTGAGGTCTTTCACCATCAGGTATCTACATATAAAATAATGGGTAGCTTAAATGAAAAATACATTTTTAAAAGTAGTCACTCAGTGGGGAATGCACTGAAGTACATAATGAAACATGTACTAGTTAATGCACTGTAGAAGTATTTGTGTAAGCAGAGAGCCACAGAATTAAATTTTGATTGGTGCAGTGGAGAATAGTGTTTTTTTAGTGCTATGAGGTTACAGCCTTTGACAGAAAGCACTGTGAATATGTAAGTAATTATTGTATATGTGCATTACACACAGTATAAGACAGACTGATACAAAGGTGCCGATTAGGATCCTGGAAAAAAAATCCCCGTACGACTCGTATACGGTCTTTTTACCGTACGAATCGTACAAGTGCCGTACAAACTGCCAACTACGATTCGCATGAGAAAAAGTCCATACGAATCGCATTGGGAATAATTCCCCACACGTCCTCGGGTCGGAAAATGTGTCCGACGCGTCCCCGGACGATTTACCGTACAAATGTGAAAAGTGAAGTCCGACCGCGCAAGTACGATCCATCCCGTGCGTCTGATGTTACAACCGGATGGAAAAAACACCGTCCGCACCGAACTCCTATAGCAACCATGGAGACATGTGCCCGCATACGCGCCCAACACCCCCCCAGCCCCCGTATGTACGCGCCCAACCACCCCCCCAGCCCTCGTATGTATGAGTCGAACCCCCACCCGTGTATGTACACCCGTGTACGTACGAGTCGAACCCCCACCCGTGTATGTACACCCCGTACGTACGGCCCGTACCCCCACCCGTGTATGTATGGAGCGTACCCCACCCCAACAGTGTATGTACGGCCCGTACCCTCACCCACGTATGTATGGAGCGTACCCCCACCCCAACCGTGTATGTACGGCCAATACCCACACCCGCGTATGTATGGAGCGTACCCCCACCCCAACAGTGTATGTACGGACCGTACCCTCACCCGCGTATGTATGGAGCGTACCCCCACCCCAACCATGTATGTACGGCCCATACCCACACCCGCGTATGTATGGAGCGTACCCCACCCCAACAGTGTATGTACGGCCCGTACCCACACCAGCGTATGTATGGAGCGTACCCCACCCCAACAGTGTATGTACGGCCCGTACCCTCACCCGCATATGTATGGAGCGTACCCCACCCCAACAGTGTATGTACGGCCCATACCCTCACCCGCGTATGTATGGAGCGTACCCCCACCCCAACAGTCTAAGTACGGAGCGCACCCCAGGCCCCAACACCAGCACCCTCACCCAACATCGCGCATGTACGAGTCGTACCAAGCCAGAGACAAGGACAGCACTGTACAACAAAATGGCCGATGTACACACCGTACAGACGCTAAAAACACACGTACACAACCAGGACAAAGCAAAACAACACAAGAAGACTCCATTCGAATCGCACAAAGCCACAAAACATGTCCAACAAGCCCAAATACAACACATTCACTGACCTGCAACTGCCAAACTCCCAAACAGAGGCCCAAAACACAACCACTCCTTATAACACACCCACCCAAAGTTCAAACACAGCCACACCCACCGATGGACCAATAAAAAGGCCCAACACACACAAACCATGATCCTTTGCAACAGACCCACTGCTGCCAGACCACACCGAGAAACAACTGCACCATACTACAACCTCCACTACACCTTACACCTGCACACCTTCACACAACCACCTTCACAAACACCCCCTCATCACATTCACACACACACCTGCACAACCACACCCACACACCCACAACCATCCACACCCACACCCCCCACAACCATCCACACCCACACCCCTCACCATGCCCACTAACAAGAATCCAAAGTTCACTAGCCAAGAGTTGGAGGTCCTTGTCGACGAAATCCTCAGAGTCGAGCCACACCTCTTTGGAACATTGGTCAGACAGACCAGCATTTCCGAAAAAACAGCCATGTGGCAGACGATTGTCGATGCTGTGAATGCTGTTGCGTCCAACAGAAGGACCAGGCATGAATGCCAAGCCAGGTGGTACGATCTGCGGAGGACGGTCCGCCGCAAAATGACCGACGACCACAACCAGGCCAACATCACTGGAGGAGGGCCGCCCCGCAGACGCGTACAATACCATCCCTGGGAGGAGAAGGTGATGGCCATACTGCCGGTGGTGGCAGTGGTGGCAGTGGCCGGAGTAGAAGGACTCCGAGAGCCTGGTGAGTACACAAACAACTCACCTCACATGGGGGGAACGTCATCCACAACCAAACTCACAATCATGCACGCAACCACCCCAAGCTATCGCATGACTCAACCACACTCCATAAACACGCACATGCCACTAGCGCCACCATGCCCCATGCACCCAGCTGGACAATGCCAAGTCACAGGCCACAGAAAACACCAACACAAGACACGGTAACCCGGATGGCGGGAGTGTGGGCCTCAAAAATCACATAGTGCAACTTAGAAGCAGACAACAATGCCCTCTGCCCATATGGCCTAGGTCATAGCCAGACAAACAGTGTGTCCCCACACAGGAAAGACTTGCCTGCAAATGGCGGACGCCTTGCATGAAGACATGGGGGTGAAGGCACCTTTTTGCACATGACAGCAGCCAATGAACAGCCAACACTGTGAAAGAGTGGCAGCACACACCACCACAGCAGCAGCGCAGACACAGACACTACACCCAACGGGTGCCTGGAGTTCAGAAACAAACTCACATAAACAAGCCAAGGGCCATTCAAAGATCTGCAAAAAGTGTGTGCCTAGGAAGCTGGGCTGAGGTGACAGAGGGTGACACACAGAGGGAGGGAGAGGGGGAGAGAGAGGGAGGGAGACACAGGGAGACGGACAGAGGGAGGAGGCTGACACAGGGACGGAGGGATAGGGGGACAGAGAGGTAGTGAGAAAGGGATACACAGGGAGACCAATTCAGCCTTGGGTGGTGTGGGAATGTCAGCTCGTCAGCAGGTGGACTGCGTGCATGTAGACAAGGGTGGCCGGTGCCTGAATCCCCCTCTCTTCTCCATGGCAAAACACTGGGCCATGTCTCAACCTGTGCACGAGCACAACGACAGCTACCTGCATTATATAAGTGTGTGGAACAACTCCATGTGCCCACGTACAGTGCAACATGGAAGGCGCCAATGCATGGCTCGCCACACCTGCTCACTCCACTGCTGACTGCAGTCACAATTGATGCAGCAAGTAAGACTGTGTCACACATAGGTAAAGTCTCAAAAGCTGTGGCCAAGGGACATACTCATGCACAAGTGCACTGTGAGTGGAATGCAAGACATATCCAAATACCCAGAGGAAATGTGCCAACTTTGAAACTAATGAAACATGGATGTTGCATGGAACAATAATAACATTGTCTCTCACACACACAGGTCAACGTCGTGGATCACCCCCCAACACTGGGGGGGAAGACTCACAGGACCCGGCTCTGCGGGATGACGATCCCACCGGCAGCGACGACTCTCACCACTCCGTGGACGACCCCGACCAACCTGGCCCCTCTGGTGTCCAACCACCTGCAGCACCTGCGTCAGGTACAACTGGGCCAACCACCACCCCACTCCTGCCACATCCCAGGAGACACCCAGGATCCCTGCCCCACCACCACAACGCAGCCAGGCTGACCAGGAGGAACACGGTGTACCGGGCACCCAGGAAAAGGCAGGCGACAACGCAAATGCCACCCCTCAGGGATCCCGGAGACCCGATGTGCCGACAAGGGCAGGCCAGGTGCAAGTGGGCAGGGGTGGTGGGAGTGGAGGACGGCGGAGGCGCGAGCCTGACCAGTTGGCTGCGGAACCGGTATATTCCCATGTAAGAAACATCCTGGACACATACCGGCAGGACACCACGGGCATGAGCCAGGTTGTGTCCACCCTCAACGAGATGAAGGGGACCCTCGAGGAGATCAAGACCCAGCAGGCCCAGCAACATGCGGAGCAACATGCCTGTCAACTGCGACACCAAGGGCGGATGGAGGACAGACAGGCTGAGCTCGTGACGGTGCTCACGGGAATTAACCGTTCACTCCATCGGATAGCCGACAACATGGGCAACCCTCCCTGTGCCACCAGGCGAAGAACATCACCACCCACAGGGAGGGATCAGGAGGAGGAGGATACATCCGACGGAGCATCCCAAACATCGTCACGGCCTGCTTCTGAGGGTTCCCGCAGGAGGGCGGGTCGTCCACGGAAAAGACTGTGAGGGTCGGCGCAACAGCACCATCTCCCAGGACACCTGGCCTGGCACCTGGCCCACTGGACCAACAGCAGCACATCAGCAAATGACATTCTCTGCCACATGGACTTGCTGGTCACTGTCTGACCAATGTTGACAAAGACTGTGGCATGGACTCTGATGATTTCCAATGGCAAGGACACCAACTCCCCCAGTGAACTTTGGATTCCACACACCCGGAAAGCCCCTCTTGTCATACCCCCCCCCAACACGTACCCCAACACAAATAAAAACTTACACGATAAAGAGATGATGCCTACATTTTGCATTATTACCTCACATGTGTCTTGTAAAGTCTAACCATGCCTGAGTTCTCATATGACTTCAACCATCCATACCCTGGGGCCTGAGTCTGGCACAGGACACACATGGGTCACAATGCATTAAGCAAGACAGACATGGAGCACCATACACACCCGTGATGGGCCCAACCAGCTGAGGGGGTGGCCGCACAACCGTGCCGACAGACATATTGAGTACAGCAACAGTCATGCACAGAGGTCAGGGATCATGTGGAGTGTCCTGGGGGGCACCCAGGTAAGTGTAGACAGGTGGCAGAACCATGTCCTGCAAGCTTGAGTCAGGTGGATGCAGAGAATGGTGGCCTGGCCAACGTTGGATGCATGGGGATGGCACATGTCACAATACCCACACAGTCATGGACATCATGCACAATACAGAGTCTAATCCCACACAAACAGCTTGCATCTTGCTACTCTACACATAGACACATAGCCACTATCACTGAAAACCATGCCAGACATGCCGTATGCACCGTGGCAACACACCAGCATTGACTGAGAAGAGGCACCTTGGAGGCATAGGGACACCTTTATTAGTCATGTATTCCGGAATGCAGAGGCAACTCGGAGTACACATACACAGGTCATGTGGATTAACATGTGGGTCCAACACTGGCACCCCCCTTCTGCACCACAAATGCGTGATATCCATGGAACTGGCACACAAGTGTCGGGTAACAGCTAAACACCCCCTGCTGCTCACGGAGAGGCTGCCATACACCATTGATCCTCTGATGTGGAAGTCCCACACCATGTCAATCCAATGCAAACCGTATGTGTCCGAGGGCAGTGTTACACACATTGATGCCATCATCACAATCCACTATCCCATTACAGATGACTGTCAACAAGTCTGACCATCTATTCAGGTGTATCCAGCTACATGTAATGTGTCCCATGGTGATGCGACATGTCTGCAGAGGAACCAAACATCGACAGGGGCAGTGTGCACACATCGTAAACAACTGCCACACCCAATACACCCCTGATGCATCCCTTACCCTAAGGAGACTTCCAAACTTGTCCGTGGGTGTAACGCTGAGTCAGCACACGATGACGTGTCCATGAGGAATAGCAGTGCCACACCAATGCAACCAGCAGACGGCATGCGCAAGTACCTGGGGATGAGAGACACACAAGAAGTCAGCCACAAAAAGCACAGCCACTTGCATGTGCATGTACTCGACACATGTAAGGATGACAAAATGCTAGGTCACAATTATGACTGGGGAAATACACTCATCACTGGCACCATCACTCGAGTGACACATCCACACACACCTCTGACTCACGTGGCATACATGCAGATGGACACACACATCGCAACACATGCCACACGGGGACCAATGCGTGCACACTCAGACACTGGTACTCACCACTAAGCAAAGAAGTCGCGTGTGAGCCGACTCCGGATGTCCTCTTGCGGAACCACATCCTCCACATCACTAGCCCCATTGCCAAGCCCTTCGTCCTCCACGGGTGGATGGTCCTGATCATCTTGATCCAGGATGAGTGGCACAGCTTTCTCAACTGCCATGTTGTGCAGCATGCAGTAGACCATGAAGATTTTGCAGACCTTCAACGGGGCATATGGTAGGGCGCCGCCAGTCTTGTGTAGGCACCTGAATCGGCTCTTCAGGAGGCCAAATGTCCTCTCTATCACTCGCCTTGTCCGGCCGTGGGCGGTGTTGTAGCGGAGCTGGGCCGGCGTGCTGGGGTTGCGGAGAGGTGTGATCAGCCATGGCATGTTGGGATAGCCAGCGTCCCCTACATGGAAACCACATGGACATAAGTAGGACAGGAGAAGCGGTCGGGCTGGAAGTCTACGCAAAATACAGGACAGACAGAGTGTACCCACCAACAACACATGCTCGTTCGTTGCGCAGCTGCGTCATCATTTAAGGCACCCTGCTACGCCTCATGATGGAGGCATCGTGTGCTGATCCTGGAAAACGAGCACAGACATGTGAAATCACCATGTTGGACAGACACACCACAAGGGCATTGATGGAGTGGTAGTGCTTGCGATTCCTGTACGCTACCTCCTGTGCCTGTGGTGGTACCAAAGCCACATGTGTCCCATCTATGGACCCAATGACATGGGGCATCCCTCCCAGGGCATAGAATCCACGCTTGACACCAGTCAACTGTTCAGGAGTTGGGAAATGGATGAACTCATCCAGGTGAAGCAACATGGCCTCTAAAAAATCATGCAGCACACGGCTGAATATGCTCTGGGACATGCCACCAACATGAGCTATGGTATATTGAAAGGTACCCATGGCAAGAAAATGTAGGGCTGCCATTACCTTCAGCTTGGGTGTCAGTGCCGTAGGATACCTGTGCAGCGGTTGCAGGTGTGGTGCCAGCCTTGCCGTCAACTCCTCAATCAACGGTTGGGGGAAGCGGTAGCAGCGTATACAGTCATTCTCCCGCATGTCAGCCAAGTCCGGAATTGGTCGGGGAAGAGGCGGCGCTCTGCATTAATTTGGAAGTGACAAGGAAGAGTGAGTGCACCGCAACAACAATTTATATGTACTGAGCACATGTTAATCTGTCAAGACACATATGCTACATAGGGAGTCAGGTATGTGCTACATGCCCTGGACACGTATGGCTGCCAGGTGACACTCCTACCAAGACCCAGCTACACACGGAGATTGTGAACCTCCACATCCCATGGCATGGGACTAGCTGTGTCCCAGTGTAAGTGAACAGCCAGACGCAATACAGGAGTGACATACATCAACATATCAGCAGAAGTAGGATGTTGATTGCAGAGACAGGTAGCGGAACACTAGAGCCACAGGTCACATGACATTACACTAGGACAGCCCACACACCTTGCCATGAAGGTATACATGTCATGACTGACCACACATACATTGAGAGGATGCAGACAGGTCCTTGTTACGCTACTCCGTGTCCCATGCATACATACACACCTTACATCCGATACCACATGTGGCCTGGTGTGCGTAACAGTGTGCCATGTCCATCTACACACAGACACATGTTGGTTGCAGCAACAGCAGATGCTTATGAGGGAACACCAACATCAAGCTAATGTGAACACACCACACATACATGACATAGTCACATCGTGCACCGTGGGTAGTCACATGTCTGGTGTGGTAACCCCTGTAGTGGGCATCAGGGGACACTTGCGTGTGTTGTTGACTGTGCCATGCCAGTGACGCTCATCTCAAGTGTGCTGTACGACATGCACACATGTCAAAGGAGTAAGGGTACGTCTGGCACATATAGCACCGTCACACATAACATCTGTACACATCTCATCATACATCTATTGCCTTCACAACTCAGGAGTAATGTGCCACCTCACAGCCTTTCACACCTGTGCCCCACACATGTAGTACTGGCCAGACAATGCCTTGATGTCCATCCATGGACAAGTATGTCAGCTCTATTCCTTTCTGTGTGCTGCCTGTCACCACTGTTATGTGTGTAAGGCACCGTACATTCGCCCTGAGGGCGTGTGTACGTTCCCTATCACTATGGGAGTGCTGCCGTAGGCCTACCCATAGTGATAGTGAGCGTACGCGCGTGTGTACAGTCCGTATCACTATGGGTACGCATACGCGAGCACACCCATAGTGATAGTGAGTGTACGCGCTTGTGTACGGTCCGTATCACTATGGGTACGCATACGCGAGCACATCCATAGTGATAGTGAGCGTACGCACGTGTGTACGGTCCGTATCACTATGGGTACGCATACGCGAGCACACCCATAGTGATAGTGAGCGTACACGCTTGTGTACGGTCCGTATCACTATGGGTACGCATACGCGAGCAAACCCATAGTGATAGTGAGCGTACACGCGTGTGTACGGTCCGTATCACTATGGGTACGCATACGCGAGCACACCCATAGTGATAGTGAGCGTACACGCGTGTGTACGGTCCGTATCACTATGGGTTTGCTCGCGTATGCGTACCCATAGTGATACGGACCGTACACACGCGCGTACGCTCACTATCACAATGGGTGTGCTCGTGTATGCGTACCCATAGTGATACGGAGCGTACACACGCCTGTACGGGCCGTTGCTATGCATTTGGGGTGCCCTAGGGCCCCGGAACGCACCGTACCTGTGTGTGAATCTCCAAATTACATAGGGGACACATGAGGGACAAGTATAAAGGCCTACATGCATGCTGGTTGTCATGGAGACCAAGTTTAAAGTATGAATTATTTTTAGCAGGTGCACAGCAAAAGTCGGTTTGAATGAATCTACTTTGTTGCAAAGTGGTTGTGGAGTTTACATCATGCTCAAGAAAAAAAAAAGAGCAAAGCCACTGACTGTGCTAGGTTTAAAGGGATTGGAGGAAACATAGGATGCAAATGTGAGTGACCAATCACTCTGTACTCCTGTGCATGAAACAGGCCAGCAAGGCAGATATAAGGCAGCCAGGTCCCATGAGAGAGCACTTGCCTGCACATCTTTTGATTCTACGACACTGCTGCTGCTCGTGATTCCCTGGCACCATGTCAAGGTCTGTGGAGAGGGCCCAGCCTTTCACCCTGGAGGAGAATCTGGCATTGCTGGATGTGATCCTCCCACAGTACCCCATGCTGTATGGCCGACCAGGGTTTCAGGTGAGTGCTGAGTCCACTAGCACAGACTGTGTCCCTTTTTTGTGACTGTGACTTCTGGCATTGTGTCCAGGTGTGACACACATGCAGTGTACTGTAGGGGGGCGCCAGGGGGGGGAATGCCTGATGTCTCCCAGCCAGAGCATGCTGTGGTGCATGTCTGCCGTCCTCACTTGCATTGTGTTTACTGTGACAATCACTGCATGGTGCATGCCACATTCTGCCTGTCTTATCCTCCTGGGAAGGTTGCCTCTACAGTCCTCATGTGACTATGTGGTCAGCCCAGTGTGACAAGTGACTGTACCCACAGATGTGTGTTAGTTCTGTGTACTTGTGCTGAGAGTGTCCACATGATGTGTTCGTACCCTGGACTTCAGTGTGTGTGTAAGTCCCCTGTCATGTGGGTGGGTGCATATGTGGAGTGTAGCACCCAAGCTGCATGAGGGATGGATATATCCTGCCCATCTGATGTGAGCAGGGAGCAGTGCTGTGTGTCTGACGTGCAGAGCCAGCCCCACACCTGTGAGCCCCCCCGTCTAGTGGCACATGTGCAAAGTGAGGTTTGTAGCTGCATTTGGCAATGGCAGGTGAATGTCCTGTGCCTGTGTGTGTCTGTGTACTCTGCTGAGGTAGCGTCAGTGGCCTGTGGCATGTGACTGCTCTGAGGTGCTGCACATAATCCTGGTGTACCTTCTGATGCACAGTGTGAGTCTGGATCATTTATTGTGTCGTACCCCTCATGCCACCTGTGTACTTTCAATGGCACGTGGTGCATTTGCCATTACACAGAGAAAAATGTCCCTATGACAAAGGTGCAATGCTTTGGCTGCATACTATGCCTTGTTGAAACCAGCAAAATTGTTCTAATGTGTGTCTCTGTGACATGTGGCAGGTGTATTGATGTAGTCTTACTTTTTCAACCCCACAGGTAGGCGCCGCTGCCAAGGAGCAGATCTGGAGGGACGCCGTCAGTGCCGTGAGGAGGACGGATGGTCGCAAGCGGCACCTGGCCCAGGTGAGAAAACGCTGCTGGCAGGATATCCGGTGTTGGACGCGGAGGATCGCACGGGTCCTGCTGGGGGACTCACCTGTGGGCCCTAAGAACCATGGGCATCGCCGTCTGATCCACATCCACAAGCGTGTGCTGGCGGTGGTCTTTCCAGACATGGACAGGCGCTTACGGGAGAAGCAGCAGCAGGAAGGGGGTAGGTACATGTGTGTTTGTTGTGTGTCACCAGCATTTGCAAGTGCGCAGTTGCATGGATACACTGCCAGTGTTTAATTTTGCGGTGCAGGTCCTGTCACCCACAGTATAGCGGTGCTGTCCTTCCTCCCTTCCCCTCCTTGCCATGTGTTCCCTGCTCTGCGTGTAGTCACTCTTTCACAAGGCCATCTGGGCTGGCAGTTAATCCACGTGACCAATACTTGCAGCATCATGTGTGGGGGTGGTGTGTAACAGGTTTTGGCACCTTGCCTGTGCCCTGTCCAGTACAGTACTTGTGGGGTCCATGTCAATTGGCACTGATGCTGAGTCCAGACATAGGAGTATGTCTCTGAAGTGTAATGCCTTACAGCAAGCATGTCCTATGTTGTGGCCTGTGACATGATGTGCATGAGTGTGCGATACGCAGAGTGCAGGGATGGTGGCCTGTGTTGCAGTCATTACCATTCAGGACCATGGCATATTCTGGCCACTACTGTCCCCTGGGGCATACTTTGCTAGGTATCATGTGTGTCATCACAATATGTGGACACTCTCAGTGTCTACAGCATAGGATGTGCTCTGTGCCATTGTCCCCTGGCACCATGTATATTTACGTAACGTGTTCTACAAGTGTCCACTGTACAGCCTGACCTAATTTTCCTCATTCATACTCACGGTGGCCAGTGCCTGTGTGTCTTGTTACAATTACTGATGATGGCCATTTGTAAATGAGATCGTTGTACAGGCGCACATGGGGTATTTTGGGTGCAATATGGGTTTCTGGCAGCCCATGTGTATTTCTCCCAGGCTAAGAGATGCAAGTGCTTCCTGTGTCTCATCACATTGTCTCATGTAGGGGGTGGTTGGTGCGGGCAAGGCCTACATGTCGATCCCTGAAATCTCATTGCTCGGTCTGGCCAGTGTGTGCTGTTTGTCTGGACATACACTCAAGGTGCAGTGTCCCATTCATGTTGGGCATGTCTTTAAGTATTACCTTTGCAGCATGTGCCTCAAGTTCATGGAGATGGTCCCTGCTCATCCCTAGTTAGGGCAACGCTGTGTGGTGCAGATGCAGTGCTGGATTGGCCCCAGAGCCTGGCTCCTCTGTCCAATTCCATATCATGTCATTTGCAAATGTGTCATGCTCTCCATAGTTTCTCAGTGGCATGGTGGGTGAACCAACTGTGTGTTGCAGGGCCTATATATGTACCTTGTATTGTAGATGTTACTCATCTTTCATTTCAGGCTATGCACTGTAACCTATGTTGATTTGACTCATGTGACATATGTATACAGGTGTCTGATTAATTCCTGTTTATTCACCTTGCCCACAGCTTCGTCGGGGGACACGGATGGAGACACTGGCACGGACCGTGCGGAGGGACCGGGCACCAGTGCCAGCAGTGACACCTTAGCTGGCACATCGAGTGTAACTGAGGCCGAGGGGAGTGAGCCGGAGGACCTGTCCACTGCCACCACAGATTATGAAGCTGACGGGTCCGAGGCTGAGCACTCCGAGGGGGCGGAGGCTGCTCCAACAGCTGACAGCAGCACAACACCTCTCCCCACCCCCTCCATTGCCATCACCGGCCTCCCACTTGCTCGCGTCCCTTTCTGGCGTGCTAGGTCACCACGTGTCTCCTTCCTGCCAGGCACCGCACCCCCTGCCCCTGTATCCACTGCTGCCGCCAATGCCGAGTCTGTGGACATCCTGCGGCAGTTGCAGGTTGGTCAGTCTGTGATGCTTAATGTCCTCCATGGCTACGGCCAAGTGCTCACCAACATGGAGGCATACTTGGAGGGCATTTCAGCATCGCAGGCTGACCAACGCAACTTGCTGCGGTCTATTGACTCGACACTGTCTGCAGCAGTGGGTCTCCTGCAGCACTTCGTCCCACCCCCTACCCATGCCCCATCCACACTTCCCACTCCCATGCCTGTCCCACGTACACCCAGATGTCAGCATGCACACACCCCACCAGACACAGGCACCACACCAGCAGGGAAGGCAAAGCGCACACTTCCTGGCACGCACACACAGGGTGAAGTAGGCACACCCACTGGGTCGGGGGGGGGAAACGGAAGACACACAGCCAGAGTGGGAGTCCACATTCCTCACGACCACCACCCTCCAAATCCACTCCCCTCAGCTCTCCTGGCCAAGAGTCGGACACAGGGTCAGTCCTGCCCAGTCTGTCCATCAGCCCCAGTGTGGCACCACCCCGCAAACGGTGGAGGAAGGACACCGGCAGGGGAGTTGAGTCCCCCCCCCTGTCCACACCCCCCCCAGTAGCACTGCGACCCATCCCTGTGACCCCCCCCCCTCCTTGGGGCCTGTGGTTCCTTCGGGTGCAGGGGAGACGCTGAGCGACCTGGCAGTAGTGTGCAGCGCCGTGCTCGAATCCACCTTTGGCACTGCCCCACCCCCTGTGTTGGAGTCGTCCGTCCCTGTACCCACAACACCTCCCCTTGCCCCTCCTGTCCCTGCGGTGCCTGGTCCTTCCCCCCAACATGATGCCCCCCCCCTGTGGAAGACAAAGGAGTCTGACTGTGCAGGCAAGCTAGGGGACACACGTACCACTGTGTCCCCCATCCGGATTGGAGTCATTTATGTTGCTTTTTACTTACATCCTGCTGAATAAAGCTATTTGTTTTTTCCTTTGAACACTACTGTTTATCTGGTGTTGCTGTTGGTGGACCAGCTCCATGATTTTGGGTGGTGATAATGTGTTGGGTGTGTGGGAAATGTAGCCTTGTGCTGGTCATAGGGTGGACCCTGGTATCTGTGTGCCATCACAAGCTGTTGGCTAAATTACTTTGTTCATGTAAGCAGTTACTGCATGGTGACATCGTCCCAAGGTGTGTTCCTTCCTCTGTGTAACCTGACATCTTCCCTGCAGGGTGTTTCCACTATGTGGTGCTGAGCTGTGTCTACATCAGCTGGGGGTGTGACGGACTCCTTCAACTTTGCACATGCATGCTGTGCGATGTCTCCACCTGCATCATTTGTGGCATCCTTGGTGGTCACTGTACTTGTGTGTGTAGACTGTTGAGAAGACTTCATGTGGACATGTTCTCTTTTAGGCGCTATGCATGTGTGTACTCCCAGCCTCGCACACATGTGGTACATGTACTGCAGGGTCTTTGTGCACCTGACTGACATTTGTGGGCATTGTATCTGTGGGTACTCCACCCTTTGTGTTCCATGGGCACTGCTGGGAGGACTCTACACCCACCCCTCCTGCGTCTGGGCACTGCTGGGAGGACTCTGCACCCACCCCTCCTGCATCTGGGCACTGCTGGGAGGACTCTGCACCCACCCCTCCTGCGTCTGGGCACTGCTGGGAGGACTCTGCACCCACCCCTCCTGCGTCTGGGCACTGCTGGGAGGACTCTGCACCCACCCCTCCTGCGTCTGGGCACTGCTGGGAGGACTCTGCACCCACCCCTCCTATGTCTGGGCACTGCTGGGAGGACTCTGCACCCACCCCTCCTGCGTCTGGGCACTGCTGGGAGGACTCTGCACCCACCCCTCCTGTGTCTGGGCACTGCTGGGAGGACTCTGCACCCACCCCTCCTGCATGTGGCCATGTACGCTCCATACATACACTGTTGGGGTGGGGGTACGCTCCATACATACGCGGGTGTAGGTACGGTCCATTCATACACGGGTGAGGGTACGGTCCATACATACACTGTTGGGGTGGGGGTACGCTCCATACATACGCGGGTGGGGGTACGGTCCATTCATACACGGGTGTGGGTACGGTCCATTCATACACGGGTGGGGGTACGGTCCGTACATACACTGTTGGGGTGGGGGTACGCTCCATACATACGCGGGTGGGGGTACGGTCCATTCATACACGGGTGTGGGTATGGTCCATTCATACACAGGTGGGGGTACGGTCTGTACATACACTGTTGGGGTGGGGGTACGCTCCATACATACGCGGGTGTGGGTATGGTCCATTCATACACGGGTGGGGGTACGGTCCGTACATACACTGTTGGGGTGGGGGTACACTCCATACATACGCGGGTGGGGGTACGGTCCATTCATACACGGGTGTGGGTACGATCCATTCATACACGGGTGGGGGTACGGTCCATTCATACACGGGTGGGGGTACGGTCCATTCATACACGGGTGGGGGTACGGTCCGTACATACACTGTTGGGGTGGGGGTACGCTCCATACATACGCGGGTGGGGGTACGGTCCGTACGTACCCGTGCCCACGCTGTGGAGTGCTTGTGCGGGCCGTACCCAGGCCTTTGGCACATGGGTATGGGCCGTACCGCCATTGTTGGGGTGACGTGGGTGTGGGCATGGTACGACTCGTACCCACGCTCTTAAGGCGTGGGTACGGTACATACCTGTATTGTTGTGTTGCCGGTTCGCGTCGTCGCCCACTTCCGTTGTGGCGGACGCTGGCGTTGCTGGACACGCCCCCACCCCCTCGAAGTGACCAGGGCCTGGAGGTCAGGTGTGTCCAGGGCATGTGTGCTGTGTGACTTGGGTGGGGGTTTTGTGTCCTGCCCCTGCCCATGCCCCCCCCCTTTGCCCCTGGGTGTTGTTCTGACCTTCTGCGGCGTCTGCGTCGGTACCTGTAGAGGAGGTCGACTGCTATGAGGGCCGGGATGACACGTAGGTTCGGGTCCATGTCTGTCCGTCGCGTACAGGTGCTCCTTGTGCGCGTCGTCCTGATTTCCCGGCAGTTTTTGGCTGCCGGAAAATATTCTCCGCGCGGGATGACGTCGGTGCGAATCGTACTTCCTGGTTCGTGGAACGCAGGCTGCATGCGTCCCGACGTCACGTCGGCGCTTTTCCGGATGTCATTTGTGTGTTTATTTTCCTCGGTTGGTGTTTTGTACGATTCGTACGGAAATAGTGTTTCCGTGCGAATCGTACTTGCATGTTTGTAAAGTTTTGCAACCGAGTACGAGTCGGACGGAGAATTCGCTCCGACCGACGGTTCGTACCCGGTTTCTCCAGGATCGTAATCGGCACCAAAATGTGCAAATAGTTTTACGATAAAATGGTGTTTCCAAAATTTAAATTTTAGTAATACCAGAGTGTATGTAATGCAATTTGTTTATTTACAGTGTTCAATAGAAAAGAACTGTTAAGCACACCCTCATATTTATAAAAAAACTCCCAAGTTGCGAGTCAATGTAATGGCCTTAGATCAAATATATGGAGCTAGCAATCAAAACTGTTGTATTATGAGCTCATAATACAACTGTCATTTGCAGGAGAGGAGGAGAGGATGGATTTGGGCGTTCGCGATGGATCGGAACTTATCATGGTTCCATATACCGGTTTTCTTCTGACATCATTCTGACCCTACTATAACATAGAGTCCCTTCACTTACCTGCGACATTTTGAAGTTGTGAATATTGCAGTGGCAGTGCTATGAGACATTTCCTGCTGCCTGAGGAAAACTGTGATCAAGAGTTTGTTCGCCATTTGCCTTGACAACGTCTTGTTCTATGGATTTATAACCACAAGAAAAGAAAATATACTGAAGAAATCGAACAATGTGGACTCTGCGGGCCCGATTCACAGAACTAACTTAAGACAAATTCCTAAACTTACTACTTTTGGTATTCACAAAAGTTAGGATTTTGTCTTAAGTTTGTCTTAAGACAAACTTAAGACAGACTTAAGACAGACTTGTTATGTTATGTTAAGTGATTTTGTATAGCGCGTGAATCACCCTGGGGCATCTCGGCGCTTGCTTTATTCAGTTCCGAGGAAGAGCGAACGGGAGTATGGAAAATCCTTTATTATCATTTTGGAGCAAGGAATAGCAAGGTTTTCAGTTTTTTCTTGAAAGTAGTGAAAGATTAGCATTTCCGAATGTCGATTGGCAGCAGATTCCAGTATCGAGGCGCCAGACAAGAAAATGACTTAGCTCCTGAGCGTGCTCGCCGGATTCTAGGTATATTCAACAATTCCAACGTATTGGAGTGTAGGTTTAAGGTCGGGGTTTTGTTAATTAGTTTATTGGCCAAGTATTTAGGACCCAGGCCGTTTAGTGCTTTACGATTTTCGTAGTTTAGTGGGACCAAATTTTTTTGTCGGAATTAGCGTGTCAAATACTATGGTGAGTTTGGAGGAAAAAGATTCCAACAACTCTGAGAGGTCTGTTTCTGGCGAGGGACAGGCCGGAGGTAGAGTGTTGTAGATGACTGAAAATGTTTCTAGCGCTAGGTTGTTCCAAGGTCTTCGGCGTTGAGAGGCGCGCTGTTCAGTTTTCATTGGGTAAGTGGGGCTCCATTGTTGAAAGGTAAAAGGGACCAAGAAATGGTCCGACCATGTTAGGGGAAGGGGGGGAAGAACATGAAGACCCTCCACCGAGGAGAAGATCAGATCCAGGGCGTGGCCTTCTCTGTGTGTGGGGGCATTTGAGAGGAGGGAGAGGCCCATTTGTTTGGGACTTGTTAGAAGGTTGACGGTGTCTGGGTTGCCTAAGTCCTCTCCATGGAAGTTAAAATCACCGAGCAGAATAAAGTTCTTGGCTGCTAGTGTGTGGAGCGCGGTTAGTTCTATTAATTCATTTACAAATTTGGACCTAGGACCTGGCGGGCGATAGATCAAAGCTCCGTTCCAGGATTCAGTGGGGGATAGGCTCAATTTGAAGAAGCCAGCTTCCAGTGTGGGTGACTGGTGTGTGGCTGTCCATTGAACTTTTAGATGTTCTTTGAACCCAATTGCAATTCCTCCACCTATTTTCCCTTGTCTGTCTAGATCAGAGGTCTTCAAACTTTTGGATGCCGAGACCCCCCTGTCAACATTTTGAGGCGTAAGGACCCCCTCTTGAGAAAAATGTCTAAACCTGTTGACTAAATTGCGTGGGATGAAAATGTAAATAAGGTTATGTGATGCCGCGTATTTTGGGATAGCATTGCTTCATTATTTTGATATTTGTAACACACAGTAACGCTGAGGAAAGATTTCACCCAATCAGTACCCATTTATAACCAAAATACAGCAATTATCATCAGAAAGATTTCAAGTCAACCTTTGTGAAGGCCTTCCACTCTGCAGCAATACGTGCTACCACATTAGAAGCTCACCTGGCCCTGACCGGAAGAAGCAGGGGTCCCTTAAAACCCTGGCGGTTTTGTGTACAGTTAAGCCTTTTACCCATGCAGCTTTCCTCTCACCCCCTCCCTTCCATCCCTCTCTCCTCTCCTAACCCCGGATCCCTCTCTCACTTTGCAGGTCATTTTCTTTCACCCCTTTTTACAACTTCTGAACTCTCCCCATTCAACCTCTCACTTCACCTTTAATCACCTCTTGCCATTCTGTCCTTTCACTGCCCTCATCTCTAACAGTCTCTCACATTTATCTCATGGCCTCTCTGGCCCTGTCACCTCCCGTGCCCCTCAGCACTTCTCATTCACCTCGTCTCTTCATTCAAATTTTTGTCTATTTGTATCTTACACCTCTCCAGTCCCCCATTCCTCTTTCACATCTCCCCTTTGTTCTAACAGAAGCCCTCACCTTTGGATCACACTCACTTCTTGCGTGTCCACACTTCTCTTCGGCAATTCACATTTCTCCTCATCCCTGACCTCTTCAATCAAATTCTCTCACTCCCTTGCTGTCCTCTCTCATTTTGGGTGCGGATGCAAGTTCAGAATGGGATGAATGAATGTATGATTACTGATGGGCTTGTTTGAGTGAGTTGCATATTGAGTAGTGAGGGGGACAGGTGAGTGAAGTGTCACATGAGTGCAGGATGAGTAGTGTACTCGTGTGACTGCAGGTTGAGGTATAGTGTGAGCAGGACAAGTGCATTGTGAGTGCAGAGTGATCACTGTGAGTGCAAGGTGAGCGGGTGAATGGTGCAAGTACATGGTGATCAGTGTGAGTGCATTGTGATCACTGTGAGTGCAAGGTGAGCGGGTGAATGGTGCAAGTGCATGGTGATCAGTGTGAGTGCATTGTGATCGCTGTGAGTGCAGGGTGAGCGGGTGAATGGTGCAAGTGCATGGTGATCAGTGTGAGTGCATTGTGATCGCTGTGAGTGCAAGGTGAGCGGGTGAATGGTGCAAGTGCATGGTGATCAGTGTGAGTGCATTGTGATCACTGTGAGTGCAGGGTGAGCGTGACAATGAAGGGCGAGAATGAGGAATGAGTTGTCTGAATGCAGGGTGCATTCCCAGACCCATGAAGTAACTCAGCATGTTATTGACGGGGGCGTAGACTTTAATATCTAAGTTAAACTATTGCGGCATTAATCGGGGATCGAGGGTGAAGGAAATAAATAATGTGCTGATCCTGCAACAAACTTCCAGTCCTATGGTTAGGGTTGCCAGCAGATTATTTTGGTGGCCCAGTCGGTACAAAAAAAAGCAGTCACCTAAAGCGGTATTTTCAGCGCTTATCTGTGCATACTTCCCAGGGCCGGCTTTAGTGCTGGTGGCGCCCTGTGCGACAATGTTTGTTGGCGCCCCCACAATGACCACCCCCACCATGGATTCTCTCACTAGCACCCTTTAACAGTGACCAAGTCTCCATAACCCCACACTCTCAGATGCATTGAATTAGTTATATAGTGCCACTCATACCAGTGTAGGGTGTCCGAGCACTTTGCATCACACACACATTACACAGAGACAATCAATCATAAGTGTGTAAATCAGTGTATAGGAAATGTTACATAAGCCAAAGGACTAAAAGTATAGGAGTCACATGTCATCCATACTGGTAGGCAGTATAGTTCAAGAGTGCTTGGTGTGGAGAAGCACAAACTCAGAGTCGAAAAAGAAACAGCATAGTTGGGAGTTTCCTTTAATAATAAGAATTGATTTCTAGCCAAATTAACCCTTTTTGCAACATTAATCAATGGTCTAATAATGTATTCTTTGTAGTGTGCATGCTGTTCTAGGATGAAAGTTAATAGCTCACTATTCTCTATTAGGACTTTAAGTTATAAATTGCAAGTAACAAAAGGATGTCTCTTTTGAAAGCAGTAACCTGCTGATCTCTTCACATCATACGCACTCTGTAATCTACTTGGTACACGTTCTTTGCAGCAGGCATATTAACCCTCTGCACTAACTTCACCTAAGTCAAAACCTCAACTATACAACATTCTGATCTCTCCCCAGGAAGATAATTAATCACACAAGTTATCTTGACATTTATGTGAGGCCTGCTAATTGCCGGGGAAAGAAACGCTGCAGCAGGTGCTTCAAAAGCACAATAAACTTTCACTCATGGCGCCCCCAGGAAGCCAACTTTGTATACCTTTCCATGAAATGCATTCTCACACTACAGCAGTGAATGTAAAATCCAAATGTAAGGAATAGGCACAGTGGGGACCCAGGGGGTACTGGAACCAGCAAAAAAACCTAAGCCTCTGTAAGCAGTTTACAAAGGCATGTTAAATGGTCTTTAAAGACCTGTGAAAAAACACGGGGGTGCCGGAGATAGGAATCCAGACACTGCCCAGCTGAGCCCCCAGCAGCTCAAGTTTCACTGCAGCAGCCCGGCTGACTGGGAAGGCGCGACCCCCTTTGCATCACTCCACGGCCCCCCTGGGGGTCGCGCCCCACAGTTTGAAGACCCCTGGTCTAGATGGATAAACTTGTATCCTTCTGGGATCGCTAAACTAATCTGGGGGTGATTGGATGCTTTCAGCCAGGTTTCTGTGAAAAAACACAAATTAGGGGAATACGAGTTCATCATGTCCCAAATTTCAATAGGGTGTTTTGCTAAGGACCTGGTATTACATAATAGAAACATAGGATTTAGGCAGCTTGTGGGTGGTTCAGCCTCCGCATTATGGCTGGTTAAAGAATGAGTTGTGCAGCTGTAGGTACATTCTTTACATGCTACTGGTCCTTCCAGTTGGTGTGGGAAGGATTGCCGACAGCCAGCTTTGTGGCCAGTTTGAGCCTTGCAAGCTAGCCTAAGTTCTTTTAGCACCTTAGAAGAGTTGCTCCGGCGTGTAGGCATATCGGAAGGTGTGTCAATTTGGGCAGGGGTTTCGGGCCTGGGACTAGACGGGACGCAGACGGGCTTGCCTTTGGCGCGCCCGCGGCGCGTCAGCTGCGCGTGCGCTGTTGACTCGGCATTTTATGCAAATTTGTGAAGCACTAGACTGCCTCCTCCTTGTAGCCCCAAGATGGCGGCTGTCCCAAGGAGGAGTCCGGTCTGCCCCCGGACCCCCAAGAGTATCGGGTCGCTCTGTGGAGCTTCGTCTATGCGGTGAGTACAAAAACAGTGTTCAAGTTTAAAAACACAGGTAAAAACGATTAGCAGCAAAGATGAATAAAACCACAGATTTTAAAACACTCGCCTACTCTTGACTTAAGACAGACTTAAGACAAACTTAAGACAGACTTAAGACAGACTTAAGACAAACTTAAGACAGACTTAAGACTTAAGACAGACTTAAGTTAGGATTTTGTCGTAAGTCTATCTTAAGTCTGTCTTAAGTCTGTCTTAAGTCTGTCTTAAGTCTGTCTTAAGACAAACTTAAGACAAAATCCTAACTTTCGTGAATACCAAAAGTAGTAAGTTTAGGATTTTGTCTTAAGTTAGTTCTGTGAATCGGCCCCTGCTTATCCAGTAGTATTTAGAACATTGACTAGTCATTATTGTTTGACAACAGTTTTGATTGCTAGCTCCATATATTTGATCTAAGGCCATTACATTGACTCGCAACTTGGGAGTTTTTTTATAAATATGAGGGTGTGCTTAACAGTTCTTTTCTATTGAACAATGTTGTCTACACAACATTTCTTGTTGTGTCACCAGTATCTTTTGGTAGTAGGTGCAAGAAAAGCCAGAAGAGCACCCAAATAACAATAAAAGTGCTTATTCCATCGTTTCACACCATAATGATACAAATGTTACCTTAATTGATTGTTTGATTGTGCAGTGCCATTTCCTTGTGCAAAGAAACACTACTACCTATTTTTCTGTTATATTGTTTGTTTACATAACTGTCCCTTCAGCACTTCCTTAGGGGTACTGAGAGCTGTGTAAATACAGTTACAGGTAAAAGCAAACACTTCACAGCCCAGTTGTCAACTCTTTGCACCACCACTCAAAAAACGAAATGTTTGTCATCACATAGCGTGGAGTGATTGGATCAATTAAAGCCAGAACTGGCTCCCAAGCACCCTTTACTCATGCAGATTAAGTAATAGCGCATATTTGCATCTCATTCAGGCAAGCAGGTACCCTGTCACGCAGGCTTTTCACAGCACAGGAGACTCAATTGATGAAACTTCAGCTGATAACGATCTAAATTAGCCGTTCCAGGGTGGCTGTCTTTTTCCAAAACGAAAGCAAACGTTTTGGATTCCACGCACAAGTGAAGGTGGGGAATGCTTGACCCCCTTCCCAGGACTCCACGGCCCACCTGGGGGTCGTGCCCCACAGATTGAACATCTCTGCTCTAGAACGATCCAGTGCCCATGAAATATTACGTTATGTTATAAAATTTATAGAGCGCATGGCTGCCACAGCCAAGTGGTGTCCCAGCACTAAGCTCAGACAGCAGAAGGAAGACAGGGCCAAGGAAATGCCACAACCAATTAGTTAGAGAACAGATACGTTTTATGGCCTTATGGAAAGCAGCATGATTGTGAATGCTTCTGATGTTCACCAGAAGGGAGTTCCAGCTCGAAAAGAGCATCCTCCGGCTCTGGCTCTCTTAACCCACGGTATGACTGCCAGGTGCTGATTAAAAGAGCGCAGGAGGTGAGTGGGCGTGTAAGGTATGAGGAGATCTGCAAGGATTTCAGGGGATTGGGCATTAAGAATACGGTGGGTAATGCACAAAGCTTTAAAAAAACACGCTTTTCCACAGGGAGCCAGTGAAGTCGATTAATGAACTCCGAAGTATGACAGGTCCTTGGGAGCCCAAACAATAGTTGCGCTGCCGCATTCTGTATCCTCTGGAGGCGCTGTATCTCTGCTTTAATAACTTCTGAATATAGAGCACTGGCATAATCCAGCCTAGACAGTATGGTGGCCTGGATGATAACCTGCCGGATATTAGCCTCAAAGAAGCCCAACAGGGGTTTGAGACCTTGAAGGAGTCCGAAACAGACCCCAGCCACAAACTTGGTTTGGGGCTGGAAGGAGAGAGAGCCGAATCCAACCAAACACCCTGAACTTTTACTGTCTGCTTAGGTAAAGGTGGGGAACCAAGGATGGAAGGCCACCATTGCTCACTCCACAAATTAGTGTTTTTAAATGAGTGTTTTTCGCCACCGACAGGATTTCTGATTTGGTGGCATTAAGTTGGAGGCAGTTCGATGCCATCCAGTCCGTGACCACTGTCAAATCCTCTTTGAACTTAGCGGCATCCAGACTGGGTTTGTCTGATAAGGCGATCACTAACTGTGTATCATCCGTGTGGGAGACCTCAGTCAAACCCCTATCTTTTGCCACCGCTGCCAGAGGTCGGATGCAAATATTAAAAAGGGTCGGACTCAGGGCAGAGCGTGCGCCTGAGAACAGAAAGGGGGGGCGATCACTTGAAGGGATCTTTCTGAAAGAAACGAGAACAGCCACCCCAGGGCTGGGCCACTGATGCCAATGTACTCTAGGCTCTGCAAAAGACTCTGGTGGGACACAGGGTCAAATGCAGCACTTAAGTCCAATAAAATCAGAGCAGAAGTGCCTCCAGAGTCAAGAGAGTGAAGCAGATGTTCCGTGACCGCCAAGAGTTCAGATTGCGTACTACGACGCGGACGGAAACCGTTCTGGGGGGGGTCCAACAGGTTGTCAGTGTCAATGTAGCTAGAGAGAATGGAATTGATATGGGCTTCGGTGATTTTTTGGCAGTCAAAGGGAGGAGGGAGATAGGACGGAAATTTGCAGGCTTGGAGTCATCCAGTGTGGGTTTCTTGAGGCCAGGAATCACTTTAGCATGTTTCCAGGCCATGGGAACCACAGCAGAGGTTAGGGACGAATTTATGAGGTCACAGAACACAGGCAATAACTGCGGTAAAAAAGTCTTAAATTGGTCGGGTTTTAGGGGATCAGTCAGAGATCCAGATTTGAGTTTGTTGCAGATAGACCCCATGGCATCCTGGGAAAGCACTGGAAAAACAGAAAGTGATGGACCAGTGACGGCCAAGGGATAAGGCCGACCTATAGGGGGCGCTAAGTGAGAAAGAGTGTTGTAGATATCTTCCACCTTTTTAATAAAAAAGGCAGCAAGAGTCTCACATTGCTCGTTGAAAGTGAGAGGGAATGAGGTTTATTGCCCAGAAGTTTTAAGATCCTTGAGTAGGGAGAATATACATTTAGTAAGATTGCTGCTGTTTTTAATTCTCTCCGAAAAAAAGTCCGTTCTCGCCTTCAAGATGGATTTGTTGTATTGTTTGATTCATACTCTATATTGTAGTTTCAAGATAGGGTCGTACTGTCTTCTCCAAGCCCTTTCCAGGGCTTTGCACGCCATCCTAGCCTGGGCTGGTTTGTCATTGAACCACAGGCAAGATTGTGTTCTACGGCAGTGGGTCATCGTAGAAGGGATCAGAGTGTCAAGTGTGTGAGAGACAGTCTAACAGGATACTGTTAGCCCTATCCGGATTGTTAGGGACATTAGGCTTTTGGGTAAGGAGGAGGCCGCAGAAGCAAACCACATCCAATTTATGCCTGGGGCATTTTAAAATAAGTCTCTGAGGAGCCTCTTATGAAGGGCCTATTCCCTGTAGTGTCAATGACACCAGATAGTGGTCAGACCAGGTCATAGGGAGGGGATGGCTAGCTATGAGAGCCGATAAATTTAAGAAAAAAGGGTCTAAAAAATTACCATCAGAATGCGTGCTGTTAGGGACATATTGTATCAGTTGGAACGCAGCAAGGTCCGCTAAAAAATTACTGATCTCCCTGTCCTGATTAGCTTCCAAATGGAGATTAAGGTCGCCTACGATATTGAAGTTGGCCGACCTAGTAGCCAGCAGCTCCAGTGTAGTAACAAGGGCTTCCATAAAACCTTTTGACAGCCCTGGGTGCGATAGATGAGAAGGCCCAAAAGGGTCAAATTAGCATTGACACAAATTTTGAACAGAGCACATTCAGAGTCTGTAATACTTTCTTTGGTCAAGGTACAGGTGAATCCAGTTTTAAAGACCACTGCAATACCCCCACCCATACCTTCTCTGTTCAGAGTTTTGATGACATATCCCTGGGGAAGTGCTAGGTTGGGCTATGCCTCGGTATTACCAGAGAGCCAAGTCTCGGTTAGGAAAATAATATCAGGGGCCTCATCCTGAATTAGGTCGAACACTTCTGTAAAGTGCTTGACCAACGAGCGGCAGTTAAGGCTCAGAATTTTAATAGCAGGCGAGGGAGTACGCATAGGACTGGTGGTAACCAAAGAATTAAACCCACAAGTTTTACATATAAAAGGACCTACCAAAATGGCATCAAGCTGATGTGTGCAGTGATAGAGACATTTACTGATGTCGATAAGTGTGCTCCGTGAATACAGCCGCTGTTGTGTGTCCGACCCAGCAGCATGTCTGGCGTCTGGCGCCGTCCAGACGCAAACGGGCTTGCCTTAGGCGCACCTTCGGCACCCCAGCTGCACGCCCGCACTAGCATGAACTTAAATAGGCAGGGGAGTCGGAAGAACTAGACCGCTTCCTACTCGCCCGCCCGGAAGTGTCTGCCCAGGAATGGGCAGGGGCGCGAGTCCTCTGCTCTCCGCTCAATCGGTAGCTAACGCCGTGGTGGACCGGAGCAGAGGGCTAACCAGATACGAGTGAAGAGGCTGCCCTGGGGCCAACACAAAATCAGGTGAGGTGCACAACAGATAAAAACACTAAAAACATCCACAGTTAAAATGTAACTTGACACCGTAAAAATAGGAGCTGAATAAACATCGGTACGAATCACGCTATGCAAAAGAAAGCACAAAGGCATGCGACATGCGAGGCACCAGTAGACACAATGGAGATCAGCCAGTATTTTGAAAGGATAGACTGGGAGTGGGCTGTAGGTGAATCAAGCTACTGCTCTCAGTCTGAAACTATGTCAAGGATCACGTCAAGTAGAGATGGACACTAGGGGCAGCATGTCCCTGATCCCTCCAACACCCTCTGGTTGCGGAAATCATAGCAATGGAGCAAGATGTGGTAACAGAAACTCGTATCGCATGTAGACGCCCCTGACTCGCACTCTTGAATATGAGCCTTAGAGACTTGCCATGGGACCAGACTATAATGGCGGAGTTTGGTGTTGGCACCTTCTCCCAACGCACCATCCACCTAACCTGTTGAGCGGCCGAAGGGAGCCATTTCAACACAGGTTGTAGGCCAGGAGAGGCCAGAGACTTGGACATCGGATTTTCCCTTTTTCTCCTCTTTTCTATCTCTCACGTCCCTCCTCTGTCTTCCCCCCCTCTCCCGAAAGATATTTTCTCAGTCTTTGGCTCTGTCCTTTTCCTCTCTTCAGTGTGTTTCCCTCTTGGGATCATTTGTGGTGCTGCAAGAGTTTAACGTTGTAGCATAGTTTGGGACTGGGGTGGGCGACAGACCTCCACCACCCTTGTGCACAACCTCGGCCGTAGGACTCTGGCTGGGGAAGTGGAAATGGGGGTGGGAGGGGGTTCGGGGAATTCAATCATTTGAATTGTTGTGGTTGTTTATTGCGTTTTTGTTAAGATACAGTCATAGAGTGCGCAGAGCGTACGAAACCAACCAAATCCTTAGTACAGGTCATCCTACTACCGCATCTGCAAGCATGCCCTGTCAGCACACTACAGTCTTCCACAGCGGACCCGGAGGATAGCCCCTTCACAGCCCTAACCTGGAATGTCAATGGCCTTGATGACAAGATTCAAAGAGGGTTGGTGTCGTCCTTTATAAAACGCACCCACCCGGATGTGGTGCTGCTACAGGAGATTCATCTTAAAGGCACGAAGTGTGGGTTCCTGGCACGAGGTGCAAACACCGTCCTGTCACATGTGGGTTACACCTCTGGCTCTAGATGAGTCGCCATTCAGATTAAGAAGTCTCCCCCTTCAGAGTGCAGCATACGTGGATAGACCCCCAGGGCACCTATGTGGCAGTGACAGGGGTATGGGGTAGGAGGACTGTTACCATCCTATCGCTCTATGCCCCGCCGAGACTGCAGACCAGGACGCTGAATAAGGTGATGGACATATTGTTGGAGTCCCTGGGTTCAACACACATAATTGGAGGTGACTTTAACGATGTGATGCATATCCCCATAGACCGTTCAGGGGAGCATGTACACCCGCCCCCTGTTACACCATTGGCACATCTCACAGACACAATGGGTCTGGTGGACGTGTGGTGATACCTGCATCCGGGGGTACGACAGTACTCATACTATTCAGGGTCCCACAAGGTTTTCTCCAGACTGGATTATGTTTTTCTCCAGAGCGGTGCATACACGAGGTGGAATACATGGCTAGGGGCCTGGCCGACCACTCACCCCTCTTTGTACAAGTAGGAGACAGGCCTAGGACCGGGCGTGGGAACTGGCGATTGTTGGCATGGGACATACAGACCACGGAGGTGCTCCAGGGCATCCGAGCGGACTCTAAGGTCTTTTTTGCTGAAAATGTGGGTTCCGTGCAGTCAGGGGTAGTGATCTGGGAAGCGTATAAAACAGTTCTCAGAGATCGGGCGCAAAATCGGATAGCTTGGGAAACATGAAAGGCTCAGAAAGAACTTACCACACTGGAGACCCAGATTCTCACACTAGAACGACGGAACATGATGCAGAGGGACCTTTAAGTCCTGCGGCAGCTAACGGATGTGTAACATCAATATAGGGCCCTGGCCACTCAGGAGGCTAAGGTGCAGGCCAAGGCGACCCTACACAGGCTATATGATGTAGGGGACAAATTGGGCAGGCTCTTGACATGGCTTAGTCGTAAGGAGGTGGAGGCCCGGTGGGTAGCGAGTATTACAGACCCCCATGGGTTCACACAGACCCGAGATAAGCAGATAGTGCAGACTTTTGCATCCTACTATCAAAACTTTTACGAGGCTAGGGCCAGCAGTACACCCTCGGCCTTCACGGAGTACTTGGCGGAGATTCATACTCCATTATTGGAGGAGGCTGACAGGCAAGGGCTAGACTTAGATATCACCGTTGATGAAATTAAACTGGCCATCACCAGATCACGCCCCGGGAAGACCCCGGCTCCGAACAGCCTGCCTGCGGAACTCTATAAGAAGTGCACAGATCTCTTTAGTCCCCACCTACTGAATCTTTTTCAGGAGGCTGTGAGAAGTTGGCCTGATATATGCTGTCCACTAGTTATAGTGGGCACCCTATATCAGTCCAAACAACCCCTTATTGGTTATAGGTTAAAGACAACCTTTATTGAAAGCTATCCTAGTGGTAGCTATGGAGAGCAGCCTTCAGGCTAAGTCTTGAAGGAATGTAAAGCAGCTTGTTTTACTAGTCTATAATCTTTTGAATCACTAAATGAAAGGTATCCACACCAGGTATATATATAAAATATATGTATTTATTACTAAACACACAATCCTAGTCTCTTTATGAGACTAGAGGTCAAAACACTTAAGTTACACTTCAATAATCAAAGTAAAATAGCACAAATACACGTCAGGCCCTAGGGGAGAGCCAAACCATATACTAAAATAGTGGTATAAGAACCACGACTCAACTAGACACAAGACCTAGAGCCTGTAGAATCGCTTGGACCCCAAGGAACCACCCAAGGTAGTGACACAGGAGACCCACAGGGGCCGTGTGCAGTGTGTGAACACAGCTGTGAGCTCCCGTTAGCTTCTATGGGGAAAGTCGCAGTTAGATTTTTAAAGATTAGGGACACTTAGAAAAGAGTCAGGACCAAACCCTTTTGGACTTAGGAAGTTCTAGGGCTAGCACCCACGGGAGCACTGGAGTACTCGTGTTACCTCACCCAGGGAAGCCGGGTGCATAGGTGTCTTTTTGTGTCGGGTCGCGTCGTCGATTTCAATGGGAGCTGGCAAAGAAGTGCTGCTGCCGTGAAGATGCGAAGTGTCCGAAGAGATCCAAGCTTGGATCGAAGATGAGAAGAACCTGAAAGCAGAGGGGACAGAGTCTGGGTCACTAGCCAGTGACCAGGAAGGCGATGAGCAGATGCCCACCGATGTTGGGTGATTTCAGGTGAAAGAGGTGAAGCTTGACTCCTCAGCCACGAGGACCAGGAGGCGTTGAGGACAACCAGGAGCTGGATTTGAGCTGTGCCACAAAGGATGTCGACTGCTGCTGCGTCGGTGACCGGATTGGACACAACAAGCCTTGGCAACAGCAACCCACGCAGAAACGAGAAAGATGCTTCGGTGCAGACCAGCAAGGTCTGTGGGACTCACCACTTGGTTGGGAGTCAGGGCATGTCTGGAGCAACTAGGGAAGCCCAAGGAAATACAAAGTTACCCCCTCAGGGACACACCAGTCAACGGACCAGGGATCACAAAGGGATCTCGAGATGAAGCACAAAATGGCAGCCCACAGGTCACTCGGAATGACCAGGCCGACAATCTTCAGTGGATTCAGTGCCCGAGGTAGGAGCTACAAGTCAGCCTAAGCACGACTTCAGGAGACGTCGAGAAGTCAATGCACTTGCAACAGTGCACGGTGACCAGGAGTTCCGGTTCCACGCTACTCACGAGGGCTGTGGGTCTCAGCTTTACTGGGGACTCGGGTCGGCCTCTGAGGTGTCTGGAAATCCTCTTCCTGGGCTGCAAATACTTCAGAGTCCGGCAGGAGCTTCGATAATGTAGACCAGCAAATTGCTTTGTTGGTGCCTGCCAAGCAGGGGAGTCACTCCTTGACCCCAAGGGAGATTTCTTCAGTCCTCTGGTCTTGAGCAGAGCGTCGAAGGTCCAGGATTCATCTTCAGAGTTTCGTCCAGGGTAATCTAAAGTCCTAAGGACTGGGGTCCCATACTTATACTAAGGTAGGGGGTTGGATATACTCTGGGGACCCATCTATGGGAGGGTTTGGAAAGAGGGGTGGCTACACCCATTTCCTTTGTCCAGTTTCACGCCAGAGCAGGGGCTGGAGACCCCTGAACCGGTTTGAGCTGGACTATGCACAGGGACACCAAATGTGCCCCCAGTGCAGGACTTCAAAGCACTCAGAGAGTGCTCCCACCCAGCCCCAATACACATAAGCCTGTCTGGGAGGTGATTACACCTCCCTGTGACAGGAAACCTATTGTCCAGGCCTCCCCTGCCGGAGTTTCGGTCAGCAGCAGGAGGCCAGACCCGTGTCTGTGGCTGCAGCATCCATTTTGTGATGCCAGGGCTCTATTACATTTCTACCGGGTATACCAGTGCTGTCATGTCTCTCCTTCTAGAAGGGTGGGATCATACTCCCACACCAGATACTGGTGTGGGGGTATGATTCCAAGGTGTTTGACACCAAACACAACATGTTTCCGTGCAGCCAGTCCAAAGTTAGCATTTACAGTTTGGTTATAATGCACTTAAGAGTATATGGTCAGGCTGCACTACAAACAGCATCAGAGAAGGGTCTCCGAACGCTGCAGAGGGGCTCTGCTCATGCAGGGGCACCCTCTCACATAAGAACCACGCACTCTGCCTTCAGGATTGATAAGGCCTGCCATAGGAGTGACTTATAGGTTTATATGTGTGTATATATATATATAGTGATATAGGTAACCTATATCACAGTAAGGGGTGCATGCACCACCTTACCCAGGTTGCAGTAGCAGACCTGTGATGTCATTTTGGGTGGATTTCCAGGGGTGGCATAATACATGCTTCAGCCCCTGGTAGGCCTCTAGGGTACCGATGCCCTGGGTACATAGTATACCATATACTAGGGGCTTACAAGGGCACCTCAGATCCAATCTGTAATGTACCTAAAGTACATGGAATCATTTTAGAGAGGAAGCAGCTAGGCTGGGGCCCTGAAAAGCAGGGTCCCAGCCAGACTAAAGTTGAAAAACAGTGAAACACCAGCAAAAAGTGGGGGTAAACATGTGAAGCAGATCCTACTCTCCTACAGATGTGTCTCCTGCCCCTGGACCTGCGCATGTCCCCGATAATCGCCATTCATAAACAGGGGAAGCCCCTTACTGATTATACATCATATTGCCCAATATCCCTTCTCAATATCGAGGTGAAAATACTGGCTACGATCCTTGCCAGGAGACTCCGCCAGATAATCACGACTTTAGTGCATCAGGATCAGACGGGTTTCTTACCCGGCCAGGCGACCCGACTGAATCTGCGTAGGATCCACAATTGGCTGATGGAGGTTCGGGACCGCAATACCCCGCACCTGCTCCATTGGCCCTTCTTGGAGGCCACTCTGGGAAAATTCGGTATCGACCCAATTTCCGGAACTGGGTGGGACTCCTGTACTGGGACCCCAAGGCGCGGGTTAGGGTCAATGGTCAGACCTCTGGAGACTTCCCTGACAGACGAGGCACCCGTCAGGGCTGTCCTATCTCCCCACTGCTCTTTGCTCTCACGATTGAAACAGTGGCCTGTGTGATTAGGGAGTGCCCGGAGATACAGGGCTTCCACATTAAACCGGGGGACACATGGGAGGAAAAGATCTTGCTATATGCAAACGATATCCTTTTTATGTTACGCATCCAGACACCACGATTCCCACCCTGTTTTCTACCCTGGACATTTATGGGACCCACTCAGGCTACATCATTAACTGGCACAAGTACGTAATATATAGTCCGGGTACCCTGTCCGCCTGGACTGCCCTCCAGATAGCACATTCTGGGTTTACATACCTAGGAATCTACCTCACTACAGATAAGAACCTCCACTACCAGAGAAATATCCAAAGAGTACTCACAATCTTTGCGTAAGATGTGCAGAGATGGAAATCCCTTCCTCTTACTATTTTAGGCCAGGCTGCCATGTTCAAAATTATTACCCTGCCTCGCTTCCCATATGCGCCACAGAATGCGTATTTCCCCCTTTCGAGACTAACTTGCCGAGCTATTGAAGCAGAATTGCGCTCCCTCCTATGGCTAGGGAAACAACCTAGGATTGCCATCACCACCTTGCAATGTAACCAATACAATGGGGGATCTCGCTGCCAGACATGTAGGCCTACTACTGGGTGGAACACCTAACCCCGGTGAACGAGTGGATACACGCCACGGCAGACCATCCCACTTACAGACTGGAGAGGGAAACCATGGCGGGACGTATCTGCTTGCATTATCTCTACGGAGGGCGGGGTAAGGAGAGGCTTCTCCCGGCTACACAATCCACAATAGAAGTGTGGGAGAGACCAACAAAGGCAATGGGGTGAGACCGCAAACCTACTGAACAGACGCCCCTTTGGCACTGTCCCTGGCTGAAAGAAATCCAAAGATTGAGGGGCTTCACGGGGTGGGACACCATAGGTATTTCCACCATAGGTGACGTGGTAGCTAAGGGTAACCTCAAAAGCTTTCGAGCGCTACAGACAGACTTTGCACTGCATTCCTCCCAGTTCTTTAAGTACGCGCAATTCCGACATGCCTGGCAGGCGGCGACCCTACTCTCCTCCCCGCTACCAGAATATGCGCCGCTGGAGGAGCGCCTGTTACAGGAACATGTGCTTACCAATGCGGTATCCCTTACCTATCGAACCTTAAACAATAATGCACCAGACAGGCTAGGTAAGCTGCAGGACACCTGGGAACAGAACTTAGGCGTCCTTGAAAACATAGACTGGGAAGCAGCGCTGATGTACCATAGGGAGGTGGCTATTAAATCCCGCCTCCGCCTCATCCAATTTAAAATACTCCACAGAGTCTACTATGATAGGGCCAGACTCCACCGCATGGACCGAGCCAGAGACCCAGTTGTCAGAGATGTGGCCATGAGACGGGGGATTTTTATCACACCACCTGGGACTGCAGCGAGATACAGGCCTACTGGGCGAAGGTGCTGGGGGAATTGAGCAAAGTCATAGAAACACCTATCCTCTTGGACCCTAAGTTTATACTGTTGGGCATACCCGGGGATGTCGACTTGAGCAGACCGCATCTCATTTTTACTATGTTAGCCCTAGTAGTTACAAAAAGAGATGTAGCACGAACTTGGGGGGCTGCAGCCGCTCCTCTGCTTCGTGAATGGAAAGCAGGGATGGATATGTACATGGCGGCAGAAAGGGTCACTTACAAGGCGAGGGGTTGCCCGAAGAAATTCCGCAGGGTGTGGGGCAAATGGAGGGCGTATTATGGCCTAGTTGGGGGGCTGGGAACTGGTTAAAGGGCCATTGAGGGGCCTTTCCTTTCACCCACACATCAGTTTTGGACCCCTAGATTTCCTACATCCCAGACGAAGAGCGGCCCTATTATACCACAATGGGGACATGTGAACGGGGAGAATTGGATTGTTATGGATGACCTAAGGGGCTATGATGCGGGATTGTATGACGCACGACCAAGATATGTATGTCACTTCAGGAATGTAACTGATTTTATGTTGACTTTCTTTGCTTTTTGCATTTGGCAATATATAAATAAATAAATAAATAAATATATATATATATATATATATTTATATATATATATATATTAACTTTTATAAATACACATGGAGAATGCTCTCTTTTATGAGGCACTGCTCTGAGTCATTTGGGAGCTAGAGTACATCATCATTATCCAAATGCTGTGTTTATGGTGATCTTGTCAAATACAAATAAAGAACAGTAAGAATAAACAAAAAGACAAAAAAAAGGATCACGTCAGGTAAGAAGTGGAACCTGTCAATGGCTGCTTCCCTGGGCATGCCAATAATGATGATCCTTTGCCTGTAAACCCTCTCTCTCCTCCCCCAGAAATTGTTCATCAAAATGAAGGCTAAAGCAACTAACACATTCACCAAGAAGGTGAAAGCAAAAAAAGTGTTTGGGTCTGTGAGTTCATTCATTATGTGGTCAGCCTCGATTCAATTGACTGATGTTGTAATGTGTTCCACTTGTAGATGGGTGGTAGAGTCCAGAGCCATCACTCCTTGCAATACCAGTGGTTTTGCAAGTGTGGTAACCCTTGATGAAAAAATGTAAAATTTAAAACATATATAGTGGACAAACAAATAATCAAAAAGTAAACACGTTTTGCATTAGTTCCCCATATATTTTTTTTTGGTGCCGCCATATTTTGCTATGAGAGTGGGTGGTACTAACTGTGAGTGCTCATGTGTGCTGCTGGACTTATTCCAAGACTTGGCTGTAGTACATTTACTACTGTACCTGGTATTATCCAGTGGTTTTATGTAAGAACTCCCTCATTTCGCCAAGTCTTTGCGGAGGTCGAGCCGCCTCGGTGGTACCATCTTACTGGGGTGGAGGAGAGAATGTTGATGATGAAGCATGACACTGTTATGTGTGTGAGGCATCCTCTCCCATTAAGGATGGCCTGTCTGTCCTGAATGGCCCCCATGCGACTTTGACTAGGAGGTGTCGGACCGAGCTTATGGTCCTGAGCCCCTTGTGTGATACTGGCACCCTACTACTTTGTGGTTTGAGAAGCCACATGAAAACACAACTTGTTTGGAGCTTGAAATTACACAAGCACCTCTAGCTAATCCTGGCTCGAGTTTATCAGTGGCTTCAGAGCTTTCAGTGGCTGACCCACCTTTATGGTATATGTGAGTACCTTCAAATAAGCCAGTCTAGCTTTTCAGGACAACCTGGTTTTCAACTGTGATCTCCTGAGAAACTGCTGTTCGGAAGTAAAATTGCAGTGAACCAAATAAATGTTTCCTTTATAGGTAAAGGGTCTGTACCAACGCAATTATTGCATGTATCAGTAAGCTACCTTTCTTTACCTGCTGGAACTAAAATGTTATTTTTCCCTTCTCTATAAGAACTTTGTTACACCTCTACGGTACTGCACCCTATTTTTTTATCAGGAATGACTTCAGGCATGGATTACTGTGGCCTGTTGTGACCTATTGTTCTGATTTTACTAAAAGTTTCAGGTATACTTCCTTTTCTTAAATCAGGCCTTTACTGAGTGCATAAGAGTGGTGGGGCTCCTAAAAACGTGCCCGATTCTAGTGCTTATCACAAATACCTAACATAGCACAATCTTCATATGCAAATACTGTTGTTCCTTTCTACAGTTTTCCATCCTCAAATTGCATATTTGTCTAAAAAATATCTGTAAGTTAAGGGAAACCTTAATGCTGGTTGGAGGTATGAATTCTCTTTATTAGCTTCCACCTACAGGTATGTGGTGTTGGGCCCAGGGCCCACATCACGGAAATGAAGGTCACAGACACCAGGAGAATTACCGTAGTAACTGGCCTCGAGCACGTGCACTCGGGCTCCTTTATTGACGGGGCCACGTCACTCGTGACACCCGTGATGGATGGGTGTGGGGGTGCAGTGTGTCCAGCCCTCGAGGGAGTGGCTGGGATTACAGCTTCCTGTGAGACACTAGAACGTGTCTCGCAGGACACTACAAGGTACACAGCCACCGTCTCTTCCACACGTATACAACTGACACTCTGGTTGCCCAGTACACCCTGAGGGTTTTGTATGAGGCCCTAAAGGCTCCATGTATTACATCAGCATTAAAGGCCAAGTTACAACACATCTTCCCCCCCTTTACAACAACACCTCAATGAAAAATGCTATAAAGGAAAAATATGGTTTGCAGGAGAATGGAACATGCTAATTACTCTACAAGGGTAAGGTGGGCATTAAAACATGATTAGGAAAACAAAGGTAAACAAACTGAAAAGATGTATACCTAGGGGCGGCTCTTCCGCTCAGGCTAAGGAGCGTCACCACACTGCTGTTGGAGGAAGAAAAATTAAATGATAACATCATTGTTATCATTTTTTTTTTTGCGCATATCATTTTTTTTTTTGCGCAAGTTGCAGACTAGGTTAGGGCGGGGCGGGCTGGAGGCACAGGGGAAGGAGTGGTTTGCACACTACAAGTAAGCATGACTGCTTATGTGCACTTTGCATGCTCTCCACCAGGCCGTTTTAGACAGCCTGGTGGAGAACATGCCCAGTCCTCATCTGAACGCCAATCCACGGCACTCAGACCAATCACAACGCTGCATTACAGTTTTGTGATTGGTTATGGGAACCGATCACAACGCTGCTTTACAGTGTTGTGATTGGCTGTGGGAAGCCTGGGTGCTTCATGGTTCCAGGACTCACCAGAGGAGAGACGTGGCCGGCAGAAAAGGTAAGTAGTATTTGTTTATAGTTTTATATTGTTCCCCCTTGCCTCTCCACCCTCATTCCCTGCCAGTCACTTCTGTGTATACAGTTACATATTAGCTCAAATCACTAAGATACTCCCAAAGTTGTACATACACTTAGAATAGTGCAACATAAAAAATTGGACAAGGATGATGGGAGCAAATAACTGTGTCCTCCATATGCCGTCACCACGCCACAGCATTCGCCTGTAACTTCCCTGGCATGGAGATAAGGAATATTGACTTCACGGTGACCACCTACGCTTACGCAGCCGGGTTTTAAATACACACAGCTGCTGAGTACTCGCGCCAGCACCTCAACTGTCCCACACTGTGGTATAGACTAAACCTCCCAAAATCGACAGTAACTACGTTGGCCGTGAGCCCTTAATCCAACATAGTCCTGCTTCCAATATCAGGTTTACTCACCGCAGTAAGTACAAAAAAAGGTGTGTCTGAATGGATGGACTTGCAGCTCAAATTGTGATGCCACTAAAAACTCCAAATGATGCACCCAGGTTCCATTGGTGGATGCAGCTCGTTGCCAGTGCTAACAGAAGCCTCAACGCAGATTGGAGGTATGAATTCTCTTTATTAGCATCCACCTATAGGTACACAGCCATTGTCTCATCAGCCATTATCCAACTGACACTCTGGTTGCCCAGGACAGCCACAGGGTTCTGTATGATGCTCTAAAGGCTCCATGTACTACATCAGCATTAAAGGCCAAGTTACAACAATATCCTTTATATCCCTAAAACCTAACACGAAAAACTGACCTTCATATAAAACTTCTGATTGTCACTCCTCCTTATTTCTTTCAGATGGCCCTCGCTTTCTCTCCCATCCCTTTTCACGCCTCTTCTCTCTGTGCACACCCTCCTGTCACATGCATGTTTGGCTTATACTCTATTAATGTTTTTCTGCAATTTGCCCAAACCCATTCACAAGATCACAACATTTCATCTTTCCTCTGTAAGTCAAACCCCTACAACCTAACAAAATGTATCTCCTCTAGCTCATCTGTTAACCCCTCCAACCACGTGCATGAGCTCACATACACTTCCCTGTCCCAAAAACTTACTCCAAATGATTTGGTCGACCACAAAGAAACCGGAGTGAATGCATGGAATGGTTTCCTTGGGCACACAAGAACAGTCGCGACCTGCGGTGGGGCGTGTGGAGGGGGATTTCGGCAGGCGACGACGAGGGACAATTATTTATTTAATTTTCCCTCGTGGTCGTCTGTCAAATCCCCCCCACCCAGCCCGACGCCCCTCCACTCTTACCTGCACGGGCTACGGCTGCACAAGACTAATCCCAAGAGCAAAGAATAGCAATGCTACTGGACTAACCACTGAGCTTGGGTTCGGGAGCAGCGTGCTGCCCTCGGCGATGCACTCAAATGCCTCACCAGGGGTAATACGCGCTATTCAAATGCAATGTCAATATGTACATTCAGGAAGTGCACTATAATAAAACCTCTTGGATTTCATTTTAAAGACTAGAATGGGGCTCCACCTGTAAGACTCCACATATACGTTCACAAAACAACTTGCTAATTCACTGGTGGCATTTTCTTTATCATCGTAGGGAAGCAGGAATGTTTCTACGTACTTTTTGTATTTCTATCACTTTTAATACGCACCCACAGAGCAGTGTAGATGGACTGTAAACTTCCAATTATACTGTTGCTGGCAAGAGCCAGCTGGTGAAAGGGGAATTACGCTATATTGATGGGGAGGTGACAGACTGGATTCCATCTTGAATAGGGAAAGGTATGAAAGATGTTTGTTGTAAACCACGGATGGATGTAAACAGTTTACTGGGAACATTCCCCTCGAGGATTATAGTGAAAAGAAACCAGTTGCCCTGTATAGTGTTGAAGGAGAGGTGTACTAGGTAAGACAGTGCAAAGGAGGCAAGAATGTTTCTGGGGTCTAATTGGCATGCCAATGGACATCTGTAAAAGAACAGAGAACCGAGTAAGAGACACATGAGGTGGTGCATGTGCAGTGGGTGCCACACTCTTCTGACAGGTCTTAACACCTGGAGCTCTGTTAATATTAAAAAAAATATTTATGATGCTTTCCAGTTTGTTTTGCATTTCAAATGTGTTGATCTGGACTAAGTTGTTAATTTGTTCTTACTCCATAGAGATTCAAATATTGTTTGCACACGGTGCTACCTGTGATGTCTTCTTCAGGCCTCTCATCTTTGGTGTGCATATTCCTCCACACAAGAGAGAGATACTCCAGTTCCACTTAGTTGCCTAGCCTCCTGTGGGTTCTTTTTCTCTGAATTGTTTTGGTTGAATATCTGTCTCTCATGTTTTGGTCTAGAGTTAGCCAAGAACTTCTAATTTAGCTAAAATTGAAAATGTATATTAGATAGCTAGCTAGCTAGCTAGCTAGATAGATAGATAGATAGATTCTTTTAGCCATTGGTCTGTTGTCATTCACATAATACTTTTGCCCTGTGCAGCATGCAGCAGTGGATCAGCCCACTTCAGCCATTGGCTAGCTTCACTGGGAGTGACAGCATTTTTTATTTCCCGAAGGGCACATCCATACACAAAGTAGCCCCCTTCAGTGTCAAAAGCTACTCTGGCCACATGTGCTTTATAGGACCGAAAATATTTTTGGTGCAAGCCATTTTTACTATATTGCTGAGGACAAAACAAAACTAGGATTGCCAAAGCCAAAAGGCTGGCAGACGTGACCTCTTCTAATGTATCCATAAAACTGACGCTTTGTCTTGAATTAATGTCCTGAATTTTGACCCTTTGCAACAGATGTACATACATTAGGAAGGCCGATTTCCTAATTGAGATTGTTTCTGAATCACAATTAGGAAATCAGTATTCCTAATGTTTGAAACTTATTGAGTTTAATTTAGGGATTCCTTGCGCGTTGCAAATCCACCTATCTCATAAATAATAATGAGGTGGGTTGCAGTTTGTGACACATTAGGAACCACAGACATCACAGGGTAGGTGGCTGGCTGAGGTCAGCAGACTACCATGTCTGTGATTACTTTTTAATAAAGCAATTTTTTTTTTAAATGCTCAGCGTTTTCTTTTAAGGAAATCGGGATACGTTTGAAAATAACAAAATGAAACCTTGAACTTTCATTTTCCAAGAGGAGGCAGTGGTTTGGTGGACCACTGCCTAATTTAAAAAAAATATTATAATTTACATTCTCAAAGGAGAACCTTTCCCCTTTGTGAATGAATTACCACTACTTTTAAATGAATGTATGGCAGTATTTCGAATGCGTGTATCACGCATGCCTTCGTAACGCCATCATTAGAACGAACGCGTTTTTAGCACGCATTCGTTCAGCACGCAAGTTGTTATATCGACTTGCCTTAGGGGGATGCTGTATTTTGGAATAGTTTAATGTACTTTTTCAACTCCAGTCTGCACAACAGGCTGCACAACAGTAGGGAAGGTGTTGGACTTTTAATCCAACACCATTCCACCAATGCGCCCCCCTAAAGCAAGCTGTTGTAACGACGTGCGGGCTCAAGGAATGCTTGCTAAAGAGGTGTTTGTTGTATTGTCAGCGCTGTGAAGGCACAGCGTGATTCCTAAAGGACATTTCCTATTTTAAACAGGTGGTAATTTGGCCACAAAACAGTAATACATACCATACAGGTTTGGCATTTGGAAGGGATGCCCTAAACAAGCCCCTTCCAAATACTAATTCACAAATGCCCAATGCAGTTCGGTAACAAGTTACTGAATTGTATTTTGCATTTTATACATTTGAAAAAGCATCTTTCAAGTCCCAAATGGTCCAATTTCGTAAATCAGGCCGTTTGCGACCAGAAAAATGCTTTGTTCATCTGGCACCATGTCCTGAATGTTTACGCCCACTGCCTAAACTTTGCCCCCAAGCCAGGTGGTCACCTTAGCTCTGGTGGCAGCGAGTGCAGCTAGGAAAATCAAAGGTGCTGCTTCAGTGTCTGCCTTTGGCAAATCAGATTTCACAAAATCCTAATCAAAACTAAAGAGTGAATAAATATCTACTAACTACAAACAACCAAATCCCATCACGTGTTATTAAACAATGGTGTCTTCAGTTCCTCACAAATGAAGATAGTGCTACGGTGCCATGACAATGTCTGAAAGCGCTAGCCAAATACCAATAACATAACGTGATTTCAAACAATGTGAAATACACTCTTTGTTGCTGGCTCGCCCTGTGCGGATTGAGATCAGGTCCGGACTGGGAATCAAAACCTGCCCTGGCAAAGAACTCTGCCGGCTCCCCTGGGGGTTGGGGGTGCGGCCGAGCTATTTGCCAGGGCCTGTTTCGGCCGATTTTGTTACAAGGGCCGATATTGCAACTATGCTGCAAAAACGGCCCTGTAACAAAAACTGCCCCATGGGAGCTCAAAAACGGCCCCGGCACTGGCGGCCCACTGGGGAAATGCCCGGTGCTTGCAACGGCCAGTTCGGCCCTGATTGAGATTTGTTGTTCTAGGGGCCACTGTGTCTCAAATTATTTTTTTCAGTGAAATATAGTGGGAACTCAGTATTGGAATGCTTAACATAAGCACCACTACTTTACATGAACACCGGTTACATTACACAGGGCTACATTCATTTTTCAGGCACAGGGAGATTAAGTGAATGGCCCAGAATCACAGGATGTTGAGCCAACACGAGACTCAAAGTTGGCAGCTCTAACAATTGTTAGATTCTGATAGGAGTTGTGCTTTGCAGAGCGCAACTAAATTAGACAAATTTACCATAGCGATGGCAATCCTCATGTACAACTACAGGTCAAGGGCGATGCAACTCTACCAGACACCTGCACGGAGTGTGAGCAGAAGGGCAGAGCCAGTCACAGAGAGCTTCTGCAGACCGTGCCATGGAAATACAAAGAAGGCACACAGCAAAAGACTGGACGCTCTGACAAAGTACTACCGCTAAGTAAGCAAGTGAGAACAGAGTCGCTCTCTGCACAGCACACCTATTGCCAGCGCGATCCTTGTTAAAAGGCGACTTTTCATACAGCGGCCTCGTGGGATGTTCAAGGCATTGTATTTGCGTAACTTATGCATTTTAGGCGGTGATGTGGACACCTGCACTTAATGCGTTAGTCTAACCCCTTGTTGCAGGGATTCTGCTTATACACAAAACTATGCGTAGAACCCCAGGACCTCAGTGAGTTGTGGTGTACCAGAAACTCACCTCAGAACCCAGAACCCAGTATCCGGCTAGCATAAGTGTCCCATTCGTTATCCGAGATTTAGCTCGGAGGTCCCAATGAAAAGACAACCCAGAACACGCGACTCAGTACATACTCAGGAATGGTGGGAATCGGAAATACCTGTTCGTATATTATTCTCACATCAGTCCACAACAAGAATCAACAGAGATACGGTGAAAATAAAAAGAGTTTATTTTTATAGACCACGTGTCCTAATATGCAGTACTTTGGCTAATACAAGCAGGCAAATGATTAAAATCAAAACCATCAACATAGTTACAATTCCATAGAATATAAAAGGGGTGATCATGTTATAATGACAGTGGATACTACCACTTTCCCTTTACTAAGAAGCTAATATTATTATTAGTCTAACAGAAGGTCTCTTAGGCTTGAATAGGGGACCCCATACCTCAAAGATCAGCTTAGTGAAATCACATCACAGGAGCATCAGGAGTCTTCTCGCAGGAAGGCTCGTCTTCGGTCTGAATAATAAACATGTTGTCCGTGATATTAAAAGCACCAACTTTCAGGTATGTGCAGCTGCTCGTGTGTTATGACTAAATAGTGGGTCGATCAACCTAGAGTGGAAAACATGCATTGTCTAACAACTCAGACTGTTTGTCACATCGTGTGCAGACCAAGGTCGCTTCGCAGAGCTCAGGATGGTAACAACAGATTGCTCTCGTGTGAGGCAAAACTCGAGTCAGCAGTTCGTTTAAGCAATAACATGTGAACGCAGTGTCATGTGCAAAAGCAGCAAGATGGCTTTCCAACTTCTGACGTGGTTATGCCAACATAACAATGTATGTACGTATTAAGGGAGTCCTTACTACATGCCCCCTTGATCGAAGCACTACTTAGTATGCAAGAAAAGAGAGAACGCAGAGTTCAAGCGCGACAGAGCAGAACAAGGCGTATCCAATTTAAAAAAGAACCGGTCAGTTCAGGCAAAGTTCGAACAGGAAAAAACCAAAAAGGGATAGAAAAAACAAAAAACCTCAAACGTGCCGTGGGAGGTGAAAAATGAAAAAACGCCTCACCGGGCAGAATTGCAGACGTACAGGGACAGTTCAAGACACGTGAGGAAAACACAGTGGACGAAAGTTCACTCAATCCATGAAAGTATATGCAGCATATGTGGCCACTGCTTCCAGCAGAAAATCATTGGCACGGCCACTGAAGGTTTCAGCCATCCAGTTAAGTAAAGAAAAGGAACATACGTGTTCTTCTATCAGCGGAGCCTCTAGCACCATCAGAGGGCAACCAGCGTGTACTTCCAAGTAACTCATATCCAAGAAGTCATATGCCGCTCTCACGACGTCCCAATTACCCAGGATACCATGCGCCGCACCGCAGGCCATAATCCGAACACCAGAACAGGCAGACTCGTGAGACACTAAGGGCCTCATCAGTCGATCAAAATCCGGGTCCGGAGACACCATGTTGGTTAAGCACAAATCCATAGGCCATTCAAAGGGACAATCTAGGCAATGGAAGACAGGTTGCACGCAGGTGAAGTAGGAATACCGGAAGGATAATCCATATGCCAGGCTCAAAGTCGCCAACGGCAGGACACCATAGTAACCAAGCATCCTGTCACGAAGAAGCTGCAGACGGGACAGGCTGACGTGTGGCACAGAAAGAGCAGCCATTCCGCAAGATGAAAAGTAAAAGTAGCACACCTACCACTAGCGCCAGAATTAAAGGGACACCTCCAAAGACGCTCGAGAAAATAGAATGAAAAAATGCCGTTATCACACCAAAAATAGTTTGGAGAGAGGTCACGAGGCCCGAGCCCACAAGTTTAAAAAAATGAGCCAGGCCAGTCGTGGACGAGGCATTGAAAATTGTTTGGATCAAAGCTCCAAAATGTAGGGGGAGGTCAGTATTCAAAAGCGCCTGTACCTCGGTGCGCGTATTTGCTACGTGAAGGACAAATGTTTCCCGGGAGGAAGTCAATGGCACCTCCTTTTGGGACAATAGCGCTCTTATTCTGCTCATCTTGTCGAACTCTGCTTTCAAGGTTGGAATTGAAGGCCAGATTGAAGCATCCAGCCTCCCATGCGGGGGTGGAAACAGGACGTTATTGCAGCAGACAACCCTCTGTGTTACAGTTACTATATACGGGATCCCTACTAACATCCCGCAGCAAGCTTCATTGTTTAAAATTAAATAACTACCGTTTGCAAGCAGCGTGAAAGATGGCGTAATCACTGGTACCGGGATACCTTTGAGGACGCAGGCCAAATTCGGAGCGTGTACATTACAAGCACCGTGCAATTGAATGTGCCTACAGACAACAGAATGATCAGGTGACGTTGTACATTCTTCACCCTTCAGATAAACCTCAGTACCGTCCCTTGTACATCTATACGTAAAGGGGAGGGACCACACTTCATGTATGAAAGCGGTACCCAGCTGTTCATATCTACCCAGAGCATAGTGTTTCATACAAGAGGTAAACTTAAAAAGCGCAAACGGTAGAGTTATCAATCCGTGTAAGAGCCACACAGCGGAGTCGACTTCCGCAACAGAGAAAGGTAACGGCTCCAATTTCTCAATATGGAGCAAGGAATATGTAGCATCCTTCATGGACATGAACTGCTGTTTGTCAGTAAGGTTAAAGGGAAGAAATAACGATGTTGTATTCAGATAGTCCCAAGGGACCTTCCCTGCCTTCAATGTTTGTAATGTCCATGCAAACTGCATAACAGAACGCAACTGGTTCTGACCATGATACAACACAGACATATCATCCTGCACAATATCCACAATTGAAGAAACAATATTATCTAACGTATAAATGCGAGAAGAAAGAGTGTTAATGCTGTTATCAATAACTGCTAATACTTTTTCCATATTAGCCTGATCAATAGCTCTCAATCTTGAAGCTGCCTCAATTTGCGACAGTTTCCATACTTCGTTGTAAATAGCATACGCCCATCTCCTGGATCTGCCACCCACAGGACCTTTAACAAAATCATTCAAATCTATTTTGTCATGTAACTTTGATAAATGAACTTTGACAGATGCCAAGGTGGAATGTCGCAGCCAGGACTGACATAATTTCCCTACAGAGTATGTAGTTACTGTATGCGACGACTCAAACCGGGGGTCCACGCGATCTTGCGTATACCCCGGTTTCAGTCCTAGAAAACGACGTTGACAGGTATCAGAACTGCTTTGCCAAATTAACCATCCCTCACTATTAAATTTCGAAATATTGAAAGATGAATTAGAAACTAATAACTGCAAAGCAGGAAGGGACAGATCTGTGTGATTATTCCAATTTGGGTAAGCACCCAGATCCGGCACAGAAGGCGAATTTAGTTTTTTAGAAGTGGCCAATCCGAAACAGGTGGTTTGGAAGATGGTTGCATTTAAAAACAACATATGATTTGGTACTAGACAGGCACGGTGTAAAGCTTCAGTTCCCTGAACCTGCCACGGTTTGGAACCCCAAACCGACTTAAGATCAATAGTAGCCTTCCATAGATCATAACCTTTGATTGACAACTCATCCATAAAGGACTTAGAATATAGCAATTTGGTGTGTGTCAGTCTAACCTTGGAGGCAGACTCAGGCTTAACTTTAAAATAAAAGGATGCCGGGGCTGAAACACCGAAATCAGTAAAATAAGTAAACTTATCAACTAATGTATGTGAACTGCCAAACGAGGGGGTGGGACAATGTTCCCACTGGGTAAAATTTACAAAATTTCTAAACGAATTCGATTTATGCAGGAAGTGATTGCCATAATGTTGAAAACAATACTGTTCCGCATAATTAGCCGCATTTTCATACAAATCCTCAGCATCAAAGGCGGCATAATATTTCAAATCTGAAAACAGTGCTTCAATGGCGTGTACATCCCAATCATCAGAACGTATGTTCTGTTTAACTACATCACCCATAGAAACACGAAATACATTAGGCACATTAATGACCTCTGTAGGCCCATGAATTTGAAATTTAACTGCATCCCATGCGATTCCATCCATGACGGGCCAGGCAGTAATATTCACAAAAGTCTGGTCCCTTTTCATGATGTGGGATGAGGAGTGGGGGGCCAAAGTTCCATTGATAAGTCTAATTGTCGATCTCTCTTTGAGATAATGGCCATCCACCAAACGGAAGAAAACTACAACAAATCCAATGGACATAAACAAAAAAATACCAAAAAGCATCAACCAGATGTATGTCCAAGGAGCTATCAAAAAATGTTTCTTAAACCAGCTCACAAAAACAGCAATGTTTGATGGGGGAGTTGAGGGCAAAGATTTAGTGTCAAAGGAAAAACGGGACTGGCCAAGCGCTGTAGATTGTAAAACAGGCGAGGGTCCACGTGTAGGATAAGCATACTCAGTCTCTTCGGGCAAACCACCAGCCGGTGGTATCAGCAAGGGATCAGTAACTGAATGCATCTCGATGGCAACATCAGACAAGGTGGTAGAAGCAGGAACCAACATCGAATGTCTTTGCATTGTCTGGTATGAAACTGCCGGAGTCATACTAAGAAGTATCGGCCACTCGCTGAAGTTTGACATTGTCAATAGAGATGTACCTGTTTTCTTTGCGACCAGGAAGTGGAGGTAAAATGACTGTTCTTGTACCCTGCACTCCAAGCACTGGAACTGGTGCACGATAAGAGGGGCCGAACTCCTTCTTGTTCTCCACCTTCTCACGGACCAGATCTCCAACTCGGGGTAGCCAGCCGACTACCGGAATCTGAACCTCCGCTTCAGACGTGGAGGGCAAATGTTCTTTCGAAAGAGAGTCTCTGGCTTCTTGTAGAGTCTGCAAAACAGCACAGTGATCATCTACGTCAAAGGGTGCGGTCGACGCCGCAATGTCTAGACCATCAAGGTCTGGAACAAACATTCTGATTCCGAAGAGCATCATGTACGGGGTCCGCCCACCCAGAGACCTTCTAGGGAGATTATTTAGTGCACGTTGGACGTTATACAAATGGGCTAGCCAGTTCCGGCCTGTGCCTAAAACACGTGCTGTCAATGATTGCTTTAAGTCACGGTTCATTCGCTCCACCACACTATTACCCTCAGGTCGGTAGGGAGACGAAAATTTGACTAGGACCCCCAAATTTTTAATAGCCTCCTTGTAAGCCTTAGAGGCGAACGCAGGGCCCTGATCAGAATGGAAGGTACCACACGCAAAAGTTCCCACAAAGACACGCAAATCCCTGATGACAGTCCGCGAGTCAGCACTCCTTTGTGGCCATACCCATAGAAAACGTGTGCACGAAGCCACTGCAACCAAGATGTACTTGTACGCAGTATCAGAAGAAAAAGGACCGCAGTGATCTAAATAAACACAACCAAATGGCTTATTAGAGATGTACAGCTGTGTCTGTGGTGGGCGCGCAACAGTAGAAGGTTTAATCTGTTGGCAAATGTCACAATCAAGAACATAAGCGCGCGCTTGTTTATATAAACCAAACCACCAGTAACGTTGTTGTAGCAGAGATATTGTAGCTGACACACCGGCGTGGGCTGACGCCAACCCCTCGTGCGCAGCCAAGATCAGTGCTGGTCTGCAGTCCGCGTTGGGAATAATTCTATCACCAACGTCGTTAATCCTCACTAATGGGACGTTATCAGGACTTAAATGATAAATATACCGAGAGGGAAAACCCTTCGGGTAATCTCCTCCCTTCTCTGTAGCAGCAATAGCTGCCAAGATGTCATCATCAATCTTACTTTTGGATCTTGTAACTGCTGCCACTAAGTATGTAGCCACTGCTGTTTTCGCTGCCTCGTCAGCTAAGCTGTTGCCGACAGCATGGACACCAAGTCGTTGGTGACCCAGAGTGTGAATAACACTCACGAGAGGGAGACGTTCTTTAAAGTCTGCCACTCGAACCCAAAGCGTTTTATGCTTAATTGTGCTACCTTTAGTGTCTCGATAATCATTCTGAGACCAGAAGTGTAAATTGTCATTGTAGGACTGGACACAGTAGAAGGAGTCACTCACTATAAGAGTAGTGACTCGGGGATCAGCAAACTCCAGTGCAAGCACCAGAGCCCGGAGCTCCGCTAATTGCGCGGTACAATCACCCAATGACTGCGTATGCACTGCATCAGATTGGAATTCACCATTTACGAATGTACCTACGACAATTGCGCAAGCCGCTGAATAAGCGTGCTTCGATCCAATTGCGGGTTGCGCAGACCGTCAGTGTATATGACACAATGGTATTCCTCGAGCGGGCGCAAAGACAGAGGTGCCGGATGAACGAATTCATACTGCAAGTACTCTTGAGTCTGTAATGAGGCATCAAAGATGTAAGTGACGTCTGGCGACGTCAGTGTTGTGGCCCATTGTATCCACCGTGGATGCAAAGCTTTAGAATTTGGTACACTTGCTTTAGTCACTGCCTCTAAAGCAGGATATGGAGTTACAACCAGAATCTGTTTCCCATGCGACAGTGCGCGTTCCTTGAGGATCGCCATCTGCACAGCAGTCAGAACTTTTTAGACCGTGGAAAAACGTAATTCAGCAGAGGTGTACAAGTGGGATTTGTACGCAATGGGGACTGTGTCGCCCTCATTGAACGTCAAATACGTGAACCCCACGGCGCCTGGTACTATTCTTATTACCAGGTTAGTGCGGTTATCACGTGTCAGCAAGTATTGTGAAGCAAGAAGGTCAGCCTGTAAAGACTGTAAAATTGCAGAGTGTTCTAGCTGCCAGCTAGATTTCGAAAACGAAGGCTGTACCAAGGCGTAAAGCGGCTTGATACGCTGGGCATAATCAGGAATGTACGTTCGGCCGAAATTCAGAAAACCCAGCAGAGATTGTAATTTCTTCAGTGTCGTAGGAGCACTTAAGCGTGCACACTTTTCCAGAAAGTTGGGGCTAACCCCTTACCTTCATTGTTGAGCTCGTAGCCCAAAAACAACACCGTATATTCTGCGATGTGAGACTTCGCAAAATTGAATTTGTAGCCATAGTCAGCAAAACTCACGATAATATTGTCAACCCGAGACAGATGCGGCATCAGCTCATCATCCGTAAGATAGATATCGTCAACATAGGAGTATGCTTCGGGGTCTATTCTTTCTAAGAGAGAAACCACGCGAGCAGAAAAGACGCCAGGGCTATTTTTGTAACCCATGGCTAATCTTGTAAACTGTTTTTGTTTTCCGCCTGAAGTAAACGCTGCCCACTGGCTACTCAGTGTGGACAGGTTGTGGCTAAAAAAGCCATTGGAAATGTCAAGTGTCGTTTTAAATCTTTTACGCACGAGACTGTCGACCAAAGCCGAACTATGTGTATTTTGTACCGCGCAGGTCCGGCAATGGGAGTTTAGGTGCCGGTAATCCAAAACTAAACGGTACGAGCCGTCAGGCTTCGTTACAGTGAATAAAGGGTTATTCATAGGGGACACACATGTTTCAATAACACCCTGATATTCCAATTGTTCAAGGATTGCCGCGACGTGGGGTCTAGCTTCACGACGCATTGGATATTGAGGTTGAGGCTGGGGCATAGACCGCAATGGAATCTAATGGCAGGGGGACAATCTGTCCCATCCCACCTGAGTACGATACACCGCCGGCGCAAGCGCAAGCGCCCACTCCTCAGCATACACTTCAGCTTGGTCCTTAGGCACTGTGTGCGCAAAGGACGGGAGGATTACTTCCTCCCCTCTAGGAGCCTCCAAAATGAAAGCTGGGGGCCAATCTGCCTCCGCTAGGAGGATATCATAGGTGGTGGTCAGATTATCCCAAAAAATCCCTTTTATTGTACGTTGTATGTCACCCTCAATTAATAAGACTATTTCATAAAGTCTGTCAGGGGGAGCCACTCTGGTGTCAGCTGTTTCAACAGTAACCGAGATATCAGTTGCTGTCACCACCAGAAATGGACGCAGAGCTTGACGGACTATTGTAATTTCCGCTGCGCTGTCCAGGAGCATCAGCGCCCATGTCCGGTTCCGAAGCTGTGTCCGCACTATCTGAGGCATACCTTGCCGTCAGAGCCGCCACTTTCTTCTTCTGAAACGGGGGTCTTTGTCGTGCAAATTCGTCCTGCTTGCCTTTACCCTCAGTCTGTCGGGGCTGGTCACGCTGTTGTGGAGCACCCCGACCTTTGCCACCGCCTCCGCCACCGGACTGTGTATCCGATGTTTCCTGTGAAGAACGAGGAGAGCGCTGTTCAGAAACCTGAAATCTATCAGGAGACTTTATAGCAGCACGATCGCGCAGATCATAAGTGCGTTCACTACTAGACTGTACGGGAGAGGCAGGCCGAGAGCCCTGTTTCTGTTGCTGCTGCTTACCCTGTTGTTTAACCTGCCATTTTTGTTTAGGAAAAAAGGGCCGTTCGTCCTTACCAGACGTTTCTGCCTTACCCTGCTGTTTTAGATCGGGATTCTTTATTACAGGCTTAACTCCTAAAGAGCTACGACCCAAATCCCGATATGCCTCTGCGATTATTTTCGCAAATTCCTGCGGTTTGTCCTCCTCAGCAACTCGTTTCAGTTCATTACGAACCTGGAAATGCAAAGCATCACCCTTCAGGTTACCAATTATCATGGTAGCCACCAGGTCAAATTGACCGAGGAGCCGCATCCCTAACTCTATCGCAGACTCCGCACCATGGTTCTCTTGAACTCTTTTGATAACGGAGGGCAGCTGCAACATAGACGGAGTGCCAAAGCACTGCGCATACGTCGCTGCAAAGACCTTGCCCCAATTTACACAATCATCTATGTGGGGGACCAAGTCTTTAGGCAAACTAATGGTGAGGATCCTGTGTTTCTCCACAGGAGTAGTATTCGGGTAAACCGCTTCTATTTGGTCAAATTTTTCAGCAAGCCAAAAGGGGAAATCATCCCTAGTTTGGGGGCGCTTGCCCATAACAGAATTAACCATAACAGGACTAATGACCACCGCGTGATGATCAGTAGGCTGTCCCGCAACAGCAGGTGCCCCCGCCTGCATATTGCGTGACACATACTGCACTAACGCCCTATATACCGTAATGAGGGCAGTGTGTAGTACACGCAACTCAGCCACCGTCACCGTGAGGTAACGGGGATGAGGCGTAAATCCGGCTAGTACCGGCCAAGTGGCCCCTGCAATTGACAAAGGGCCCATTCTCGGCGGTATAACCACATGGGGAAGGGCGCCATTAAACCAAATATGGTGCTGCCAAGCAGATATTGGTATTTCCTGTGTCCTATACGGCGTATAGTTCGCCGGCACTGCAGCGGCAGTGTAAGAATGAAAGGTGTCATCATCCCCCACCGCTGGAATCGTCACCCAAGAGTAGAACAACTCATAGGGATGAGCCGCATCGGCTCCCACCACAAAGATGACGTTCATACCAGTGTCCGGTACCCCATACTGCGTCAAATGACGTTTCACAGCCGCACGGCTCTGCGCCGCAATCTCCACCGACATTAGGACAACACACACTTGAAACTATCAGTAGCACAAGGGTCCAATAACCTTTTTAATTATCAAGCTTGAAAGAACCTATATCAATAGACCTAGGTAGGTTTTAAATCCGTCAGACTTGTTATCCGGAAACAAGAATGAGGGTGTTGTGGACAAACGCGAGCACTACTAAGGCGTTTCAACTCATAGACCAAACGTTAGGTGCGCCATGTTGCAGGGATTCTGCTTATACACAGAACTATGCGTAGAACCCCAGGACCTCAGTGAGTTGTGGTGTACCAGAAACTCACCTCAGAACCCAGAACCCAGTATCCGGCTAGCATAAGTGTCCCATTCGTTATCCGAGATTTAGCTCGGAGGTCCCAATGAAAAGACAACCCAGAACACGCGACTCAGTACATACTCAGGAATGGTGGGAATTGGAAATACCTGTTCGTATATTATTCTCACATCAGTCCACAACAAGAATCAACAGAGACACGGTGAAAATAAAAAGAGTTTATTTTTATAGACCACGTGTCCTAATATGCAGTACTTTGGCTAATACAAGCAGGCAAATGATTAAAATCAAAACCATCAACATAGTTACAATTCCATAGAATATAAAGGGGTGATCATGTTATAATGACAGTGGATACTACCACTTTCCCTTTACTAAGAAGCTAATATTATTATTAGTCTAACAGAAGGTCTCTTAGGCTTGAATAGGGGACCCCATACCTCAAAGATCAGCTTAGTGAAATCACATCACAGGAGCATCAGGAGTCTTCTCGCAGGAAGGCTCGTCTTCGGTCTGAATAATAAACATGATGTCCGTGATATTAAAAGCACCAACTTTCAGGTATGTGCAGCTGCTCGTGTGTTATGACTAAATAGTGGGTCGATCAACCTAGAGTGGAAAACATGCATTGTCTAACAACTCAGACTGTTTGTCACATCGTGTGCAGACCAAGGTCGCTTCGCAGAGCTCAGGATGGTAACAACAGATTGCTCTCGTGTGAGGCAAAACTCGAGTCAGCAGTTCGTTTAAGCAATAACATGTGAACGCAGTGTCGTGTGCAAAAGCAGCAAGATGGCTTTCCAACTTCTGAAGTGGTTATGCTAACATAACAATGTATGTACGTATTAAGGGAGTCCTTACTACACCCTGATGCGTGGTCCTTATGAAGGTTGACCTATGTGTTTGCAGATCTCTGTAACTGTGACAGAGACCTCTGCATAGAAATGTTAGGAGAGGCGGAGGCAGAGGTCTCCGCACATAGGTTTGTGAACAGTATTTTGTAGTAAATGAGTGGCACTATTGTAGTAGTACTAAATGTATCAAAAAGTCCTGTTTGTGAATATGCCTCCTAGTATTCGGATGTTTGATAGCTATCTGCTTGTGGAAAGTAGTCAGCTATATACAAAAGCAAGTCAACATTGTCACATTAATGCCAGACCTGTTAGCTTTGCCGTTGCTTGTGTATTTTAAGTATGTAAATAAATGCCTGCTCCATTTTTGGGACCAGGAGGGTTACAGTAAAGGAGGAATGCCTGTTTTCATCAGAATGAAAATTTCAAAATGCATTTACCTGTTGCTTTAGTGGCAAGACAATTCTAAAATATAGATCTAGCACTTCCCAGTGTGAGGATTGTGGTGTAATATATAGTGTGGTTGTGTGACTTCTCCATGTAATGTTCACAAAACCGTCTTTGGTCAGGCTTGTTTGTAAAACCTCTAGCTCAACCCTGGGTACCTGTGGCGGCTTCGAGCAGCAAGGCTGAAACAAAACAACTAGTATAAAGTATTTAGGAGCACCAAACAACAGAATAAGAAAGTCACACAACATGAAAGAAATCTGACACAATTAAAAATAGATTATATTTTATGAATTTTTAGACACCAAGATGAGCAAAATCCACCAAAGGGTTTTGAAGATATAGATTTTAAATAAAACGTGAATCCCAGCTTTTTAGTCCATAGCACAAACAAGCATTTGGTAACTGTAAAATTTGAGAGCTTTCTAAAACTTTTAATGAGTTGTGTTCGTCTGCTCTGGCCCGGACTGAGTGACCAATTCCAACAGGGAGAGGGTCAGCGGAGCCAATAAGGAATATTAGGACAGTTACCTGGTCATCAAAGCAGTCTCAAGTCCAGGAGTGGTCCTGCATCTGAGGATACAGGATGCCAAGAATGCTATAGTATGTTTAGGGTGCTGTGCAGTCATCGGGGGTCTTCATGGGGTTATACCTTGGTCCACGGTAAAGGGGGGTGATTTTAGCCACACGATCGATGTCCCTCGAAGTCCTCTGTGGTCCAGCAGAAGTCAAGTGATAATTGGGCTACCGGTTTCCGATCACAGAGAGTCCAGCGGTTTCCTTTGGAGAAGGCTAGTGTCCCTATTTGGTGACCAATCTGCACTCTGGGGACTCTCCAGGGTCCTGCAGAATAGGGTGCAAATTTTGAGAATCGAGGAGAGGTATTCTTGGCTGCACATTTGTGGTTATCTGTGATTTGGTGAATGTGGCTACTGACCGGCCCAATCGAGCTACTTCAGCTTTTGTGGCCCTGGTGTTGGAACAAAGTCAAGCGACTGACTCTTGGAGTTCACCTTTTCAACCTTGGGCTCTGGAGCAATTTTTCTATGAGCCAGGCACCATAGGCACAGACCTCCCTTTGTTAACCCCAGGAGCCGCAAGAGCAGTCCAGCGGTTGGGGCAGCTTCTCTTGCTAGTTCTAGAGGTCAGCGGGGCAACCCTTCTTCAGTCTTCTCTCCAGTCCAGATGTAGTCTGAAGTCAGGTTGCCAGAGGTGCCATATTTATGCCCAGAACGTGCCCTCAGGAGATGAAGAGGTCACTATCCAGTGGACTACTAGGTTCCCTCCCACCTTATGATGCCGTCTGACTATGTGTGGCATCTTAGCTATCCCACAGTGTACTATTCTGCCCACTCCCAAGATGTCTGAACCTCTCTCTTGTTGTGGAGAACATGGCAGCCCACCCTACACACCCAGGCAAAAACCATTTTGGCAACTGGTCTCCGCTCTCTGTTCCCACTGCCAGCCTGTCTACCTGAACAAAGGAGCAGGCCCTCTCGAGTGAGGTTGCCATTTGCCCATCAAAGATGGCTTCTCCTTTGATGCTCACGTTTTAGGCCAACACCGTGTGTGGCTTCCTGCGAGGAGAAGGTTACGCCTCACTCTCTCCGGTAGGCCTCTATTGCTCCTGTACTTGGGAGTCATTAGCACTCCTCCCCGGAAGGGCAGAATGCTGTCTGGTGGCCAGTATCTGTGAATGGCCACTGAAGAAACTGAGTAACTGAGTGGCAGCTTTATAAAAGTTGCCCTTCCTTAAAAATGACAAAAAATTCACCTTGGGTATTAAGTCGGGTTTAATGTCATGATTAATTTGATGCCTTGAAGCACCCATTTCAGTGGTCCCATTCAGGAGTTAGCACAGCTGAGGAGCCAGAGTGTAATACTGTACTTGCTAATGGGACCACCGGCCTTTCCATTGTAAAAACTACAATTTGGGGCTTATAATGTTAGGGCATATGAAAGTGCATGTCCTACTTAACAATATACAGCTCCCTGCCTAAGGGCTCGATAGGCCTTCCAAAGGGAAGACATATATATCATTAAGAGGGATGTGGGCTCAGTCATTGGTTTAAGTGGCAAAGTCGAACTAGCAGTTTAAAACTGTTCTTCTAGTCTACTGGGGCTGGCTGGGAGCCATGCTGTACCTTATCACACTCAGGCTGGCACAATCAGTGGTGCAGCCCTGGGTAGACACTTTAACTTACAGGCCCTGGGCACCCTTGGTACCATATACTGGGGACTTAAAAGTAAGTTAACTTATGGCAATTGGGGGTAGCCAATTCTACATACATTTTGTAAAAGGTTAAAACACTGGCACTGAGGTCTTGTTACCAGGCCTCAGTGCACTCTCAGAGTTAAAAAAAACATCAACCAAAATATGGGGGTGTTCATCCAAAATGAGTCATTTCCTTACACACGATCAATGATTTCAACTGTACACTCAACAAATAATTATTTTTGCCAACTTGCCTGAATAATAAATTATGATTCCCAGAGAAATAAAGTATCGCTTGCAAAAAGGTCAGCCTTGGTGTGCTTAAAATGCATATATACTGCATACAAACAGTTACAAATTGTTATAAGTATCCCTTTTAACATTTTTTAAAGACCTATGTCACTTATCGTATTGGGATGGATTAGGTAACATAACGGGATAACATCCAGCAGCCACAGAAATGTTGAATACCTTTGTGTACAAAAATGATGAACAGCCGTAACAATGTTTGCTCAAACGAAGTAGCCCCACACTACAACTACAAGCACTGCACTACCAACTTCAGAGCAACACACTGCCACCCAAGACCACACACTACCAAACTAAAAACCACACTTCCATCCACTGCACTACACTACCCCAGCTCCGCATTACCTATGACTAGCAGTGCATCCCCACCTCCCTGCCCTACACTACTGCCTTCTGGCACCACAGAAGCCCATTGCAACATACAGATACCACTATAACTCACTTAGAATTACATGACCATTCGCAGCACTTCAGTACAATGTCCTATAACTGCACTTTCAAAGCGGAGCAGAGTACCACTTCCTGCATTACGACTTCCAGATAACAACACTACCACACTGAAGTACTGCACTATCACCCCCATGGTCTCTGTAATCCCTCAGAAAATCACATCTTCCACTCTAATACACCGCTACCCTTCCCCGGAACATTCCCATGCCACTATACTACGACCTTATAATACTGCATTGCTATCACAGATTAGCACTACCATTGTACAACACCACATTAATATCCCATTCACATAGTTTGCCAACAGATCTGCACAGTTCTAGCGCTCCAAATCACTGCACTGACTCTATTTAAATGCTTCCTGGACCACCACACTACTACCTCCCAGCACCATATTAGCCCGTCCCACAGCACTGCCAGAAATGAGCTCTGCATAGAAACTCCCCAACAACACATTAAAAGCACTGCCAGGGGTGCGGCCATGGTGGTGTCCAGATAGAACACAACTAGAAGAGCTCCGGTTTGGCCTACTTTAAGCCCCATCCAATAATGCTGCTTGGGGAGCCTCGGTCTAACGGAATTGAGGCGGCCCAACAAGAAAGCAATGCCTGCCTGAGGAGCTACTGTCGGCATGCGGTGGGACTCGAGAGGGAACCGGGGGCCTCCAAGAATGCTGGGCGGCGGCCCTTTTAAAGGAGGCCAGAACAGCAGGGTAGGCACAAGGCTGAGTTGACTGGTCCAGCAGTGGAGCGGAAACTGCCAGATGGTCACTCGGCGTCAAATACTGGACTTGCGTCCTGAATGTGGACCCTAGAGGGGGTGCTGTCAGAAAATCGGCCTCTGCCTGAAGCATGTCGGGGGCTGTGGCCCGACCCATCCTACGACGGGAAGACGACAGCAGCTGAGTCCAGGCCTCGAGCCGGGGCAGATCTGAGAGAACCTGAGCTGGCACGGGGTCCTGGGCCGTAGACTTATGGGGGGCAGCTTGGGCCCGGACTCTAATTGGACGGGCTGGCTGGAGGGCCATGTACAGCTGAGGTACTGCGGGCCTGAAAACCAGATTTACTCCTTTTGCGGTCAGCAGGAAGCAAGCCAATACCTGCTCCCAGGCGATGGCAAGACCCCGCTTGTCTTTCACGAAAGGACAAGCCTGTGACAAGAGCTGAGCACTGCGCGAGAGCAGCTGGCGCAGGGGATTGGCCCTTGTATCGGCGCAGCCAGTTGGGAGGTTGGGAAGTAGTGTGTGCATCCCCCTGTCCTGCGGTCTGCCACCACACACCCAGGGGCACACCCAGAACATTACAGTACAGGTTGGGACAAAGCAATTGAAAAAAAATCATTGTAGGCACTCATTGCACAAACAGCCTGCGCCCTCATACCATCATGGACCCTGCCCATTGTTTAACCCTGCGCACTCCTTGCTGGAGAGGAACTGCCCCTGGCCAGTGGTGACTCCTCTGCTATGGCGGACGGGTGTCGCCCCCGCCACCCTCAAAGGTTGAAAAATGAAACAATAATAAAACATGTTTATTATTGTTTTCTCTTTCAACTTCTACGTGCTGCGTCCTGGGGGTGTGGACATTGGGGGCAGTCAGGAGAGGGAGTGGTAAGGAGCACTGCTATCAGTGCGCATGTGGGTTTGGCCGGCTGTCTCAGGTTGTCGCCAACCCAGCTGCGTTGCTGGGTTGGAGACAGCAAAGCACAGGCTCCCATCCCAGTCTCTCGGGGAGTGCAAATTCCCAGCGCTCAGGCCAATCCTGATGCTGTTTTCAAACATGAAAGCAGCGTCAGGATTGGCTGCAGGGAAGCTAGGGAGCCTGTGCTGAAGCAAGGACACGGAAAAGAGTGCCAGGCGGCAGGCGGAAGCTAAGTTCTTTTTATTTTATTTTTTAAATATTTGTTATCCGTTTACCCTCCCCCCCGTTCCGCCGCTCCGCCCTCACACCAGCCACTACTGGCAGGGGCGGTTTCTCCATTAGCGCTCAGGGGCTGCACCCCTCTGAAATTCCTATTCATTTAAAAACATATTAAATAGATCAATCTATTTAGAGATACAAGCGAATAAGTACCTATCTTATTTCACATGCTTTACTTAATCTTGAATTCCCCAAGAGTAGGCTATTTTATAATGTTGTTGTTTATCTGTATTTTTTCTGTGCATACTTTGAGGCTTGAGCCATGCCAGGTGTTTATGAGGGGCTCCGATAGAGCACGCAGGCGCTAAGGCTGAAGCAAAACAAAGTGCCTTTCAGTGGTTTGGCCTCTCTACAGAGCACACAGAACAATGTTTATGTATTCCATTTGCAACTGACATTATTTGGATATATGTGTGAAGGGGGTACACAGATGTCAAAATATTTGCAAGGCAAAAGTAAGAGAAATTAAATCGCTTACATTTGAGGGAGTGCAGTGCATGTTTGGGGGCAGTGAAGTGACAGAGATGCGAAGAAGTGCATTCGGGGAAGAGTGAAAAGGGGATGCTGAAGAAGAAAGAGAGGTGGTTGAAGATGTGCAGATGGACAAGATATGCAGAGAAAAAGAGGATACATATTTAACATAAAGCACACATAACTGAAGGCCAAAAATCCTACAGGCCTCAATGCTTTAATTGACAGACTCACAGTTTCAGATTTGAAACATTTTGAATGTTAATTATTTATACCAAATTATTGTTGTTACTCATCTATCTTAAATGACTAACACCCAAGAGGGTGTGGCTTAGCGCGTCAAGATGGCAGTCGCACTCTGAGAGTGCTCCGGACCTCTCTGTCATCCGCGCCACAATCCACTGCCATCAGCCTACTACATACCCTCACGCCGGCTGCTGAGGCCTCCGTCCTGCCCACGGTGCCCGACGAGGTATTTGTTGTCACTCTGCCTGCCTGTGGAGTCGACTTCTCTGCCCCGGCTGCAGACGTACCTTCCCAGCAAGATGGCAGGGGCTGCCTCCTGAGGCCCTTCTGTGTCCCGGTGCAGGGTCAGGTGGCCAGCCTGATAGGAGTTGCGGGGCCTTGGCGACTGGCTCGGGCCCCCCCAGCGGATTCTCTACTGCCGGTGAGACGGACTCCTTCCCCTTTCCTGGCACACCGCTGAGAAGGCCCCTTCTCCTGCCCAGCTGGGATTGCTGTTGCCGCCGGCCCTCCTCGCGGCACCGAGGTTGTGCGTTTAGGGTTGTGGATGCCCGGGCTGGCTATCAGCCACCAGGTCGGGTGGCGGTGTCCGGACGCCTGAGCCCCCTTCTATGAGCAGCCTGCGGCCTGTGCCCCGAAACTCACCTGGACACCGCCGGGGATCCCGGGTGCTCCTGACGTACCAGGGCTCCTGGGCCTGCTCCCTGAGGCCTACCTCGAGGCTTGGTCTTCCCGGGATTGCTTCCCTGGCCGGCCCTGCTCTTCGCTGTTGCTCGGGCTGCCGATGCGGCCGCACCGCCCCTCCTTCTGCCTGGTGATGGTTGACCTCCTGGACTCTCCGCGACTGCCTCACCCCACTGCCGGATCCAGCAACACCCCCTGAAGGCCTCTGGGCCTACTGGTTGCTCCGAGGCCTGGCTGCCGGTATTGCTGGACTGCGAGGGCGCTCCCCACCCTATCTACAACCGGGGGCACGCCAATTATATCTATTGGGGCCACCTCACCTCCGGCCGTGGTGGTTGCCTGCGAAGAGCGGCCTGGACGGGGCTTGGAGGTGGCCAGCTACTCCCTACATTCCAGGTCTTCACCGAGACGCTACGAGGAGGTGGGTGCCATCTACTCCTGTGACTGGGGAACCGGGGGGGAGCTACTGGTGTTCTCCGTGTGTCCATGGTCCCCCACTCCACATGGTGACTCCCGGGGGCTTGGCCTCTGCCCTGTGGCTCCCCACTCCTGCACCCCGCTCTGGCTTTAGACTTACAGACAATGCATTGGAGACTGAGGGCCGCCAGGGAAGACGTGGCTGCGCCAATTGGGCGGTTGGAGGTCCTAGCTCTGGGGGGCCCCGCGGATTGGTGCTCACCTGCTGTCATCAGCCGCACCCACTGAGCGGCGGGAAGTGCCCGGCACCGGCCCCCCCCTTCTCTTCCGAGATTTGGATGCCCTGATACCCCTTCTGCGAGGCCCGACCCGACCCCACTGACCAGTTGCCGTGGTCCACCTGCCCCTAACCTGGGAGAGCTGTCATGCGGGCTGCCTCTGTCTTGTGGGCGAGCCCGGGGGTGAGGCAGAGTCAGCCGCAATCATCGAGCGACGAAGGGAGTCTCCCCTTCTCTCCTATCCCCCATCTTGTCTCCACTTGGCCTGGCGGGGCCCACTGCGGGATTGAGGGGCAGCGTCCCCCCTGATTCGGCCGCTGCTTCGGACAGCAAAGGGACATTGAATCCCCGCACAATCCTGACAAGTCCCCTGGCGCTGCGGAGTAGTGCGTGGATTCGATGCCCAAGCCCAAGCATTGACGGCTTAGGTGTTAGATTCCTCCCACCGGAGTTCATCAACCTGGACCTGCCCGCCCACCGAGACGCCTCGCTCTTGAGCTCGCAACAGAGATGGGTCGCGATTGCACCCTGAAGACACCCGCCCCGCAGACCCAAACTAAAATAGACCAATACACTACCACTGACCAGAGTCTGGCAGAGGCAGCTGCGGGTGCCCCCCCCCCTCGCCGGAGGTGACCTTTCAACCATCCTACAGGCCATTAGCACCTCTCAGGCCTCGGTGGAGGGTTAGATTGGCGAGATGCGGGTGGACGTAGCCCTTATCGGCCAGGACCTGCGCAACGCCACAACAAGAATTTCGAAGGCTGAGTCGTGCCTCTCTGTGGCTGAGGACGACTTAGGTCAACTGAAAACCCAGGTGGCCCGCCTACAGACTCAAACCTCGGCACTACATCGATGGGCTGAAGACGTAGAAAACCGCTCCTGGCGTAATAATCTGCGCCTCATAGGATTCCCTGAGGGAGTTGAGCAGGGACGGGCGGACACCTTTGTGGAGACATGGGTGAAGTCACGGATACCCAAAGACGCTCTCTCTGTGTGGTTCGCAATTGAACGCGCCCATCGCTCCCTAGCTCCCAGGCCTCCTCCTGGGGTGCCATCTCGTCCCCTCATTATTCGGATCCTCAACCTTTGGGACAGGGATGCAATCCTTTGGGAGGCGCGGGCCCATGGCCCCCTGAAATACCAGAACAATACAATTATTTTCTTCCCAAACTACACGAAAGAAGTACAGGCCCAACGCCGCAGCTACACGGAAGTCAAACAAAAACTTCGCAATTTGGGCCTGCGATATGGCCTGCTCTTTCCGGCCCATCTCCGAGTCGTTTTCCAAGGTAAAACATTCTTCTTCGACACCCCATAGGCGGCCTGGACCCGGCCCCCTTCCCCCACTGCTTTATTGACATCTCCACGGTCGCACTCGTCCCCTCCCAAGCCGCAGCGGAGGACAAATCGATCCCGCACGAGGGGGGACTGTAAGAGGGGGCCTTCACGCTCGCCGGGCACAAGATCCCAATTGTTGGTTTCCTCTGAGGTTCCTCCAGCTCTTGATGGCCAAAGCCGAGCCAATTCCCTGAGTGACTTCAGGCATGGTCCTGACCTGTCTGAGACGCTGCTCCCTGTCCTATTGGACTCTGACCTATCTAGAAGTCCTGCACTCCTGGGATCCAGCGACGACATTGCAATCTGACGATGGAGGCCCAGGATACTGGATTTGAGGCAGAACTCTTTGATTGTTTCTTGCTTTCACTTAAGCTGATGACACGACGACATCCGTCTACATGGAGGGGTCCATCATTGCCACAAAATGCACTGCTAAACGTTTTAGATTCGCTCTCTGTTATTGTTAATCTTTTCTTTTCAGGGCGACAGATGCTTCAATTTCAGAAGTATAGGTTGGGGGGATTTGGGGGGATTTGGGGAGAAGGGGAGCCATTGCCCTCTGGACCTTTTCTCTTTTGGCTTCGTTTGAGCCATTGGTTTTTGTTTTTCATGACAGCTCATCACATGCACACACCACGGCCATTGACAGGAGACGTATCACCACGCGCCAGCCTCATCCTTCTATCCTAGCTGCGAGGAGTCGCCTCGCCTGGGACCCAGGCCCCTCCAACCCTACTTACCCCCACGCCATCCACCCCTCAGATGCCTGCCCACGGTAGATCCCTCCACGTCTTGTCGTGGAATGTCAATGGTTTGTTAGATCGTATTAAATGTACAGCAGTCCTTCGGGGAGCCCAACGCCAAACGCCTGATGCCCTCCTCCTTCAGGAGACACACCTCCTGGGAACCCACTGTTCCTTTCTCACCCGATACGGGTTTGACAGGGTCTGGCATTCTGGTTTCACGCGGGGCTCCCCGGGGGGACCATACTGACTCGAATAGGTCTCCCATTCACCCCAGTACATTTGACGGCCGACACACAAGGTTGTTATGTGGCTTTGACCGGTAGGCTTAAAGGACAGGTTCTCATCCTACTATCCGCATACATCCCTCCAGCCACACTACACTTCAGCATCTCACAGAAGTAATCTCCGCTCTCTGCTCTCCCTCCGGTTCAGACAATAATTGAGGGTGACTTCAATGCGGTAATACAGCCGTCCCTTGACACGACAGGTGACCCCACCTCATCATGCCTCGCCACTGCCAATCGGTTCTCGGACTGGTCATCTGCCCTTGGCTTGTGCGATGCCTGGAGGATCTGGAACCCCCAACGGGAACAATATACCCATACTTCCGCGGCCCATCATACCCACTCCCGCATTGACTTGATCTGACTGCCGGCCACCGACTGCCAACTGGTTTCTGGTGTCTCTATTCTCCCCCGTGGAATCTCGAACCACTCCCCTATTTCCCTCCGAATGGGACATGCCACCGGTGGGGTGCGCATGGTCTGGCGGTTAATCTCATGGTTCCTACATGATGCGGAGATCAAAGACACGCTCACAGTGGAACTGAAGCATTACTTTCTGGCCAACAAAGGTTTGGTCCCTTCTTTGGGCACACTGTGGTAGGCCGATAAGGCCACCTTACGTGGTGTGGCAAGAGGTCTGGTTCACACGAAACAGATGACACAGACTGCCCGTCTGACCCAGCATGAGGCTCAGGCTGCGCAGCTGGAGTTGAATCCTGGAGACACGGACGATGTTCATCCCGCTAGACAGCTCGCGATGATACAGAAGGAGATTCACCAGGTCTCCCTGGACTCGGCCAAGACACTGTGGCGCTCCTCTGTGGCCCGTGTTTATGGGTGGGGCGACAAAAACGGAAAGCTGCTCCACAATCTGGTCTCCTATCCCAAGGCCAACCGAATTATCCCTGAAGTCTGTGACACTGCTGGTACCCACCACTGTACCTTGCAAGCTATCGGCCAGGCTTTCGCTGGATACCACGCCCAGCTCTACTCTGCTCGGTCCTCTGAGGCCTTTATGGTTGAACTAATAGAGCAGGCGGGGGTTCAGCTCCCCCGCATTGCCCAGGCCGACTCGGCGGACCTTGACCTTCCATTTACTTCTGAGGAGATACATGGAGATATCGCTCTACTGCATTCCGGAAAGACACCAGGGCCGGACGGCTTCCCTTAGGAATATTACGCGACAAACCGTGACTTATTGGTCCCCCACTTGGTTGACCTCTTCCAGCATGTGGTCGAGACGGGCTCCTTCCCCTCGGAGACTGATGTGGCCACTATCGTGGTCATTCCAAAGACCCAGCCACCCTCTCTCTCCTGTGCGGACTACCGCCCGATCTCCCTCATCAATACTGAAATGATAACCTTTGCCACTGTCTTGGCTCAACGTCTTCGTTCCCTACTGCACGAATTGATCCACCCGGACCAATGCGGCTTTATGCCTGCCCGTGGCACCCGGCATTGCCTACGACGCCTCCATCTCGCCCTCGCCCACCACCACCTACTCACCCCGTATCTGGTCCAGCTCCTCATAGATTTTGAAAAGGCCTTTGATATGGCTGACTGGAACTATTTGGAGGACGTTCTCATCATGATGGGATTCGGCCCTCTTTTTAAGCGTTTTATCCCGAGTCCTGTACTCCAACCCCAAAGCACGAGTCCTGACCAATGGTGCCTTCTCAGAAGCGCTTTCCATCCGGAGAGGCACCCGTCAGGGGTGCCCTCTCTCACTGCTCTTATTCGCGCTGGCGATGGAACCCCTGGCCTGTCTTGTATGCGATGATCCTCAAATTCGAGGATGGTCTTGGGATCCCCACCAAGTTGATTAAATTGCCCTATACGCGGACGATGTCCTCCTTTTCCTAGCCGACCCGGAGAACTCAGGCCTGCGCTGTCTGGAGGTGCTCCATGCCTTTACGAATGCCTCCGGCTTACGGCTCAATCCGGCGAAGTCCACTCTGGTTCCCCTCCATCCATCGAGGGCTTGCTTCGATTGGCAGTCAACCATCCCCCTACGAAGACAATCGTTCAAATACTTGGGGATCTGGGTGACCTTGCTCCCGGAGCTGGAATGGGCTCTCAACCTCACACCACTGGTCACGAAAGCTAATGCCGACCTCAAACGTTGGCAATCTCTCCCACTTAACCCCCTCGGAAGAGGAGCACTTTTTAAAATGATGATTCTTCCCCGTTTCTATACATTCTCCAAAACATCACTTTTCATCTCCTGGGTGGTTGGTTCCGCGAGTTTGATGGAATACTCACTAGGTTTTTGTGGGGGGGCGGGAAGCCACGTATGGCTTTGGCTCGCTGCCGGATACCTCCCTTTGACGGAGGCATGGGTGTGACCAATCTTCACCTTTATTACTTGGCTACCAGACTCATTATCGTCCATGACTGGTTCGCTGGTGGCTGGTCCGACCCGGCTTACCGGACCGAGCTCAGAACTATGGACTTTCCACAACTCCAAGCCTACTTGTATGGTGCCCCCATACCGCACAACATCCCACCTATCACTAGAGCAGTCCTAACGGCCTGGCGTTTTGCTCTGCGCTACACGAGATGGGATAAGAAGCTTACTCAACATAGACCACTGTGGTATGGCACTTGGTTACGTGAGACATCAACCCTTTAGGGCTTTCGGCAGTGGGATCGGATCGGGATTTCACTCCTTGGGGACATTTGGGTAGTGGACCACATCAGAGCCTTCTCCGACCTGCAGCAATGCCACTCCCTACACACCACCCAATTTTACAAGGATTTGCAGCTCCGACATGCCCTCACTAAACACATCCCACCAGCCACCTCACTCCCTGAATTCAGTCCGCTAGAGGCCCAGGTCATGATGGGGAACTTGGGTAGAGGGGGGTGTCGCGGATCTACCGCTCCCTTGTGAACAATGGCCCTGCGACCCTAGACTCGCTGCACACCCGCTGGGAGGGATGGCTGGGTCCTCTAGACGAAGCAGATTGGCGAGACGCTCACATGGGTCCCAAAACTCTGACGACCTCCTCCAAACTGCGTCTCATCCAACTCTATTATCTTCACACGGCATACCTTACCCCCGCGTGTCTGTATAGGGCAAGACTGCGCTCCTCCCCGGACTGTACACGGTGCAGCCACGCCCCAGCTGACTTTTACCATATGGTCTGGCAGTGCCCTGTTCTTGATTCATTCTTGGCGGGTATGGAATCAGAACTCACGCAGACTTTGGAATGGCTGGTCCCCCATGACCCTTTACATCTTCTCCTGGGAGTATTCTATGGTCTGGCGGCTCTAGAGCCGACAAATGCTTCCTGGGCACTGCGGTTGCGGTGGCCAAACAAGATATTGCAGCGGCCTGGTCTCAGGCCAAACCCCCTACTATACGTAAGTGGCGACGAGGGGTAGACTGGTGCACGGCCCAAGAAGAACCCCTCTATGAGGCCTGGCGATGTCCTGAAAAATTTGAAATTTTTTGGGGCAAATGACTAAACTTGTTGTTGTGACTGCTGTGCATGTTTCTCTTCTGTCTTGCTACATTGCCCCTTTCCGTGTGATGGCCTGTTCGAAGGCCTTGTACTCAGGCCTAGTATCCTGTTGTCTACTGGTGATGGATTTAGATGCATTGTGCACGCTTGTGCTGTCTTTATCTGTTTTGTTTTTCCAAAATGCTAATAAATTTGATTATCAAAAAAAAAATGACTACCACCCATTGACAAAGCCAATCATACTGACAGGCTTTAGGTGTATGTCAGTTGTTGTTTTATTCATCTGGATACAATGACATCTCAGAGAGAAACCGAAATACCTGTCAGCTGGCACACTATGGGAAACACAAAAATGTATTTCACGTGCTCTTTTATATAGAAGCTCCACTTTTTTCATCCCACTTAATGACCTGTCTGCACACATTTCTAGATGACTAGTTGCAGCCAGCAGCTGTGGGTGCTTCTCGAAGTCTGGAAAGAGCATATTTTTCCAAAGTTAATGCTGATTGCAGTGCAAGACATTTGCCAAGCATAAATTTGAAAGGGCTAAAGTTGTCATGCTGTACAACTTACACATTACAGTAACTGTTGAACATATTAATGCAGGAAGATATGGGGCAGTTTTTAATGTGTTTAATATTTCAGGACAATAAGTTAATACTGCTTTATAAGCCTTGCTTTATCGCTACATTCATTTGCTTTAAAATTCACCATTTGCCAATCTTTTTATCATTTCATTCTTGGGAGAGGGACTCACCCTGGACCCCAGGTTTGTCCATTGAACTTCTTCACATCGCTCACTACATAAAAGTCATGCCCAACGTTTACGCTTCACCTCTTTCAAATTTCACCAGCCGCCACTGCTCAAATCACTGTATTATCACCCTCACTAACATACTAACGACTGTACCGGATCTGCTGCCAAGTACATTACCGCTGCCCAGCATCACACAACCCCCCGAATCACGACATTACGACCTATACCAGTAAATCACTTCCATACCAAGCACCGCTTTTCCACCACACAGCACGAGTCTCTGATTTCAATACCATCTTCAGTACCACACTGTCATCCAGTGCAGTGCTCTACAACCACATTACCATATGGCCACCCTTACAATTCCACTACCCCTCTACAAGATCACATTGCTTCCAATACCATAATAACATCTTAAAGAACAAACCCTACCCATCCTCAATACTGCCAGTCTTTAGCACTGCAGTTCCAGCCCAACACTGCACTAACACCACACCCTGAAATTAAATCTGTACTGCTCTACTACCACCTTACTGAAACCAAACATCTAACCCACAGATGACCTACTACCCACAGTACCAGACTACAAAAACACACCAATGCACTTCTACCTCTATGTCACAAATCAACTTCTAGCAGTGAGCTACCCACCTCACTCGCAAAACTCTTTCGTACGCTACACTTTGCTAGCATCTTTTTTTATTTACGGAGTTTTATATAGCGCGAATTTGACCCGGTATCGGGTATCAGAGCGCTTTACATAGCACCAGTTGCGTTACATGAGGACACATTTATTTTTTGTTAGACACGGGGATTTGCCCAGAATTACAGGATGTTCAGCGTCATTGCCGAGCCTCAAACCTGGTTCCCCAGATTCGAAGTCAACCGCCCTAGCCATTAGGCCAACTCCTCTCCCCAAATCTTCATTAGCAATGGTCACTCCGCCTTCATAAAGCTATAGGTAAAGCACATGTTTATGCTTGTCACACAAATGCCCTTTAATTCTTGCACCTTTGCTGTTATAAATTTGTTTTAAAAAAAATCCCAATAAATATTCATGCAAATATTTGGTTGTATTTTGTTACAAATGTGTAACTTACCTTTGTTACCCCAGTATGTGTGTATAAACCTCTCTCTCTCTCTTGCTCTCTTCTCTCTTTCCCTCCCTCTCTCTTTCTCTCTCTCTCTCTCTCTCTCGCTCTCTTCTCTCTCTCCCTCTCTCTCTCTCTTTCTCTTTCTCTCTCTCGCTCTAATGAGCCTTATAATTTAATAGTTCATTTTTCATAGCACTACATTTTGACTTCAACTACAACACACTTGTGATGAAATTTTATTTATTTACGAATTTATGTGATTAACAGAGATTACATCGATATTGCAGATAACATATATTTTTTGCTTTAATGCATATTTTCCAGGTTGTACAATATTGGATATATTTTTATTTTCACATCTCGCTTTTTCTTCAAAGCAGAAAATGTGCATCACACTAGTAGCAGGTCGTAATATCACACTGTCATTTCAATAAATCTTTAAGAGCGTCTTTATTTTCTGTTAGAAACTGGTCAAAGTTTTTCACTTTTGGGTACAGTTTGTGAGTTAATTTAATATCGCGATCTGGTTTCATCTGATAAAATCGATACATATTGGCAAATTCTTGTGCATAGGGGAATCCCAATTTTGAATATTCTTCTGTGGAGATCTGAAAAACAATTAACAGAAAATGTATACTTTATAATGAATTGTTAGTTTAAAGACAATTTGTCACTTTACGAAGAATAAAGGATCATATCTAGGGTGACCAACGTCATTTTGGTGTGATGTCCGTTGTCCGGAATCATTCCTTTTACGGACACCTTTTGTCCGTAATTTTGGACATTAATTAATTCCCAGCGAGAAGCCCCAAGAGATTAAAAGTTCTCAGGGACTAGCTCGCACTTCTCTGTTCAACTCCAGAGGCTGCAGCAGCCCCTCCCTGAGCTCTCACAGACTGTGGACAGGCCCGTTGTCATTCTGACTGGGGCCGATTATCCCCTTTCGAATGACAATATGCCCGCCGTCTGCCTTTAGCATATCATGTGCCAGTGAAATCGAAGTTAGTGATTACAGAGGAGCTTTCCCCAAATAAAGTACTGTGGGGAACTTGCCCCCTTGTGTAATTTGTCAATGTTGCACACGGAGTGAACAGGGCAGGAGCAGTGACGGGACAGAAGAGGCGACAGGAAAGGAGAGGTGATGGGGCAGGAGAGGTGACCAGGCAGGTCAGGAGAAGTGACGGGGCAGGAGTAGTGACAGGGCAGGAGATATGACGGGTGAGGAGCAGTGACGGGACAGGAGAGGCGACAGAAAAGGAGAGGTGACGGGGCAGGAGAAGTGAACGGATAGGAGCAGTGAACGGATAGGAGCAGTGAACGGGCAGGAGAAGTGATGGGACAGGAGAAGTGATGAGGCAGGAGCGGTGATCGGGCATGAGCAGGAGTGCTGACTGGACAGGAGCAGTGAACGGGCAGGAGCAGTGAACGGGCAGGAGTGGTGATAGGGCAGGAGCGGTGATGGGGCAGGAGTGGTGATGGGGCAGGAAAAGTGGCGGGGCAGGAGCAGTGACGGGGCAGGAGAGGCAACAGGAAAGGAGAGGTGACAGAGCAGGAGAGGTGACAGAGCAGGAGAGGTGACCGGGCAGGAGTGGTGATCGGGCAGGAGAAGTGATGGGCAGGAGTGATGACCAGGCAGGAGAAGTGAAGGGCAGGAGTGGTGACCGGGCAGAAGAAGTGACGGGCAGGAGAAGTGACGGGGGAGGAGAAGTGAGAGGCCAGGAGAGGTGATGGGGCAGGAGACGTGATGATGCAGGAGAAGTGACGGGGCAGGAGCGGTGATTAGGCATGAGCAGGAGCGATAACCAGGCAGGAGCGGTAAACAGGCAGGAGAAGTGAACAGGGCAGGAGAAGTGAACGGAGCAGGAGCAGTGAACGGGGCAGGAGAAGTGACGGGGCAGGAGAAGTGACGGGGCAGGAGAAGTGACGGGGCAGGAGAAGTGACGGGGCAGGAGAAGTGACGGGGCAGGAGAAGTGACGGGGCAGGAGAAGTGACGGGGCAGGAGAAGTGACGGAACAGGAGAAGTGACGGGGCAGGAGAAGGGACAGGGCAGGAGAGGCAACAGGGAAGGAGAGGAGACAGGGAAGGAAAGGCGACCGGGCAAGAGAGGTGACCAGGCAGGAGAAGTGATGGGCAGGAGAAGTGACTGGCAGGTGAAGTGACTGGCAGGAGTGGGTACGGGGCAGGAGAGGTGACGGGGCAGGAGAGGTGACAGGCAGGAGAATTGACAGGCGGGTAAAGTGACGGGCAGGAGTGGTGACGGGGCAGGAGAGGTGACGGGGCAGGAGAGGTGACGGGGCAGAAGCAGTGATTAGGCATGAGCAGGAGCAGTGACCGGGCAGGAGCGGTGAATGGGCAGGAGCAGTGAATGGACAGGAGCAGTGAATGGACAGGAGCGGTGAATGGACAGGAGCGGTGAACGGACAGGAGCGGTGAATGGACAGGAGCGGTGAACGGACAGGAGCGGTGAACGGACAGGAGAAGTGAGGGAGCAGGAGAAGTGAGGGGGCAGGAGAAGTGAGAGGGCAGGGTAAGCGACGAGGCAGGAGCGGTGATCGAGCATGAGCAGGAGTACTGACTGGACAGGAGCAGTGAAAGTGCAGGAGCAGTGAAAGGGCAGGAGCAGCGAACGGGCAGGAGCAGTGAAAGGGCAGGAGCAGCGAACGGGCAGGAGCGGTGACGGGGCAGGAGAAGTGATGGGGCAGGAGAAGCAACGGGGCAGGAGAAGTGACGGGGCAGGAACAGGGATTAGGCATGAGCAGGAGTGGCGAATGGGTAGGAGCAGTGAACGGGCAGGGGCAGATAACGGGCAGGAGCAGTGAACGGACAGGAGCAGTGAATGGGCAGGAGCAGTGACAGGGCAGGGGAAATTACAGGGAATGAGCGGTGACAGGGTAGGAGAAGTGACCGGGCAGGAGAAAGTGACAGGGCAGGAGAAGTGACTTGTACTTATGTTCCTTGCCTATTTATTTATATACTATTGCATGACATCCACTGATGTGTCTGCAAAGCATACCTGTTTCCTCGAATTTTTGTCCTGATTTTTGACACCTAGTCCTGAATTTTGACACTCATCATCCTGAATTTGCGCCCATGCTAGTTGGCCATTCTAATGAATCATATCTGCGCTTTTCAGCTGTTAGATTGTTTTTAACACAACAGGGTGGTTTTACACGCTTATCCTGATCTTATACTTGAGTTGGTGTTGAATTTTATTTAGGCCGTTATTGCGCCGGTTTTTCTAGGACTCCCCCAGAAAGGGAACACTGAAGTCGGACCTGGTGCAGCCAGCGGTAAAAGTCCATTCAAAAAGTGTGGGCGCTGAGATTTGGGGGTGTGGTCAGTGAGTGTGGGGGCGGGGTCAGAAACGAAGGCTAAAAAGAACAAAATATTCTGAAACGATGTAGTTGCCTTTCACCTACAGGTAACTGCAAATAAAATATAATGTACACACTCTAAATGAAAAATAAATGTAAATCAAACTCATCTGTGGGAAATGCATTCTTCTGGTCGGAAATCTCAGCTTTTTCATGCCATCACTTCAGACGTGTGTGTGTAATCGGAAGGGCACGGATTTGAATCCTGATTGGTGGCTTCCGATAGTGACGTGTTCTTACAGCACTTGAGGTCCCTGCCTGGGACACGAATGCCGCTGGCCGCGTCCCACTCAGGGGGACATTAGCAGGTCAGCCTTCTAGTGGCCGCCCGTCGGAGCCTCCCCTCCCCCCCCCCCCGGTTCCACCTATCTCAGGATGCCGCGCCTTGGGAGGGGAGGCCCCCTATCATTGGCCCTGCCGGGGGAGGCGGGCCACTGGGCGGGCGGGGCCAGCCCTATTTATGCCTCCCGCCCCTGCAGTTCGCCCTCTGCTTCCTGTTCGCTCCATCCCGCGCGAGATCCCACCCTTTCCGCTTACCCTGCGCGGCGTAGGCAGCGCACTACTGGAATGTTATAATGTTTTTTCTTGCGTTGCAGGCGGAGTTACAGGGCGATCTGGAGGCAGAAGGGTACAGTAAGGGTACCTCTGCGACAGTCGGTACAGTAAGGGTACCCCTGTCCGGCACAGTAAGGGTGCCCGAGCCAAGGTCCGGGAGCCGAAGGAGGTTCTGGGAAGACCGCGACGGCGCCCCGTTAGTCCTTCGGGCGGTTGGGGGGTGTTAGAAATGGGATTTCTGGTTGGCTAAGGCTTGCGCCAAAGTCAGGCAGAAACCACCACTCTAGTCAGGGCAAGGAAGTTACACGCCAAAGATAACCCCTGCTCACCCCCTTGGTAGCTTGGCACGAGCAGACAGGCCTATCCCGGAGGCAATGTGTAAAGCGTTTGCGCGCGCACCCAGCAACAACACCCAAGGCCCACCACAAAAGAAACTCCACACAAGGTATTCTATAAAAATAGCCTTTGTATTATAGCAAAACACATTAGATAATAAATATACTCTTTACAGGGTGCCACTGGTACGGGTAGAATTTACAAGGGATATGTACAAGACAGGGCCACCCGGACCACTGTCAGGAATAAGCACTTTTTGGACATAGCACGTTTTGTAGAACTAGTACTTTGCAGGAATTAATACTTGGTAGAAATAATACTTTTAGAACATAGCACATATAATCACTGTATCACCAATTAGAAGTCATAGCGCACAACCAGTAACCACTGGTAACAGGTAATTGCCACCTACGCAACCCTAACCACTTTAGGAGAATCTCACGCAGGGAACCAGTACCACTATGCTAGGTAACACAACCTCCTAGGGATAAAAATACATCTAGAGGGGTACACAAAGCATGGTATAAATCACATTAGGAAGGCATCAAGCATCACAGCAATGCACAGGCGCAAAAGCGCATAAGTAACAATGATCAGGAAAAGTTCCTTCTTTAGGAGATAGTTCCTTAGCAACCAAATTAATTATTCTTCTGAACACAGTTCGTTGGCAACAATGTGACCCCCACGGGAGTCACACGACGTCGAGTCTACGATATTCCCAAGGTTCGGCGTCGACCGCGAGGAGCGCTACGTCGAGCCTGGAGTTACAACAGACCCCATAAACACAGTACCTTTGGAAATGAAGAAACGATGATCCACGGCGTCGAGAGGTCAGCGTCGAGGTCGGCGTCGATCGTGCCTCGGAGTCGGGTCGATCTGCAGCGGCGTCGAGAGATGTCGGGCCGGAGCAGCGCTCACGGCGTCGAGAAAGGCGTAGAGTCGATGCGATCAGCAGCGGCGTCGAGACGGGGTCGCTTGGAGCCGGGGCCGATACCCACTGCTCACTGGCGTCGATACCGGCGTCAAGACGGGGCACTTGGAGCCGGGTCCGATACCCACTGCTCACTGGCGTTGCTGCTGGCGTCGATCGGGCCCGGCGGCCGGCGTCGAAGGCTCAGAACACTGGGGCCGTTACCCACGATGTCGAGCTGGATTCGGCGGCGTCCGGCGACGTCGAGACTGCAGATTTTCCCTTGGGTACTGGAGACAACACTTTCCAGCAACCAGCAATTCAGTAGAGGGTGAAGTCCTTTGGCCCTGTGACTTCAACAGGAGGCTGGCACTCTTCCAGCCCTTGGATTTTCTTAGCAAGATTGAGAGTACACACACAGTTCCTCTCTCCTGGTCCCTAGGCAAAAATAAAGAAGCAGCTTTCAGGTTCCTCCACAGCAAAACAGCACTCTGGCAGAAAGGGGAGGCAAGTCCTTAGATCAGCAGGCTTCTTGTCCTTGGTACAGGTTTCTTTGTCAGAAGGGATCTCAAGAAAAGCAAAAGGTCCTAAAAGTCCTGGAGGTATCAGAGGGGCAAAACAGCCCCCAGCAAAGGCAGAAGGGTCCCAAGAGGTCCTGGGCATAAAGACATGGAGCAGAAAAAAGCTCCCAGCAAAGAAAAGTCCTCCAGGCAAACAGGGGCAGGGCCCAGGGAGGCAAGCCTTCCCCTGAGCCCCAGCAGCAGCACGCCCCTGGTAGATTCAAGTCCAGAACAAGAACACGAACAAGAACATTTTCATGGGGTCACAGCCCCTCTTTTATACACCGAATCCCTTTGTCTCAAGGGTGCAGGGAAGGGGCGAACCAGATCCAACTGGTTCCTGAGCACTTTGTTTTGCTCAGCCCCTCTCCCTATTCAGAGGACAGGCCAGGGTCATCAGTCGCACCACAGGGGGCGGAGCCATCATTGTGTGGGGAAAACCCAGCCCTATTCAGGACCCAGGTGTACTCCTCCCACCCATCTAGCTGCTGATCTCTCCATTCACCACTGGGCGACTCCTCCTGACTGGGGATTCCCTAGCCCATCACATGACCTCACTCAGCCAATCACACGACAGGCACACATTTTACACTGCACACCGAAGTGCCCACTTCTAGAAGTGGCACTTCCATACTAGGTACATACACGCCGCACACATCATCGCGCAGCATTCAATCACACGAGTCCGCACATACCAAACTCGGGCCTGCACACCCCACGCATCAGGAACTACTAGGGACACATACATTCCCCATGCATTCCTATGGGAGGGCAGGCCTATCTCACCACATGCACTCAGAGCGCGCACGCACTTTACCCTGGGACACAGGGAAAGTGCGCAGAAACCAAAAATCACCACACCAAGTCACCAATAAAAAGCAAAAAAAGTTCAGGGGTGAACCTGCCAGAAGGGCCAAGTCCAACAGGGGGCCTGACCAACCGGAGGTGTGCCATAACACGCTCCGCCCCCGTGAAAAGGGGGCGGGAGTATTAGACAGATCACGTGATCCAAAGGAGGATCTGAAAAGTATGTGCCGTGCTGTCGGGCATCGACCCACCGTGCGTGCTGGCTCGTAAGGCGGGCGGAGCAGCGAGGGGCTGCTTGCCCTGGATCGCCCGTAAGATAACCCACTCTATCGTCATACTTATGTTGTATGAAATAAACCTGCATCAGTTCCTCACCCATAACAAATGTGTCAGTGTAATCCTTGGGTGACGTCTGTGCATGCGTGTTGAGTGGAGCGGATGACGGTGCGGTCACTAGCACTGTGAATATGTTGGTTTATAAATGTAATACACACAGTATACGATAGGAGGCAGCACTTTAAAATAAGCTAGAGTGCTGCACATTGTCAGTGTTTAAGTGCTTATCGTGCTCTCAAAAGTTATCTTTTTAGTAATACACAATCCGAATGAACCCCCTGTAAATCTATGTATGAGTTTACAATAAATAGACGCATTCCAACAGTCCTAAAGTACCTCTCAAAAAGAAAAACTCTTTGAAATTAAGAAACCTCAAGTGATTATTCAATCAAGGCCTTTACTAGTGTAAGCAGACTTTAAATGTGCTGATCGAGCATCAGCACAGAGAAATGCACGAGAAATAACTCGGAGTAATGGAATTACTGATTAGTAATGATATCATTAACCGTTCAGGAACAGTAGTGTTTTTTTACAAAAAAGTGTGGAAACTGTTTTTATGTTAATTAAAAAAGCTTAGAAATATCGTTCGTAACAGATCCTGCCCCCTTTGATCTCTGGCCTGGTGATGTTTAATCATATCCATATAGCCAGCCAAGTTTAGGGAAATTCATATTTTCTATAGAAGCACAAAGCTTCCTGAATTCACCCGATGCGGGCTAGTTAAAATGTAGCCCATCCCTGCTGCAGCATAGAGTCTATTCCCGCTACACCCCCCCCCCCCCCCTCCAACCACCCCATCCGGGCCCATTTCTTTTTTTAAAAGAAACGCCCTCAACTATGCAATTTGCGAATCTGATAATATATATTTTTTAAGCACAGAGTTGCAAACCTGCAGGTCTCGCAACTGGTTCAAGACTGCACAGTCCCACTGAAGTCGATAATGAATTTTGAATGTGTTGTCTCACACTCAGACTACAAAGACCTAGACAGTATCAATGAGACAACAAATCCTTAATAATAACATGATTTATTTTCAACAATTTCTATAAACATTAATTCCCTGAGATATGTATGTACCACAAACAGCCTCGCAGTTCATTCGAAAACAAGCTTAAACCATTAAAATAATATATGTACCTGGCTATGGGCTATGCACACTAAACCCTCAGGGAGGAAGTAACCGAAATCTATCCTCTTCCTGTGTCAGATCAGTGACAGTCAACTTGCATTAAAAAAGGCCAAAGTCGTCGTCAAGGCTGCCGCTGAATATATCTAATTATAGCTGCGGTTGGATAGACAGGGTTTTCTTTTCTTTAGTCACTATTTGGTCGGTCTTAAGCCTCCTTGCAATCCCCACTTGCTGTAAATCTGTCTTTAAATTATTTTTTTGGTTACTTTCTACTCTAAAAACACTGTTAGAACTAAAAAATAAAATCACTGAAATGAGACAATTTAACTTTTTAGGTCTCGCCTAGGCAGCGCTTGCGCTGTCTCGTTGAGACATGCAGTATACACTATAGTGTTTATAAGCTCCACCCACTCTCCACCCATCATTGTCATTGGCCGGTGTCCTAGATGGTGCCTTCCTATTGGTTGTAGGCTTGTTAGTCCCTCCTTATGATGGACATTTCTTCATTTGTGTCCTTCCACAGCTATTGGCCCCTTTACTGCACAGACTACTTTCTTCCAATGCCTTCTCACACCCCCATACTATTGCATTGCCAATGCTTGTTTTATTTGTCTCTGCCAATGCTTGTTTTATTTGTCTCTGCCAATGCTTGTTTTGTTTGTCTCTGCCAATGCATGTTTTATGTGTCTCTGCCAATGCTTGTTTTATTTGTCTCTGCCAATGCTTGTTTTGTTTGTCTCTGCCAATGCATGTTTTATGTGTCTCTGCCAATGCTTGTTTTATTTGTCTCTCCCCACAAAGCTTGTTTTCTCTGAGATCTCTGTTTAATTATTTAGGATTAATACAGCCCACGCCGCGGACCTTCTTTTAATGATTTATCATTATACAGCCCAAGCCGAGGATCGAACTCTGCTCTCCAACTCCAACGTCGGCAGCTTTACATGTTACGCCACCGCTCGTCGCTTCAAAACAAGCCCCCTTAAAGGGGTTTATCTTTGTGTCCATTGCGTGCACTATAGTGCCCCTGGGGCAAAAGCAGGGACCTACTAGAGTGCTTCTCTATCAGAATGCACTTTGCGGTCCCCCCGGGGCACAAGCAGGCATCCACTTCAGCATGCCTAAGCAAGCGTTTACAATGCAATAGGTCTCGGACTTACGCGAGTTTAAGCTATTGGCATTGTAAACGGCAATGTCTTTTATTCATGTTTTAAAATCCAAAACAAAAATAAAAGGCATTGTTATTTACAATAACAATAGCTCAAACTCACGTATGAGAAGAATGTCATCAACTTTTCAATACGAGGAGAAGAGGCCTGCACACAAAGGTCTCAATTTAGCGGGGCATTTTGATGCAATTTAGCCGCTGTCCAGCGCTGACTGATTAGGAAACATCTGGGTTCAGCCAGAAATGTTCAGAAATGTAATTTACTAACCACGTTTTTCAATTAATAAGAAGGCACACAATTCCCACATGAATGCCTTCGTGTAAAATATGTTACTGCACAATATAGTAACTGCGCAAAGGTGCTCGGGGCTGTCCGCACAAGAAACGCGTGATTTATTGGCTTTAAATGCCAGCAGTTATAGCCCTTCCGGGTGTCTCCTATTGTTTTCATAGGCGCCTTTCCCCGAGGAGGTCTCTCGCTTCCACAAGGTGGCTTGAAAGTGAAAAGATGTCCATTTATCACCCCTCACGGAAGCACTATACCGGTGACAAAATCATCAAAGCGCTAGAACTGGAGTATAAAAGAGAGCCCGTTTCTTGAATCACCCTAATGCTGTACCCCAAGTCAAATGTTTCCTTTGGGGTCCCAGTCAGTTTATCTCATCAACTCCCCAAAACACAAATGCATTTATGTAAACGCTTCTGGGCACACATTTCACTTTCAGGCTTCCAAGTGCACCCATTTTAAAGGCAGGAAAGTGAACGCATATTTACCAGGAACAGTTGGGACTGCTAAATCCATCTACTCCCTTCTGTTGTCTTGTACTATAGTGTGCGAGCCATGTTTTGATTTACTGGGTTACGTTGTTTTAAACTATGCTCTAATGCACGTGGATAAACTGGTATATAGTATTATAATCATGCCACGCTAAATTGTTATGCTTTGTCATGTTATCTTAAAAACTGTACTGTGTTGTGTTTTGCTGTTATGTTAATTATCCTACAATATGTTCTGCCTCCTTGTACTCTGGTATGCTGTATTATGTTGTTGGGTTCTCCTTTGCTGTATTATCCTGTTTTTCCATGTTACACTACGCTATATTTTTGCTCATGCTTTGGTATGTTATGCGTTGCTGTGTTATGGTGTTTATGCTATGCTACACTACCTGAAAAGTATTTAGCACATGACATAACACTATGCCCACTTAAAAATGTGTATTATACTAAATTCTGTACAATGATCATGCATCAGTTTCTCGAACAGCGCTAGAAATTATCCTATGATAAAGCGATGTTATCTGTAGTCTGATGTTTAATAGAAAACGTGACATGCAACCTGCACCTTTAAAGACATATCTCCTCTTCACAAATCCTAGTCAGTTCTTTCTAGAAAGTCTTTTCTCTGATTGCAAAGGGACAGACAGGACTATACGCATATATCAAGGTTTCCAGACAATCTGGCACCTCTGAATGTAGGGGCTGACATGCGACTTAGACTGCCTCAGCCCAAACTATCTAGCAGAAATACTTCCGATCAGGAAATAAATCTGGATCCCTTTCCCCATTTTTCTGGGGACTATCCCTGCATATCACTAAATAGCGAGCCCCCCCCCCCCCGCCACTAATTACATCGTTGCGATCACGGAGATTATAGGTCCACACTGTCTCGAAACACTTTTAATATACTGGCTGGCTGTCATTGGGTTACACCGCTCTTGTTGAGGTCACATATCATTGGGTGCTTTTGCCACTGAGAGGGCCCCTGTTACGTGGGGTACACCTGCATCAGTCACTTACATCACTGGTAAAGCATCTGTCTTACTGTCACTTACATTTTGGGGGATTTTCAGTCTTGAGCTACTAATTTTACAAGTTAGTTACTGTCTGTCGTCAGTTACAACTTATATAGACCGGATATGACAGTCGCCCTTCTCTTGATTCTTATACCCTGGTTAACCTTGACATTGGGGAAATTGCACCATAGGTTAAACATGTGCATGTAATAATGTCTTGGGTGTATATGCAAAGTGTGATATACCTGTTTTGGGAATTGTTTCTGACTCAGGGTTATCTTGTTCATACTCAAGTGGTGGGATCATTCACATCGAAGTACTCACATGCAGGGTAGTTTATCAGTAATCTGCTATGCACATAGGAGTCCAGTCTTAGGTGCAATTTTGTATTTAGGGGTTTCCTTCACCCTACCCGCACTTGTAAGTTGTCACATGGGTGCATAACGTGGATACAATCATTGCAGATTTAATGGCATAGGGACCTAGACTGCCATGTCTCTATTAATTTTGTGTGACAGAGATTATCATCCGCGCAGTCTCTCTTCTCCTGCCTCTCTCATTTACTCCAGTAAACAGTCAAATAAATTGCATGTTCTTTTAAAAATAATTTTTCTACATTTTAAATAAGGTTTAAGTATGATGCACCTAATAAGTGAGGATGACAATACTCTGAGCAGTGCACTTTTGCGAAGCCTGAATAGATGTTTCAGCACCCAGGCTAATGTGCTGCATAGCTAAATACATATAAGATCCCAAAGGCAAGACCAATTGCATTGCAAATGCTTGTTTCCTTTTAAGATTAGATGTGTGTTTGCATTATTTACTGCAACGGCAGGTCATGTCGTGTGGGTAGGTGGCACTAGACTGTAAGTGCTCATTCATTTCAGAAGATTGGTATTTCTTGATATTAAATTGACATGTTTATAGAATAGCTGCTAGGGATTGAACGAAATAAAGTTTGCAACGAAACACCACCTATAAACCCCCTGGAGTTATATACAAGAATAAATAAGAAAACTCTACACCCTAATTGTGTTCTCCAGTAGAGACTGACTCTCACCTTGGTAGCTTTGATTTTTTTCCCTGTATGTTTGGAGAACTTCTCTGCATACTGCTCCGCTGTCAGGCGCTCAGCACTGAGGCCAATGGCTTTCCCAATGTACCCATCCGGAGACTGGAAGAGGCTGCAGACAACGGGTCCAATGTCTGCCACAGCCATGCCATCCATCGGAACACCCTCCATTGGCAACACTAACAGGGAGGCAAATGAGAAGAAAACAGAGGAGAGCAGAATGAACTTCTGGACATAGCACAAGTTACCAAGTTTTACCAATGCACATCTCACGGTTTCCAAATTCTTAACCACCTCCCTCTGGTCTCTGTAAGGAAATAGAGCATATGTAGGGAGATCAAATGAGATAAAAGTCTGCTTGACAGCTCCCTGGTATGAGTTTCATTATTCGTGTCCTGTTAATTCCTCTGCCCTGAATGTCCCAAATAGGGTGGATTTACTGCTATTCCGAGTTGTAATACCCATGTAAATGTCTCCAGAAAAAAACGAACAAAATTTGCTTGTGAAAAAGGGGTACGCTATATTAGTACCTACATGTTCTGGGGGAGAAAACACGTGTGAATTGGTTTTCCGCTTGGGTTCCAGACTCTGAGGCGCATGACATAACAGGCGCTCAAGATGTTCCATAAGGGGCTCATCCCTTGCAAAGAAGCTATGCAGAAGATAATGTAGGGCTGCGGTGACCTCTTCCAGGCAGAAGGAGATTCCCATTGGGTGTAAATACACTGGAAGTGTTTCACCTAGTTCTTTCGGGCAATATTGCAGTCCAGGGCCTGCTAAGGTGTATCAGCCAGAGAATAATGATTTACCAGGCTCCAGAAAGTCCTGCAATCCTTTGAAGAACAGGCTTCCGCCCGCTTATCCCACTGCATGTTTCTTACTTCAGCTTTTCTAATCCTCAAGGCCCGTGCGTAATCTTTCCTACACTGAGCTAATTCCTCCCTGTTCTTAGGAGATTTCCCTAAGGCATAGTCTACTTTCCTACAGATCAGCCTGCAGGGTCTGTTGAACCAAGAAGCCGGGCAGCGGTCCCGGATCTTAACCTTCTTGGTGAGAATAGCTCTAATGGTGTCCCCCGGGGCCACAAGAAAATCAACAACCAGGCGACCGTCAATCTGCAGAGACAGACAGTTAGAGATGGTAGGGGCATATTAACAACGGCCCGCGATAATTATCGCGGGCCGAGCTTAGCGATAATTATATTATCGCAGGCTATCTCTGGTATTTATCGCCCTGGTAGCGCGTTATTAACAACGCGTTACTTCAGGGCGATAAAAATCCCAGAGATAGCGAGGTTATCGCCCTTTTGCAGGGAACATCGCTGGTTTTCCAGCGATGTTCCTTGCAAATGGGCAATAACCTTGCTGATACGACCCACAGGGTCGTATCAGCATAATACACCCCCTATGTTAGGGATGGCTAACTCAGGATCTTAGCAGCCATTAGGTTTTGGCAAAAACTGCCGTGTACGCCAAAATCTAATGTATGCTAAAATCATGTGGGCTGCCTTGTAAATATCGCGATGTAAACATCAGCAATATTTGCAAGGTAGTCCATCTTGGGTATGGCCAGTAACGCCCACTTTGCATCTCATTGGAGATGCAAAGTGAGGCGTTGGGAAAAAGGGTGCTAACATGCGATTATGCATGTTAGCACCCACTTGTGAATAGGGCGCTGGTTTTATCTCAGCTTTTTTGGCTTTGTAAGCCAAAAAAGCGGAGATAAAGCCCTTGTAAATATGCCCCTAAGTCTGGTTGCCAGCCGCTAGCTTAGCAAACACTAATTCGATATCAGCGTACCTCCATGCAAGTCTGCTATGGTTATCCTTCGCTTTAATGAGGGAATTACCAGCCAAAGACTCCTTTTGGGCCAACAAAGGATGATTGATGGAAATATAGAGCGTGTTGTGGTCACTAAGAATGTTGGAAATAACACCGCCCCCCAAAATTCTGGTAGCCATGCCTCTGGAATCAAGGACATCACCTACAGTGGAGCAATGCCCTCTCCTAATAAATGTAACAAGATCAGATACATTGTGGTTAAGAAAATCTAAAGCATTACACAGGTTGTGGCTGACTACTATAGGCTACAGAAGAGTGCCCCTAGCATTGTGATTCCTGCTGAAAGATTGGTGGGGAATACGAAAGACTGAGACTCAATAAGTGCTGTTGTGTCCCCAAGCTTAGAATTAAAATCTCCTGCTACCACCAGACCAATGTACCCCCAGGGCAAGGAGGGCTGAGGGTCAGAGAATCAATACAGACAGACAAGGCAGTAAAGTTCTTATTGCCTTTGGCCGAAACTCATCATTGTAAAAATTGATCACAAATGACCTTCCTTTTAAAGGCCATTTTAAAAGAAAGTCCTGGATGAGTCTGCTGCCTGAATCAATACATGTTATTGTGCAGCCCAGAAAGACCTTAACCCAGGCTCATAAACCAGCACTCACCCACGCCGTAGGTGACGGAACAGCATGTTGGGCAAAACTAACAAAACTGTCACACAGGACGTTTTCTGTGGCCCAGGTGTCCCGCAGCACAGCCACATCAAATTGCTGGAACCAAATCCATCCAGGCCTGTGATCCCCTCTTAGTACCTGCTGTGTTCCAACTAAGCCTCCTGAGATGGTGCTGGCCGGCGGACACTTTATTGGCAAAGAGGGAAGCATACTTTCTTTCCTGTGGGGACCTAGTCGGAGGGACAGGAGATGATATATTGACCAGAGACTCAGAAAAAGGCATCAACACACTTGATAGGGGGGCGGTAGGCAGAGCAGCTGGCGATGGGAGATTACAAGGACCTGCAACAGAGAGTCAATCCACCTCAGCTGGGGTGGAGAGTGGTGCAAAACAATTAGAAGTCATGAGCTCCAGAGGCTGTCCCCCATTGGTTCTAGCAGGTGAGCACCTCAGCACTAATGTCAAAGTACTGTCAAAATAAAGTGGCAGGGTCTAGATTGATTTTGATTCAAACAGGTTCCTGTTGGCCTGGGACACCAAGCCTTTCACAATATGGAGACTCCGGAAGTTCACAGTACAATCCCTGCGAGCCCTCCCACCCAATCCTTCTTATCATTAGAATGTCTCTGACAGGGCAAACTAAATGTGCTGGTAAGTTACTTTTAGTGTTCAACCAATGGAAAGCTTTATTTCTCTGTTTGATGGTTGTTTTGCCAGCCCCCAGAGGTAATGCAGGGACATTGGCCAGGACAACCACGTATAGGCATGATGCCGGCAGGATATGTAATGTGGAAGGCTGTTAAGTTAGTTTTAGTGTTCAACCAATGGAAAGCTTTATTTCTCTGTTTGATGGTTGTTTTGCCAGCCCCCAGAGGTAATGCAGGGACATTGGCCAGGACAACCACGTATAGGCATGATGCCGGCAGGATATGTAATGTGGAAGGCTGTTAAGTTAGTTTTAGTGTTCAACCAATGGGAGGCTTTATTTCTCTGCTCGATGGTTGTTTTGCCAGAGGTAATGCACCGACATTAGCCCGGACGACCATGTTTAGGCATGATGTTGGCGGGATATGTAATGTGGAAGGCTCATCCTTGTGTAATGGCAGCGGACCCAGACCCCAGTGTTGGAGAGCTGTCCATTGGTGCAGATGCTATGTCTCTGCGAATGCTGACTCCAGAAACCTCGGGTCGTCCACTAGATTCAAGCCTTCCAATAGCAAAAGGATGGTCACCCCAACACCAAATTGAGGAGGTGTAGTGGTGCTGTAGGTGACCGTGCTCCCTCCACTTCCTTCAACAGGTGCATCCTTAGCTTTTATGAGGCGCAACAGGGTTGACTCAATAGACACCTGCCGGGAAAAGATGGGTTCAGCTTGGTACTGAGGAGAGCCTCAAATTCTGATTTGAGTGAATTGACCAAGTCCCCCACACTGATCAGACCTTGCCAGATTTCCCTTTAGTATTAGAGGTCCTCCTCCTGCATTACACATTGGGGCTCTGAGACCAAATAGGCACCTGTATCAGGTTGGTGCATTAGTGGTCTAGGTTCAGGCACATGGCTGAGTTGAGGAATCACATGTCAGAATGGTACTCTCAAGTCCGGGCTGGCCAGTGAACTCTGAGGAATCACTCTTGGACAATGGCTCAAAGCTCGTTTCTACACGGTACAGGCCATCCCCCATCTGGGACAGTCTACGCTTGGCCAGCTCAATCTCTTTGGAGACTACTCCAACTGCCCGAGCCAAGAAGCCGTAGATAGTAGAGATTCAAGCAGGTGCCGGGGAGGATAGCGGTTTACACATTGCAGCCTTTCTTTACCCCATGATGAGACCGACTGTTCAGTAAGTATATGGCAGCAGTGCCCAAAAGATTGGATTGATGAATCTGTAACAACAAGTCCCCTGCCACAGTCCAGGAGCACCTCTGCCTCAATAAGAAGCAGAAGGTGCCACAGTGGTGAAGGGGCGACCAGTGGAATGCAGCATCATGCTGAAAGAGGATCTCAGGCTAGAAGAAGATGCAAATACATTTTCATAGAACATCATGCAATATTTTTATACCTTATGTTAATGTCATTGTTAATAGGAACAGTTGTTTTGTTAAATACCATGACTGGTTGGTTTTATTTGTTTGTTCAACTTCATATTCTGTACCATGATTTGTGATTACACAGTCTCATGTGGTAGCATCAGCAGTCTTGCATTTCATTTATACTTTCCTATGCATAGAAAACTACCTCAAAAATAATTCTTAGTCACATCAGTCTACATTTTCTACACCTAACTCTACATATATAGAGCAATGCTGTACATATATTATCAATGTATGTAGATGTGGAGTTAGGAACATTAAATGTATACTTACCTATGTGGACTAACCTTTTGATATTTTGCCCTCGATATTCTTGTATTACGATATTGTTGGTCTCGATATTCAGTAGTACAAGTAGGTGGGTGCAGGGTGTGACTGCACCAGCCTGCGGAGGGATGTCTGGGGGGTCCATTAGACCCCTTGCCCACCACGCAGAGGTCGCCTTTGTCCATAATATGGCGTGGGCACGGAGGCAAAGTGTTTCTCTGGACCCATACCCCCAACCAAATGAGTGAAAGCCCCTTCAGGATAGTGCCAGCACTTCATGTGTCTAAGGCCCGGTCTGTCATAGGAATGTGCCCCTGAGGTGCAGAAAGCAGGCGCACAAACCTGTGTCGCCCCGGGTCATCTTACTAAGAATGGGCGAGGCATCTCACCTGGATACGTTGAAAGAACCTCCACTCTAAATCGGGCTTGAATGAGGCTCAAGTTGGCACATCCATCATTCATTTACACATGCATCCAAACATTAGGCCCTTCAGAATTAAAATGGCACCTAAATGTAAAGTTTGCGCTATTTTTCATCTTAATGTAATGCAACATTTTGGCATAATATCATGGGTGTATCAATCAAAGTTAATGCAGACCAAATCGAAACAATGGCTGAATTCATTTTCGAGGTAAGTACGTTTCAATTAATTCCCTGATGTTTTCATGTTTGTGCCACTTGACAGACAGCGCTGTGGGCGACTTACCCAAGTCATACTCTCCGCTGGCATTTTTCACCGGTTTCATGTCAGTAAGGAAGTTTTCATAATAGAAAGCCATCCGAACACTTGTCATGGGAACCCCCTTCGCCCAAAAATACTCCTCCACCTCCCCTTTGGTATCAAAGTGCGCGACCCTCAAAGCGCCGCTCGTCAGTTTGTTCACGTTCTCAAGGCCGCTGTAAACCACGTGCTGCAGGCCCAGGGCCCCTGCCAAGTCTGCCACCAGCTTACCCTGTGAACGAACATACACAGTAATTAGACAGGCTTGTTTGCTATCCCAATGCACAATCAGACATTATCTGCCGCGGGACCCCCGGGTGACACAGGAGCAGCCATGGTGAAGGTCTGTGCTATAATCTATTGTTGTTGTTGTACATCTTCCTCATTGCTGTCCTGTTCCTTGCTGCTCAGCCATGAGTGATGTCACTTGGAATGTTGAGTGTGGCGACTATTTGCTGATTTGATGTATAATTATTTGCATAATGTACTTTCTTTTTATTTCTACTTCATTTAGGCAAAGGTATTTTGTGCTATCTTGATTCAATGCATATCTTTTGCTTGTCTTTCTAAGGAAGGGAGATGTGCTATAATCTATTGTTGTTGTTGTACATCTTCCTCATTGCTGTCCTGTTCCTTGCTGCTCAGCCATGAGTGATGTCACTTGGAATGTTGAGTGTGGGGGACTGGAGGAGTTGGCAGTTGGAGAGATGGGGCTGAGCAGCAGGGAGGCTGCTCCTGGTGGGGCTTTACAGGGGCTCCACTGGAGATCTGAGGCCTTACAGATGATCTTTATATGAACTTTGTTACCTGTTAAATAAACCTACAACCTGTTCTAAGCGGCCTGTCTACGAGACATCTTTCATTATTACAGTCTGCTTTTCTGAAAAGCCTGCGCGAGTCACGCACGCGCTGATAACACTGGTCACTCTCTGCCCCTGAGAGGAACCAGCCCTGTTTGTTGCACTTATCAAACTATGCTGAGACTTAACTAGCTTGGCTTACATCAGACATCAAGAGATACACCTTCTGTGCCAACAAGCAAAATGTTTGACTTATTTTAAATTCCTTAATCTAGCCAACCTCACTTCACACATGTTGCAAGGCTAGCTTAATTTGTTATTCTAACCCCAGTGCTAGCATGTAGTGGTTTTGGGGTGTTATTTATATATGATATGATATATTTTTATTTATATATATATTTATATATGTCCTGTGTGTGGCCTGGTGGCATGCCATGTAGATGAATATGTACACTGCCCGGTCTGTGGGTTACTAGCCCTATAAGGACATGACATGCTCAATGGAAATCCAAGGACCCGCTTCCCGGTGTCAGACCAAGACCATCCCATGTTGTATGTTACAACAAAGTACACCCATAAAGTGTCTAGGCGACGTACTCTGAAATGTTTAATTTGCAACTAGCCCTGATACAGCAGGGCAAAAATTCTACGAAACCAACTATCATGGCTCTTTCGAAAACCAGCTCCCCTCACACATTCGGGATACACATCCACTCATACTGTTTTTCCTCCTACAGCAATAGAGGCATGCTCATACTAGTGAGACAACATTTCTCCCCCGGCTGCCTCACAAGCACGTGGTCTAAAGCTTTCCTTAGTGGTGATATATACTCTCCCTGAAGTGTCCAATACCTACTCTGGGTAGCCTGGTAAGCAGTGACGCTCCTAATATGAGCAGGTGTGTGGATGGTTCCTTCTAACTTCCCTCTTTGGACCATTCCTCCCTAGCAGGGAAGAGAAAAAGTGTGCAGTGATGGCTTTGGGCCAAAGTCTATGAGAAGTAACCACGTTTGGTGCCCAATAACTCACCTGTTGTGTTGGTAGCTGTTACTAGTGCCTTGCAGCCATCACCCATTGAATGCCGGCACGTCAGCAACTCCTTTCTGCCGTGTGTGCCTTTGCACACGGTGAAGACGCCCCCATGACACGGGGAACTTCAGGGAGTCTGCCTGCTGGTGACAACAATGCTGAATGCCTGATCGCTCAACCCATAGGCCCTCTTTGTTCTTCTTGTCTAAGTAGGGGACCTGGCTTCCGAAGTCATCCTTTCCTTTAGAGGTGATGCCCCATCCCTGTCACCAATGCCAAGCATGGCTGAATAGAGAGGCCCACAAGGTCTATGTCCATCCTGATCATTTGCACATAAAACAGGCAAACAAATTCAACAGACCTTCATGCGGTAGGCTTCTGAACATACACAATATACCCAGGTATGGAAATTTGGATTCAACTGGAAGAGTTCAGCTCACAGTCAGTGTTTCTGACAAATAAGGAAAAAATATTTTTTAAGGACACAAACCCTCATCCACCATAAGGTGGCATGCTTTATCATAGGGTTCTTCCTCACACCACAGCAATAGTTGTAGTGTGGTCTACAACTCCTAAAATAGGAGAAGCTCGTGGATGTTTTTTGTCGTTTGTGAGTGGAATGTGTGGGTGAGATGAGCAGAGTGTAAACGCGTGAAATAAAATGAAGTTAAAACTGATGCCTGATCAGAGTTTAACCTTTATTCTTGTCTGTTAGGGACAGGATTAAAACTAGTAGAGGGATACAGTGAATCTGGTCAATATCTATGTAGATGCTGCTGCTTATGTAGGTATAAAATGGAGGACCTTGCGCATTCATTGTGTATTTGCCCTCGATTAAGAGTGGACTGACATTTGTGTCTGTGGCACCTTTTGTGCCACCATCGCAGAAGCAATCACAAATTGCTTTGCCATGAAATGAGATGTTTTGAATTGGGCTACAACACACTGGACAAAAGTGATCTTTTAACAAAGGCTGCCATTGTGATTAACCAATTTCTTTTAGTTCCTGTGATGGAGGGCCAGAATGCAGCAGTTTTCCATTTTATCCTAACATATTCTTTTTTTGATTTTTTTAGGTCTTGGCTGGCGATAGCAGGGCGCATGCGTTGCTCTCGGCATTCGAGAGCTTCTTAAAATCAATACAGTTGAGGAAGGGGACTTAAAGTCCCGCTCCCTCTTCCCATTGGCTCGCGTCATAGCTTAGGCTAAACGCTGGCATTCTATTGTTAAGGAGGCTTTTTAGTCCCTCCTTGTTGCCGCCCTGTCCACTTTTGGCCCCACCCACCAGGACTGGATCTTTTACTGGCAGCAGTACACACACTCCTTTAATTATTAGCTAGGCACTATTTTCTCCATTCGTGTAATGTGTTGCAATAACAATCGGACGCGCTTGTTGCCCTCGGGGTGAAAAAAAAATCTTACCTCTGCAGCAGTGCCACTTGTCACTGCTTTTGAGGTAACTTCAAGGAGACTCATTATAGTTCTTTCAGTCTCATCATTTCAGAACGGAAGCATTTTTAATGTTATATACAAGGAAGCCATAGTTGCCATAGTTGTTGCTGATTTATCTTACATAAACAACAACCATTGGCAAAGCCAATAGCCCTGGCTTGTTGTAGGTGTAATGTTACTTGCTTTATCAGTATTATATATCTGTATGCAATGACAGAAGCAGCGAAATACAAGTTGTCGTACACGACCACCAGCAAGGCTCCATATAATGGTGCTGTGCGTCTTAATCTCCATGTCTGTCCAGCTGCAGGGTTGACTGTGGCGTTACAAACAGAACTGCAGAATTTTGAATTTGAGACCCATGATTGAATCTCGGCGTGCTCAAAATCCTGTGATTCTGGGCACATCACTTCTCCCCGTGCCTTAAAACATGAATTGTGATCTTGTGTAATTTAACCGGCGCTCATGCAGAGTGATCCAATATCTTTGTGTGGAGTTCGCGCTATATAAAACTGCAATAAATGCTACTCCATCATGGTTTTACATTTGTTTTCATCTTGTCACTTAAAGGAGTCGAGCAAAATGGGCGGCCTGCTGTGCCACTTCTTTTCAATCCTAGTACTTGGGCCGGCTCCTCAGGCGTCTCTCCTGGACCCAGCTGCACGAAAAACCTGTTGTGTGCCTGCGCATGTAGCCGCTCTTCCTCACACTTTTCAGGTTACTGCTGCTGCACTTTGACTCCAGGGAGCACCTCAGCTGCATGCTGCAGATCCTCGTTGCCCCCCCTGCTAAACCACTGCCGGGGTCTTTAATGGTGCACTCGTGTGTGCCTCCGACCGAGGCTAACAGAGGGCACCTTGGCCCCAGCACTGCAGCGGTTCGTATTCCTCAAAAGCGTTTGCCTCGAGGTTAACTGCAAACGTGAAGCACTCTTCAAAATTTCACCATGCAGCACGCTGTTTATTTGCAGTCTGTACCAATTATTGTGTGCCACTGTGCTTGTGCAAATTAACAAACCAGTGCTTTCTTTTAGCTCCATAAATAAAAACATTCAGATTTTGAAACGCAACGGTCACTTTATTTTCAGGATCCAGTTACGGGTGCTTTTTGTTGTACATGTTTTGTGTTTAACACACTATTCATTTATTTATAGCCTGTAAGATTTATTGCTCAATGTTTCTCATTTTTGTGCTGGAAAGAGGGCAAAATGACTTAATTGGCGTTAGTTCAACCCCGATGCGCAGCAGCAGGGTTGTTTCAGAGGTCTCCCTACTGTTGCTCTTCCCCCCACATCTGTGCTTTTATGGCTCTCTCGCCAGTGTGCCTCTCTGCTCCGTGCACTTCCCCCACATGACGGACCTGGCATGCTGTTCTGCTCCTCTGTATTCTTTCTGCTCTGCCACACTTTTCACAAACAAAAGCTATTTATTTTCTCACATGAGCGCCTGCCGGGCTGGGCCTCTTTGCTTCGCTAGGTGGCTCTTTTCCATAAATGAGCTCCCTGCTGAGATTTATGGGTGCGTCTGCTACTCCACCCTCCTACAGTGAGCCATTAGACTTCACATGTAATGTCACCAGGGCAGTGTCATAAACCCAGCACACTAGCAGATGTGCACTTTGTATGTCTGAGTTCTAATCCTATTTCAAGAAACATGTATGGAGTTTGCATTTTTAAACATTTGAAATGCTGCTGAAGCTTTATTCACTAAATCTGCATTCGCCACCTAAATTATGTTGAAAAAGGTATTTCTTTTCCAAGTCATGGGCAAGGGATGGTTTAAAGTGCTGCATCCAAATTGTAATATCACCTGAAACCCTTCATTTAAGTACTCTTTCTGGCAGCATCTCCAGGAACTGTGTTTATTTATTTTTTAGAAAGGTTGTGGCGGTTTCTGTCTGGTAACTTTGCATCCAACAACTTACTAAGGCTAAAAAAGGCCCTGCAAACACATATAATTTTGACAGTCCTCCTGCAGCTGTTTTTACCATTATTCATAAAGGATAATAAAGTACATTCAATATAGCCTTTACACATACGTGCACATTAATCATTGCCACCTAATTACACTCTACTAAATACCAGCTAAATACATCCCACATAAAACCACTATGCCACATAGCAACCATCCATACAAATACACTCCACACCATGCCACATAATTCCCATCAGCATTATTTGGATGTATGACGTAACAACGCGTGTGTTTACAACGCGTGCAGTTACATCGCGGTTTTTACAACGAACGCGATGTAACCACACGATGCCATTACAACGCAAGTCTTTACATCGACTTGCGCTAGATGGCGTGCTAACATTAGAAAAGCGTAATTTACTATTCCAACTCCAGTCCACTTAACAGTAGGGAAGGTGTTGGGATAGTAAACTACACTATTTGTAATGTTAGCACGCCATCTAGCGCAAGTCGATGTAAAGACTTGCGTTGTAATGGCATCGCGTGGTTACATCGCGTTCGTTGTAAAATCCGCAATGTAACTGCACGCGTTGTCAAAGTTTCGTTGTAAAGGTTGTTTACCGCATTATTTCACTCAAAATACCACACAGTTCCACGCCACGCAATTCAGCTCCACACATTTCCATTCTGCACCACATAATTCAACAACAGACCACATAATTCAAATCAACACACTTATACAACAAATGCATCCAATCCACACCTCAAAATTCAACATCCTGTCACACAATTCAACAGCTCACCACATAATTAAATTCCACTACATACCACGCCACAAGACAACATACCAATATACATATTTACACACCATAACACTCAATCCCATTCTACATAATTCCAGCTAATTTAATACCACATAATTACTATCCACATAATTCCACTACACAAATACACACACACACTATTCCACCCCACACAATTCCACAACTAACAAATTCAATCCAATCCATATAATTAAACTCCACACTACATACATCCCCCCCATAAACAAAAGACATTGTCATTTACAACACCATTAACTCTAACTTTCACTAATGGGAGACCAATTGCATTGCGAATGCTTGTGTTATTGTACTTTGTGGCAGATCTGCTCCACTGTATCTCTTGGGGCTCTACAAACAAATTTAGTGATGAAGAGTAAATTGTATTTTTCTTGACAACTTTTTAATTAGAAAGTTCTTCTCTTTAATTTCCTGTAATTCCCATAGTTGAAAAAACAAGCATTTGCAATGCAATAGGTCTCGCATTTCGCGAGTTTGAGCTATTGGCAAGTGGGCTGCTGGATGCTGTTGGTGTAGGAGTGGTTGATCATAAGAACTTGCAGGAGACACATGTGAACTCTCGTTCAACGTTGTGTGGTGCAGTGTGGTAGCAATGGGGTGAGCGGCAGCCAGGGCGGAAAGCACGGTAGTGGGGCTTGGGACAGAACCAGGGTCCCTGGTGCTGGACACGGTGCAGGTGCAGATAGGCATCCTTTCATCATCCGTTTTGCAGCTGCTATTAAGAAGTTCGTGGGAAAGAGGAGGAGTGCAGGGTGCCGTGGGCGGGAAACGGAAAACAGTTATGTCACTTCCTGTACGATGGATGATCAGAAATCCAGTGAAACTCCCTTTCTGTGCAGATGGTTGATAGGAAATTAAGTTCTCTTTGTAGGTTGCTTCTACTGCCTAGATATAAGCCCTCATGTATTCCCCATGCTTGCAGTGCAATACAGCAGGTTAAATATTCACACTACACATATAGCCAGCGCACCTTTGTTCATGACGGCGTTTACATGCATGAGCACATTGAAGCTTGGTACAATCAGACTACAGCATTAGTTCTGTATTGAAGAGATAAAAGTTGGAGAGATTGCGGCTCTTCTCGAGAGTACATATGGAAAGATAAACAGTTTTTCGAAGCCTGCGTTCTATACGTTTTATCTTGAGTAACACAGATGCAGGACATGGAACTGCTAAGCTCGACGTTTCATTATTGCAAAATATTCAAGATAAGGATTGACTGAAGACTTTATAAAACTTTGCATCACTTTGCAATTAACACGAAGGTGTGTTATTACCACGTGTGCTTGGAGCTGTACCTGTGTGCATTAATGGCATTCTTGTAAAAAAAAACATCTCTGGGGTCAAAATCTTTCACAACAGGGCACATAATTTGACAGATTATTTTCCCCTTCTTACTTCCATACTCCCGTCGGTGCACTGTAGTCACCAGCAAGCCACTTTCGTCCTCATGAGAAGGAATGACGGCAGCCGTTTCACCAATTCTCTGAGGAATACGGCTGGGTTTGGCAGGTACCATGCATGCAGTCTGAACAACTCGCAAAAAAAAAAAAAAAGCATTCAAATGCAATAGGTCTCGCCTTTCATTAATTTACAGCTATTTGCTTTGCTATACAGTACCATTAGCAAAGCAAATGGCTTTAACTTAATCAAAGGAGAGAGCTATTGCATTTTCAATGCTTGTTTTGTGTGTGCTCTTATTGTATCTGTTCTGTCTTGCTGTGATGGTTTTAATTAAGTGAACTCAACATAGAATTTTACTTCTGTATCTATTTTGGTCTAATTTGAAGTGTTGCAACAGAAGTTACAATACATGCTCACCTGGGTGATTTCTTTCTCTTTACAGGTGTAGAAGTTGGTGACCAGGAATGCACCATAGACTCCTTTTAAAATCTTCTCCACTGCTTCTTTATCATCCAGGTCTCCTTTCACAACCTCTGCCCCAAGGTCCCTCAGTGCAATGGCAGCAGGCCTGCTGACATCTCTGGTGACCGCTCTCACCGCAAAGCCGGGGCATTTCAAAAGAGCTCGGGCAACTGACCCACCCTGGGCACCTGGAGGGGATCATTCATATTAGTTTAAGAACAAAAGTAGGGATTTTCAAAACAATGACATGCCAGTTGAACGTAGACTGTACGAAGCTAAGGCAATCTATTACAAACAATATCATTGTAACATAACTCTAACAAAATAAGGAACATTGGGGAATAGCTATCAGCCACTGACGTTCACCATATTTCGCAGTCTTAACATACATAGGGACAGGCACACTAAACTCTTGTAGAAATAGCCTAAAATGCAGCCAAGAGAACGAATGCACGACTGTGGAAATGGTCCATGTGTAGGAGGTAAGGGTGAACTCTGTGTTGTAATGCAGGGCCCTCAGAGAACTGTTTCTAGTCCCATTATCCCAAGCTATTCTGCACGTTCCACTTGTCTTTGGGTATGTTAGGATATTTTCACTCCCCGCTACAAAGGTTCTTTAGCTTTAAGTTGGAATTTCCTACCACATGTACTAGTTTCCCAATATACAACAAATGCCCGTTAGCCATATCCTATTCCGATCTGTCCCAGGAGCAGACTCAGTTATAAATCGCCTAAGATCTGCTGTAGAAAATTTCTAATTCGGTTCCTGTTTTCGGTAGGCCCTTCCATTTTCACATCCCTCTAAGCATCGTCTCTATAGAATTATCCACGTAGCACTTCTCTGCTCAGCCTGCTTACAGGTTTCTTGATGCATTTATATTTTGACCCTCAAGCTGATATATAACCACGTTCTACCAGACTTCACGTGTTTCCTACAGTGGTGGAAAGCACACATCTTTGTTAAAATACCCCGCACAGACCAAAAGGGCCCTTGGTGTCATGCTTCATCACAGGAGTCTTCCCGCCCCGCTGCGGTGTGGGTCGTGCTACGACCTACGGCTAGGTGGGAGCACTGTTCTTGAAAACTAGGTGTAGTGTAGGAAAGTGAGTAGAAGGGTCAGAAGTGAGTGAAAAGTGATTCTATATTTAAAAAATACCTGACTCTGTGGACTACAAAACTTTAATATTCCTTGGAGCTGGTATTATTAAAAGTGGGGAATAGTTTGGAGGTAAAATGCTATAATGAGCAGTTACTCCTATGTCATCAACATGTTTTGAAGCCCTCCCCTGGCTTCTTCATCAGGACCAAAAAGATCCCTTCTACACTCGCAGTGTAATACAGAGCAATGTCAAAAATTAGTATCAGAAAATCCCTGTATGTCAGCCTTAAAGGTCACTGTTGAGTAATGGGGCCCTTGACTACCACTATGTGTCACAACATGGACCGGCATTTTCATGCCACATTCGGACATGCCTTTCCATCATAAATATTTTTGTTTAAATAATTTTGGCTAATTCATTTTGACCGCTCCATATGTTGATCTACACTCTCCATCTACTCAGCGGGCATTTATTTATCATGAAACTCTGATCAGCCTTTTCCCTGTTTCCTTTCTTACTTTAAAGGGACACGTGATGTCGGTCTCCACGCGACCGTGACGACTTTCAAACTCATTCAAACATGGGATATTGATAATCTTTTCACCTATGACGTTTTATGGTAATTTGATGTATACGTGGTATTATCTTCCACACAGCCCTAATGATCTTCAGTATATGGACGATGTCTATTTTTCAGCTTTATCCCTCCGTCATTCGTACAACGACAGATGTGGCCAACTTGGTAAATAGATATAAACTCTACATCCCTTGTTTGTGTGATTGTTTATTTTTCTGTTAAAACACCGTGCCCGGGTGTGTATTGATTATTCATACACCCGCAACCACAACACACAAGGTGCGGCTCCGTATATCCGTCACAGGGAAACGGAAGTTGATTTGTTCTCCTTGCCTGCATGAGCGAGGTTAGCAGTCCAGTCGTACACAGGGAGGTGGTTACATGGAAGACACACGCTTCCTAGCCCCGTAACCTAACTAACAAACTCTTACAGGAAGTAATTCATCTGAACTCAACCGGGGTTGTGTTAGCAGTCTAGCCCTTTATCGCAATTAGGTAGTATTTTGGCGGCAACTATACCAATTGACAGCACTACTTAAGGACAGTCCCCCCGCAGGCTCATCGTTCCACGGAGCCGCGGGGAGGCCAGATCAAGGAGAGGCAGTGACCTTGGAGTAGTAAGTACGGCATAGCCGCTGGGTACCTGTAGGACTACATATGACTATAACACGAGGAGCGCAATATAATAACTAGCAGCGCTTTCTGTTATTTTTCCCATATACAGAGGCACCCTTCCCAGCTGTTTTAAGGCTCATGGGATAATTACTCCTTTAAGAACAAGTACATGCATTTACTTCATTATTAGTGTGTTTTTTCACCTTCTTGGCACAAATAACTAATTTGACTACTGTACATTACCAAAGGCCACTCTTACCAATTCGGACTGGCAGTTCCTGGTTCTTCTTCTTTTTCATAGAGTGTGTGATTTATGGTTATTTTGTGTTCGTCCTTGTATTGTCACCTTTTTTTTTAAATCAGCAGGACACGGCACCAGGTTGAGCATTACCGATAAGGATAAGGAAAATATATCAGTATACATCACTTTCCTTACAGGTCAACACCTATCATGATGGTTGATGTATATGTCATGCTTTTTAATACTGTGCTCTTTTCTTCCAGATTTACATAAAGTAGTATACCTATTGGGGTATTGTATGCTGTGCATGCTTAATTGGCATGCTCACCACGTAGTGTTACCTACATGTACACACACAATTTTTTTAACTTATTTTCTGATACTAATTTTTGGCATTGCTCTGTATTACACTGTGGTGTAGAAGGGATATTTTTGGTCCTGACGAAGAAGCCAGGGGAGGGCTTCGAAACATGTTGACGACATAGGAGTAACTGCTCATTATAGCATTTTACCTCCAAACTATTCCCCACTTTTAATAATACCAGCTCCAAGGAATATTAAAGTTTTGTAGTCCACAGAGCAAGTATTTTTTAAATATAGAATCACTTATTTACTCACTTCTGACCCTTCTACTCACTTTCCTACACTACACATAGTTTTCAAGAACAGTGCTCCTGTGTAGCTGTAGGTCGTAGCACGTCCCGCAGCTGGTTGGGAAGACCCCCATGATGAAGCATGACACCAAGGGGCCTTTTGGTGTGAGTGGGGTATTTTAACAAAGCTGTGTGCTTTCCACCACTGTAGAAAACACGCGGAGTCTGGTAGAATATGGTTATATATCAGCTTGAGGGTGTATCTTTTTGTTTTTTATACATTGACTAGAGGAGGACGTATCCACCTCCATTGCTCTTCTGAGCACAACCTCTTCACTCCCCCTTTTGTTTTTTGAGCATTTATATTTTGACCACGTTATTGCAACTTTAATTAGGTCCATTCGGAGATGCACAGAAACAAATATGTGAACAATGTCTATTGTACAACAAAGGTAGGTGCTGTCTCAAAGGAGTAGATGGAGAGGGTGTTACCCAGAAACCGGTCCCAGGATGCTTGTTTACGGTTCAGGGAAGACCTGGCTTGGCAGTTCGGGCTGGACTGTTCCCATGAGGCACAGGGTCATGGAGCGAGCTTTAAAACTATCTGGTTGCAATTAACTTATGGTTCCTGATCGCTCCTACAAGGGAAACTGGCCCAGGCCCCCTCCTCTCTCCTCTCCCCCTGCTGCCTCCTCCTCTCCTTTGCAAACTTTTTTTTTTTTACATTCAGTGCGATGCGCCCGCCCTTGTCTGTAATCGCGAAGGATTCTAGTTTTCAATCTATTTTACCTGGAGATGCTCGCCGTGTCGATCTAGTTAGCCAGACACCTTCAGTCCAATTCATTGAATAATGTACCTGCTACTCAGTGATCACTTGATTCTGTGTGCAAGTTGTGAGTGGACCTAGGACTGTCTGAGCGCCTCGGTACCTGGCGGGGAAACTATGATGACAGGAAATGGCTTATCTCCACGTCTGCTGAAACAATGTTTACAAATGAAATACATACCTTGTATCCACAAATTGATTGTCCTGTAGTACGGATTTCCATTTCAGTCAATGTCACAGTTAGTTCAGTTGGTTAGAGCGTGGTGCCTATAACAGCAATGACGAGGGTTTGATCCCCTTATTGGCCAGTTTGTTTTACTCCCTTTTCCTTTGTAGGGTCTCCGCATAAAAAAAGCTATATTCAAAGTGCAGGGTGCTTAAAGTGGCACACCAGAGTGAGGAGTGTTGTTTAGTTTGGTAAATAACCGTGTGATGTGGCGGCTGGTGTTTGACAATGATTGTAATTGGTGCAGGGGGTGGATGCTTCAATCGTTACAGCTGACAAGAGTTGCTAACACCAGCCTCCTCCGTGTTTTCATGGGACTCTCAACCTGCACTTCAGGGGCTGTTTACCTCGTGGGGTCCCACGACAACAAATCCTACCTTCTTTCTGAGACTGCCTGACGGGTTCCTTGGCTGTACTGGGAAAACTAAAACGTGTTCTTTGGTGAGAAAGTGATGCCTGCAACGCAACTGGTGCTCATGTAAAGCGCTCTGATACCTTCAGATCGAGTTGGCGCTATATAAAACTGCACAAAAAAATATCTTGTAGTTTTTATCTTTGGAGACAAAGACAATTTATCGAATAAAACATCCAAAACTCTTTCATACCTTTGTGAGCACACCAGGGCTTTACAGATAGAGCATGTGGCAGTGACCTCTGCACAGCACAGGTGGGGCGGCTAGTGACCATGAGAGGTTACGTAGACATTCATATACGTGTCTTGTACATTTTGGTGATCTTTATAACATTTCTCTTCCGATTACATTTCGTACTTTCCACTATGTAAAGCACTTCATCCACCAGTTCATGGTGTTCATGCTTCAAAATATTACAAATGAATACGAGTATGTATCTGTGCCGATATAAACTTTTCATGAGCCATTTTGTAAGTTTTCCATTCCTGTATCAGGTTTTTCTCTCCATCTTCTTGTTGGGAACAGGTGAAAAATATCAAGACTTTAGAGTACCGAAAACTACAGCACATGACATTTACAACAGGAAATAGGATAAAGTGGAAAGAACGAGGTGCACAGGTGGCGCTGTGGCTTAGTTGGTTAAAGCGCCTGTCTAGTAAATAGGAGATCCTAAGTTTGAATCTCAGCAGTGCCTCACTTTTTCCAGACAAACTACTTGCACTTAATCTGTGTTGCCTATGACAGCAATTGGGTTTAAGTGGGAAACAGTGGGGGTGATGCTGCTATCTGTATCAAAAGCGTCTATTTCGCAGGCACCGACATGTCTTAAATAATTGGCTCTTTTATTGCTTCATACGTTCTAAGTGTGCACAACACCATATGCACTTAAATGCCTGTAAATAATTTAAAAGAAGTGGCCAGAGAAACAACACCATATGCACTTAAACGCCTGTAAATAATTTAAAAGAAGTGGCCAGAGAAATGATTTTGACCTATAGCTGGATTATCAGTAACTGCATTTTACTGGCTCTGCCATCTGCACTACAAGCCTCCATTGTAGATGCATTGCTCAGTATTAAAACGTGCCCTTCCTACAGCTCAATAAGTTGCAAGTTTGCACTGCGCTATATGCACTTTAACTGCTCGATGACTGCAGATGATCTAATCGTCTCACAAATGAATTTAGGCAGAGATTGTTGGGTAGTGGGGTTTAGGAAATACTCGTGCTACACTTTATTACTCTAGAGATGCAAGAGTTATACTCCTGTTTCAGAGGTCACTTTGTAGGCCTTATCTGTTCGGTTTTCTAAACTTAATATATTTTGTTGTTTGGAAAAACTTTAAAAGGTTTAAATGAACATAGCTCACAAAAACGATATTTAAAAATTTGTAGCTACTACTGGTGTGTGGGAGGGGGGTTAGTGCATTTCTAAACTTTATTATAACTTTTCAACATGCTGCACAGCAGGCACGCTGCTGCACAACACAGCTTAAAGACATTGGCAAAGCCAATAGCTCGGGCTAAACACGTACAAGGTCCCAAAGGCGAGACCTATTGGCTATGCCAATGCTTGTTAACTGGGGTCTGGATCCACTGCAGATTCGCATCGGGGCTGAGCTGAGCATTGTGGTGGATCCGGGGATACTCGCTTGTAAAAAATAAATTGTTTTGGAATGTTTTCTTGCAAATGAGGGGTCCTGCACAGACCCCTCCTTCAGTCCTATGGGGTAGGATACCTCTATCCTGACCCCTCATAACCTATTCACACTTTATTGCCCCCCGGAAACTGTGTCCTGATTCACAAAATGGTGATTGCATTTTCTCTCAGGTGGCGACCAGCCAATCACGGTATTACTGTTGATGTGTGGATCCTCGGATCCACTGTGGTGGAGCCATGGTGGATCCACATCTCTAGATATACATAAATCTTTATTTTTTAATAATAATAAAACTACTGAGCAGATTTACACCAAATTATAAAAAGCACGCTTTCTGGGCCAAGACCTAGCTTTCTGCCAAATTTGGTATAATTCCATTCAGCGGTTTGGGCTATAGTCATGTCCAATATCCTTATGGGAAATTGCATGGGGAAAACATGTTTTGGGACCCCCGTTTTTCTCAGCCCCCCCACTTGACAGGCACTGAGACAGCATCAGACAGCAGCTGAAGTGAGTGGCAACCAAGTTTTGAGAATTTTGTGAAGATTTGTCAAACTGCGTCAAAATTATTAGTACAACAAAAATTCTATTCCCAAGGAAACTAGGTCCTGACTACAACTACCTACAGGCAACCTCCAGTAGGTAGTTATAGTTAAAACCATGTTTACATAGGAAAAGCATTTTTTGACTTGCCTATACCTTTGGCACCAGTTGAAGAAACTTCACAAAATTTTCCCCAAAAAAGTGCGCCACTGAATCTAGTTGTGCATGAAACATTTTGGGGTGATCCGTCGGGCCAAGAAAAAGGGGGATCAAAAATAGTGCATTTCCCATGTTGATTCCCAAAGGGATTTTGAACACGATGGCAGCCTGAACCTCTGGATGGAATTACACCACATTTGGCAGAAAGCTAGCTCTTATTCCAGAAAGAGTCCTTTTTGTTATTCATTATAAACCCGTTAAGTAGTTTTAAGTGTTATTAAAAGGAAACCAAATTTGTATATATAGGGAAGCGACCACTCTGTGAATCCTACTGATCTCATGCAGAGATCTGATTGGCTGCGAACATTTCAACCAGGAGGTTAAGAATACCCTGACTCCCCAGCCTTGGGCTAAAAAACATTTTTTTAAAAACCTTTGCAGCAAAAATCATGAGAGATTCTCGAATTCACTGCACAAAAAAAAAAAAAAAAAACAAGCGCAGGCTCCTCCAATTTTTTTCAAAAAGCCCCCAGGTGGGCCATATATTAAAAAAATAAAGGAGGGGGTAGACGGGAGCCCAGGGACCACAACCTCCTTGGGGCTTTCCTGAAATTAAGGAGGGGGCCACAGGGACCCACTTCCATTAGGCTCTAAGAGCCCTGGGGACTGCCACCTCATTGGGGCTTCAATTAAAACAGAGGTGGGCCGAACCACCCCCTCCTGGAGCTTACATACCCTGGGGACCACCATCTCCCTGGGCCTAAATAAATACTAATGGGGGACCCGCAGACACCCCAGGCCCTAAGGACCACAATCTCTATGGGGCAAATTCATTATTAGAGAATGGGAGGCTGGCCACGTGGCTCCCCCTTATGGGCTGTATATATACGGCCCCCGGGACCACCACCCTCCCGGCAGCAACCTGTGCTATTGACAGTAGGGGGGACACACAGACCCCTCCTGGAGCCATTAAGGGCTCTGGGTACCGCCATAACCCAGGGCCAACTTCTGCTATCTCTTAAGGTGCCCACCCTCGGAGATAGCATTTTGCTTTTGTTTGGTGGGAGCTGTGACAGCTCTCGCCAAGCAAGAGCAAAAACTAACTCCTCTCCCAGCAAGTGGGAGATGTCAAACTGCTCCTGCTTTGTGGATGTTTTCATCTGTGAAATAGATGAAAGAATTGCTCCCACAAGCAGGGAGCTGCACATTTAGCAGCTGTTGCATGTGGGAGCAATGCCGCCTCCCTCAGGAGGCAGCGGAGGCATGAACTGGGTCATTTAGATATGGCCGGGACCCCGGGATGAGTTCCCAGGAGCTCAAATTACACAAAGAGGAAAACAGAGGGCAGAAGAGGCAAAACAGAGGGCAGAAAAAAGAGTAGGAAGGGAAAATGGAGAGCAGAAAATTAGCATAAAAGGCAAAACAGAGGGCAGAAAAACAAGCAGAAAAGGCAAAACAGAGCAGAAGATGGCAAAACAGAGGGCAGAAAAATTAGAAGAAAAGGCAAAATGCTGGGCTGAAAAAGGAACAGAAAAGGCAAAACAGAGGGCAGAAAAACAAGCAGAAAAGGCAAAACAGAGCAGAAGAAGGCCACACAAAGGGCAGAAGAACAAGCAGAAAAGGCAAAATGGAGCGCAGTAAAATGGGCAGGAATGGAAAAACCGAGGGCAGAAAAACAAGCATGAAAGGCAAAAGAGAGGGTAGAAAACAAGCAGCTAAGGCAAAACAGAGCAGGAGAGGGCAAAATAAAGGGCAGACAAATAAGCAGTGAAGGCAAAACAGACAAAGGCAAAACGGAGGGCAGAAAAACGAGCAGAAGAGGCAAAACAGAGGGCAGAAAAATAAGTAGGAAAGGCAAAGCAGAGGGCAGAATAATGAGTAGAAAATATGCAGAACAGAGGGCAGAAAAAAGAGCAGAAAGGCAAAACAGAGGACAGAAAAAAACAGAAAATGCAAAACAGAGAAGAAGAGGGCAACACAGAGGGCAGAAAAGGCAAAACGGAGGCCAGAAAACGAGCACAAAAGGCAAAATAGAGCAGAGGAGGGCAAAACAAAGGGCAGATAAACGAGCAGTGAAGGCAAAACAGAGAAGGGCAAAATTGAGGGCAGAAAAATGAGCAGCAGAGGCAAAACAGAGCTCAGAAAAACAAACAGAAAAGGCAAAACAGAGGGCAGAAAAACAAACAGAAAAAGGCAAAATAAAGGGCAGAAAACTAGCAGAAAAGCCAAAACAAAGCGCAGAAAAGGCTAAACAGAGCAGAAGAAGGCCACACAAAGGGCAGAAGAATAAGTAGAAAAGGCAAAATGGAGCGCAGTAAAATAGGCAGAAAGGGAAAAACCAAGGGCAGAAAAACAAGTATGAAAGGCAAAAGAGAGGGCAGAAAACAAGCAGCTAAGGCAAAACAGAGCAGAAGAGGGCAAAACGAAGGGATGACAAATAAGCAGTGAAGGCAAAACAGACAAAGGCAAAATGGAGGGTAGAAAAGCCAAAACAAAGGGCAGAAAAACGAGCAGAAAAGGCAAAACACAGCAGAAGAAGGCCACACAAAGGGCAGAAGAACAAGCAGAAAAGGCAAAATGGAGTGCAGTAAAATGGGCAGAAATGGAAAAACCAAGGGCAGAAAAACAAGCATGAAAGGCAAAAGAGAAGGCAGAAAACAAGCAGCTAAGGCAAAACAGAGCAGAAGAGGCAAAACAGAGGGCAGAAAAATAAGCAGGAAAGGCAAAGCAGAGGGCAGAAAAACGAGTAGAAAAAGGCAAAATAGAGGGCAGAAAAAAGAGCAGAAAGGCAAAACAGAGGACAGAAAAAAACAGAAAAGGCAAAACGGAGAAGAAGAGGGCAACACAGAGGGCAGAAAAGGCAAAACGGAGGCCAGAAAACTAGCACAAAAGGCAAAACAGAGGGCAGAAAAACGAGCAGAAAGGCAAAATAGAGCAGAGTAGGGCAAAACAAAGGGCAGATAAACGAGCAGTGAAGGCAAAACAGAGAAGGGCAAAATGGAGGGAAGAAAAATGAGCAGAAGAGGCAAAACAGAGCTCAGAAAAACAAACAGAAAAGGAAGAATAGAGGGCAGAAAAACAAACAGAAAAGGCAAAATAAAGGGCAGAAAAACTAGCAGAAAAGGCAAAACAGAGCAAGAAACGAGTAGAGGGGGCACAAAAAGAAAGCAGCAGGTAGACAGGCAGGAGAGGGTAGCGGACTACGGGCAAACTGGACATAAGAACTGTTGCAGGGAGAGCTGGCATGAGTACCTGATTAATTTTTACAGAAATTAAACCTCAATGAGAAACACTTACATATAAAAGATAGCAAGTTCCCCAATTGAAGCTCCACTTCTGTAAGGACAAATGATCTTGGCCTCCTCAGCTTGACAAAGGCAAAGCAAATGTGTTTTCTCACAATTCCACATTGAAAGATGATCTGAAATGGTTTGTGGAGGTGAATGCATCGTTGATCTATTAAGGTGCAATGTTTAGTCACTATGACGAGTGGCTTCTTTCTTGTCCTTACCTGGTGAGAGCAGAGTCCATGGTTCTATGTTTTAATGACTATGACTATACAAATGTGCAAAATCATCTGAAGACCACCCATTCTCCCATCTACCTTAGCACTATGCTATGGTCTTCCCACCTTTTGCCAGGATGATGGGCAACTTACCATAAGCCCCCCAGCGCTTTTCCCGCCGATTTTGGTGACGCGTTTTTGATGCTGAGGAATATGAGGACATCTCCCCCAAACAAAGAAGCCCTTACTTCATATAGGTAAGAGGAAGGACCCTTGTTTGATGGAGATATACCTCTTTGTACTCTTGTCGTCTTCTCCATAGGAAGATTCATGTAATCATAAATTTCTAGATAAAGACGCCCGAGGAACAATCACATTACCTTTAAAAACAAGCTATAAACCATAGATATGGTCAAGTTACTATGCAACTTTCATTTAGTGAGGCAATACAGAGGCTGGACATTGCGCATAATCTATTTGATGAAACTGGCATGGATTCACATTCAGAACAAATAAGACCATAAAGCAGAATTTATTACAGTATGAGAAGCTTTGTAGGAAAGAGATCAATCGATCCTGGGAGCTTATTTCTCTAAACAACTAGAACTGAAGTGGAAAGGGTACTGCATGGCTTACGTATTCTGATAACACCAACATATCATAATCTTCATTTTTCAAAATGGGTGTACTGGTCACATCAGCTTCAAGATTCAGGCTGATCCATCAAGCAGGGGCCGAGAAAAAAAGGGGATCCCAAAACACATTTTACCCATGGGATTTCCTATAAAGATTTTAGACATGGCTACAGTCCGAAAAAGCTGGATGGAATTACATCAAATGTGGCAGAAATCTAGCTCTTGGTTGAGAAAGAGCCATTTTTGTAATTTGGTAAAAATCCGTTTAGTCGTTTTGGAGTTTTAAAGAAAAAAGAAATGCAGATATCTAAGGATGCGAATCCTCCGTGGATCTGACAGAACTCATCTTGAGATCTGATTGGCTGCCAACACTTCAATCAGAAAGTGTTGATAGCCATCTAGGGACTCGGACTGAGCCAAGTCCAAAAAAAAAGCAGTTAAAAAAGCAGAAGGGGGCAGCTTAGGAATACCCTGATCACCTATACCTGGTGTGTTTTTTTGCTGCAATTTTGCAGATGATCCACAAATTTGAAGCAAAACTTTTACAAAAAACACAAGCGCGGTATTCCGTGCTTGTTTTTTAATTCCCCCCACCCGCCCCGAGGTGGCCAGGTCCCAGAGAGAGGATTTTATATTATAATGGAGATAGGGGACGTGCATAGTCCCCTCTCCTCAGGCCTATTTCGACCCCGGGACCTCCACACCCTGGGACCCAGCCGATTCAAATAAGGGGGAAATGGGACACCCTCCCAGGTCATTTTCGGCCCCAGGAACCACAACATCCCCGGGGCCAGACCAAATTTTACAAGGGGAATGGGGGTTGTGCGAGCCCCCTCCTGATCTGTATTCAGCCCCTGACACCACCATCTACCCGGGGCAAGTCTGATTTCCAGAATGAGGAGGGGGCCGTGGTCCCACTACCCAGGCCGTTTTTGGCCCCAAGAACCACCACCCTTAGGGCACGGCTGTGCATTTTCAAAAGGAGGGGACCATGTGGCCACCCTCCTGGAGCCATTAATGGCCCTGGGGACTGCCACTTCCCAGGGCTGGTTCCTACTATGTCCTGAGGTTCTTACCCTTGGAACATAGCGGTTTAGGGCAGGCAGGGAAAACTCTGTTTGCTTTCGCTTGGCGAGAGCAAACAGTAAGTCCACTCCCAGCAGGCCGGAGCATGTAAAATGCTCCCACCCACTGGGAGCGGACTTTTCATCTGTTTCCCTCCCCACTGTGTAGGAGCAATGCCAGCTCCCACTGTATGCGGGGATTCGGCTGAGGCCGTGGGTGCTTTGGGGGTCCCCCCGCACCCCCCAACAAAGAGACAGTGGGTGCTCTGGGTGGGTTCAAGGGCGCCCACCATTGAGTGGTCGAGCCTTGGGATGGGGCCCCCAGGGTCGATATCAGCTCAGGGAGGATGGCTGAATGCCCCACTCCCTTTAATGATTGGCTAGGCCCCTGGGGATGGGGTCCCATGAGCTGAAATCAGCCCTGGGAAGGGAGAAGTGCAGTCCCTTTCCCCTATGAATAATTGACTAGGCCCCATGGGATGGGGCTCCCAGGGGCCAATATTAACCCAGGGAAGGGGGATTTGTGCCCCCTTCTCCTTTACATACTAACCTGGCCCTGGTGGATTTGGGTCACTGGGGTCCATATTGGCCCGGGAAGGGGGGTCACATGCCCCCTCCCTCTTTAAAAGTAAGGCCGGGCCCTGGGATATGTCGTCCCAGAGGCCAAAATCGGCCCGGGGAGAGGGGCAGTGTGCCCCCTCCCGATTTTAAATATAAAGTGGGTGCACTGAATAGGCTTCTGGGCACCCACCATTTACTGGGCAGGCCCCAGCAAATGAGGTCTCTAGTATTGGCCCAGGGAGGGAGGCTATGTGCCCCCCTTTATAATAAGGTCAGGACTCAGGAGATATGGTCCCCGGGCTGACATCAGTCTGGGGAGGGTGCGCCATGTGCCGCCCCCATAATTTAGGTGATGGGCCCCAGGCGCTGGGGGCCCTCAGGCCAAATGGGGTCTAGGGAAGGGGTCCCCGGGGCCGAAATCAGCCCAGGCAGCGGGGCTGCATGTCCCCCACCCGTGTTGACTACCTTTTGGGGGTTGGCCACAGGGCCTGGCCGCAGGCTAGGAGGTCCTGTGGCCAACTGCTCCGAAGTGCACGGATGGTTGCATGCGGGGGTTGGCCAAAAGCTGTGCACAGCAAGGGGTTGGTTGCATGTGGGTGATTGGCCGCAGTGCTACGCTGGAGGCCAGGCCCTGCGTCCAATTCCTGACTGCGCACGGCCAAAGTCCATGCGCAGCGTGGGGCATGCGTGTGAGTGGCTGCAGGGCCTGTTCACCAAAGCTGTGTGTGGCGGAGGTTGAATTAACGTATGGTAATTAAATTTTACTCCATGTTAAAAAACAATGAAATGCACTGGAAATACTAAACGTTACAGGGCCATTATGATTGGGCTCCCATTTTACATGCAGAAAACCATAGAAATTCAACAGTCATAGTTAGAGCTATCTTAAGTAATTATAACTTGGGCCCTAAGGAAATTATAACTTGTGTCCTCACCATGCACTGCTAATTACCCCTCATATTATTTCACTTATAACATCTTCTATGACATTATTAATATTATTAGTGCAACATTGTCTGTAAAATTATTGAGAAGAAAACTGTGCATGGCGGGGGCGCGAGTTATATAATAAGATGTATCTATATTATCTACTGGCGGTTGCCAGTAGATAGTTATAGTTAGAACCATGTTTCCATAGGAAAAGCATTTTTTGATTTGGTAATAACTTTGGCGTCGTATGACGAATCTTTACCAAATCTTCGAAAAAGTTTCTCTTTTTTGACCAGCTCCTATCTTATGTTTAAAACGTTTTTATTGAGACAAAACAAACCATGGGGGAGGGGGACAGGAGGCAGGATACATGGAATACAGTCAAAGAAGAAGGGATGCATCTCCAGAGGGTTGGCAATAGGTGAAGCGTTGGCTCAGAGGGAAGAACACAGTAAATGAACGCTAGAATTACAAGCTGTGGAATCCCACGCGCGTATCCGACACCCAAAAGCAGAGCAATAAAACCCCCCCCAATCAACCCCTCAACAGAACACAGTCCCCCCCCTCCCATCCCCCATCCTCCCAGTACAAAAACAACAACACTCCCCCCTCCCCCCGTCCTATGGTCCCGCAGCAAAGTAGCCCTAACCAGGAAGCCCCGCACAGCCCCCCCCCCCCCCGCCGGGGGTCCCCATCTCACATGTAAGCTAGTCCGCCGGGGTCACCGGCGGCCGCAGCCTGAGAAGCCTAAGATACCTCGGGCAGGTGAGCTCCCGGAATTCAGTGGACAGCAGCGCTAGAAAGGGTTGCCATAGCTCCTCAAATTGGTCTATCTCCCCCGCAACCGTAAGCGACAGCTTCTCCATCCCCAGCACATGCCAGAGTCTGTGCAACCAACCGGTGATGGAGGGGGCGGTGGATGTGCGCCAGTGGATCAGAATGTTCTGAACCGCAGACCCCAGCGCTATCGCAATCTGCCTACCCCTGCGGGACTTCAGTGGGTACATTAGGTCATTGGGGAGGCCCAGCAGGACATACGCCGGGAGGCGCGGCAGCTCTATGCCAAAGTGCTCATCCACCTCGTCCAGAACTTCCTTCCAGTAGGCGGTCAGCACTGGGCAATCCCATAGGATGTGTGTAAGGGTACCTTCCTGCCCGCAGCTCCGCCAGCACCCCTTGTCAGTGTGTCTATGCATTTCATACAGTCTCTCCGGGGTGTAGTACCAGTATGTGGACACTTTAGTGAAGGTTTCCGTAAGGCCCGTGTGGTATGCAGAGTGCCGCGCCCGATACGCAATTTTGTCCCATTCCTTGTGGCTGAGTGTCCTACCCAATTCCCTGTGCCAACGCTCCCTCCCCGGATTGTAGTAGTGAAACGGCGGGGGTTGTAGGTGTTTGTACAGATCAGTGATCAGTTTAGCGTCGGAGGTCCGAGTAGCCAACCACCGCTCATACGGTGTAATTGGACGGGCAGCGGCGGCACGCACCTGAGGCTGGAGGGCCCAATGCCGAACTTGCATGTAGCGCAATCTGTCCAGCTCCGTCAGGCCGAACTCCTGGCGGAGTTGCTGAAAAGGAACCACTCCTTCCGGGCCATAGATCTGGAAGAGTGCCCTGCAGCCCGCCTGCACCCAGTGGGAGAAAACCCCCGGCTCCATCCCAGGGGAGAAGTCCGGGTTGCCCGCAATGGGCGTGAGCGGCGAAGGGAAGGTGGTAAGGCCCCGGGCCTCACAGACCGCGTCCCACACACGCAGGGGGACCCGCGTAACAAAGGAAGCGTAAAGATTAGCGGGGCGGTGCGCGCGGCGCAGGAATGGAACCTCTTGTAAGGTGCGGCCCGCCACTGCCTGGTCTTGGAAGAGCCAATGTTTGTCGGACTCCCACCTGCTCCACTCCACCAGATAGCGGAGCTGTGCCGCCTGAAAGTACTTACGGAGGTCCGGAATGCCGAGACCCCCCGCTTCCGGAGCAAGCGTGGAGAGGACCCTCTTCATGCGTGGCCTGCGGCCCTGCCAGACAAAGCGGGAGATGTCAGCCTGCATTTGTCGTATCCAGCCCACCGGGGGTTGGAGTGGAAGGGCCCGGAAAAGATATAGTATCTGGGGCAGCACCGTCATTTTGACCGCCGCGATTCGCCCCAGCCAGGACAGCAGGCCCTTGTTCCAGCGGCCAAGCTCGTCCTTGATCTTCCTGCTGAGGGAGGCATAATTGGCCGTAACCATCTCCGACAGTGTAGGCGCCAGCAGAATCCCCAGATACGGCACCGTGGACGAGGACCACTGCATGGGGAAGAGCCGTTGAAGATCCCTCCTGGTTTCCGCAGCCAGGGACACGTCCAGTGCCATCGACTTGCTCATATTCATTTTGAAGCCGGCCACCCCCGCGAAGGCGTCCAACTCTCGGAGGCAAGTAGGCAGCGACCTCCTAGGGTCGTCCAAAGTCAGCAGGACATCGTCCGCATAGAGACTGACGGTGTGGACGTACTGGCCCATCCGGACCCCGACAGCATCCGGATTGTCACGAATCCTCTGAGCAAACGGCTCCATGTAGAGGGCAAACAGGAGCGGCGAGAGAGGGCAGCCCTGCCGCGTGCCGCGCTCGATGGCAAAGCTACCAGAGCTACACCCGTTTACCCGCACCGACGCTGAAGGATGCTTATAGCAATTAAATACCATGGTGCGGAACTTATCGCCGATTCCCAGTTTCTTAAGGACCCGCTCAAGATACGGCCAGTGAACTCTGTCGAAGGCCTTCTCTGCATCAACGGACAACAACATCCGCTCCCCCGAGATCCTTGAGGCCTTCTCCAGAACATGTGTCACCCTCTTGGTGTTGTCAACCGTCTGTCTACCGGGCACAAAACCAGCCTGGTCCGCCTCCACCAGGTCGGGGAGGTGTGGACCCAGCCTGGCTGCGAGAATCCCCGTGTACAACTTGAGGTCGACATTTAGGAGAGAGATGGGCCGGTATGAGCCGCAAAGGGCCCGGTCCTTCCCAGGCTTCGGGATTACCGCGACCGTCGCCCTCAGGAGATCCGGAGGGATGGCTCCCGGTGCGGAGAAAGAGTTAAACAGCCGCGTAAGGACAGGGGCCACGGCCGTGCAAAAAGTCTTGTAGAATAGCGACGTGAACCCGTCCGGGCCCGGGGCCTTGCCATGTTTCAGCCGCGCAATAGCTGAAATCACTTCCTCCACATGGATGTCCCGCTCCAGGTGGTCAGCCTGAGCCGGGTCCAGTACCGGGAGGGTCACCGACTCCAAATAGCTATCGGTCTCCCGTGGCGGGGAGGGCTCCTCAGCATACAGCGCCTCGTAGAAGCCGCGGAAAGACTCCGCTACTTCCGCGTCCCCGGAGACAACCCCCCCGTCCGCGCCCACCAATTCTTTCACGACGCTGCGCTGTTGCGCGACCCGGAGCCGGTGTGCTAGGAGCTTGCCACATCTGTCCCCCCCAGTGTAGTAGGCATGTTTCAAACGTAAGGCGGCGTACTCCGCCCTATCAAGATCCAGAGCCGAGAGGAGCTTCCTCGCTGCCTTCAACTGCCTCCAGACCCTCGGCGCTCCCGTACGGCGGTGGACCTGCTCAAGCTCCCGAACTTGAGCCGTCAACTCATCCCTCTTCAGTTGTCGCTCCTTATTCTCGGCTGCAGAGATAGAGATGAATTCCCCCCGTAGGACGGCCTTCAATGCCGCCCACTGTGTCGCCTGCGAGGTGTCAGTGTTGCTATTGTGAGTGAGATAGTCCTGTATGACCTCCCCGATGCGTTGCACCACCGATTTTTTGTGTAGAAGTGTGTCCCGGAGGCGCCACACCCCCCGAGAGGGGGAGGCCGCCGGCCACTGGAAAACGCCGATAACTGGAGAGTGGTCAGACAGGGTCAGGACCCCGATGTCCGCCGCCGTGGCAGCGGCACGCATCGGTCCACTCACCAGGAGGTAGTCCAGCCGTGAGTAAGTGCGGTGTGCGTGCGAGAAGAAAGAGTAGTCCCTATCCGTGGGGTGCAGGGAGCGCCAGAGATCATGCAAGTCCATGTCCGCAATTCGGGCCTTCCCAGCCTGGGACAGTTCCCCCGTCTGCGGGAAGCGCTGCGCCGATCTGTCCATCCCAGAGTCAAAGACAATGTTGAGGTCTCCGCCCAAGATAACGTGTCGGTCCGGGGAAGCAGTGACATCCACCAGCGCGGAGTCTAGGAAGCGCTCCTGGTGCTCGTTTGGGCTATAAACGGAGCCAACCGTAAATGCTATGCCTCCCAGGCTCATGCGATACGCAAGGAGCCTCCCCTTCTGTTCAGCACACTTATGCAACACCTCCCCCCGAAAGGAGCTCGCTAGGAGAATGGCTACCCCTGCCGTCTTGTTCGCTGCCGAGGAAAAGAACTGGGTGGGGAACTTAGCAGAGCGCATCCTGTGGCAGTCTCGGGGCAATAAGTGTGTCTCCTGCAAAAGGCAAATGTCCGCCTGCGTCCCCTCCAGCAACGACAGGATCGCCCTGCGCTTCACCGGGTTATTCAGACCCTGAACATTAAGGGTCACTACCTTTAGGCCCGGCATTCCTCGCAGGGATCGGGAGCGCCATGCAATGGGTAGGGAATCAGCGGGTGGGGCGCGCGGGGCCGCAGCGCGGGACAAGCCAAGACAAAGCGGGCAAAGACAACATCGGACGGGACCTTCCCAACCCCAAAACAACCCCCTCCCCCACCCAAAACACAACCTTGGCAACTAGCCATCCCCAAACTCAAACACCCCATAGTCTCAGTCAAGCCCCAAAACGGGCAAGTCCGTAGAAAATAGCAAAGTGGACGTCCAGCCACTCACCTCCGCCCGCTCCCCCCCAACCCCCCCGCCCCGTGCCAAGCATGTTAAGAAGCTAAAGACATCTCCCCCCGGAGTGTATGTTAGGCCGTCAAGGCCACGCTAGAGGAGCCGATCGAGTCCCCGGCCGCCGCCCTCAGGGCGTCTGCCATGTCCGCCCTAATGGTAGGGGAGTCCGGGCGCCCTGCACTGGTCGCTGAGCGCCGCCTCGATGACCTCCGCCGATTCCGTCCCTCCGAGGACCTCCACGACGGCGTAGCTCCCTCTTCCTCCGCTGCCGTGAGCCCCAGGACACCACAAATGTCTTGCAAGGAGCGTAGCTGATGCAATACCCCGTTCCACCGAAAAATCAAGCGGAAGGGGTGACCCCAAGAGTACGGCGTCTCATGCTCGCGCAAAAAGTCAGTGGCAATCCTAAAGGACCTGCGTTTCTGTAGAGTGATGGCAGAGAGGTCCTGGTACAGCGCCACCGGCCGATCCCGAAAGGTCAGGGGCTGTTTCCTGCGGGCTTCAGCCATGATACGCTCCTTTAGTGGAAAGTCGGGCAGGAAGGCCAGAATGTCCGGTGGGGGTGCCGATGGCTGGCGCTGGCGGCCAACCCTATGCGCCCTGTCGATGCTGATGGGAAAGTCCGCGGCCTCCCCCAGGATTTCTCGGAACAGGGCCCGCAGATAGCCCCCCAGATCGGACCCCTCATCCGCAGTCGGCACGCCACGCACTCGGATGTTGTTCCTCCGAGATCTGTTCTCGAGGTCCTCAGAGTGGGCCTGGAGCTCCACACACTGTTCCCGGAGGCGAAGAACGTCCTGCTGGAGGTGGACTATCTCCTCCGCTCGCTGTTGGCCCTCCGTCTCCACCGCCTCCACACGCTCACCTAGGCCCTCCACCTCTCTGCGCACTTCTCGGACCTCGCTGGCCACCTCCCGCTTCAGTGTCTGGAAGTCCTCCCTGAGGGAGCTAAACAGTTCCTCCATGAAGGCCCTCGTGACGGGTGGCTCCCCTCCAGTCACATCCGCCGGAGCCCGGGAGGGCCCCGGCGAGGGCTGTGTCCTGTCCCGCAAGTGCTGGGCCCTGCCAAGCATGTCCGGCAGAGTACGGTCCCCTTTCTTCGGGCCTCCTTTCCCAGCCATCGTCAGCTCCGCAGTCGGGCCCCGATCCAGGCGCCCCAGAGATGCTCAGCCGCCGGCAAGCACTCGGGCCGGGGGATCCCCCACAAGTGAGGTCGCTGCGTCACAGGTGACAAAATGGCGGCCGAGCCCGGTCACCGTCAGCCGCAAGAGCTAGCGTGAGACAACCAAGGGGGCCGCAGCGAGGGGGTCCCAACAGCTCATCCCTCCGGTAGTCAAGACAGCAATATCGGGAGGTCGTGTGCAGCCAGCATCCAGGGCTCAGCGGAGGTCGCCACCACTGCTCCTTCGGGGACAAAATGGCGGCCGGGCGGAGCAAGCCACACCGACTAGGCCCGGCGACACCCCCGGGGCCTCCGAGGTGCCCCGCCGTGAAATAAGTTCCACCACCGGCCCCCGTTAGTCACGCACAGGGGGCCAGATGATCCGGCCCCAACAAGGAGTCCGCCGTACCTCGGCTAGGGGTCAGGGCCTCCGCAGTGCCAGGTGTCGCCGTCACCAGTCCGAGTGCCGGGGCACCCGTCCCAAGCCCTCCACACCGTCGGGCCCCTTCCCGCCAGGCTCCTGCAGTCACCGTCGAGCGGCGGGCCAGATCCCCTCCAGACCGCAGCTTTCAGCACCAGGCCCAACCGAGGCGCCCGGACAGCTCTCCAATACGCTCCGCCCCTCGGGCTCACCGCCGTCGTCCCCTGATCTCAGACGAACTTTTGGGGGGGTTCCCCCGGGGCGATCCGGACCAAAACAGCACCAATGTGTGCCCCTGATGTTCCGCCACGCTCCTCTCCCGCGCCGAGCCTCAGCGGGGGGAGAAAAGCATAACAAAAAGGCTTTAGCTTGGCCGGGCCGGAGGAGCTACGGGAGGAAGCGTCCGCTCACCCCGCCATCTTGGCCACGCCCCCCAGCTCCTATCTTAAAAGTTTGGGGTGATTTTATGCAAAATTTGGCAGGGAGAAATATCTTGGTCCACAAAGCACGCTTTTGTTGAAATAGGGTAAATCCGTTCAGTAGATTTAGAGAGCCATCAAAATTTACAGATATCGATATTTGAGAATTCTAACATCTGATTGGCTGAGGCGTTATGAGCACGAGCGTGCAGCTGATTGGCTGCGAACTGTTGAAACTAGGAAGTGTTGGCAGCCATTTTGTGACTGAATTGAAAGGCGTAGGGCGGAAAAAAAGAGAACAATTGTATAAGAGGGTATAGTAGGAACACCGTGGTCTTAGTTTAAGCAGTCTGTCCGGTGCAGAGACAGTGAGTTTGAATGTTGCGTAGGCCGTGGAAATTACGTCCGCAGAACAACGGTGCACGGTATTGCGGCAAGGTTGCGTAGGCTCTGGAAATCCTGTCGGGAAAACAATGCGCCGTATTGCGGCTAGCAGTGTGTAGGGTGCACACACAGGTAGTGTGAACGTGCGGTATTGCGGCAATGTTCAGTAGGCTGTGTAACCGTGCACACACAGGTAGTGTGAATGTGTGGAGCGGAAAAAAAGAGAATAATTGTATAATAGGGTATAGTAGGGACAGTGTGGTCTTAGTTTAAGCATTCTGTATGGTGAGTATAATGCACAGTAATGTTTACTTATAATGCGGTGTTCACTTTTATCACGGACAGTGTCACTTTCTTAGACAAAATGTAATATTATGTGGGACCATTGAAAGTAGAAGTGTTGTCAGCCATTTCCTCCTCTTCCGCGGAGTAGCAGGTACATCTGATTGGCTGACGTGTTCCAAGCAGGACCTTCCCAAGCTTAATGTTCATTGGCTGCGAACCATTGAAAGTAGAAGTGTTATTAGCTATTTCCGCCCCGTCCGCGGAGGAGCTGGGACATCTGATTGGCTGGCGTGTTCCAAGCAGGAGCTTCTCAAGCTTAATGTTCATTGGCTGTGAACCATTGAAAGTAGAAGTGTTGGCAGCCATTTCCTCCCCCTCCGCGGAGCATCAGGGACATCTGATTGGGTGACGTGTTCTAAGCAGTACCTTCCCAAGCTTAATGTTCATTGGCTGTGAACCATTAAAAGTAGAAGTGTTGGCAGGCATTCCCTCCTCCTCTGTAGAACACCATGGACATTTTATTGGCCAAAGTGTTACGAGTACAAGATTGCTCCTTACTGGCTGGGAACGGTTCACTGTTGTCAGCCATTTTGTGACGCAGTTCAAAGGAGTATGGAAAGAAAACGTAGTGGAGGGTAGGAACACTATTAACTCTGTACAGTGCTTGCAAGGTGGTTTATAGGGACTGTAAAGGGAAAAATTGCTTTTTATATATTTTAAGGGCCATTTATGTAATTTGCGTGGGCCTTACAAATCAAGGCAGGAAAATAATAGTGTGTGTTGCGGACTTCTCTTTATTAAGTCAGCGGGTGGGATACTTCCCAGAAGCACTATTTACTTAGAATGTGCTGTTTACTTTTCTGACGGGGAGGTGTGGTTGCGCTGCAAAAATTTCAGTCTAGGTTTGAATATACTTTCTTAGGAAAGTGAAGCTGTATATATCAGAGGGGTGACAAATAAAAACGTAATTCATAAAATATCCCTTAAGCGTGACCACACACTCCCTTTTTTTGTTGGCTATAGTTTGTAAAAGTGTTGCCCCATATTCTTGTTAATATACAAGGGCATCAGTTACTTTTAGATAAAGTAGAAAAGAAGTGCTACAAGAAACACTCCCGTACTACATCATCTGAGGTCACAACAACAATCACCAGTAAAAAACTTTAAACACAAATGACGTGATATTACATAGGAATGTACGCTTCATCAAAACATTACATGAATACTATGTATACTATTATTTTTTTGCAACTAATTTTTTATGAAATATTAGCCTTGTAACAAACTGTGAGGTACTAAGTTATCTACGGAAATAACTATAGTATGTATTGTAAATTTGTAGCACAGATAGATGTCTAACTCCTTTGAAGTACTATAAACACACAGTATATGAATATACAGGGTGAGTTTATAGTATTCCACAGGAGAAGAAGAATAAGGGTCCCTACAAAAAAGACAACATTTTTACAATTTCTATTCTGTAGAACGCTGTAAATTTTTGTCGTAGTGCTTAGATGTCGCTGACTGCTCCGATGATAGATCAGGTACTCTTTTAAGAATATATAGGATAATAGTATAATATACACTACTATTCCAATATATTCTATAAGGAGAAGGAGAATAACAAAATATTTTCCAGCTGTGAATATGTTCAAAGCTTCTTTTCTCCGGGACTTCGAAATCTTTCATCCTCGCGCCAACTGGTCATGATGTCCTCTGAGATCAAAATGACTGTGAATATTAGAATATACATACTCGCACTATATTATCCTGGGGGGTAAACAAAGTTAGAACGAGAAGCTGCTGACGTTACATATCAATCTTGAGTTTTGGTGCACACGGGTCACCAACACGTCTGCGGTCAAGTATAATGTCACTATTATAATATAGAAATCAAACTATGTGAGCTCAAAGGAGCAGTGTATCCTCTATTCTGTTTCTGAATACAAGCTGCTGACGTTACATATAAATGGCAAAACAACCAATAACACTTTTTTGTAAATACAAATCTTTAAATATTCACAAATAGCTACGTATTATAAGTATCTACTATGCCATAATCAAACAACGTACAACTCCGTAATATCTTTTGCTGTCGCAAAAGAAGAATCCGACGCTAGAAAACGGAACCTGCATCACAGAATGGACATGCGCATATAGCTCGCAAAAATGAAACTGATCGAGCAACGGGTGTGGTTTATATACTTTTTCGTTATTCAGTAGTCTATGGAAGGAACATGCGGCTCCGCCCATTTAGTTGTCACGTTTTACTGTTGACACATGCTCACGTTTTCACTGTTTAACTTGTGCACGTGTTGGGAAAAGTTACAAAATGTGAAGCTGTGAAGGTTTCGATTTCGATCCTCAGACGTAAATAAGTATAACGTTGGAGAGATTAAAAACTGTTACCCGGCAAACCGTGTCATTTCCTTTCTCGTGGCTAAAAACATCTGTTAATTGCCGTAATTCTAAATAGAAGACATAAAAAAATATTGTTCAGTATAGAAGAAAAATAAAATACGTGCTAATATTTGTCATTACTATGGTTTTAAATTAAAAAGATGCCAGGATTTGTAAAGCGTACAGTTACCTCCAGAGAGGTGTCCTGGCACTCGGGGCGTTGGGAAGATTAAGCAAGGTATTGCCCACAGTGACATAGTGGTGGGCTAACGTGCCGCCAGAGCCGGGAATCAAACTGTGAACGCTGTTGTTCGAAGTCAGGTATCATAGCTGCTGCGTCACAGTTTTTCTACACTTACATTTTAATTAGTGCTAATTAAGTTTTAAACATTGTTAAATTATAACTTATATCAGACTACCGTTACAGTTAGTTTTTGACTAAAAACGATGCACGTCTTTTTAAAATTTACTTAAGAACAATATAGGTTTCAGGGACATTGTAGTTAGAAATTAGCATTTAAAAAACCTTTGAAATTCACTGCAAAACCATAGGTTTTACAGACGTTATACTTAGAAATTAGCATTTAAAAAACCTTAGAAATTCACTGAAAAAAACATAGGTTTCAGGGATGTTATAGTTAGCTGGACATTTCACTCTTACAAAACCAGAGAAATTCCACCGTTATAGTTACTTCAGCTAAATATAACTCGTGCACCCGCAATGAACTGCTCATGATGTCACATATTACATCATTCATGACATGGTCAGTGACATCACTGATGACATCACTGATGACATCTCAAATGACATCACTAATGACATCATCCACGTGAAAAACTGATGCATCTCCTCACACTCTAATATAACCGTTAATACACCCACTGGATAGACAACCATTTTCAAAATCATTAACACACCAATACCAGTTACTACATACGCACTCACTGATTGCTAGGTCTATACACACATCTACTCATTCATCCATACAGTCACTCATACATGCAGTCATTCAAAAGTGATCTGACCTCTTTCCTTTTAATCTTCAGGTTGACTTGGACCAAGTTGTTGAGGTCCTGAGTAATTTGAATGCCTAAATATCTTATTTGATTATGCACTAAAGGCGAGCTATATTGGCAGTTCCAGAACATGATTTCAGTTTTTTGCATGTTAATTAAATAACCAGATACCTTCCCAAAATCATTTAGCAGTTGCTCCAGCTTTGGGAGGACCTCTGGTGATTCTTTTGTAAAGATCATCAGATCATCGGCATATAATGCTAGCTTTTTTACCCAACCCCTGTATTCAAATGGAGCGAACAGCCCTGTCTAGTACCTCGCTCTAAGCTGACTAAATTAGTTAAGTTTCCATTAACTATTATCCTAGCTGTAGGAGTTTTATAAATATTCCTAATTGTATTGGAAAACTTGTCTCCTAAACCAAACGCTTGATTTATGTGATATAAACATGACCAATTCACCCGGTCAAATGCTTTCGCTGCGTCAAACGCAAAGATCGTAAGCGGCAGATTGTTAGCTGAGGAGATATCAATTGCTCCTATCAACTCATGAGTTAAATCGTGCAGTTGACGCCCTCTAATAAACCCCTTTTGATCTAGATGAACTAAATACCTAGTCTCCCTGCTATAATTTGCACAAAGATTTTATAATTGCAGTTCAGCAGGGAGATAGGTCTATATGAATCACACTTTTTATTATCTTTATTGGGCTTTAAAATCAAGGAAACCGCTGCCTCATTCCAGGAACTGGGGATTGGAGAGTTGTTAGAGAAAATACTATCAAATAATCTCTCCATAACCGGGGCGAGGGTCTCACTGAGAGCAATATAGAACTCGTTGGGGATGGCGCCTAAGCCAGCAGCACTACCTCTTTTTAGATTTTTTTATTGTGGATTGAATTTTCGCTAATGAGATCTTCCTATTTAACTGTTGGGCCTGGTCAGCCGATAAGGGTCGCAAGGCAGCTTTCTTGGGAGTCTGAGGCTTCTACATCTTCAGTATACAGTTCTTGAAAAAATAGCTCAAAGGCTTTTTCCATATTGACCCTGTCTGATACTATCTCCCCTGTCTCTATGTTACAGATCTCCTTAATTGAGTTTCTTGTTAAATTTACTCGGGATTTCCAGGCCAAGAGCTTTCTAGACCCTTCTCCATATTCATAGTTAGCGAGTTTACTCACTTCCCACCTTTTGCTAGTGATAGTATCAAGATAATCTGCTAGATCCTGCCGTTTAGCTAGTAACTCTGAGTTTTCCTTCCCCCGTTCTGCATTATTATGATTAACTGCTTGATTGAGCGATGCTCTGAGAATTTCAGCTTCGAGTAACTTAAGTTTTCCTTTGGTTTCCTTATTGTTTTTAGCTGAAATGCTAATGATTCTGCCTCTAATAAATGCCTTATAGGCGTACCAAATTATCTCCAAAGAAGCTGACTGGTCATTCATTTAAAAAAATAGCTGAGTGTCTTTCTTTAATTGTTCTACTGCTGTTACATCTTTAAGGATGACTTTATCAAACGTCCATCTTTTTATTTCTGGATGGCTAGGAAATTTTATATCCATCCGGACGGCTGAATGATCAGAAAGATGTTACGGGATATGAGACACTGCGCTTACATAGCTTATCAGTCTAGAATCTGTCAAGAAATAATCAATTCTATTATGGAAAGTGTAGTTCTGAGTCCCAGTTACAAACCTATTTTTGACTCTCCAAATGTCTACCAAGTTCAGGTCTTCCATAAAAACTTTAAGCAAAGAACCCATTTTTGTGGGAACCAGTCTTCTTCCTTTGGACCTATCAAGGGCGGGGTTCAGCAAAACGTTAAAGTCACCCCCCATAATAATCGGGTAATTTGTTTCGAGAAGGTGGTTATATATAATTTTAAGGGATGATTCATCATCTATATTAGGGCCATAATAACCCACCAGAACCACCCGCTCATCTCGTATTTTAACGTCCGCTATAATCCAACGCCCCCTATTGTCTATCTTTGAAGAGTCCAAGATTGATTTGGCTGATTTTTTAATAATAATTGCTACACCTTTAGTGCAATAGGGTTGCGTAGTGTGTAGTGAGCAGTGAATCCAACTCTGCTCAGCAACCGCCATATCCCATTCCTCTACTGTAAGGTGAGTTTCTTGCAACATCATAATATCATATTCAGATTGACTTAGATATTGAAAAATCCTCCTTCGTCTGCTTGCTACCCTTAGTCCAGTTAAATTCCAACACTGTCATATGCCCTCATACACATATACAGACAATTGCACACCGCCACTCATCTATACAGTTACTCACACACCTACTTAGTCATGCAAAGAATCTATCACAGTCCCATTTACTCACCTATACAATTATACACACACAACCTCACTTATTCATACAGATACTAACGCATACTTACTCTAATATTTAATCAGTGATATAAGTACACTCTCATCTATACAACCAGCCTCAAAATCACCAACTATCTTGTAGAGTCCTTTATATACTTCAACTGTCACATACACTGCCTTTTACATATGTAGTTACTTGGACATGTACCACTGAGACAGCCATTCAGTCACCAACACACCGATGCACACACTCATGCACCCATACAGGTGTTTCCACATGCACTGTTGAACCGATACACCCAGTGAATCAACCACTCACACATCTATGCACAGAGTCACACACCTCCCACGCACCCACACACACACTCAGTCTCCCAGGCAACCAATCAATAACCTATATAGACACTCAAATAGCTACCGACCAACCCATGCAGCAGCTTGCACAACAACAGCCAGACTGATACAGACATTCACACAGTTTAGTCACTAATCCATGCATTCAGTAAGACACATTTAATCACTCACTTATACAGTCACCCACCTACTAAATCGTCCATTCAGACACTTATACACCCACTCATGCTTCAATACACCTAGGAATATATATAAAACATATTTAACAAGCATTTACAATGCAATGGTCTTGGCAATATTATAGGTAGAGCTATTGGTATTGCTCATTATTTTTTTATCAGATGGGTATAATGGCATCCAGTACCCCACAACTTCAAGCGTTTTGTGGAGGGGCGCCCTCGCAGCGCACACGAGAGGTGAACAAATGAACGACATCCCCATGGGGTAGACACCGGGGCAGCTACTGGAAGTCTGCAGGCCGGGAAAAGGGTAACTGGGAGAAACGAAGGGGACAGAAAGAGAAAAAAAAGGCACAGAATCACGGGGACAGCAGAAAAAAGGCACAGAATCACGTGGCAGCGAAGGGGACAGAAGGAGAAAAAAGGCACAGAATCACGGGGGCAGCGAAGGGGACAGGAGAAAAAAGGCACAGAATCACGGGGGCAGCAAAGGGGACAGCAGGAGAAAAAAGGCACAATATTTACATTACACATTCGGGCACGGGGAGATTAAAAGTTGCAATGTCCACAGCTAAGAAGCCCCAATTTGGTCTATTGTGCCTTAGAAATAAGGGACGAGTCATGGTTTTGTCACCAGTGCTTAGTGCATTAATGAAACACGAGTCCAGGGAACCAGGGTTTCCACAGGAGCAAACACAGATGCTGCCGGGGCAGTGATTATCGGGCTCGGGCAGGAGGGGCGGGCCAAGCTGCACACATTACGGCTCTGATGGGCAAAGGTGTGCAGTTCCCTTTGTGGGTCATGGCAAATCTTTTTAGGGACCTGAACGATAAAAACCAACGCTGCACAAAGACAATACTTACAGAAAAGAAACACAACTTGCAGAGTCACGAGTAAGACCAAAACACCCACACCGCCGCCTTTCTCCGAGGCGAAGCAGAAATGCCTCGGAGAAACGCAGCGGCGGTTTCAGATTCGGGGGCGTGTTTCTTTTTCTCTCCTCTTGCCATTGGCTGGAGGAGAGAAAAACACGCCTAAAAAAGGGCATGGCTAAAAAGTGGAAAGAAGAGCACGGAACACACCCCCGAATCTGAAAAAGACGGAGCCTATTTGGCGGGACGGCTCTCTCCTCCAATGGCTGGCCTCCGTTTAGGAAGCCAGCTCCTCCGTGGAGGAGAGGCAAAAAGAGAGGCGGGCTAAATAGCCACTCTAAGAAACATAAGATCTCCGGACTTCCGGTTCTGCCTTCGGCAGACCGGACGGTCCCTCGACCTAAAAAGTACAGAAATACACAGTCACAGGATGATGTCATCAGGGATGTCATTTGAGATGTCATCAGTGATGTCATCAGTGATGTCACTGACCATGTCATGAATGATGTAATATGTGACGACATGAGCAGTGCATTGTGGGTGCGTGAGTTATAGTTAGCTGAAGTAACTATAACGGTGGAATTCTCTGGTTTTGTAAGTGTGAAATGTCCAGCTAACTATAACGTCCCTGAAACCTATGGGTTTTTCAGTGAATTTATATACATTTATATATTACCTACTGGCAGTCGCCAGTAGGTAGTTATAGTTAGGACCTATTTCCCATAGGAAATCCGCAACATTCTATTTGGAATAACGTTGGCGTCGATTGATGAATCTTCGCGATATATATATATATATATATATATATATACTTATATAAATATACATGTTTATATATATGTAAATATATACACACACACAGACACACACACATACATCCCTACACATATATGTATATGCACATATATAGTTAGGTTCATGTTTCTATAGGAAAAGCATTTTTTGGTTTGCTAATAACTTTGGCACCGTTTGCTGAATTTTCACAAAAGTTTACAAAACAAATGTTCCTCCACCCAGCTCCTTTCTGGAAAGTTTTGGGATGATCCATTAAGCGAGGCCGTGAAAAAGGAGGGTCCCAATACGCGTTTTCTTATTAATTTTTCATTATGGAAATTAGACAAAGCTACAGCCCAAATGGCTGAATGGAATTATGCTAAATTTGGCAGGAAGCTAGATCTTTGTCCAGAAAGCGCGCTTTTCGATGATTTGGTGTAAATCCAATTAGTAGTTTTAAGATATTGAGGCTCAAGAGTATTGTGTATTTCTGCTGCCGAGGATCTGCGGATACAGGAGCTCAACCACACATTGAGATCATATGGCTGCAACCAGAAGGAAGAGTTGCAGCTGCCATCTTAAGAATCGGGGACTCAGTCCCCTAGTTCTAAAAATAAAGCCAAATAAGATACAAAGGGGCAGGGTAGGAGCACCTTGACCCCCTGGATCTTGTGTGCAGAATACAATCTTTAGAAAAATGTGTTTTTTGGGGTTCCGAGGATCTGCGGCTCCACCACGATGCCTGACATGACACCTCTCGGGATTTCCTCTTGATGCATGGATCCGAAGGAATACCCAGAGGTGTCACATTGGGCATTGCAGTAGATTCACCGATCCACCAAACCCCATACATTTCTTTTTTTTTTAAAGGGCTGTTTGCCTGCAGGGGCTTGTAGCGCTCTACCCCATGCAGGACACAGCAGGGGTTCAACGCCCACCCCCACACTACGCATATCAATACACATCTTACTTTACATTAAAACGCTGTAGAAACTCTCTTTCAAAAACAAAGCGTGGGGGGGCGTGGCCAAGCTGTCAATGGCGTAGGACGCACACTGCCGGGGCTTCGGGCTGCCGCCGGGGAAAACTGCGCTGAAAGGCGGTACAGCGGCTGGGGAGACACCTCCAGTGGGGGCGAGACGGTGGCGAAGAGGAGCGGGCTGCTGCCGGCTGGCTTGGGGTACCCTAAGACGCCTGATCGAGGCGACTGTGCATCAGGTCGCGGAGGGGCCCTGGCTGAGGCGGGTGCGCCCGCCATTTTGTGCGTCCCCAGTTGGAGTGGCGTAGGGGTGCTGTGCGAGGTGGCCGGGCACCGGGATCCTCCGGCAGAGACATCTGGACGGCCTGAGTGACGACGAGGTGGCTGGGAAGCAGCGGAGCGGCGCCCTTGGTGTCTGGCGGGGGCAGCGGCGGAGGCTGGGCGGCCCTGGCTGGCGAGGGCGCGCCCGCCATTTTGTGCCCCTGAGATTGTCGAGCTGAGAAGGAGGCGACCTGTGCTGCCGGGAGCTGGGGCCATTGGAGGCGCGGAGTGAGACTGGACAGAGGTGAGGCGGGCGAAGGGTGACTGAGGCCCGAACTCCCTACACTGCGGGCTGCTGAGGGATCGGAAGGACTGCGGAGGCGGGGAAGACCGCGACCGCTGTGGTGAGGCCTGCACCGGAGGCCTTGGAAGCGCTGCCTGCTTTGGGTGCCCGGAGCGGCGGAGGGGCTTGGAGGGGAGCGCTTGAACTGAGTTTTCCTGTGGGGCCTGCTTCTGCTGCTGTGGTTGCTGTGGCGCTCCCGCCCCGGGTCTGAGCGGAACCAGCTACACGCTTGGCTTGCGACTGGACCCCCCTGCATGTCCCGGCCCTGCCTGGCGCGGTGGGCCCCTGACAGACATCGGAGGTGGCCCGGGGTCCGGCCCTGTCGCTCGTTTGATTGCCCCACCTACTGGATGTTGCTTGGAGTGTGGAGTGGGGTCGCGCTGCGTGGGACTGGCGGGGCCCCAGGTTGAAGGGGTCTGCTTGCGGCCGGGTCCCCGCTCCCTGGGCAGTGGAGGGCCCACCCCCTGGGGGCCGCAGATCGCACGTTGGTGCTGGCCTTCTGCTGAGGAGTACCGGGATCCCCCGGGGACATTGCGAAGCCATCTACAACGGTGAGGTGCATATCTCTGTATTGAGACTCTGCGACATCTGCTGGCTGTGCGGGGGAGGCCCTGGGACGGAGATTCGCTGGAGACGGGACGGGCGGCACGCGTGTCTCGGGGGTGGTCCCTGCCTGCACGGGCCCCGGCGCCGCCTGTCCCGCTGGGCCGGGGGCTCCTGCCCCGCGGCGCCCCGACCTGGGTCCTTGAGCTGGGCGCTACGCTGATTTGTCCGGGGGCCCCTGGGTGCTAGCTGGCGTGTTCAGTGGTTGCGGCGGCATAGAGGGGCCTTGAGCGGACTCTGCCGTGGTGGCCCTCCTGTTGGGGTAGAGCAGGGCTGCAAGATGACACGCACTAAACCGGGGAGGGAGCCACCGGCGGCCTCTAAGGACACCACCGTGAAGGAACTCTAGAGCAAGCCCGGTGCGGCGCTGGCGGGGCCCTCATCGTTGGGGGCGGGGGCCTCGGCTGAGCCGGTGACACAGTCCTTTATGGCACTCTTTATGCAAGATCTCAAAACTGAAATTGGCTCGCTGTGCACAGAGGTCCAGGCATGCGTTAAGGAGCTCCGGAGGGACGTGGGGGAGCTTGGGGTCAGAGTGGATGATATGGAAAAAACCCTGGACGCCCGCACAGAGGACCAGGAGCACCTGTGGCAGCGGATTGTGACCCTGGAGGAGCAGCATGTCGAACTCCAGATCCGACAGGAGGATTTGGAAAATAGAGGGCGACGCAATAACATACGCATTCGGGGCGTCCCGATTGGAGCGGAAGGAGCAGACATCATGACCTTCGTGGCAGATCTCCTCCATGAACTTCGGGGGGACGATGATGCCTCGCCGCCGACCCTGGACCGGGCGCACAGGCTCTCTGGGCCGCCTCGGAGGCCTGGCCTCATCCCTGACATCCTGACACGGGTACATTTCTTTGTTGAAAAGGAAGCCATCCTGAAAGCGACTCGAGACAAACCCGAAATCATGTACAAAGGTGCCCCGATCCAACTGTTCCAGGACTTGGCCCCCACGACCCTCAGGCGTCGGAGGGATTTCAGACCGATCACTGACAAATTGAGGGACCTCAACATCCGTTACCAATGGGGCCATCCCTTCGCCCTCATATTCCAGTGGGAGTTGAGGCGTCGGGTGCTGCGTTCATACCGGGAAGCGGCGCAGTTGCTCCAGATCCCAGCCACCCCGCCGGTGAGCCCCTCGCGGCGCGCTGCTGGGCCCCGCGTCCCGCTCAAGCCTAGCTGGTCCAGGGCGCGCCGTCCGGGGAGGCCTCTCTCCCCTGCTGCAAGCAGATCATTGCGGGACAAACAAGATATCATACAGCACATTCGATCGTTGGAAGGAGGCTCATCGCCGGCGGGATCACAGGGGTTTGCCCCCAAATGATGACCCTCCATGTTTGCGGCGCTGTTCCTACTGCGGGCCCCCGAGAAGGGGGGCTTGCTGCCTGTCCGCCCAGTGTCTATCTTGAACCCCACTTCAACGCCACGACCACCCCATGTGGGGTGTGAAGGGCGCCTGCCTTCTTTGACACTGCAGTTCTGTGTGTGAGGCGGTGGCCCAGAGCTCCCCTGGTGCCATTGGTGTACGGTGATGGTGACGACGGACCCCCTCTCCTATTCTTGGGAGAGTGACATCTCCGGGATAGCCTGTGCCACTGTGCCTGGCCACTCCCTAGACTGGAATAGGCCTTGTTGGCCATGTTGGCTGTTTTGTTGCATTAGTTATTCCCCCCGACCCTACCCTTCCCTTTCCCCTCCTTTCCTATTCCTACCCCTCTGGCGGGGGGGGTCTGTGGGTGACTGGGGAACCCTGGCGGAGACATCTGCACTAGTAGACCGGTAACCATGACCACTGTACCTTCCTGGAAGGTTGTTTCCCTGAATGTGAAGGGGCTTAATTCACCGAATAAAAGGCACCAGATCTGGAGATACTTGTTACAACAGGGCCCTGACATCATTTTCCTGCAGGAGACGCATCTCCTCAAAGCTGATGTGGCTCGAATGGCCCACCCACGTTTCCCTCATCGGTTTTGGTCTTCGGCAGTTACCAAGACAGCGGGGGTAGCCATTTTCTGTCGGGCGGGTTTCCTACAGGGGGATGTGAAGGTACTTCGGGACACTGAGGGCCGGTTCTTGAGGGTTGAGCTACTGAGAGGGCACCGCACACTCACGCTTTGCAATCTCTACGCCCCCAACCAGGGTCAAGACGCCTTTCTGCGCGGGATAATTCGGGAGTACCTTGAGCCGGTGGGTTCGGACCTCATTGTTGGAGGTGACTTCAACTTGGTGTGGGACGCGGAGCTGGATCGTTGTGGAGGAGCCTTTCATGGAGTGGGGGCCATGTCCGCAACAGTGAAAAAATCCCTTACTGCTCTAAACTTGGTAGATGTCTGGCGCTATCACTCCCCGGGGCTGAAGGACTACACCTATTATTCCCACGCACATCGCTCCTATTCCCGCATCGACATGCTTTTTGTCTCCCATCCTTTGCTTAAAGACACCATATCGGCGTCCCACTCGAGTATTTCGGTCTCTGACCATGCCCATGTGGAATTGTTGCTTCACGAGCGTCTTGCTCGCTCACCCCGTTCGCGCCGCTGGCGGTTCGCCGATCACATCCTGCGAGACCCGGTCGATAGGGAGGAAATCCAGGAGGCCATTCTGGCATACTTTGCAAATAATGACATACCGGGGACCACTCTCCCCCTTGTGTGGGATGCCTTCAAGGCTACGATACGGGGCACCCTCACAGCTATCGCCGTCGCTCGGGCGCGAGAGGCCCAACTATATGAAACTAAGCTTACGCGCGAAATTAAGACGCTGGAAAAGATGGATCAAGACCGTCCCTTAGCGGCTCATAGGCGGCAGTTAGCGGTTCTCCGGGGCCAGCTCCGCGTGCATAGGACGAACAAGGCGGAACAGGCGCTACTCGCGCTCCGGCAGCATTTTTATGACGGTGGTGACAAAGTGGGCATGGTCCTCGCACGGCGCTTGCGCGCGGGCGGCCAAGGCTCACATCGCAAAGCTGCAGGGGACTGAGGGGGCCTGGGTGACCACTGAATCTGCGAAGCTTCAAGCGTTTCACGACTACTACTCCTCTCTGTATGCGGGGGACCCCCCCGGAGCCCGCACTGATATCGGCGGCCTTGGGCGAGTGCGACTGGGAGCCACTGAGCAAACATCACTCTGAGCTTTTGGAGGAGTCTATCACCCTGGAGGAAATAGCGGGCGCTCTGAGAGATCTCCCATTAGGCAAAACGCCTGGGCCCGACGGGCTCCCGGTGTCGTTTTTTCGTACCTTCCTGCCACAGTTACAGCCGTATCTCCTGCGTCTATTTAACTCATTTGCGGACTCTGGGGGGCCATCTCCAGATATGGCGATGGCAGAGATAGCCCTCATTCCGAAGCCGGGAAAGGACCACACCCTCTGCTCCTCTTACCGGCCCATAGCCCTGCTAAATACCGATCTCAAACTGTATACCAAAATTCTTGCCAAACGGCTCTGTGTTCACTTGCCCTCCCTTATTGAGCCGGATCAGGTGGGGTTTATCCACCAACGCCAAGGTGCGGACAATGTACGCCGCATAGCCCACATTGTGGGGAAGGCCAGACACTGGGGAATCCCAGCTTGTCTTCTGTCCCTCGACGCTGAAAAAGCGTTCGACCGGGTGGACTGGGCGTTCCTCCGCGCAGTTCTACGGAAGATAGGGCTTGGCCCTAAAATGGAGGCGCGCATCATGGCCCCTTATATCTCCCCCGCGGCTAGAGTGCGAGTGAATGGTCAGCTCCCGCAGCCTTTTCCCATCTGCAGGGGCACCCGGCAGGGTTGCTTCTTATCACCCCTGCTATTTGCCCTAGTGGTCGAGCCGCTTGCTATCCTAATTCATCAGTCTCCGGCTATTAAGGGCATTCCCCTTCGGGCCGAGACCATAAGATCGCCCTGTTTGCCGACGACCTCCTACTCACGTTATCGGACCCCTTAAGCTTGCTCCCGGCGGCACACTCGCTGCTTCAAACCTATGAGCACGCCTCCGGGCTTAAAATCAATCATTCAAAGTCCTGGGCGCTTAACCTCACGATCACAGAGGAGGAGGTTGCGGCATTACGGACTTGCGCTCCTTACCAATGGGCGAGCGGATCGGTGAGATACCTTGGCCTTAACCTGACCCCGGACCTAGCCACCTGGACGCAGGCCAATTGGCAGGAGTGCAAACGCTCGGTCTTGGAAGACTTGCGCACCTGGAAAGCTCTCTCGCTCTCCTGGCTCGGCCGCCTCAACGCACTCAAGATGTCTGTGTTGCCAAAGATCCTCTACCTTTTTCAAACCCTGCCGACGCCCATTCCGGAACACCAAATTCAGGGGCTGCAACGTGAGTTGGTCTCATTCATTTGGGGAGGTAAGAAGCCGCGATTTTCTAATAAAATTTTGAAACTCCCCCGGGATAGGGGTGGTCTTGCTTGCCCCAACCTCCTGGATTACTATTGGGCGTCGCACCTCCGCTTCATTCTAGAATGGGGAGCGTGGGAAAGCGAAAAAGTCTGGTTCCACATGGATAGGGCAGTCACGTGCCGCCCGATTTGGGACCATGCTTGGCTGCCCCGAGCGGCGCGCCACCGCAGTGCGTACCTGGCAGTTCCTACCAAGACGGTCCTTGAGATCTGGGACAGGGTGGCGGTCCGTAGGGGACTTACCACCTTCCCCTCTCCACACACCCCTATTGCTCGCAACCCACAGTTCCCGCCGGCTTGTCGCCCGCCCTACTTTGAGAACTGGACTGAGTCCGGTTGTCGGACAATTCGAGACCTATTCGTGGGGGGGGAGTTCAAAAGCTTTGCCCAATGCCAACGGGAATTCGGACTAGCGGAAAAGGACAAATTTCAATATATACAACTTCGACACTGGGTGCAGGGCTTCGCCCTGGCGCATGCGGCCACGCGGCCATACACTCCGTTCGAGCAATTGGCACGTACCTTTGTCTCCTATAAGGGTCTAATCTCCCGCATATACAAAGTGCTCCAGCATACACAGCGTCTTGGCCCTCATCCTTACCAGTTGCGGTGGCAGAACCTCTCCGGCTCCGGTGTTACTCCTGCTCAGTGGGCGCGGCTTTGGAGCGATATACCCAGAACGTTTCGTAGCATTCCCCAACAAGAATCGGCCTACAAGGTGATGACCCAATGGTACTATACCCCTGCCCGACTCCAGAAGATGTTCCCCAAGGTGTCCCTGCTCTGCTGGCGCTGTACTCAAGCGTTGGGTGATTTCATTCATATTTGGTGGACATGTCCACTCTTGACTACCTATTGGAAGGAAGTCCTCAGTCACATTAAGAGTGTACTGGGCTACCCCCTGCCAGAGGACCCGCTCACCATCGTGTTGGGTCTCCGACCAACCTCTCGGCAGGCCATGATGGGCCTTGATTGGCGCTTGAGCCTCCACATGCTGGGCGCAGCGAAGCAAACAGTAGCGTTATATTGGAAGAAGGCAGAGACGCCCTCCATCAATGTGTGGTTCACCCGCTTGTGGCAGGTGGTGGCGATGGAGCTGCTCACGGCACGTCTTCAATTTAGAGACACTAAGTTTCAGACCCTTTGGAAGCCCCTGGTTGACCACCTGGGGAGGATAGAGCATGCTAGGTTACAACCGCCGCGATTGAGGGCCCTAAGGCTGTTTGATGATGAGATATGCCCGAGTAACCCGGGGGTACTTTTGAGGTCCGCAGGGCAGTTGCCCTTCCCATCAGGGGGTCACTAACTCCGGGTGTGTGCAGCAGGGTCCTGTTCCCCCACTACACTCTTACACACCACTACATATGTACTATGGGCCCCCTGGGGGCGGCACATCTAGATTAGGAGAGGAAAGCTGTATACAGGTAGCTCAGACTTGCATTCCTTGCCCTCCCGCCAGGCCCATTTCCCCTTCCCCCGCCGCTCCCCCCCCCGCACCTCCCGCCTTCCACCCCTATTTACTGGTTTGTTTTCCTTTCAGGAATTATAGAGGTTGAAAGATGTGCCACTGTCGTGGCGACCTTGAGCGGAAGCACCTTTCCACTCGCCCCAGACCTCCTGAGGGTTGCGGGTTAGATGGGGTGCCCCACACTACACTGTAAGAACTGTATATGTCATAGCAAACGGCGTTGGCATAGGCCTGGCCCAGTATGCATTGTCTACTTGCCCTGCGCATAGTAGCGTTGGGCGCCGAGTTGGTGCAAGTGCCCTTTCTACATGGTCTGGCTGGGCTCCTGTTGTCGGCTGGTCTACAATGTTTGCAGCACCTGGTCTATATGACCTCCAGGCTTGTGTGAACACGGCTACAGACTTGCTTTGGGACAATGGGCGAGCCAAGTGTGGTACACTGAGCTGGGTTGGGCCTGACAGGGCGATGGTGCAAGTACTCTAGTGAGTGTACATGATAGGGAGACGATCGGGCGCAATGTCTAGTAGGCCGGGGGATGACCCCATGAATAGCGTATATTGCTGGACCTCTGGTGTGCACTGTCTGAGACCTGCTCTGTCTTATTGCATTTGTTTTATCAAGCCATGATTCTCGCTGCCGGCCACAGTGGTTGTAGGCGTATAGCTGTGTATTTTGACTGATCGCGCCTCTCAATCAATAAAAAGATGGTTATCAAAAAAAAACAAAGCGTGAAGTGGTGTTCTAGTTAGGTATGATAACAGTATCTTACTTTGCATTACAGAAAACCTTAGAAATTCACAGAAAAAACCTAAAGGTTAAAGAGATATTTTAGTTAGGTGAAAATATCAGTTAATCATACTGTTTTAAAGGAGCAAAACCACCTAAATTCACCAGTTATATTTATCTAAAAAGTTTATAAAATCACTGCAGCATCTGAAATGCCGTTTTTGATGACAACACTGTGAATGGCAATGGAGCGAGTTATAGTTACTTGGGGCATGAGTTATGGTTACTTGAGATAACTATAACAGGTGAATTTCAGTGGTTTTGTTAAACTGTATGTTTTATCTGAATGGCATGTTTTAACTGACATTTTTACATAAATATGAAGTCTTTTATATGTGTATATATGTATATAGTGAAAGAGATGCAATTTTGTATTAAAATATAAATCTCATTTGCTGAGTTCACTGTTTGTCCCATCATGTTTCAGAATCTCAAACGGTTAGGGAACCACCACTCTCTGACTAGCTGTAACACATTAAAGAGTTGTTTTCTGTTAATCAATACACTTTGTGACTAGTTCAAGAACTGTTCTTGAACCCATGTTGCGGAAAAATAAATTGGGGGCAAGTAGAGCTATGACAGAGGCACACCTGAAACTCTTGGAGGAGATCAGGGGACAGCCTGGAAGAGTAGAAAATGCCAATTGTTTTGCAAAGCTTAAATGGCACACTAAGTTTGACAACTAAAAATAGGTCTGGAAGACATCCAACATTATACAAGTTTGAGGACCACCCTAAAAATAAGGGTGAAAATACACATGAAAAAAAACCTACAGCAGGTTCTGGAAGGGAGGGGGTTTGAGGGAGATGTAGTTTGTGGCCATGCATTGCACTTACAGCAAGATGTATATGATCTAAGGCCTGAGGCTGTTCGCAGTGGGGGCATGGGAGCTTTGAACAGTGAATGTCCAGAGGCCAAGTCCTGCACCAGAGTCTTCTGCGCATAGTCAAATATCATGTGCAGCGTGTTCTAGAGGCATGGAGGCAAGAGCACAGTGCATGGCTGAACATTCCTGAGATACAGGGGTTGGGGGCAGCCCTATGCCCAGACCCCTCTGCACACAGCTCCTCCCTTCTCCCGGAGATGCTTTGTACAGCCAAAAGCCATGGGTTTCAGATCCTTACTTTGATCTGGGGCCAAAGTATATCATTACCAAAACCTAGAAATATCTGACAAGGGAAAGTTACAGTTTTTTACTTGGAGGATACTTAATTGAGTTGTATGTGGCATGCAAACTTCCCAAGGGGCTATCTTGGAAGAAAGATTAACTGGATAAAATGGTTAATGCAACCGGAGAGTAGCATAGAAGAGCACATTTACAGAGACTTGTAAAAGAGAATATAGCTAATTTGAAGGGGTTTAGGAGAAGTAAAGTTCAAAATCCAAAAAGGGTGGACTTCATCTGTGGTGCTGGAACAATTTTCAGAGTAGGGGTGCTGCCATCAATGTTACATCACGGAGGTCATAGGGATTATGAAAAATCCAAGCATCACACAAAGAACAAGTGTAGCTGGTGGTGCATTTTGGGACACGCTGTCACAAATATATACTAAAGCACAGTTTGATAGCACATTGTCATTTACAGACACAATGGTGCCGATTCCGATCCTAGAAAAATTTTCCCCGTACGACTCGTATCCGGTCTTTTTACCATACGAATCGTACAAGTAGCGTACAAACTGCCAAGTACGATTCGTATGGGAAAAAGTCCATACGAATCGCATTGGAAAAATTTCCCCACACGTCCTTGGGTCGGAATAAGTGTCCGACACATCCACGGACGATTTTACGTACAAATGTGAAAAGTGAAGTCCGAGCGCGCAAGTACGATCCGTCCCGTGCGTTAGATATTACAACCGTATGGAAAATGCACCGTACGGACCGAACTCCCATAGCAACCATGCGTACGCACCGTACATACACGGGTTGGGGTACGACTCGTACGTACATGGGTGTACATACACGGGTGGGGGTACGGTCCGTACGTACACGGGTGTACATACACGGGTGGGGGTACGACTCGTACGTACACTGGTGTATATACACGGGTGGGGGAACGGTGCGTACTCACGGGCTGTGGGGGGTTCGGCGCATACTCACGGGGGCTGAGGGGGGGTTCGGCGCGTACTCAAGGGGTCTGTGGGGGGGTACGGCACGTACCGGGCCCCCTAATCTGGTCGTTTCGCGGCGTACTTCGCTTTCCCGGCACTTTTTGGGTGCCATAAAAATATTGCCGTCCGGACTGCTGTGGGTGCGAATCGTACTTCCTGGTTCGTGAAACGCAGGCTGCATGCGTCCCGACGTCACGTCGGCGCTTTCCCGGATCACATTTGTATGGATATTTTCGTCGGTCGGTGTTTTTTACGGTTCGTACGGAAATGGTGTTTCCGTGCGAATCGTACTTGCATGTTTTTTTCCCGGGTACGAGTCGGACGGAGAAAACACTCCGACGGTTCGTACCCGGTTTTTCCAGGATCGGAATCGGCACCATTGTCTATAGAAATGGTTACTACATTTGCACTGACATGCAGTTTTACTGATAAAACTATGTAGCGCACCAATGATAATATGTAGAAATTGGTTTGCAGCGAATATTAATCATGTGCTCATTATAAAGTAAAGTGACTTAATTTGAATAAATCCTATTAAAATCATAGTTTCCATCAAACTTCAGAATTACAAAAAAAGTGTTCTCCACGTGTGCTTCCTAACTGTTTATATATTTTCAAATATTTGTACAGTTCATTTACAAACATTTACATTTTGTTGTGTTTAAAAAAAATTATATCCTGTACAGCCTTTACACCATGTAGCCCAGCAAGATTGTCACATAGTTTACATTACAAAATGTTCTCAATTTGTAGTCAGAGATATAAAAGTAAACACCAATCTCCATGTTTAAAAGCATTAGCAGCAATTTGTGAGAAGACCTAGCCTGACATATGACTTCTGCTTTTGAACGCACAGCAAACGTGACAAGATAAAAACAAAATACAAAGGCATCTGTACTGCTCAGTCACATTCTGAGCTTCAGCATGGTTATTATGGAGGTGCTGCAATCCCCCCACCCCCCAGGACCCCGACTCCCAACGCATATGGACTGCACACACATGGTGGGGATGTGTTCAGTGGGTGCCAGGTTCTGGGATAGTGTTGTGAGAGACCAATTATAAGCCTGGGGATCAGGGGCATAACACAGGCCCCTGCGGTGTGGGGGGGGCCAAGCTCCAGGGGGACCACTCAGCGCAGCACTCTGGCTGCAGAGCTCCTGATTGAGCCCGGAGGGGGCCCCTCCACATGCCTTGCAGGGAGGCCACCTCGAGTTTCGTTGCGCCAGTGCTGGGGATCCATGATAGATAAAGACGTGAAACAATGGACACTAGGACTACATAAAAACCCAAAGGGGAAACAAATGCAGTAGAAATTTGTAGCCATGGAATTGATACTACCAGTCAGAAGAATAGCGATTCAGTGAACGCAGGACTGGGACCAGAATATATGTTATGGATAAAAGATCCATTCAAATGGACATTGGTAGTAAAATGGCGTTTCACAGCGGTCTGTGATGACTTGAAGTTGATATTGCAACAAGAAAACAAGTAAAAGATTCTTTGAGTCCACAAGGTACAGACCAAGACTAAATAATGTTTATATTCGCGCAACAGAAAACGGAATGCTGACCAAAAGGTTAATATTGGTCAAGCTTGAAATGCACACGTAAATGATGTGGGTGACGAGAAATACAAATATATAAGATATATATTTGTGAGCATTGATGGTGTTTGTGTAAAATACGGAAATGTGCTGGAGATGCAAATTGAACACGACGTGTAAAGCCCTAATGAATAGATATTTTTTTAAGTAATTTAAACAGCACTGAAGGAAGAACCAGTATCCAATCGCTATAAGACTCCCATACTTATCTCAAGTTTGCGGTGGGAGAGTGTGGGTTTTGATTTTTAAGTAACAGGTCTAATATAGATTAGAGCCGTATAGGAAGGTTGAGTTTTAAAGTGCTAGCCTGTATGATGTTATTCGCACTTCTGAAGCATTCTCAGGCCCACCAGCAAAGGCAAGATACATACTTTCAGTTCTTTTATTCACAATAGGAGTTATTGGTTGTTGTAGATCAAAATCAGTTGTTTGTTGTTATCCTGTGTCCATTGTGAGCCTTTCAAGAAATAAAGTTTGGTATTTAAAAAAAAGTCTCGCAAGTTAACTCATCTTTGTGTTTTATTTAGTTTAATTTTATGAGGGAGATTCTTGCTTTTTGGGTCTCGTCTGAGACAGCGCTTTAGCGCTGCTCTGGCGAGACTTATAGTAAGCGAGTTTTGGAAGTGCAAACAGTGGCTTTTCAGGCCTCCAAGTACAGTGCATGTGCGTCGGCCGGGCGCGCGCACCATTTGGAGGCCTAAAAGCACTCGTTTGCTTTCACTTTCGCGGGCCGTACGGCCGCTTTGATGTGATTGCGATCGCTTGTTAAACATTCACTTCCCCGGCCGCTTTGATGTGATCGCGATCGCTTGTTAAACATTCACTTCCCCTTCTGTGAAGAGCTCCATGGTCCGGCTGTCTCAGCCCTCATTCACGCCTCATTACATTCTACTGTGTCGCTTGTTTGATTTGCCTTGGGCGCTTTGGCGGCCCCCTCCCTGGGCTTTTGAAGTCCTCACGCACCAGGTCTCCTCCCTGGCCCGGATGTGGAGCTGCTTTCTGTTTTGTTTGTATTTCTTACTCGGAGCGTTTGGCTACACGCCTAATATTACTTTCTATTGTTTTTTACAAACATTTATTCAGACGGGAGTTTCCGTGTACATTGTGAGACAGTATTTTTGCTGACATGTGAGCTGCTTTTATAGCGTTAGTTTTACGTTCCCAATGCTTAATTTGAGATAAAACAGGTGCCGGGACTTCAGTTTCCTAATGCTTAATTTCAGATAAAACAAGTGCTGGCACTGTCTCTTTCTCTGTATCCTTCTGGGTCCTATTTCTTCTTCCTGGTCTGTCTCTCCGGCTCAATCTCTCTGACTCAGTCTCTCCGGCTCTAGTGCTGTCTCAGTCTCTGTCTCTCCGGCTCTAGCCATCGGCTCTAGCTCTCTGGCTCTGTCTCAGTCTCTGTCTCTCTGGCTGTATCTCTCAGACTCTGTCTCCCCGGCTCTGTCTCCCCGGCTCTGTCTCAGTCTCTCCTGCTCTGTCTCTCTGGCTCTATCTCTCCGGCGCTGTCCTAGTCTCTGTCTCTCTGGCTCTGTCTCACAGACTCTGTCTCTCCGGCTCTGTCTCCCGGGCTCCATCGGTGAAGTGTGACTTGCTGTTTAGAGAGGCCAAGCCTGGGCTGACTTCAGCTTCGAATTCCGATGTACCATGGTGAGGGGGGGGTGCAGTTTGAGGGGCACATGCGGGGGGCTGGAAGTCATTCCAATGTAATCTCATTTAAAAAGACATAAGTGAGCATGTGTAGGGCCTGGCTGCGCAGCAGTGGGGCGGGGTTCCCCCCTCGCCATTCAGACCCTGACAGCCTCACAAGGGTGGGCTATTAATCCGGGGCCGATGTCAGGGGCGTCAATGACCTTCGGGGGCTCAGCACAAGCCAAGCCTGGAACAAATGCCCCCCGCGGGCCCTGGCCGTCCTTACACTCCCCCCCCCCCTTTATGCGCACTCCCAGGGGGGCATGTACCCCACTCCATGGCAGACCACTCGGGCAGTGAGCAGAGACTGCCTGCCCTGGGAAAGCGTGGGATGAGAACTGCCCCGCTGCCCCCTCCCCAGGCACCGCCGAGGCATTAGCCAGCCACCTGCAAACAACACAACACGATGTTGGGCTCTGTGTGTGGGAGGGGCATGTGAAAGCAGTAGCAGTAGGTAAACACACGGAGGGACCCCCAGGGTGGTGGAAATACCAGGGCTCTGGCCTGCAGGCACTGCCCCTGGCCGTGCCACACTTCAGTGATGTGCTGCCTGTGAGAGCCACGGACAGACACACACACACAGACAGCAAGGAGACACAAACATTAGCACAAAGAACACACAAACAGATACCAAGACACATTCAACTACTCAAAGGCAGACACGCAAATAGACACACAACCGTGTGCAAAGATAGGCACACAAACATAAATGCACAATTAGGCACACACACACACTTACACATAGGATACACACGTTCAACTACTGAAATACTGACACACACAAACAAAAAACTACAAAGAGGCGCACACACACAAACAGGCACACAGACAACCACATAGATAGCCATGTCCAACTACTCAAACGACAGTCAGACACGCAAGCAGACAAGTGGGCAGACGAGTCCGGCCACTCAAAGACATACAGGTGCACACAAGCGAAGATTGGAAGACATCTACACATCTGCACCAATAGGAGACCATGCTCACAAACGGGTCATGCAGCGCCACTAGAGTTATTGTAAATTATCCTCTGAGGCGGAAGCCGGAGGACTGTGTTCACGAAATTGAATTTTAAAACTTGTCACTCTGTTTAATTTGTATTTTAAAACAAGGAGCTCACCTGTTTAAGCGCTCATACCACGCGCTGACACAGCCCTCCTTCCTCTTCCCTGAGACAGCGGTTCGCGCTGAGACAGGGAACGCCCAAGGCCTAAGCCACGCCCACTGCGAGGCCACGCCCACCCCCAAGGACTACAAAAACGCTTGAAAACGAAGCGCCCTTCAGTATTTGTAAATTATCCTCTGAGGCGGAAGCCGGAGGACTGTGTTCACGAAATTGAATTTTAAAACTTGTCACTCTGTTTAATTTGTATTTTAAAACAAGGAGCTCACCTGTTTAAGCGCTCATACCACGCGCTGACACAGCCCTCCTTCCTCTTCCCTGAGACAGCGGTTCGCGCTGAGACAGGGAACGCCCAAGGCCTAAGCCACGCCCACTGCGAGGCTACGCCCACCCCCAAGGACTACAAAAACGCTTGAAAACGAAGCGCCCTTCAGTATTTGTAAATTATCCTCTGAGGCGGAAGCCGGAGGACTGTGTTCACGAAATTTAATTTTAAAACTTGTCACTCTGTTTAATTTGTATTTTAAAACAAGGAGCTCACCTGTTTAAGCGCTCATACCATGCGCTGACACAGCCCTCCTTCCTCTTCCCTGAGACAGCGGTTCGCGCTGAGACAGGGAACGCCCAAGGCCTAAGCCACGCCCACTGCGAGGCCACGCCCACCCCCAAGGACTACAAATGTGCCGGCCATACCAGCGCAGCGGACGAGCGCAGCGGGAGCGCCGTCTGCGCGCCGAAGGCGCGCCTAAGGCAAGCCCGTCTGCGCCCGTCCACGCACGACCGGGCCTAGGGCCAGAACCCCTGCCTAAAACATCCTACACAAAGGTAAGCTACTCACGTAGAGAGCTACTAAGTCTCAGACCCTCATCCACTTCTTGCGATTACTTGCATGATGTAAATGGACCTTTCACTCGCTGCCCACTATGTAAGCCAGCCCAGCTCACATTACCTACAAAACCTCACAAGCCCGCCGCTCTCAACCTTGCCTCACTAAACTGTCGCTCACTCCCTAAACACGCGACACAGGTGAATCACCTTATAGAAGACCTGGAGATAGATATCCTTTTTCTCACGGAAACGTGGCTTGCCCCACACTCACAATCGGATATGGCACTAGCAACTCCACCGGGATATCTGATTCAGTCCCTCCCCCGCCCTTTAGGAAGAGGCGGTGGTGTCGCCATTATCCACCGAGACTATCTCCACTGTAAAACCAGTGACGCGCAGATTTTGGACTCAGAAAGTCTCCACTTTACCATTAAAATAAACCCAACCAACTCCCTTACGGGAATACTTGTGTACCGCCCTCCTGGCCTCCCAGGTTCCTTCATTGGTTCCCTCCTAGATTCAGTCACAACTCAGGCTCACTCCCTATCAAATTTTATGATAGTAGGTGACCTGAACATTCATCTTGAAGACCCGGCAGATCCTGTAGCTAACGATCTGATCTTAGATCTGGCGGCACTTAATATCCGCCTACTCAACTCCGGAGCCACCCATATCAAGGGTCATCTACTGGACCCTGTTTTCACTAGTTCGCCATCAATACTACCGAAGGAGGCTCTTCCCCTGCCCTGGACAGACCATTTTTTAGTCTCCTGCCAACTTCCTGGAATTTTCAGGAAACCCCAAATCTCGCCCACCTATAGCAGAGACAGGACCTGGTCTAGACTCCCCACGGAAGAATGGGCCAAATCCCTAGAAAGGACGACCCCGGCACACGCGGAAGACCCGGTTACTGCCGACAAACAATATAGAGAATGGATTATCTCCTCCTTGAATTCAGTACTCCCAATTAGAACTAGGGAAAACAAAAACGGTAAACCTGGGTCAGCCCCATGGTATACTACGGATCTCCGAATACTCCGCAAAAACTGTAAAAAAGCCGAACGGCTTTGGAGAAAAAACTGGCAGCACGCCAATAAAGAGGCATACCAGATCACAGTCAGACATTACAAAGAGGCCATCAGACAAGCCAAAGCCTCACACTATGACACAAGGATACAAGAATCATCTAACTCAGCCAGGGAATCCTTCTTAATTGTAAAGGAACTGCTCAAAGTCCCCAATTCTACCACCTCCACCACCCCTAAAGTTGACCGTAGCAATGAATTAGCTAACTATTTTAACGATAAAATCATAAGAATCCTGGCGTCTCTCCCACCCCCCGACCCCACCAGTCACATGGAAAGCCGATTATCCCTCGACCAGGCCAAAAGCAATCCGCGCCCCGTACTGCCGACATTTCGGCTAGTAACTTGCTTAGAGGTGGAAAGAACACTGATGAAAATGAAAAGCGGTTCACCTCTGGACCCAGCACCGATCAGGTTCCTTAAAACCGTAGCCTCGGTCATCGTGCCCACCGTCACAGAACTTATCAACAGTTCGCTCGCCCACGGATCTGTCCCTGATAGCTGGAAGAGTGCTGTTGTAAAAGCACTTCAAAAAAACCCCCAGCTAGATCCAGCAGACTTGGCGAATTATCGACCAATATCACTGCTCCCGGGTATCAGCAAAGTAGCTGAGAAACTGGTAAATGCTCAATTATCTCAGTTCTTTGAGACTAACAAAATACTCAGGCAATCCCAAACTGGATTTCGCCCGGGCCATGGCACAGACACCGCACTCCTCGCCGTCATTGAAGAAGCAAGGCGCATACTAGATTCAGGAGGATCAGTGGCAGTGATCCTCCTGGATCTAAGCGCTGCCTTCGACACAGTCAACCATCGTGTCCTTCTTCATAGACTGGCGGATGCAGGATTAACTGGGACGGCACACAGTTGGATTGAGTCATTCCTGACAGGGCGCACATTCCAAGTATGGGACAACAATCACCACTCATCCATCCTTCCTCTCACAAGCGGTGTCCCTCAGGGCTCCTCCCTGAGTCCGGCGCTTTTCAACGCGTATATGGCCCCCCTTGAGGATGTGGTGACACCATTTAATATAAAAATGGTAAGTTATGCTGACGACACTCAGCTGGTCGTCTCCCTGTCCCAACTGATAGACCACCCAGAAAACCTAACCAACTGTCTTACAGGGATTCATAACTGGATGAATAATTCATCATTAAAACTCAATGGGTCAAAGACGGAGGTCATGCTCCTAGGGAAACAATGGACGACCATCCCCCCAGCACTCTGGCCTGACGTATTCGGGGAAATCCCACCCCCAAAGCGTGAAATTAAAACACTCGGCGTGTGGCTCGAACCCGAGTTGTCTATGAAGACACAAGCAGCGAAAACCTCAGGCACCTGCTTCGGGCTCCTACGCACAACCCGCAAGATTCTCCCCCTACTGCCACCTAATTCTAGGAAACTACTCATCCAGGGACTGGTACTGTCCCGCCTGGACTACAGTAATATGGTCTACCTAGGAGCCCCTGAGGCCACCCTAACAAAACTTCAGCGGACACAGAACGTAGCGGCACGCCTTCTCACCAACCTCCCCTCCAGAGTGTCCGCCAAGCCGGCCCTCAAAGCTCTGCACTGGCTCCCTGTGCGCCAAAGGGTGCAATTCAAAGCGATGTGCACAACACATAAGCTGATCAACGGTACTGGCCCCGAGATTCTCAGAAAAATAATTACCCCCTACACAACAACCAGATCTCTACGATCTCAGAATGAGAACCTGGCCAGCATACCTAGATTTAAAAAGACTCGCACAGGAGGACGACAATTCTCCGTACAGGCGGCTGCTGGATGGAACGCCCTTCCACGGACCCTCAGACTTGAACCTAACTACCTGGCTTTCCGCAAGAAACTTAAAACACACCTATTCCCTAAATAGTGTTCCCTTATGAGTACCTCTCCCCCCCCCCTTTCCCCTCAACAGGATTGCAAATTCACAGCGCGGGGATGCCCTTTGGTCACCAGGCGCTTTAGAAATCGTTATTAAATTAAATTAAAATTAAATGGTGCGGTTGCGACGTTTTCCGCATAATTATGGATGCGCTGCATTTGCCGCATAATTCATCATCTGCAGCATAATCTTCAGATACTAACAAAGAACAAATTAGTTTTTATTTCACACAGTTCAAAAGTTACTAAAACGTCAGCGACACGTGTTGGCGGGTAGTGGAAGGCCCCTTGCAAAGGTTGACTTCTCTCCTTTCTGTTGCTTGTTGCTGTGCTTGGGTTTTAAAACGAGGTGCAGTCTATTATTCCCAGACAGTCTTAACAAGTGTAACAAGCATTTGTAATGCAATAGGTCTCGCATTTATGCGAGTTTACGCTATTGGCATTGTAAATGACAAAGCCTTTTATTTATGTTTTAAAAACCAGAACAAAAATAAAAGGCATTATCATTTACAATGCTAATAGCTCAAACTCGCGTAATTGCGAGACCTATTGCATTGCAAATGCTTGTTCTATTTCCAACCTTCTCTGTCATCTTCCAGAAGGTCTTAGTTAGCTCTAGCGGGAACATTCTGCTTATAAAGTTAATTTGAGGTGTTATTATCATTTTGATGCATAGTCTTTGGCAACAATTCATGAATTTTGGGGACTACGCATTAACTTTTGTTGTAGAGTGTATTTATTTTCAGTGTGGTCTCTTGATTCTTCTAGACTCCTTCCTAAATAATATGCCCGGGAATTTTGATGTTTTTGAGTGCTATTTCAGGCCAGTATTGCTTAGTATTACATAATGACATACATTATTTGGGAGAAAACGTCAATTTTTCATGGTTGAGAGAGTAACCATATACACTGCCGGTCCTGCTTCTTCAGACAAAATCAGGACATCCTCTGCATATGCAGCGACCTTTTGATGACCAGAGGGGGAGGTATCCCTTTAATGTTTGTGTTAGTGCAGATGACTATTAGTAAGGATTCAATATCTAAAAGGGAAACATCCATGTCTGTTATTTGTGATACGTTGAGGTAGATGGGTAAGAGCCCATTGACTCTGGTCCAAACTGTTGTCGCGCATATTGGACAAACATCATGAGTTCAACTTGCAAGTCCTAATTCAAATTTACTTAGCACCAAGCGCAAGAAGGCCGACCAAACAATGTCGAAGACCTACTCTGCGTCAGATATATAACCATTGCAGGAGTGGCCAACAGCTTCACCTTTTCCATAATATGCCCAAATAACTTTATATTGTCACACACAAGACTTCCTTTCGCAAAACCAGTTTGGTAGGGGTGTATTTGAGTCGCCATCATTTTCTCAAGTCTTGTGGTGAGGATTTTAGTATATATTTTACAGTCAACATTAACGATATTGGTATAAAGTATTTTTGTTTCTAATTTGCCTTTATCTTCTTCATGAATTACCGATATATTAGCTGCAGATGCCATTCCCTCAATAAGACCTGTCGCTGTAAAATATGAGAAATGTTTTCCCATATAGTTTAATAATGAAGCCTGACAGATTTTGTAGAACGTGGCAGGATCTGGTGCATTACCAGTTTTTAATGAGTTGACTGTGCTGGCGATTTCGAGTTTTTTAATTTGCTTATTGTGCTCTAATTTTAGTGTGTTTGCATTTCTAATATCGGGAGTGGTATTTATTGTAGGTAGGCCCCACACTGCTCCAGAGAAGGACTGTGGTTGGGTTATAAAGGTATGAATAGAAGTTGTGAGACAATCTAAAATATCCTTTCATTTTTACAGTGATCTAGTGCTTAGTATTAACAGACAGGATTTTCAAGCTGTTAGTGGTCATCTGGTGGGTAAGAGGGTAGGGTGCTTAGATAGTCTACAGTATGATGGCAGACGACTTGTAAAGTCACCCTGTTATTGCGCTGTGCAGTGGGATGGGTTGGACCGCCTCTAAGAAACTGTAAGTGCAGTGGTCAATGCCAGGCTTTCAAAGAGTGAGTCCAGAGATGAAGAGAAACTTCCTCCCTAGTCCTCCCTTCCCACAATTCTGGCTACGAACAGTGGAGGCCTCGAGTGGCCAAAGTCACAGCTATTGCAACCAACAAAAAAACAACATGAGCATTAAACATCTAGCACAGGCAGTTGAAAACATTCAAAACAGACCCCTGAGCTATTTTGTCAAAGATTGAAGCAAACATCAAAACAGCATTAAGTAAGAATTGTTATAGCATTAACTGCATCAGGCAGCTATGGCTATGAGTGGAGCAGTTCTTACAGGCGTCAAACACACCAGGGGAGAGTATTGTGCTTAAGGTCCCATAATGCATATCTAGACATTCTACTATTTCTATGGTAAATCGAACTGTTTGTAACTCAGAGTTTAGTAGGATCATAGTTCCAGATTGTGTTTATTGAAGTGAAAGTCTGGTTGATATACTGTGTAAAGGTTATTTCCAGGACCTTTGGGATCCAAGCCTCTAGAAGGGTAACACAGCATTCTGAAGCTTTTTATACAACTTCTAGGAGACCAACGATTCTCAGACTCCCTCGTCCATTTCTATCCTTTAGTTTCATTTTCTTTTTCAAGGGTACCATTTTTCTTGTCCGTGATATCTGTTCTTTTCTGTAATATTTTTTATTTAATCTTATACTCTACTGATTCTAGATTCAGCTTCTAAGAGTCTGTCTGAGAGGTCCACAAAGTCTTTCCTTTCCTTTCAATCAGTGTTGGTTTTGGTTCTTTGGGCCAGGTTGTTCAATGTAGTTAGGCATTTCAGAACCAGTTTCATGTTTGCATTGGGATCTGACCCTCACCTCAGTGCTAGTGAGTTTACATTTATTGCACATCAGCTTTTCCTCTTCATTTATTTCACTGTCCTCCAGGCTTAGCCACATTCAGCATATAGCTTATTTTGTTTTGGGCAATTTACAAGCTGAGCAAGATTTATTGAAGATTTATTTCAGGTTACTTTGCTTTGTAAATCATGGGAGACTTCCAATTGATCTTCAGTCCTGAATTAGTCTCTTCTGGTCTTCCCATTCCAGTTCACTGTTGAGTGTGGTTCCCTGACATGCACAATAATCTACTATTGTGCACCCAACAAACATCAGTTTTGCATATTGTGAAAATTACAGTGCCTCCACGAGTGCCTTACCAGTGCCACAGCAGGAATAAATGTCTTCTATCAGGTCTGGTGCTTGGTGGTACAGCATTTCTCTTGTTCAGCCAGATATGGGCAGTGCAATACTGTGTGACAGGTGGTGGATAGTGTTCCCAGGATGAGGGCGCCACTTGAGGTAATCTCCTTCTCTTATGAGACAATAATAAGCTAGCTTAGGGTGTAGTGGCACTGGGTGATAGAGAAGCCTGTAGTGGTCAAGTCAGGGCCATTGCAGAAAAGTGCGGAAAAGAGTAGCGAGGTCAATATCACTTTTAGTAGGTGATTGCCACTTAAGACCGACCGTGTGTTGCCTCCGCATCCCGTTTCAGTTCGTAGCATCAGACCTTGTGATGTTTCAGGATAGCTGAAGCTGATGGAGGTTACTATCTCTAGTTTGGGTTTTAGTCTCCTATTAAGAGTGTGGTGAGTTATGTGCTCTTAGTTGTAATCACTGAGAAGTTCACACCCCTGCACAATCTTGTCTGGAAAAGGCGGGCCGTAATTTACACTTCACATGGTGCGGGTGTGCCAGCAGCACAATTTCATAAGCAGGGTGAAGTTGCTGGCATCTTAGTGCGATGGGCTGGGTTTGGTTACATAACGATGCCTGTAAAAGGTGATTCCTTGCCAGTTATCTCCTGTCACCGCAGGCTCCCAGCTTAGGCAGCCATCTTCCTAGGGCACTAATCAGCAAACTGCGGTTTGTTTAGTTATAAATCAAGATTTCCTAAAAACAAGTCACGTTTTATGTATTTAAAAAAATAAACCTGAGTTCCCCAGCAAGATTAATTCAATAATTTGTGCAGGCATGTGGAGCACAATATGTCAAAAAATATATTATTATGAGTTCTGAAATTTGAAAGAGATACCTAAGTTTTTCTGCAGAGGCTATGCCACTATATTTGAAGCTTTTGCAAATAATGATCTGGCAGCAGTCAGTACCTTCACTGCCCCACCCTCCTTCCCCAGTTTTGTTTCTCCAGTCCACCTGAAAGATTTTGAAATTAGATCGAATTAATTAAATAAATGAATGTTTAGACTCAGGAGTAAACCATGTTTTGGGAATAGATAATAAAACAAGATGATACATTTCAAACAGATTGTAAATCTCTTGACTATCAGTTAATAGTGAATGTGCATAGCACAGCATAGAGGCTAGACTAAATACTGCTTGTGTATTGCAATACTCCTTCCTTGACTAAATTGTCAATTATATCATTATTAACCCCTTCGACGCGCATGACGGAACGGTTCCGTCATGCACGTCGGTTGCGCTGTGCGCATGACGGAACCGTTCCGTCATGGCCCCGCCCGCGCACGGAACCTTCAGCGTGGCGCGGAAATCCGCGCCGCGCTGAAGGGGTTAAGAGGGGTGAAAACATTGCAAAGTGGATAACATTGATTAGGCAAATAAACAAATGACATTTTACTCTTAGTAAGGCCAATATAACAACTCCTATGGAAGTCGTAGAAGAAAGGGGCAGCATGGCCAGGTGCTGGGCAGACTTAGCTTTTGAGTCAATCCACTCAGCCGCTGGGTTTCATGTGTTTTTCATGGTTTGCCATTGCTTGGATGCGCTGTCCATCAAGGCATTTCATGGATGGTTGCATTGTCCCATTTGTATTGCAATTAGGTTTTGGTAATGGGGTGTTAAGTAGGCCTTTTATTAGACTGCAAATGCAACATGACCTGTAGTTTGTACTTGATATCCGATGTGGGTAGTTACTTTGCAGGCAAGAAGGCATCTTAAATGCTGATTCATCATTTTTTGTTCAGGAAATATGCACTTTTTCGTTGTCTTAGCCTCCCATAAATATGGGGTGGGCGGAATTTGCGAAAATGACTTTCATAAATTATCATGAAAATGTTAAAAATCTCCGCAAACACGCGTAAATATCGCGAAGATGCGGTATTTTCTGCGTGGTCGCGGCTCGCCAACTTACCCATGCGGATGCTCGCGGGCGCGGCCATCTTGTTTTCACTCTTCTCGCGGTGCATGATCGCGAGAAGAAAGACGTGATCGCGCGACCAATGACATTACTGCGGGCGCGAACTGTCGCTAGACAGCGCAAATGGCTACCAACAATCCAACATCTCGTGGAGAACGCGACCGGATCGGGAAAACTTGTCGGCGAACGCGGGGATTCAGGTAAGGCGATCGCGCACGCGCGAGAATGTATTATTTTAGAGCGCGAGCAAGAGACAAATTATCGCTAAGCTGCGGAATGCGGAAATTTTGACATTTTCTCGCTCTCCGCGGAACGCAAAAATGTCAAATTATCGCAATTTCCGCGAGCGGAACGGAAATTTAGCCCAGGCCTACCATAAATACAACACACTACGCACTAATAACCCGTGCATGCTCATTGTTTTACTTTACTGTCATGATAACATTTTGTTGAGTGAGTAGCTTTTTTTATTCACAAGGTAAAGGCGTGCACAGAGAAATCTTTTCTCAAAGACTAAATGAAAATACTGGTTCTTTATCCAAATGTATCTATATTACAAATGTTTCTTGTGTATACCTTTTAAGTTCGACATTTACAATGCAACCATGGCCTTTTCATTACACTATTCTTTGAGGGTAAAGCTCATCTCGCTAATGCAGACTTCTGGCAAAGGGGCCAGACTCCCGGCATACATACCGTTTAGCTCAAGATGTTGCATCATTAGGGTATTTTGTTACCAAACATTTCCTTTAACAAAAAGGCAGGCAAATTGGGTTTTTTCAATGCTTGCAAACGTATTCAATGGAAACCATTTAGCAGCCACCCATGTGTGGGGGTGCACCCTGAATATCTTCGCTAGAACATTGATGGGACATTATACTGAGAACAAAATAAAAATAAAATCTCAAGAGGCAAGCAAGTCTAGATTTTCTATTCCTAACGCCACATATATGTACCTTGGTGATAAATATGGCTTCAAGGAACATAGATGTAGAGTTAGGAATAGCAAATGTATACTTCAGAATATGCACTTACTCTTTAGTATTTTTCCCCTCGACATTCTGCCCTCGATTTTCTTGTACCACGATATTCTGGGGGTTGATATTTAAAAGTACAGTTCCCTGTGGATATTGATTTATGATTTCATTCAGATTTCCGATGTTTAGTACCCTGCTCAATGTCACTGCAGATTGATATAACGATTTGAATACCATCTGCATAAAAAATAGAACCCTTTACAACTTTTGACTAAAAGATTGTGTAGGGATATGACATACACGCGGGACAGGATCAGCAATATTGGTAAGCCCTAAGGGGCCCCAAAAGTCATCTTTACTCTAGGGTTTTACATTTCCGTCACTTCATCTGTGAATCCAATTTTCCAGCAAAGAGGAAATCCTGTGTAGGTTATCTGCCTCCAACCATACCACAGTATTTACTCTTTCGACTAACACATCAGGATGCATGGCACCAAAAGCAGAGTGACCTTCCCTTGATCAACCACCTCACAGTCAAGAATGCTGTTTTCACTCCAAGGTTTGGCTAAAACTCATTCTGCATTTCACCCATCAACCTATGTGACTCAAAGTGGGCGGAGGTCCCGCTATGCTCTTCATCCCCTAGGTCAAAAATGGAGGCCTAGAAATGGATCTAAATCCAGTGGTGTAACGCAAAATGATATCCCCGCCTGCAGAATGTGATGAGGGCCCTTGCACTCAGAGGGGCCCATGAAGGGCTTGGGAGCCCCCCTGCCTGCAGGGGTTGCAGGGACCTGCTTTACACCATTGTCTAAACCTTGCAGGATCTTTCACAGTTAGACTGGATTTTTGTATTCAAAGGTGTGGTCAAGATTGTTTTAAGCAGCTCTGCATCTTAAATTTCAGGAATTATTGTATTTATGATGATACTAAATATTGTGTGTACAAAGCTCTTACCTAGTCTATTAGGGCAAGGATCTGCCAAACATTGTGTCAGGTTCATGCTGCAATTGAGTTTTTCAACTTCCATAGTTAAAGTCGATTTTAGAATGAAAATGGAGACCTCAAATTGATGCCACTGAGCAATTTATTTCCAAATATATCTTTGGAAGGAAACTACTCAAATTATTGGCTTCCCAAATATTTGACGCCTTATTCTATAAACAGTTTTAGATGAATAAGCAGGAGTTTGTTATTGAAAACAAATAGAAAGGTCAATGCATTCCAAAGAAACTAGGCTACCACACAGCACTGCATTCTGGACATTCTTATCCAGGACATGACATAGAATCGTAGGTACGCTACTCCACTGCACTGAACAGTGTCCTAGGTGATTTAGCCCACTGAACTGCAACATAGGATCACCAGCCCGACAAACTTCACAGCATCTTGTGATCATTGACTTCCCATACTGCACAATATCTATGCTAATCTAACCTACAAATTACCACTGCATGTTAGTGACAATAATTAAATCATACTGGATTCTTTGTCACTAACCTGTCACAGTGTATTGCAGCTTAGGAAAATCAACTAACCAGGACACTAAGCATACTAACCCACTGCATAGCATCTTGGTGAGTTTAACTCACTGCATTGCATCCTAGTGGGCTGATCCAATAAACAGCTTTGCATTCTGGGAACACTAACTCACCACACTAGACTGTATCCTAGAGACAGCAGCACGCCACAATGCACTTCACCCTAGGAATACCAACCCAGCACACTGTGCCAGACCCTAAGGACACTGAGCACCCAAACTACACTAAATCCTAAAGGTGCTGCCTCCTATAGTCACTAATCAACTACACCCAACTGTCTTCGGTGGAAGGCTTTAGGGCAATGCAAGCTCTAATAGCAGAATCTGGCTTTAAGTATTGCTTTGAAGTTACTGGATGTTCAGGCTTGCACATTCTGGACTGGAGTTGCAGAATAGAATTTGCCAGGACTGAGGCTTGAATATTTGGAGCCTTCAAACACTAGGACAAAAAGCTAGTTTGAAGACTAGTAAACAAGCAGTAGAAACGACAGATCCTGGAGCGAATATCCAAATGGTTCAAATGAACAGACAGAGTGAGGTATTAGTAATGCAGTGAACAATGAACGGAGGGCTGCTTGTATGTGGTGTGTCCTGGAAGGATCCTACAGCAGCATTTCTTTGCCGTTTGATTTTTGTGGGCACCCACTGAACCATTATTGCAATCCGAGGGCCCCCTGAATCATTAATGCAATCTGAGGGGCCCCACTGAATCACTAATGCAATCTGAGGGGCCCCACTGAATCATTAATGCAATCCAAGGGCCCCCACTGAATCATTAATGCAATCCGAGGCCCCCCCCTGAATCATTATTGCAATCCGAGGGGCCCCACTGAATCATGAATGCAATCCGAGGGGCCCCACTGAATCATGAATGCAATCCGAGGGGCCCCACTGAATCATTATTGCAATCCGAGGGCCCCCACTGAATCATTAATGCAATCCGAGGCCCCCCCCTGAATCATTATTGCAATCCGAGGGGCCCCACTGAATCATGAATGCAATCCGAGGGGCCCCACTGAATCATGAATGCAATCCGAGGGGCCCCACTGAATCATAATTGCAATCCGAGGGCCCCCACTGAATCATTAATGCAATCCGAGGCCCCCCCTGAATCATTATTGCAATCCGAGGGGCCCCACTGAATCATGAATGCAATCCGAGGGGCCCCACTGAATCATGAATGCAATCTGAGGGGCCCCACTGAATCATTAATGCAATCTGAGGGACACCACTGAATCATTAATGCAATCCGAGGGGCCCCACTGAATCATAAATGCAATCTGAGGGGCCCCACTGAATCACTAATGCAATCTGAGGGGCCCCACTGAATAATTACTGCAATCCGTGAACTCCCACTCATTAATATGGAAGCCAGGGTCCCCGGCCTAAGCAATTGCTACGATTTGAACTTCAAAACTATACATAAGCAGACAGAAACAAGTATACATCAAACATATACACACATGATGAAATCAGGAAGACAGGCATAGTGGCTTGCTCATGACCATACTCGTAAAGTGGACTAGTCGCTCTGGAATGATTAGACGACAGAGCCTCCTCAGGTGCGCCATTTTAGACAGGCACGCCCAATCTTGATTAAAATAATGCGCATGGGCTTTTTCTCACCCAACAGGTTCTCTCAGACGTGTCTGAAGCGTTCGTGAGGCCTAGAGCAATTCACTCAGGGCCAGGGAGTGAACCAACAGTTGCATAGATAGGAAATATCAACGTTAACACTTCCTACTTATATCTCCCCATTCATGATATATTTTTCATTCTCTGTCCTTTTATGTGATTGAAACGCACTTTGCAAACACCAATGGCGCGGCCTCTGGCAATGTTCAAGATCTGAGGTGCGCCTTAACTTTCCTTCCAACCACGTTTTGTTCACTAGCTAATGCTTCTGCGGAGTGTACAAAAATAAAACAGTAAACTCACATTAAACAATATTTTATCATTTTTTATTTTAAGACGATATGTTATTGTTTTTCTCCAGTCTGTCGGCTGAGAGCTCCATCTTTTCCTCTCGTGTTTAGTGAAACAATCGGCTAGTTTTCTGATGCTGTCCCTATTGTGCACCAGCCCAAGGAAGGGAAGTCGAAAGTTTCAATTCGACAAACATTTCAATTTCGAAGCACATTCATTGCATCGTGAAACGCTGTGCTGCAAGGCTGGGGGCTTCCATGGTCTTCACCTGGAATAGCATCAATCTAACAGAACTGGCTCCCTTCATTAATGCTACTCAAGACAATCAACACATATGCAGCTTGAATCAGCCAAGTACACGGTGGAATCCTCTCCTCGTGTAGTTGGTGTTTTAGGGAAAATGAAAACATTTTTGGGAAGGGGTTAATATGCAGTGATTTAAAGAATGACGCCAGCGATGATCTGTTTGGCGCTGTTTGAGACCATGGCTGAAAGTTTCAAGAGCTCCCGAGTGTGGGCAGGAGGATGCCAGTCTGACTTGAAAATACAGATTTCATTCTAGAGAATTCAGGGCAAACATTGGAGCACTGAAGGAGCAAAGTGTTAGATGGAGCGAAACACGTTCTCTGTCTATAAACCAGCAGCATGACCATTTCTGCTGTTCCTTGGAGTTTAATTAGAATTATAATTAGGCCTGGGCGGTAAATTTCGTTCCACTCGCGGAATTTGCGATATGTTGACATTTTCGCGTTCCGCGGAGAGCGCGAAAATGTAAAAACTTTCGCAATCTGCCGCGAAACGGAAGTATTTTTCTTGTTCGCGCTTTAAAAATGTGTTCTCGCGGTCGCGACTTACCGGGTCCCTGCGTTCGCCGATGAGTTTTCCTATCCGTTCGCGTGGGCCACGAGATGTTGGATTGTTGGTAGCCAGTCGCGCTATCCCGCAAGAATTTGCGATCGCGAACACGTCATTCGACCCGGAACAGGAAATAAGCATCGCGAGCAAGATGGCCACGCCCATTAGCGACTGCATGGGCAAGTTGGAGATATATTTCCCCGCGAGCACGCAAAAACACATCGCGAACGGGCGGGAAAAGCAATCTGCATCTTTGCGAAAGTTCCGCGTGCTCGCTGACATTTTGAGCAATTTCGCGATAATTTGCGAAAGTCAATTTCGCAAATTCCGCCCACCCCTAATTATAATCAGTCTTAGAAAACTCACAATGAGTTCAAGTAGTAGAGTCCCTGCTGAGCCACCTTCTGTGTCAGTGCAGTCAGTTACAACCTCAATAATAGTGTCACCAGTGCAATGGTTAGTGACTTACCATGAGAGGCAGTGTCACCAACACAATCTATAGTAACCGAGTCACACTCTTTGGCAGCACGACTAGTGCACCGTGTGCCAGTGTCGTAGTGTTATAGTGCAGGCCTAAATAACTCAAGTGCTATCAATGCTAGTACCACAATAACAAACCCTGGTAGCTCAGTGCACCAGTGTCAAGGTGCAAGGCTTAATGAATTAGTTCCTATCAGTGTCAGTACCACAAGTTCAAGCCTCAGTAATTCATCCAGTGCCATAGAACAGAGGTTCTGATTCCGTACTAGAAGCGCAGACACGGGCCTAAGCAATGTCTACTATTTGAACAAAAAAACTATACACAGATACAAACCTACATGAATCAATACACAAATATGAAATGTTTTGTTTTATTCACAAATAAATGGAGCTGTTAAAATGTAATTTTATTTCTAATGCAATTTTGATGTGATATACTAGATTTTAGACAAGCATTTAGTAATCCATCAGTGCCAGTACCGCCACTGGAAGGCTTTTTACTAAGTTAGCATTGGTGCTAGTACTCACATTGCGAGGCTTTTCACTTAGTTAACATCTGTGCCAATATCACCAGTGCAAGGCTTTTAACTTAGTTAACATTGGTGCCAGTACCACCAGTGCAAGTCTTGTAGCTTAGTTAACATTGGGACCAGTACCGCCAGTGCAAGGCTTTTAACTTAGTTAATAATGGTTCCAGTACCACAAGTGCAAGGCTTTTGACTTAGTTAACATCGGTGCCAGAACCACCAGTGCAAGGCTTTTAACTTAGTTAACATAGGTGCCAGAACCGCCAGTGCAAGAATTTAACTTAGTTAACATAAGTGCCAGAACCACCAGTGCAAGGATTTTAACTTAGTTAACAACGGTGCCAGTAGCACCAGTGCAAGCTTTTAACTTAGTTAGCATCGGTGCCAGTACCACCAGTGCAAAGCTTTTAACTTAGTTAACATCGGTACCAGTACCACCAGTGCGAGGCTTTTAACTTAGTTAACATCTGGGCCAGTAGCACCTGTGCAAGCTTTTAACTTAGTTAACATTGGTACCAGTACCGACAGTGTGAGGCTTGTAGCTTAGTTAACATCAGTACCAGTACCACCAGTGTGAGGCTTTTAACTTAATTAATATTGGTGCCAGAACCACCAGTGTGAGGCTTGTAGGTTAGTTAACATTAGTGCCAATACCACAATTGGAAGGTTTTTAACTTAGTTAACATTGATGCCAGTACCGCCAGTACAAGCCTTTTAACTTAGTTACCATTGGTGCCAGTACCACCAGTGCGAGGCTTGTAGTTTAGTTTGTGCCAGGACCTCCAGTGCAAGGTTTTTGGCACAGTTAACATCGGTCTCACTACCACCAGTGCACGGCTTTTAGTTTACCTAACATCAGTGCAAGTACCAACAGTGCAAGGCTTTTAGCTTAGTTAACATTGGTGCCAGTTCTACCATGGTGGGGATTTTAGCTTAGTTAACTTTAGTGCCAGTACCAATAATGCATGGTTTTTAACTCAGTTAATATCGGTGCCAATAACACCAGTGCAAGGCTTGCAGCTTAGTTAACTTGGGTGCCAGTACCACCAGTGCAAGGCTTTTAACTAAGTTAACATCGGTGTCAGTACCACCAGTGCAAGGTTTTAACTAAGTTAACATCGGTGTCAGTACCACCAGTGCAAGTCTTTTAACTCAGTTAACATCGGTGCCAGTACCACCAGTGCGAGGCTTTTAACTCAGTTAACATCGGTGCCCCTGCCACCAGTGCGAGGCTTTTAACTAAATTACCATCGGTGTTAGTACCACCGGTGCGAGGCTTTTAGCTTAGTTAACATTGGTGCCAGTACCACCAGTGCAAGGCTTTTAACTAAGTTAACATCAGTGTCAGTACTACCAGTGCGAGGCTTTTAACTCAGTTAACATCGGTGCCAGTACCACCAGTGCGAGGCTTTTAACTCAGTTAACATCGGTGTCAGTACCACCAGTGCAAGGCTTTTAACTAAGTTAACATCGTTGCCAGTACCAACAGTGCAAGGCTTTTAACTTAGTTAACATTGGTGCCAGTACCACCAGTGCGAGGCTTTTAGCTTAGTTAACTTTGGTGCCAGTACCACCAGTGCGAGGCTTTTAACTAAGTTAACATCGGTGTCAGTACCACCAGTGCAAGGTTTTTAACTAAGTTAACATCGGTGTCAGTACTACCAGTGCAAGTCTTTTAACTCAGTTAACATCGGTGTCAGTACCACCAGGACAAGGCTTTTAACTCAGTTATAATCGGTGCCAGTACCACCAGTGCGAGGCTTTAAACTCAGTTAACATCGGTGCCCGTACAACCAGTGCGAGGCTTTTAACTCAGTTAACATCGGTGCCACTGCCACCAGTGCGAGGCTTTTAAATAAATTACCATCGGTGTTAGTACCACCAGTGCGAGGCTTTTAGCTTAATTAACATCAGTGTCAGTACTACCATGGTGGGGATTTTAGCTTAGTTAACTTTAGTGCCAGTACCAACAATGCATGGTTTTTAACTCAGTTAACATCGGTGCCACTGCCACCAGTGCGAGGCTTTTAAATAAATTATCATCGGTGCCAGTACCACCAGTGCGAGGCTTTTAACTAAGTTAACATCAGTGTCAGTACTACCAGTGCGAGGCTTTTAACTCAGTTAACATCGGTGCCAGGACCGCCAGTGCGAGGCTTTTAACTTAGTTAACATCGGTGTCAGTACCACAAGTGCGAGGCTTGTAGCTTAGTTAACTTTGGTGCCAGTACCACCAGTGCAAGGCTTTTAACTAATTTAACATCAGTGCCAGTACCACCAGTGCGAGGCTTGTAGCTTAGTTTACATTGGTGCCAGTACCACAATTGAAACGTTTTTAACTTAGTTAACCTCTGTGCCAGGACCTCCAGTGCAAGGTTTTTGGCACAGTTAACATCAGTCTCACTACCACCAGTGCAAGGATTTTACTTTACCTAACATCAGTGCCAGTACCAACAGTGCAAGGCTTTTAGCTTAGTTAACATTGGTGCCATTACTACCATGGTGGGGATTTTAGCTTAGTTAACTTTAGTGCCAGTACCAACAATGCATGTTTTTTAACTCAGTTAACATCGGTGCCAATACCACCAGTGCAAGGCTTGCAGCTTAGTTAACTTGGGTGCCAGTACCACCCGTGCAAGCCTTTTAACTAAGTTAACATCAGTGTCAGTACCACCAGTGGAAGGTTTTTAACTAAGTTAACATTGGTATCAATTCCACCAATGCAAGTCTTTTAACTCAGTTAACATCGGTGTCAGTACCACCAGTACAAGGCTTTTAACTCAGTTACTATCGGTGCCAGTACCACTAGTGCGAGGCTTTAAACTCAGTTAACATCGGTGCCAGTACCACCAGTGCAAGGCTTTTAACTCAGTTAACATTGGTGCCACTGCCACCAGTGCGAGGCTTTTAACTAAGTTAACATCAGTGTCAGTACTACCAGTGTGAGGCTTTTAAATCAGTTAACATCGGTGCCAGTACCACCAGTGCGAGGCTTTTAGCTCAGTTAACATCTGTGTCAGTACCATAAGTGCGAGGCTTGTAGCTTAGTTAACTTTGGTGCCAGTACCACCAGTGCGAGGCTTTTAACTAAGTTAACATCGGTGTCAGAACTACCACTGCGAGGCTTTTAGCATAGTTAACATTGGTGCCAGTACCACCAGTGCAAGGCTTTTAACTAAGTTAACATCAGTGTCAGTACTACCAGTGCGAGGCTTTTAACTCAGTTAACATCGGTGCCAGTACCACCAATGCAAGGCTTTTAACTAAGTTAACATCGGTACCAGTACCGCCAGTGCGAGTCTTGTAGCTTAGTTAACTTTGGTGGCAGTACCACCAGTGCAAGGCTATTAACTAAGTTAACATCGGTGTCAGTACCACCAGTGCAAGGCTTTTAACTAAGTTAACATCGGTGCCAGTACCACCAGTGCGAGGCCTGTAGCTTAGTTAACATCGGTGCCAGTACCACCAGTGTGAGTCTTGTAGCTTAGTTAACTTTGGTGGCAGTACCACCAGTGCAAGTCTTTTAACTTAGTTAACATCGGTGCCAGAACCACCAGTGCAAGGCTTTTAACGAAGTTAACATCGGTGCCAGAACCACCAGTGCAAGGCTTTTAACTTAGTTAACATAAGTGCCAGAACCACCAGTGCAAGGATTTTAACTTAGTTAACATCGGTGTCAGTACCACCAGTGCAAGGCTTGGAACTTAGTTAACATCGGTGCCAGTACCACCAGTGCAAGGCATTTAACTAACTTAACATCTGTGTCAGTACCACCAGTGCACGGCTTTTAACTTAGTTAACATCGGGGCCAGTACCACCAGTGCGAGTCTTGTAGCTTAGTTAACTTTGGTGTCAGTACCACCAGTGCAAGGCTTTTAACTAAGTTAACATCGTTGCCAGTACCAACAGTGCCAGGCTTTTAACTTAGTTAACATCGGTGCCAGTACCACCATGCAAGGCTTTTAACTTAGTTAACATCGGTGCCAGTACCACCAGTGCAAGGTTTTTAACTAAATTACCACTATTACCTTTTGGGCTGCCTTCTGTCACTTCCTGAGTTTCCACTGCCGTGAGGGGAACGGCATAACGGCAACAAGACTCCCTGCTCCCGCCGTGAGGGAAACGGTACCGGGTAGCGAAGGGACTACACTTCCCAGAGTTCCCTGCAAGGCGCCTTCTACCAGCATCATCAGAGGGCGCCGGAGGTCCATTTAACCAGCAGTGACCTCTCGCAGCGCGGGACGCTCTACTGCGGCACTATTACCTTTTGGGCTGCCTTCTGTCACTTCCTGAGTTTCCACTGCCGTGAGGGGAACGGCATAACGGCAACAAGACTCCCTGCTCCCGCCGTGAGGGAAACGGTACCGGGTAGCGAAGGGACTACACTTCCCAGAGTTCCCTGCAAGGCGCCTTCTACCAGCATCATCAGAGGGCGCCGGAGGTCCATTTAACCAGCAGTGACCTCTCGCAGCGCGGGACGCGCGCGGGCCAAGGGCGGGCCCGTCCGCGCCCGTCAAAGCCCGTCGAAGACTGGACTGGGCCTCCCCTCTAACGCCTTAAGATGGGTAAGCGTAAGCTCATGGGGGACGCTGATAAAGGGGGTTTAAAAGCAAAAATACCTAGACAATCCCCCTCTATTATCTCTTATTTGACCTCTGCTGTGGGTGCTTTGAATAAAGAAATCGCTAATGCCGAAAAAGAGCTAGGATTGGACACAGATGTTGTGCCCAGAGTTGGGCTGGCGGATCTGGTTGCGGCTCCTATCCCTTTGGAGTGATCATTGCCCCAGATTTACCTCAGGATGTCCCAGTACCTGTTATGGACAACCTGGGTGACCAGACCAGCCCACAGAGACATCATAGCCCCTTGTGTCCAGGGGTCCCTAGGGTTGGGCCGGCTGATGTAAAACGGTCACAAAAGAAAAATCCAGTAAAGCGTGGCAAAGGACCTAAGGCTGGTCCAATTAGTACTTTCCCAGGAATTGATGTTTCTATCCAGCAGTCCTTACGGCTCCTCATTGAGGATATTTTTAGCACAAGACTTGAATCCATGCTGTCCTACATTGCAAAGGATATTATTGACACTATGAACTGCTGTGTCGCTGACCTTAAAAAAAAGTGTGATCATTTACACTCCATTTTGGATTCCCGCTTAAAAGACAATCTCTGTCCGCCGTTTACTAACACTAGCAATACGACACCAGTAGTGACTGGATCAGTTACCAGAGGGTCTATTCAAACATGTGTCCAGTCGAATTCATCGGGGCCGGGTGGTCATATGAATTTGGAGGGTAGGATGGTTCCTTCCCCTATTATAAGGCAAAATGTATCCATAGCCCCTCATGGCGCCGTTCCAATGCAACCTAGAGGTTTGGGTTCTGTAACAAGGGAGAGTCCTGTGTCACACAATAGTTCTACCTCTAACAACTATAACAGGATTGATCTCCCCCCTGAAGCTACCCCTCTTGTTGCGGTCCTTGTTGGGGTTCCCTCCCTTGACCACACCGTTCAGGAATCTACAGATGGTTTGTTACGTAAAACAAGAAATTGGTGTAACCACTATTGTACGGGTCCGCATGATATTTCAGACCACATTATTATGGCTAGACGATTGTCGTGGGTGGGCAACCAGCCTAAAAATATTGTAGGGGACTGCATAATTGTAAATTTTAACAAACCTGACATAGCAGATAGGTTGTTTTGGGATACTTCTGCCCTTAATTCAGAAGGTATAAGCGCTGTACCATTGGGCTATTTTTACCCTCCCCCAAATCTGGGGGTGACCTCTAGGAGGCCACATGCTAATATTAAGTTTTATCCACCCCAGTATTGGCATAGAAATAGATCGGGAGGAGTTGGTTCTCTATCCGTTAATACTATAACTGCCCAGTCAGGGGGTGAGGAGGTGGGCCTGCCACTGACCAATAGATTTTCTCCTTTAAACACGTTGGACTCAAATGATTGACTCTTTGAACCTGACACCACACCGTCTCTCTCTGTTTCCAATGATGTGGAGGGTCTAGGCCTTGTGAATAATAATTGCCTATCTGTTACCCCCTGCACAATTAATATGGAACGAGATGTAATTTTGCCTCCTTCTGCTCCCAATGATTTGGAGGGATTAGGCTTGGAGAGTATCAACTGCCTATCTGTTAGCCCCCGTCAAATTAATTTAGAAATAGACATTGGTGTGGTAAATGCCCCAATTTGTAGAGCTGTTAGCTGGAACATTGCAGGCTTAAGAAGTAAAAGAGATAATCCTCAGTGGCTAGCGTTTTAAAAAACTTTTGATATAATCGCCATCCAGGAATCTTGGGATAAGGAGGAGAATTTCTGGGTGGATGGTTTCAGTTCTTTTTTTCTCCCAGCTCAAGCCACCGTAGCCGGTAGAGCAAAAGGTGGGCTTTTGTTACTTTTATCTCTAAATATACAGGGACCTATTAATAGGATTCATGTAGATTCTTTCAACTGTTTGGCAATTGAAATCTGCTCTACCTCTCAACCTAAGATACTTTTGGTGAACTTTTATAATTCTGGGGAAGTTAATTTTAGGCATCAACACTTGATTAATTTGAATTTGTTTTTAGAAAAATATAGGGCTTCGCAAACTACTGCGTTCTATGTCGTACTCATGGGCGATTTTAATATTCATCCTTGCCAACAAAATTGCCTTATTGTCGATGATCTTGGCCATAATTATGCCTCATCGCCTCATTTTGAACACACTGGGGAGGGGGAGGCCTTAGAGTCCCTCCTGTCTGATGCTGATCTTTTTGAACCGGGCTTCGCTAATAAGCTTGAGCGGTGCCCGACTTTCAAATCCAATACTAAAGATACCATTATTGATTACTTTTTTCTGTCTCCAGGGCTATTGGATAAAGTTGTTTTTTACAATGCAAGAGAATCGCCATTTAGCGACCATAACCCTGTCATTCTGGAACTCAATATATGTTGCAGTTCACGATCTAGTGACAAGACCCAAACTGCACTTTGTTTCGTATCCACCTGTGACCAAGGGAGACGGCTTAGGTGGCCTAAAGTGATCCCGGATATCTTTTTTAATGAACTTTGCACGAAATGCGAGGGGCACTTTTCAATCTGTGATAATCCATTGAGTTCAAAAGATGAAATACTTAGAGCTTTCGAGGGTATTTGTAAACAAATTGCCAGTGATCTCACAGTCAAACATACACCGAGACCAGCACATGGCCCTAAGTGGTTTGACAGCAACTGCTCTCTCGCCCATCGCCTATTAATCGAAGCGCTGAAAACAAAACCTCGAGATAGATCCCTGATAGCGGTCCTACGCAAACAGTATAAGTTGGCAACTTATAAGCGGAAATCCGAGATTAAGGCTGAGGCGTGGCACGCGTTGCTATCTGTAGACGTCATCAGGGATAGCTCAAAATTTTGGGGGATTATCAATACTCCTTTTTTCTCCGGTTTGGACAATGAAATTCAGGACTGCCATATCACTGAGGCTCAATGGTTGTCTCATTTTGAGGCAATATACGCCTCTCCTGAGAATTTGGATCTCTGCCCTAGCGTCCCATTTGTTGAGTCACGAACTACACTTATGTTCTGCGAAACAGATGTGGAGAAAGCTATAAGAGAATCTATCAGTGACAAGGCTCCTGGCCCTGATTTAGTCCTGGCTGATGTATTTAAATCAAACCCTAAATTTTGGGCGAAGATCCTGGCCAAAGTTTTTAACGTCTCTGGCTCCCTAGGGTTCCCTGCATCATGGTCCTGTTCTACAATTATTCCAATTTTTAAGAAAGGCCAGAGAGGGGACCCGCGGTGCTACAGACCTATATCCTTGATCGATTCTTCCGTGAAGATTTTAGGCAAAGTAATTTTAATGAAAATTTCTGACTGGGCTGTTGATAAGAACATTATTTCAGACCTACAATATGGTTTTAGAAAAAACAGAAGTACCATTGATCAGTGCCTTAACCTGTCATTATTAATCAACAAATATACTGTGGCGAAGGAAGGCTGTATTAGACTGGCTTTCATGGACCTATCCTCAGCTTTTGACCTGGTTAACAGGTCTAAGCCGTGGACTATTCTGTTAGAAAAAGGTCTTGATCCTCCCCTGGTGCATTTTTTGTCCGATCTTCACCAGGATCTCTTCGCCTCGGTCAGAATTTCACGGGATGGAAAATGTACAAGTTCTTTTAGATCTGCCCATGGTGTTCGGCAAGGGTGTATTTTGGCACCAGTTCTTTTTACCCTTTATATTAATGACCTAGACAGATCACTCTTATCAGCAACCCTGGATATTCCGCGTGTAGGAGACTATTCCATCCCGGTCCTCCTATACGCAGATGATGCGGTCCTTATTGCCCGCACTGCGGTTGCTTTACAGCAGCTACTGGATGCGTTTGGGGCCCACATGAAATCGTTGGACCTAGTTGTGAATAATAGTAAGTCTCATATCTTGTCAATTGGTGGTAAAACAAGAAAACCCCACCCCTTTTTTTGTAATGGCCAAGAGGTGACTTCGGTCTCCTCCTTTTCTTACCTAGGGGTAGTCTTCGATGAGAAGTTTTCCTGGATCCCGCAGCAGAAAATTAAAAAGAATTCTGTCACACGTTCTGCTATAGGACTTATGGGGTTTGCCAAACGCTTGGGGGCAAGATCAATTAAGAGCATACTGAAAATATATAGCGCCAAGTGCGTCGCAATTGCAACTTATGGTTCTTCGATCTGGGGCTATAAGGATCAACCAGGCATCCAAATAGCCGAAAATAAATTCTTACGCAGTCTTTTCTCAGTTCCACAATCAACACCAGTCTTTTCTATACACCAGGAACTTGGAATTGGTTACATCTCAGACACTTTGAGCCTAGCTCCGTTACTCTGCTAGCTCAAACTGTGGTTAAATTCTGAATTAACTTTGAACCATAAAATCCTAAGTGACTGTGTACGTTTGGACAACTCTAACAAAATTAAGTGGTTGACCTATGTTAAAAGCGGGCTAACTAAGCTGGGGCGGTCTGAGCTATTTGAATCCCCCGAAAAGATACGGAAGGAGGATGTTATATGGGTAAAAAATAATTTAAAAAAGATATTGTCTGCAGAACGGGAGGTTACAGAGCTGCAGAAACCACTTGTAAGGGCTCATTTTCTAACAAAAACTAACATCTGTATCGAACCCTATTTGATATTAGTTAATATCCCATACCATCGCTGGCTTTTAACTAGGTTCCGTTTTAATCTAGTTCTATTCCTGCTATGCGATTTCCAGGAGTGGAGTAACCCAGAGTCTTCAACACCCTCCAAATGTGATAATTTTTCTACCCAGAATACCCTTCATTTTATGATGTTTTGTCCCTTTTATTCCACTATGCGGAATAAGTACTTAATTCCAATTTTGAAAGGGAAGGGCTTCATGCAGGTTAGACCAGCATTACTTTACCTGCAGTTACTAAGTACACCATGGGATATTTTTAACATTGCCAGCTTTTTGGTCTCAGCCACACGTTCTAAAAAGTTGAGAAATAGACTTCCGCTTTCTGACTGTCTAGATTTTTAAAGGTTATATTGTTATTTTAAGTTTTGTATTTTTGTATGCTCGGCACATTGCACATAGTACTTTCCTTGGTCCTGTCTTTGCTTGACGCTTTGCACTCAGTATATCCTATAACTGTACTATTTGATATGTTTGCACTTTAATCCGTATGCGACATTTGCACTATGCATTAAGCACTTTATGTATCATGTGACAAGTATTGTGCATAATTTCCCTTAGAACTTGCTCGTATCTTGTATTTTTTATGCTTAGAAATGCACTGTTTTTATCTTTGAAATTCTGTTTTTAATTGTCTAGTAATTCACCATGAGTTGGTAGACGATACCCTGTATTTTTATTTGTAATTGTACTATATGATTGTTTGAATTGTTTACTTTTATGACATTCATTTGTCAAATAAAGTATTTGAACTGAACTGAACTAAATTACCATCGGTGTCAGTGCCACCAGTGCGAGGCTTGTAGCTTGCCAGTACCACCAGTGCAAGGCTTGAAGCTTAGTTACCATCGGTGCCAGTCCTATAACGGGTGGCTTGGTTTCTCAGTAGTCACCATTGCAACCGCCATCAATACACCCCGTAGTATCCACTAGACACTGGTCAAGTATCCGTGCCACCACTACAAGCTTTAGTAGCTCAGTCAACAGTACGGACAGAACATGGTATGGTGATTCAGTCACCGTTAATATCTCCTTGCCTCGAGACAGGAGTTATAAGCTAGCGCCACCAGGCACTGCCCCGGTAACACCAGTTCATGTACAGTCGTACTGTGAACACCTCGCGTGGAACAGGCCAGCAGCGAAAACCCTGCAACGGCCTGCAGAGTGCACGTGAACAATAGTACACAGTGGGCACTTTAACCACAGAGCCTCAGGATCAAACCGTGTCCACCTCGTCCGTCTTGTTCCGTAGCTCTGACTCGCATCTGATCATCAACGCAGCGGTGATGCATGCCGAGCCCTGGAGCCTGCTGCCGCCAAGCCGAAGCCCAGAACTACCACATGACGTTCAAAAGCCAAACCTGCAAAAGGTTGTATTCAGTTTACATTGTCGTGCGCTGCTCTCCGGTGCTGCGTCGCCCACCGTGAGGGGGTGACCCGGAGAGCTCGGGGTCGCCGCTGCGTCTTACCTGTAGCTCCGAAGACAGCGACGGTCTTGCAGGCCATTGTACATACGGGTGAGCAGCGCGATGCACGGTGGCGTCTGGCACCGAGGGATCCCGCCTGTGGAAAGCTACTCACTGTGTGAGTCCACGCGTGGGCGTTCCCTGCCTGTGTGGAGCCTGGGGTGGTGATTCATTCGGTGTGTGCCGGGTGCCAGGAGAGGAGGGCTGGGCTCACTGCACGTGCACAGGGAAGCAGGCCTGCAGCAGCATTGTACCCGGGCGGAGGCAGCGGCAGGGCTGCAGGGTTACAGAACATTAAACCAGTCAGATGGGATCACACTGTTTAATGTAGGCTGACAACTTGGACATCCATTTGAAGAACACATTTACTTAAAAAATACTCCACATTATTTGCCCCAGCCGCAGACTACCATCGAGTCACGTGGATATTAGACACTTGTAACTTTTAGAATAAACAGATAATCTTTATAAAAACAATCCACCCACAGAATTGATGTTAGGAGATTTATAATTTTCTGGCATGTTGCCACATTGACACATTATTTAGTACACGTAAAATGTGGTCTCCAATTAGCGCATAATTCGAGTGTCCCTGGTTATATGTTTAATCATAAAAGGGAGCAGATGTGGGAATTCTAGCAGCAGGGTACTAGGAACCGAAATAGCACAATGGACAGGTACTTTTTGCATATTTGACTCATTCTTAAACTCACACCATCTGACTAGCTTGGTGTGTAAATCGTATAATCGCATGGCATTTACACAAATAGCCATGGCTAAATCCACTCATCCACATTAATCTCATCCAGGTCAATACCAAACTCACCTACTTATAGTTATTTGACAGCCCGTAATCCAACTTGCCTGCAACATGGAACCAACCAACATGCACCAAACCACGCTTCCGTACATTGTCTAAACTGCATGACCCACAACCATTTCTGGCTATGCTGTCTCTGACTCTCACTGTCTAAAGACCATATTTGGGAGGCTGTTGGCAAATGTAACATTTAAAGTCTGATTTTAAGGAGGCCGTTCATAGGATTTCTACCAAAAAAAGGTGAAAATCCTGCCTGTGCTACTCTGCATTTCCCCATCCTAATATATGGGTGGATATGTCGGCGTCCCGGACAGTGATGCCAGTGCCAACACTGCCATGGGTAATGGCATATGTATGGTGAAGACAGACACGAAAATGGTGATGTACCTGTTGCCAAATTTAGGCGTTCCAGATCCCCGCCATTTTTACAGCATCTTCTGCATGCAAGTACTCTCAGTAAACCATGACAGCCCCAAAGTGCTTGGAGAAAACACCCATGCCTCAGGAAAATGTGCCATATGGATATCGGAAATGTTCCCCCTCCGCGTGGAGGTACATCTGCAGTACTCAAATGAGTATTCAGTTGTACAGTCTTATAAAGCATACTCAGCCTGAGTAATCCCACCAGTGGCGTAACGAAACTTGAGGGGGCCCCCCTGCAAAGAATATGGAGGGGGCCCCCCACGCTCACGGATTCAGTCAGGAGCTCTCAGGTCAGGGGCCTGCTGCGCAGGCACCAGTGGCGGCTGGTGAATCCTAAAAGTGGTGTAACGAAAAGCTGAGAACCAAGTTGAAGGAGCAAGTGAGTACAGCAAGCACACCAAAGTGAAAGAGGAGTGTTCGGGGTTGGCCTTCCCAAGTGGGCCCTTTAACCACTCAAATTTCAGCTTTAAATAAATTCAGTCATTTGTCTCCAAAATATCAGCTTGTCAGTTTATGAAAGAAGACACGTTTTGCTATTAAATACCAGCTTTGCCTTCTTGAAAAATAATTAAAATTCCCTAAATAAAGAAGTTATCTTTTTTGTGAAAACGTTCAATTATTGTCATGAACCACTAAAACACATGATAGATTCCGCCTTGAATATCTATGTGTCATAGTTGCATGTCATATGCGCCAATCTTATGCCAAGAATTACCGCCATTATGCCGAAGCAAGCATGAGGGCTGTGCACCACGCAATCAGACAGGAATTACCACTATTATGCCAGTGCCCGCATTTTACGCGGTTTGAGCTCCATTATACCATGGGTGAGCACATTCGGCCAACATTATGTCAGGTTATTTTATTTATTAAGTACACAATCATGGAACATTGCTGGTGTTGAAATGGTGTAGCTCTGTAGAATCTCACTAGTGGCCGTGACAAGCTCCCCTCTTTACCTAGTGATTGTTTTTTCTACACAAAGGCAACTATGGAAAAGAGAGAACAAGATATGAACGGCTTCCTTGTTTGTCTCTTTAACAGTCCACCCACTCTCGTCACAGCCTTTCCCACAGTACACAAGGACACCCATCTGTCCCGTGTACCCTTCCACAGGTCAAATGCATATCAACCATCCTGGAATGGTTACTTATTTAGGAAAGTATGGGGAGAAATTTTAGAGAATAAAAATAGCTTGACCTTTATGCGTGATGCGGGGTCTGTAATTGGCTATGGGGCACTGGCGTACAGTTCTCTGCAGGACAGCTGCGGGTCACGACTTCAGAGCCCACTGTGTTTACTCCCTGCTCTGTCTTCATTCATGGTCTATGTCGTGCAACCTTATTTACACCCTGTAGTATTTCATTGTCTTATTCACCACTGTCCACCTACTGTATTTACACCCTGTAGTATTTCATTGTCTCTCATTCACCACTGTCCACCTACTGTATTTACACCCTGTAGTATTTCATTGTCTCTCATACACAACTGTCCACCCGCTGTATTTACACCCTTTCGTATTTCATTGTCTCTCATTCACCACTGTCCACCTACTTGATTTACGCCCTGCAGTATTTCATTGTCTTATTCACCACTGTCCACCTTCTGTATTTACACCCAGTATTTCATTGTCTCTTATTCACCGCTGTCCAGCTACTGTATTTACACCCTGTAGTATTTCATTGTCTCTCATTCACCACTGTCCACCCACTGTATTTACACCCTTTAGTATTTAATTGTCTCTCATTCACCACTGTCCACCCACTGTATTTACACCCTGTAGTATTTCATTGGTTCTCATTCACCACTGTCCACCCACTGTATTTACACCCTGTATTTCATTGTCTCTCATACACCGCTGCCCACCCATTTTATTTATACCCTGTAATATTTCATTGTGTCTCATACACCACTGTCCATCCACTGTATTTACACCCTGTATTTCATGGTCTCTCATACACCGCTGTCCACCCACTGAATTTACACCCTGTATTTCATTGTCTCTAATTCACCACTGTCCACTTACAGTATTTACATCCTTTCGCATTTCATTGTCTCTCATACACCACTGTCCACCTACTGTATTTACGCCCTGTAGTATTTCATTGTCTCTTATTCACCACTGTCCACCTACAGTATTTACACCCTGTATTTCATTGTCGCTCATACATCTCTATCCACCCACTGTATTTACACCCTGTAGTATTTCATTGTCTCTCATACACCGCTGTCCACCCACTGTATTTACACCCTGTAGTATTTCATTGTCTCTTATACACAACTGTCCACCCTCTGTAATTACACCCTGTAGTATTTAATTGTCTCTCATACACCACTCTCCACCCACTGTACTTACACCCTGTATTTTATTGTCTCTCATATTCCGCTGTCCACCCACTGTATTTACACCCTGTAGTATTTCATTATCTCTCATACACCACTGTCTACCCACTGTATTTACACCCTGCATTTCATTGTCTCTCATACACTGCTGTCCACCCACTGTATTTACACCCTGTATTTCATTGTCTCTCATACATCGCAGTCCACCCACTGTATTTACACCCTTTCGTATTTCATTGTCTCTCATTCACCACTGTCCACCTACTGTATTTATACCCTGTAGTATTTCATTGTCTCTCATTCACCACTGTTCACCTACTGTATTTACACCCTGTAATTCATTGTCTCTCATACACCGCTGTCGCACCCACTGTATTTACACCCTGTATTTCATTGTCATTCATACACTGCTGTCCACCCACTGTATTTACACCCTTTAGTATTTAATTGTCTCTCATTCACCTCTGTTCACCCACTGTATTTACACCCTGTAGTATTTCATTGGTTCTCATTCACCACTGTCCACCCACTGTATTTACACCCTGTATTTCATTGTCTCTCACACACCGCTGTCCACCCATTTTATTTACACCCTGTAATATTTCATTATCTCTCATACACCACTGTCCACCCACTGTATTTACACCCTGTATTTCATTGTCTCTCATACACCGCTGTCCACCCACTGAATTTACACCCTGTATTTCATTGTCTCATATTCACCACTGTCCACTTACAGTATTTACATCCTTTCGCATTTCATTGTCTCTCATACACCACTGTCCACCTACTGTATTTACGCCCTGTAATATTTCATTGTCTCTTATTCACCACTGTCCACCTACAGTATTTACACCCTGTATTTCATTGTCGCTCATACATCTCTATCCACCCACTGTATTTACACCCTGTAGTATTTCATTTTCTCTCATACACCGCTGTCCACCCACTGTATTTACACCCTGTAGTATTTCATTGTCTCTTATACACAACTGTTCACCCGCTGTAATTACACCCTGTAGTATTTAATTGTCTCTCATACACCACTGTCCACCCACTGTACTTACACCCTGTATTTCATTGTCTCTCATACGCCGCTGTCCACCCACTGTATTTACACCCTGTAGTATGTCATTATCTCTCATACACCACTGTCTACCCACTGTATTTACACCCTGCATTTCATTGTCTCTCATACACTGCTGTCCACCCACTGTATTTACATCCTTTAGTATTTCATTGTCTCTCATACACCATTGTCCACCCACTGTATTTCGACCCTGTAGTATTTCATTGTCTCTCATACACCACTGTCCACCTATTGTATTTACACCCTTTAGTATTTCATTGTCTCTCATACACCACTGTCCACCCACTGTATTTAGACCCTGTAGTATTTCATTGTCTCTCATACACCGCTGTCCACCCACTGTATATGTATTTCATTGTCTCTCATACACCACTGTCCACCTGCAGTATTTACACCCTGTATTTCATTGTCTCTCATACACCGCTGTCCACCCACTGTATTTACACCCTGTATTTCATTGTCTCTCATACACCGCTGTCCACCCACTGTATTTACACCCTGTATTTCATTGTCTCTCATACACCACTGTCCACCTGCAGTATTTACACCCTGTATTTCATTGTCTCTCATACACCACTGTCCACATGCAGTATTTACACTCTGTATTTCATTGTCTCTCATACACAACTGTCCACCCACTGTATTTACACCCTTTCGTATTTCATTGTCTCTCATATACCACTGTCCACCCACTGTATTTACACCCTGTAGTATTTCATTGTCTCTCATACACAACTGTCCACCCACTGTATTTACACCCTTTGATATTTCATTGTCTCTCAAACACCGCTGTCCACCCACTGTATTTACAGCCTGTAGTATTTCATTCTCTCATTCACCACTGTCCACCCACTGTATTTACATCCTTTAGTATTTCATTGTCTCTCATACACCACTGTCCACCCACTGTATTTATACCCTGTAGTATTTCATTGTCTCTCATACACCACTGTTCACCTACTGTATTTACACCCTGTAATTCATTGTCTCTCATACACCGCTGTCGCACCCACTGTATTTACACCCTGTATTTCATTGTCATTCATACACTGCTGTCCACCCACTGTATTTACACCCTTCAGTATTTAATTGTCTCTCATTCACCTCTGTTCACCCACTGTATTTACACCCTGTAGTATTTCATTGGTTCTCATTCACCACTGTCCACCCACTGTATTTACACCCTGTATTTCATTGTCTCTCATACATCGCAGTCCACCCACTGTATTTACACCCTTTCGTATTTCATTGTCTCTCATTCACCACTGTCCACCTACTGTATTTATACCCTGTAGTATTTCATTGTCTCTCATTCACCACTGTTCACCTACTGTATTTACACCCTGTAATTCATTGTCTCTCATACACCGCTGTCGCACCCACTGTATTTACACCCTGTATTTCATTGTCATTCATACACTGCTGTCCACCCACTGCATTTACACCCTTTAGTATTTAATTGTCTCTCATTCACCTCTGTTCACCCACTGTATTTACACCCTGTAGTATTTCATTGGTTCTCATTCACCACTGTCCACCCACTGTATTTACACCCTGTATTTCATTGTCTCTCACACACCGCTGTCCACCCGGTTTATTTACACCCTGTAATATTTCATTGTCTCTCATACACCACTGTCCACCCACTGTATTTACACCCTGTATTTCATTGTCTCTCATACACCGCTGTCCACCCACTGAATTTACACCCTGTATTTCATTGTCTCATATTCACCACTGTCCACTTACAGTATTTACATCCTTTCGCATTTCATTGTCTCTCATACACCACTGTCCACCTACTGTATTTACGCCCTGTAATATTTCATTGTCTCTTATTCACCACTGTCCACCTACAGTATTTACACCCTATATTTCATTGTCGCTCATACATCTCTATCCACCCACTGTATTTACACCCTGTAGTATTTCATTTTCTCTCATACACCGCTGTCCACCCACTGTATTTACACCCTGTAGTATTTCATTGTCTCTTATACACAACTGTTCACCCGCTGTAATTACACCCTGTAGTATTTAATTGTCTCTCATACACCACTGTCCACCCACTGTACTTACACCCTGTATTTCATTGTCTCTCATACGCCGCTGTCCACCCACTGTATTTACACCCTGTAGTATTTCATTATCTCTCATACACCACTGTCTACCCACTGTATTTACACCCTGCATTTCATTGTTTCTCATACACTGCTGTCCACCCACTGTATTTACATCCTTTAGTATTTCATTGTCTCTCATACACCACTGTCCACCCACTGTATTTACATCCTTTAGTATTTCATTGTCTCTCATACACCACTGTCCACCTACTGTATTTACACCCTTTAGTATTTCATTGTCTCTCATACACCACTGTCCACCTGCAGTATTTACACCCTTTAGTATTTCATTGTCTCTCATACACCACTGTCCACCCACTGTATTTAGACCCTGTAGTATTTCATTGTCTCTCATACACCGCTGTCCACCCACTGTATATGTATTTCATTGTCTCTCATACACCACTGTCCACCTGCAGTATTTACACCCTGTATTTCATTGTCTCTCATACACCGCTGTCCACCCACTGTATTTACACCCTGTATTTCATTGTCTCTCATACACCGCTGTCCACCCACTGTATTTACACCCTGTATTTCATTGTCTCTCATACACCACTGTCCACCTGCAGTATTTACACTCTGTATTTCATTGTCTCTCATACACAACTGTCCACCCACTGTATTTACACCCTTTCGTATTTCATTGTCTCTCATATACCACTGTCCACCCACTGTATTTACACCCTGTAGTATTTCATTGTCTCTCATACACAACTCTCCACCCACTGTATTTACACCCTGTAGTTTTTCGATGTCTCTCATATACCACTGTCCACCCACTGTATTTACACCCTTTGATATTTCATTGTCTCTCAAACACCGCTGTCCACCCACTGTATTTACACCCTGTAGTATTTCATTGTCTCTCATACACCACTGTCCACCCTCTGCATTTACACCCTGTAGTATTTCATTGTCTCTCATACACCACTGTCCACCTGCAGTATTTACACCCTGTATTTCATTGTCTCTCATACACCACTGTCCACCCTCTGTATTTACACCCTTTCGTATTTCAATGATTTCTTCATGTCTTTCTTCTCTCAGCATCAATTAGCCATCTTGGAACAATAAAGTCATAATAAACTACATCAAAAGAAACATACATTGGTACAGCCAATAGTCCTGCAACCAACGTCAAACCTATTGGCTTTGCCAATGCTTATTAGTTATGACATCTTACATGGATTCTCCCCTTCCGACCCATAATGTCCTTCCCTTCGTATGTGTGTCCTACTCTCTCCCATATGACTGGTGATTGTTTGCTACACTCCAGTCCCATTTATTTACCTGAATATATCTCTATTATTTTTAGCATTTCGTTGCTGTTCTGGGCTCGTTCTATGTTTCATTAGACTTTAAGTACCAATTTATAACCTGCTCTTTATTGGATTCTTCAATAAAAAATATTACCAATGTGAATAGCAAGAAATAGAATTCATAGGAAAACAAACATAAAATAAAAAGTTCACAGCATGGGCGGAAACTGAATACCTAAAATGTATTTAAAAAAAAGAAAATGAAGGGTCTGTGCTGTGGAACCTGGGAATGACTTTCCCCAACTCTATAGTACTCCGGAGGCCCCTAAAATGTGAGTTTTTCAGTTAAGCTGGAGTCAGTGGCATAGCACGAGCCTCACGCGCCCTCATTTAAGGAGGTGAAAGTGCCCCCTGGCTCCTGGTTGGGTACTGAAAGACAGCTGTAGTCAGTGTGCCCCTCCCATTCCTAGGCCCAATGCCACTGCACATGCAGCACCATTGCTACGTATGCCCATGGCCAGAGTCTAAAAGTAAATAAAAGGGCTGATGATAAAGCGAGTCAATAATACTAGGCAGGTGCCGAGGGTGCCAGCACCAGACAGTGCCAAATTGACACCAAAAGCATCAAATATTACCAATTAATTCCAAGGAGGGAGCAAAAAACAGAAAAAATAGGATTTTGCTGAAGGCTCCAGATGGTTTTGCACTTGGTCTCAAATGTCGCTCAAAAATGTGCAACAACCACAGACATGTTCTCCCTTCCTTTGCAACTGGGAAGACCACTGACACAAATGAAATGTGGCATAACAGCCAGAGATGCCGGCTTTGGAACTGGGGGATCATGCTCGAGTCTCAGCGTTGGTTCAACATCCTGTGATCCTGGGCAAATCACTTAATATCCCCGTGCTTAAAAATAAGTGTGTCCTTGTGTAATGTAACTGGTGCTCGTGTAAAGTGCTCCAATACCTTGGGGGCGAGCTGGCGCTACATTGAACTATTAAAAAAAGTACTCTCTGTCATTTTCTACACGTATATCCATTTTCAAACATTCTTGAGCCATTTTTTTGTAATCTCTTCTGTGGGGATCTGGGAACGTTTCCATTGTTCACTATCAGCATCGAGGACACTGCAGGCCACCGAGGAAACACTCCGTGCCATCCAGGGAGACTGCGAAGCCAATTGCATTTCCAATGCTTGCTTACCTTCCAATGCGTCCCAACAGAGTCCTGTTCCTGGAGCTGCAGTCCTTCTCCTGCCCCTGTCAGCTCTGTGCTGCCTCCTCCCTTCTCAGAGGCTGTGCCTTGTGGGGAATGCTCTCTCTGGGGCCCCTTCGGCTCATGGCTCTGGCCGAAGAGAAACAATGTAACTTGTTACTTTGTTTCTCTTCAGTCCTGCCCTGGGTCAGCGCGAGGAGCTCAGAGCCGGCTTCAGACTGCACCTGCTTTCTACAGCAAGCCTTTCTCTCCCAGCTCTGAGGGGGCCCCCTTCACCTAACCGAAGACTGGGGCCCCCCCCGCACCGCGGGGGCTGCGGGGGTGTTTGTTACGCTCCTGAATCCCACCAAGTCCCTCAGATATGGGTGAATGGTCACAGGTTTTTCCCCGAGGTGGTTCAAGCCATGGTGTCATCATCATCAATATTTCTTCATTGGATTATTTTTCAAACCATAAAAGATAACTATGCATCAATATTTTATGCGGGAATTATATGGTCATGTTATATGGTGTCAAACACACCATATAACACAACCATATAATTCCCGCATAAAACACTCTAAAAACGAAAGTACACCAATGATAGAACACATCATAAGTAAAATGATAAAATGGTACAAAGTAGCTTCACTCAATAAAATACATCCTTCTCCTAATCGTTAAAACCTGTTCCAAGAAGAGATTATCCTAAAACAGCCCTCAGTTAATTGTATTTTTGGTCAAAAACACACCAATAAAAATCTACGTTCCGAATTTGTCACCCTTCTAAATGCCCTCTGAAGTTGGCACGAATGTGTGGGCAACGTTGGTAACTTCAGACGACTCCCTCTACCTCCTACTTTCCATGCAAAAGTTAGGAAACAGGATGTTGATGGAATCTTCAGCAAAGGTAGTTAAAGACAAAAAAAATGTGGGTCGCCCGGATTCACGGACAGTGTTCTCATGTATCCTGGCCAAGGTATGCGAACTGCGTAATCTAAAGATAGACAGTCACGCAACATCAATCTGTTGAGGGTCGTCTCTGATTTTGACCATACAGGGTGTCATAGTAAAAGCGGTCGCAATCTGATCCGGCCCTTCATACTGCATATCGCATACCCAGTCCGCAGGGCAAATGGCAAAAGCACCTGGGACAGCTTCGGGGAGCTGCCATTAGTCTCCCAAGATTTTTTTCCTGCAATTTGTAGGTTACCAATATCATTATACCCCCAAACTCCCGCTCCATAGCTGGCCACAGACATACATTTAGATCTATATATAGTGCACATTTCTGTTAGAGATTTCCGCCCTACAGGCCGGTAGCCAGGAGTATAAGTACTGGGGGCCATGGTCCCATGTAATGAAAACAATGATAAACGTTGTTGGCATGGATGAAGTGGATTCTCCTGAGGGATTTTGGTACATTAACTCAGACTATTTTCAGATTTAAAGGGCCCAATACGTTTCCTTGTATTTTATTATTAAGCTAGCCCCAAAAAATATTCAGACAACAGTCTACATTATTGTATCATTTAAAGCCTATTGCGCTAGGAACATTAGTCAAAGGAGGAATCCATTTTACATAAGGCGCCTCATGAATTTCTGGTAACTGTGTGGCAAATCATAGGTTTTGAAGCACTTCAGGCCTGGACAAATAGTTAGTTAGGAAAAATGTTATATACATGTTTGTAAAGGAGGACATGGGTAGCTCCCTCACTGACTTTCTAGGAAAACAGAAGGGTACGATGTGTATTTTGGGACATGCAATATTGGCTCAAAACAGGGCACAATTTAAATACAAGTTTGTACTGGACTTTTGGGGGAAAATAGGGTTTTCTCCCGAAGGATGCTTGTGAAAATGCAAGACACATTGTAGTGTAGTGTAGTGTAGATATATACTGCTACAATCGTAAGACAGGCTGCGAAGTACAATATGTACAGAGTTAGCAGTAAGATAAAATAATACTGCAATAGCATGGTTTGTAGCTATGACATATATTAATTAAAATACATACATAAATTACACAGGCTAAAATGTGAATACTCATCAGATGCTTCTAAATTGATCTAGCCCAGTGTACCTAACCTAAGTGTAGTACGAGGTAAGAAGTAGGTGCTGTTTTCTAAAGTATAGATAGCTATAGCTATAGTTTTAGTTTTGGCAAGAGTTGCCAAAAGTTTCTCTAAGTTCTAGTCTGCTCCATACCTTAAAATGTGCGAGGTTGGAATCTCTTTCCGGGACTCGATATCTAACACCCCGCAAGGGGAGTCAGAAACACTGGAGCTGGATTCTCTGTGAGGAGGATGACAGCGTCTGGTCAGTGGATCAGGCTGGAACTCGATCTCCTTCCGAACTTGCCGTGGCGAACCGCAAGTAGGCAGTCGAGCTGGACCATACCGGAACCGTGGTTTGCCAGGGCAAGTGCAGGTATATTTAAACCTTGAAGGTGTTTAGGAATGCCTGTATTGACGTAAAAGTCGGGCATCGGAATGTCATGAATGAACCCCTAAGGAATAGATGTTCATGCATAGTAATGAGTTCTTGGAGAAATCAATATCCAAGCAAGGGAAATTCCTAAAGGCTTAAGAGTCTGGTTTTCCAAGAACTCGTTGTGACGTGGATTGTCAGATGTACATGGACAATGCCTAAATAAGGGCTGGATTTTCTATGCCTAAATAAGGGCAATGTGAATTGTACCTAATATGGGCATAAATCGGGAAACCTATATACGGAATCTAAATCTACACACAACACCCACTCCAGTTTCGTATGAACGACATTACTAAATCCTAAACATACTAAACATGTCTAAAAGAGAATATCGCATGATATTTGAAAAGATGCTAAAACATATCCAAAACATATGTCCTAACAATGCATTACAAAACCATTGCTATGCATAAGGTGCTGTACATATTAAAAGCAATATTTTCATTCTAAGCATATGTGTGCATTGGAAATGCTAAAAAGAATGAACCAGAAGTATATACATATGATGAAATGGCTCATTAATACAGAAGAAAAGGGGCTGAAACCATTTCAAATCAGGTTAACACAAATACATTGTTGATGTGACAAGGTGGAATAATGTCCCTGGAAGTTTTTCAAAGAATTCTGTTCTCTATGAATAGTTCTACTATAAGCAGATTACTGTGCCAAAAAATGAAAAAATACAAATTTAGAAAAAAAAATTAATCATAGGAAAAAAGTTGCAAAGTTAGTCCCTTGTCTGAAAAGAATGAAGGCCAAATTCAGAGTTTCAATGGAACACTGTGTGCCTGAATCAAAAGTCAGTGTGTGAGTCTGGCGAAAACATGAAATCTTCTAATCCTGTAGACAAAAAGTCGTCTACCGTTGTAGGTGAAAGTTTGAATACCTCGTTCAGAAGATTAACTGCACATAGATGTGAACTATCGCCTTCAGCATTGGTTGCATCAGCAATGTTCGAATCGGATGTTACCTACGTGCCTGATGTTTCGTCTCGTACCTCAGCAGTAGCAATTTGCGTCTGTGAGATCTCAATGAATGCCGTCATCAGGATTGGTAGCGACTGGGGACAACACAGAGCATGGGCCGTAACTGGGTCCAGCAGAGTATCGATATCCGTAGGTATGACATATGTCTAGCACGCATTCTTCTCTGCAGACAAGGCAGAGTAGAACATGTAAGATGCAATTTTGCCAGATTGGTCTGAATGACAGAAACCATGTGGTATTTAATTCTCATAGACAAGGTAAACCCAAAATTTGGACGATGCGTTCACAACACTTCATCTCCAATAGAGCTCTCTCCATGGTGAATTGGGTGTCGCTGGTGATTTGGCTTGCCATATTGTAGCAGCAGGAGCAAAAATAGGATCCCTGCAACTAGTGCTCAAAGGAGTGGTAGTCCGCCAAACACAGAGTGCACGAAGTTTGGAAATATGCCGAGGACTGCTTGAAAAGGTGCTAACAGTCCTGCACACACGTTCTTAAATACATGTATAATACCGCTCGTATCAGACATGTTTAAGATATGTCCTAACATTTCTGAGAAATTAACAGGGCAGTTTGTATACAAAAGGGTATGTATCGCCACAGAAGTCCTTGCGACTTGTAGATCATAGGTTTCTCTGGCCGAGGTCAGTGGCACTGTTTTTTGTAAAAGAATGGCTTTCATTCTGCTAAGAGTATCAATTTGTATAGAAGAGATGTTCAGTGAAGGCCACAAAGGCGACTCCCTGACTGTGTCTATTTGTGGAAACAAGACTTGCATACAGCAAGTGACCCTGGATGAAACCGTTACTAGGTATGGGATACCTGGCAACATGCCACAGCAGCTGTGATCATTCAACATAATGTAACTCCCGTTAGAAAGTTGGCCAAAAATTGGATTAATCACTGCAGCCGGTGAACCTTGCAGGTGACAAGATACGTTTGTAGTGGAACCATCACATGCCCCGTGTAAGTTAATACCCTGACAAAGGAGAGAACCGCTTAATTTGTGTTCACAGTTTCCACCGCTAAGAAACACTTCACGTTCCCCACTCCAACATCTATGTGTGTAAGGTAAATCCCAGGATGTCTTGATGTATCCTTTACCCAACCTTTACATGTGCCTACTGGTATATGTTTTAGGCAATACTGAAAATGGAAAGTTGTAACAGGCAGAGTAATTTTACCATGTATGATCCACTCAGTAGCTGGTTTTTCTGCCACTGTGAATGCTAATTTTTCCAGTTTTTCAATGCTCAGCACAGTGTAGTCTGCTCCTTTCTGTGCCAATTTGATCAATTTATCAGTGAGATTGAATTTTGAAAACAGTGACGTGGTGTTGATTAAACGCCAAGGCACATAGCCTGCATGCAAGTTTTGTAGCGTCCAGCCTAATAGCATGATAGAACGTAGCTGAGACTGACCATGTTGCAACATGACCAAGTCTTGTTCCATGATGTCTATGACAGAAGACACAATGCTGTCCAATGAATATATTCTGGACGACAGAGTTGTTAACCCATTGTCTACCACAGAGAGAGTTTTCTCTAAATTAATACGATCAATTTTTTGTAATCGTTCTGCAGTCTCTGCTTGGGTAACCTTCCATGCTTCATTATAAGCAGCGTAGATACCGGCATATATGAAATGTTTTTGACGCAGTTTTCTTGGTCCTAGCAGGAATTCCCTAAGGTCTGCGCCTTCGTGAAGTAAAGTTAAGTGTTGTTTTACATCCTTCAGTATAGTTTTCTGTAGCCAATCAAGGCAAAGTTTCCCTACACTGTATGTTGTTACTACCCCTGGATGCTGTCTTTGAACATAGCGTGGGTCTGGCCTAATGATAGTGAAACCCTGTGTTTTGTTCAGGAATCGATCTTGACAGTTATTCGTGTCTGTGGGCCAGAGCAACCATTTTTTCCATTCTGGATCTGATCTGTTGTGATGCAAAATATTATGTACGTCGACCTCCCACCGTGTGGTGCTATTACTCGCAGGTATAGGTATGGTCGGTGTGTTGAGGTCTTTGATCTTGGCTAATCCAAGGCAAGACGTTTGTTGGACAGTGTCATTCAAAAACATAATTTGCTCAGGGATGATACAGGCTCTAAACAAAGCTTCTACCCCCTGTACTTGCCAATCTTTTGTACCCCAGACAGATTTTGTCTCAATGTTGTCTTTCCAAAAGTCGAAACCCTGTCTAGACAGTTGGGCAATAAAGGCGGCAGAATAAATCTGTTTCGTATTGGTTAACATATTTTTCGTTCCTGTCTTGTTCACATTTTTAAAGTAAAACGTTTCTGGATTAGACAAATTGTAGCCTGAAAAATATGGAAACTTCATTGCAAAAGTTTTTGAACTACCTTTTTAGATGTTGCAGATTTATGCAAGAAATGATGACCATAGTGGTTATAACAATACTTTTGTTCATAGTCTGATGAACCCTCTAAATATTCATTATTTGTGAATACTGTAAACATCTCTAGATCAGACATCATGTTATTAACAGTCTCGAAGTCCCAATCATCAGTAAAGGTACTAGAGGTAATAAAATCACTTAATGAAAGCTTTGACGGGCCAAAAATGTCATATTGAGTTTGGTCCAAAACTATACCATCATGTGTGGGAACGGCTGTGATGTTCACTGCTGACCAGTCTCTTGCTTCACGATGGGATGATTTGTGTGGCTGGAGAAGTAAGTTCACTCTTTTACTTGCTGTGTCCATTTGAATATATCTTGCATTTATCAGCATACCCAGAGTTAATACCAAAGCTAACCAAAGTAGAAAGAAGAATATTCCCAAAACAATCCATAGTTCAATCCATGGTGAAACCAGATAAGTCTTTTTCAGGTGATGAAAAAAGTCTGTTGCTTGTTCTTTGAAAGTTCTTTGTGCTAGCGTCGTTTCAGGTTCGCTGGGATCCTCAGAAAACATATCAAAGTTCATGAAATAGCCAGAGGCAGTTCTGTCAATGTTTGGAATTGCATCAGCATTTGTTGAATTCGCTGGAACCAGTTGATCACTTGTTACTTCGTTGTAGACATGTGCATCAGGATGAACTGTTATTTGGGTCTCAAGAGGTATAAGTTCCATAGCATTGTTGCTTAGTCCTTTATCTCTCACTGCAGAATCTTCAAAGGTGATGAGTCTCTCAGTTTGAACCTCTTGGATTGTAGCTAGAGGAGTGCGTCTGCTGCATTGTTGGAGTCCACTTGGCCTAATGCTTAGTATCGACCACATAATGTGGTTTGATCAGGTCGATGGACACAAATCTTTTCTCCTTTTTACCAGCAAGGGGCGGCAAAAGTACTATTCTTGATCCGTGGATTGCTAGGACAGGTACTGGTTGTCTGGAAGAAGGCTCAAATTCCTTCTTGTCTGCGATCTTTTCTCTGACTAGATCACCAATCTTTGGGATCCAGACAGGCCTTGCTGGGACGGCCGGATTTTCCCCAGTGATGGTTGGCTTCAGGAGCACGTTGCTTTGTTTCATTCTTAGTTCATTTAAGTCCTGTAAAACAGCCAAACGATCTTTGATATCAAATGTCTTATTTTCCAAAACTGTGCCTTGCATATCAAGGTCCGGTACCAACATTCTAGTTCCAAATAGAACTTCATATGGAGTGACACCCCCTAGAGAACTTCTTGGCAAGTTATTAAGTGCGTGCGGGACCCCATAAAGGTGTTTGACCCACCCATCACCCGAACCTAATACCCTAGCTGTTATAGATTGCTTTATGTCCCGGTTTTTTCTTTCCACAACAGAATTTCCCTCAGGATGGAATGGAGAAGAATACCGCAATGCTTCGCCCAAACTGGCCATGGCTTCTTTGTAAGCTCAAGAGCCCTGGTCAGAATGTAGTGTGCCAATTGCGTATGTGCCTATAAAGACTTGCAAATCTTTTATAACAGTTAGAGCGTCAGCCGAGCGCTGAGGCCACATCCATAGGAACCTAGAACACGAATCCACTGCGACCATGATATATTTATGGTTACCATCCCTTTGTAAGGGACCGCAGTGGTCCAGGTAAACACACGCTAATGGTTTATCTGAAATTAGCCGGGGCGTCTGCGCAGGACGTTTCACAGTAGAGACTTTCATCTTCTGGCATATTTCACATTCCAAGACATAATTCCTGGTCTGTTTCCTAATGCCTGGCCACCAGTATCTCTGTTTTAATAACAATACTGTGGCGGAAACACCTGCATGGGCAGAGGCGATCCTTCATTTGCTGCTAGGATTAGTCCTAATCTATGTTCCATGTTTGGTATTACCCTATCCCCCACTCCAGGGATTCGAGCAAACGGAACATTGTTCGCATCAATTATATATGAGTATGTGAGTGGAAACCTTTTAGGTAACGCTGCCTTTGCTTGAAGCATTGCCAGCTAGCATTATTTCCCTGTCTATTTTCGGTTTTGAACGAGTGATTGCAGACACAGAAGCCGTTTGCACAGCCCCTTTCGCGGCTTCATCAACCAATGAATTCCCTTCAACATGAACGCCATCACGTTGATGACTCAGCGTGTGTATCACGTGAGTTTTTTGTAGTCCTTTTCGTAACTGAACTACTTGTTCACAAAGCATTATATGCTTGATTGTACCACCTTTTGCATCTTTGAAACCAGTTTGAAGCCAATTCTGTAAATATTCATTGTAAGATTGAACACAGTAAAAAGAATCGCACACTATGAGTGTGGGAAATTCGCGATCCGTATTTTCAAGTGCCATCTTGAATGCTTGTAGTTTAGCTCGCTGAGCTGTACAATCTCCTAGAGATTGCGTTTTTGTGACCATTGGTCTGAATTTGCCATCATGCATACGACCTTTAACAATCGCGCATGCTGCACTGTAACCTTGTTTACTTTCTGTAGCGGGTTGAGCAGATCCGTCAGTATAAATTATAAATTCGTACTGATCAAGAGGGAGATTTTCAGTAGGCAGAGGACATTCGTGTTCGTATTGCAGGAATGCTTGTGTTTTCAAATAAGGATCAAAAACATATTCAACATCAGTTGCAGCAAGAAAATTAACCTATTGTATCCATCTCGGATGTAAAGCTTTTGCATGTGGAAGGCTAGCTTTAGTAACTGCCTCTTAGGCAGGTACAGGAGTCACGACCATAATGCATTGCCCCTGTGCTAGGGCTCTTTCCTTTGCTACAGCGGTTTGAACTGCTGTCAGAATCTTTTCTGTAGAAGTGAATTTCATTTCTGCTTGTGTATACAAGTGTGATTTGTACGCAATTGGTACTTTTTCACCTTTGTTAAAAGTTAAGTAGGCGAATCCGCATTGACCCGGAATGATTCGGATCACTAAGTTGCGTACATTTATGCAAATGTTTTGTTGCTAACACGTCTGTTTGAAGTGAACACAGAATTTCTGTGTGTTCTTGTGTCCAAGTTGTGGTTTTGAAATCAGGTTTGATTAGTTCGTAGAGAGGTTTAACCCTCTCTGCGTAGTTTAGAATGTAAGTTCTTCCAAAATTCAGGAAACCTAGAATCGACTGTAAGTTTTTCAGCGTTTTTGGAGGTTGGAGCAGCGCACACTTTTCTAAAAAGTTGGCTGCCAGGCTTTTGTCTTCATTTGAAAGTTCTCATCCTAGGAAAAGGACGTTGAGATGGGCAATTCTGGACTTTTTAAAGTTGAATTTGTAACCCTCAGAGGCGAACCCCAATATAATGGTGTTCACCCTGTTCAAGTGTCTGTCCAGGTCATCGTCTGTCAGATATATATCATCGACATATGCCAATGCCTTGTCATCATAAATTTGTAGTAACTCTGTTACCCTTGCTGAGAATAACCCCGGGCTGTTTTTGAACCCCTGTGGGAGTCGACAAAATTGATGCTGAGCTCCCATTATTGAGAAAGCGGTCAAATATCTACTTTCAGGTGCAATATTTTGACAAAAGAAACCATTCGAAATGCCCAATGTGGTTTTGTACTTATTACGCACAATGTTATTCATTAATGCTGTACTGTGCACAAGAGTTTAGGTGTCTGTAATCCAAAACTAGACGATATGTATTGTCTGGTTTGGAGACAGGAAACAAAGGATTGTTCATTGATGAGTTGCATGTTTCAATCACCCCGTGGTATTCAAGTTGCTCTAAGATCTCCCTGACCTGTTTTTTAGCTTCTTGCTTAACTGGGTACTGCCTTTGTGCAGTTGGCTGATTTTTTAACTGGATTTTGTGGTGAGGTGACTCCTCATCCCTTCCTCCATGATTTTTGTATAATGCTGGGGCTTGGGCCACTGCCCATTTCCTGGCATAAGTATATTTTAAATGTCCTGGAACATGGTTGGAGAAGGCTGGCATAATGATGTCTTCGCCATGTGGGCACTCTCTGACAAATTCTGGTGGCCAGTCTCGTTCTGCTAGAAGTATATCATAAGCCTTTGAAAGATGCTCCCAAAAGAGCGCTTTCACTTTTCTTGATATGTCTCCCTCCATCCGGAGCGTTATTTCATATAACCTATGCGGAAAACTAACCCTGGTATCTGCAGTTTCAACTTGAATGTCCTCATTCAAGTCCACTGTCTCCAGAAGCCCCTTCAGGTTCTGGCGAGCTACTGTAACTTCTGCTGCACTGTCCAACATTGTCTGGGGCCATTCTCCATTCTTAAGTTGTGTTCTCAGTATACTCGGCATGTCTAATCTTCAGACCTGCTACCTTCTTTTTGGAGAATTGAGGTTTTTGTTTGTTTTTCTGAACGTGTTGATCGTCTTTGGACTTCACACGTTCTTCTTTGTTCTCTGACCGTCCTCTTCTTTCGGATGTGTGTGGTGATATCTGAAAGGTACGAGAGGAACGTGTATCAGTATCTTGATGTCTGTAAGGTTTTCTTAAATTATCTCTAAATATTTCTATTAGCTTTTGTTGCAGGGATTCTGCTCATGCACAGAACTATGTGCAGGAAACCAGGACCTCAGTGAATTGTGGTGTACCAAAAACTCACCTCAGAACCCAGAACCCCTATCCGACCTGCATCAGTGTCCCATTCGTTATCCGATTTTATCTCGGCGGTCCCAATGTATAGACAACTCAGAACAAGCGACTTAGTGTATTCTCAGGAATGGTGGGAATCAGAAATACCTGTTCGTTATTATTCTCATATCAGTCCACAACAAGAGTAAACAGAGACACGGTAAAGTTTAAAGAGTTTATTTTATAAACCTCGTGTCCTAAGATGCAGTACTTTGGCTAACATAAGCAGACAAATGATTAAAATCAAAACCATCAGCATAGTTACAATACCATAGAAAATGAAAGGAGAAATCATAATAAAATGACAGTGGATTGCAGCCACCTTCCTTTCGCTAGTAAACTAATATTATTATTATTATTAGACTAATAGAAGGTCTCTAGGCTTGAATGGGGAACCCCATACCGTAAAGATCAGCTTAGTGGAATCACATCACAGGATCAGGTATACTCTGCTCCTGGGAAAGCTCTTCTTCCGAATGAATGACTCAAGCAAGCAGCCTGCAATATTAAAAGCGCTCGACTCTCAGGTATTTGCAGCTGCGTGCGTGTTATTGCTAAATAGTGGGCCGATCAACCTGAACCCAAAAACATGCACCGTCTAGCGACCCAGACTGTTTCTTTTACAATGTTCAGACCAAGGTCGCAGCTCACTGTTAGGGATGTGAACAACAGACAGTTCTCATGTGAAGAAAAGGCGAGCAAGCATTTCTCAAATAATAACATGTAACTGTAGTGTTGTGTGCAAAAGCAGCAAAAGTGGCAAGATGGCTTTCTAATATCTAACGCGGTTGTGCTAACTTAGCAATGTACGTATATAAATTGCAGCCCTCACTCCACCCCCCGTGATCGGACCACTAGCCAATAGGGGTACAATTAAGGAACGCAGAGTTCAAGTTCGATAGAACGGGACTAAGGGCGCAAATTGGGAATCCATATAAGGGCAGTGAAAGTTCGAAGAGAAAAAAGAGAGAAGAAAAAAAAAAACATTTAAAGGAAAAAAATATTATCGATGGATGTCAAACGAAAAGGCAAAAGTTATTCCAAAGGAATGTTAGATGATATCCAAGCTAATCCATCAATGTATAAGCACAATAAGTAGCAACGGCTTCCAAGAGGAAATCATTGGAACGTCCTGCAAAATTATCTGCCATCCAGTTCAGCAAGGGGAATGAGCCACTAAGGGGCTCATTAGTCGATCATAATCCGGGGCGGGAGACACCGAGTTTGACAAGCACAAATCCAGAGCCCATTGGAACGGACACTCTAGGCAATGAAAGACAGGTTATACGCAAGTAAAGTAGGGAAACCGGAAGGACAATCCATAGGCTATGCTCAATGTTGCCAGTGGTAGTGTTCCATAGTATTCAAGCATCCGGTTACAAAGATGGAGCAGCCGGGACAGGCTGTCGTATGACACAAATTGTGCATCCATTGCGTAGTAAGCAGACCAACAACAGTACCCCAGCTATGAGGGCGAGAATCAACGGGAGACCTCCGAAGACGCTGGAAAAAATAGAATGAAAAAATGCTGGGATCACACCAAAAATAGTTTGGAAGGAGGTCACGAGGCCGGAGCCCACAATTTTGAAAAAATGTGCCAGGCCACTTGTTGACGAGGCATTAAAGATAGTCTGAATCAGGGCACCAAAGTGAAGTGGGAGATCAGTATTCAAAAGCGCTTGCACCTCTGTGCGTGTGTTTGCTACGTGAAGGACAAATGTTTCCCGGGATGAAGTCAACGCGACTTGTTTTTGAGACAATAGAGCCCTTATTCTGCTCATCTTGTTGAACTCTGCTTTCAAGGTTGGAATGGAAGGCCAGATGGATACATTGAGCCGTCCATGCGGGGGTGGGAAAAGGACGTTGTTACAGCAGACTACTCTCTGTGATACAGTCACTATGTAGGGAATTCCCACTAACATCCCACAGCAAGCTTCATTATTTAATAGCAAGTAACTACCATTAGCCAGCAGCGTAAATGACGGTGTTATGACCGGCACTGGGATCCCTTTCAGGACGCAAGCTAAATTAGGAGCGTGCACATTACATGCACCATGCAATTGAATGTGCCGACACACCACAGAGTGATCCGGAGTGGAAGTGCACTCTTCACCTTTTAAGTAAACCTCTTTACCGTCCCTCACGTACCTGTACGTGAATGGGAGTGACCAAACTTCATGCAGGAAGGCAGTACCTAGTTGTTCATATCTGCCTAGCGCATAATGTTTCATGCAGGAACTGAACTTAAACAGGGGAAATGGTAATGTAATTAACCCGTGGATAAGCCACACAGCGGAGTTTAATTCGGCAACAGAGAAAGGCAAAGGTTCTAACTTTTCAATGTGCAGCAATGAGTATGTTGTATCTTTCATGGACATGAACTGTTGTTTTGCAGTTAAATTAAAAGGAAGGAACAAAGTGGAAGTATTCATGTAATGGGACTTTCCCAGCCTTTAACGTTTGCAATGTCCATGCAAACTGCATTATAGAACGCAATTGATGCTGACCATGGTATAAAACAGACACATCATCCTGCACAATGTCAACAACAGATGAAACGATATTATCTAACGTATAAATTCTGGAAGACAGGGTGTTAATGCTATTATCTATAACAGCCAATACCTTCTCCATATTGGCTGGATCAATAGCTCGTAATCTGGATGCAGCTTCAATTTGTGATAGCTTCCAAACTTCGTTATAGACAGCATATACCCATCTTTTGGACCTGCCAACCGCAGGACCCTTAACAAAATCATTCAAATCTATTTTGTCGTGTAATTGTGATAAATGAAGTTTAACAGATGCTAAGGTGGAATGTTGCAGCCAAGATTGGCATAACTTCCCTACTGAGTAGGTAGTTACAGTATGAGAGGATTCAAAACGGGGGTCCACACGAACTTGCGTATACCCCGGATTTAAATCCAGAAACCGATGTTGACAGGAATCTGAGCTCTTTTGCCATATTAACCATCCCTTCGGATTTAATTTAGAAATATTGAAGGATGTGTTAGAAATGTATGACTGCAACGTAGCAAGGGACAGATCCGTATGATTATCCCAATTAGGATAAGCACCCAGATCCGGAGTAGAGGGAGAATTAAATTTTTTAGAAGTAGCCAATCCAAAACAGGTGGTCTGAAAAATTGACGAATTCAAAAATAACATGTGGTTCGGGATGAGGCAGGCACGATGCAAAGCTTCTGTTCCCTGTACCTGCCACGGTTTAGAACCCCAAACCGATTTAAGATCAATAGTAGCTTTCCACAGATCATTACCTCTGATTGCCAAATCATCCATAAAGGATTATGAATATAACAATTTCGTGTGTGTCAGCCTAACTTTCGAGGCCACTCTAAAGTAAAAGGAGGCAGGATTCGACACACTGAAATCAGAAAAATATGTGAATTTGCTCACTAATGTGGTGGAGCTGCCCAGCCTAGGCGCTGGACAGTGTTCCCATTGCGTATAATTTGCAAACTTTCTAAACGTATTGGCTTTGTGAAGGAAATGATTGCCATAATGTTGATAGCAAAACTGCTCATCATAATTAGCAGTATCTAAATACAAATCCTCAGCTTCAAACGCAGCATAATATTTCAAATCAGAAAACAGTGCTTCTATGGCTTGAACATCCCAATCATCCGAGCGGATGCTTTGCTTAACTACATCACCCATAGAAACACGAAATACATTTGGCACATTGATTACTTCAGTGGGACGATGAATTTGAAATTTAACAGCATCCCACGCAATCCCATCCAGCACAGGCCAGGCAGTAATATTCACAAAAGTCTGGTCCCTTTTCATGATATGTGATGAGGAGTGGGGGGCCAAAGTTCCATCAATTAGTCTAATTGTAGATCTTTCTTTCAGGCAGTGTCCATTTACCAGACGAAAACGCACCACCACAAATCCAATGGACATAAACAAAAAAATAGATATGAGCACCAGCCAAATGTAAGTCCAAGGGGGAATTAAAAAATGTCTTTTAAACCAGACAGCAAAAATTGAAACTTTTGATGGGGCAATGGAAGTCATTGAATTAGTGTCAAAGGAGAAGCGTGACTGGTTAACTGCGGTGGATTGTAAAACAGGCAACGGTACATCTGCAGGATAAGCATACTCAGTATCTTCAGGTAGACCACCAGCTGTTGGTGGCAACAAAGGTCCAGTAACTGTATGCATCTCGATGGCAACATCAGGCAAGGTGGTAGAAGCTGGGGCCAAAACAGAATCAGCATCGCAGGGCTAGAACTGCTGGGGTCATACTAAGAAGAATCGGCCACTCGCTGTAGCTTGACATTGTCAATAGAGATGTACCTGTTATCCTTGCGACCAGGAAGTGGAGGTAAAATTACTGTTCGTGTACCCTGCACGCCAAGCACTGGAACCGGGGCACGATGAGAGGGGCCGAACTCCTTCTTGTTCTCCACCTTCTCACGGACCAGATCACCAACTCGAGGTAGCCAGCCAACTACCGGAATCTGAAGCGCAGCATCAGATGTGGAGGGCACGTGTTCCTTCGCTAGACTGTCTCTGGCTTCTTGTAGAGTCTGCAATACAGCACAGAGATCATCTACGTCAAAGGGTGCGGCTGACGCCGCCATGTCTAGACCATCAAGGTCCGGGACAAACATTCCTATGCCAAAGAGCATCATGTATGGGGTCCGCCCACCCAGAGACCTTCTAGGGAGATTATTAAGTGCACGTTGGACGTTATACAAATGGACTAGCCAGTTCCGGCCAGTGCCTAAAACGCTATCTGTGAAAGATTGCTTTAAGTCACGGTTCATTCGTTCCACCACACTATTACCCTCAGGTCGGTAGGGAGACGAAAATTTGACTTGGACCCCCAAATTTCTCATGGCTTCTTTGTACGCCGTAGAGGCGAATGCAGGGCCCTGATCAGAATGAAAGGCACCACACGCAAAACTTCCCACAAGGACACGCAAATCCCTGATGACAGTACGGGCATCAGCACTCCTTTGTGGCCATACCCACAGAAAACGTGTGCACGAATCCACTGCAAACAAGATGTACTTGTACGCAGTATCAGAGGTGAATGGACCGCAGTGATCTAGATAAACACACCCTAGTGGTTTATTAGATATGTACAACTGAGTTTGTGGTGGGCGCGCAGCAGTTGAAGGTTTAATCTGCTGGCAAATGTCACAGTCAAGAACATAAGCGCGAGCTTGTTTATATAAACCGCACCACCAGTAACGTTGTTGTAACAGAGTTACAGTAGCTGCAACGCCGGCGTGGGCAGAGGCCATACCCTCGTGAGCCGCTAATATCAAAGATGGTCTGCAGTCCGCGTTGGGAATCAATCTGTCACCAACGTCGTTAATCCTCACTAACGGGACGTTATCAGGACTTAAGTCATAATGGTAACGAGAAGGGAAACCTCTTGGGTAATTAGTTCCCTTTTCTGTAGCAGCAATAGCCGCCAAGATGTCATCATCGATCTTACTTTTGGATCTTGTAACTGCTGCCACTAAGTATGTCGCCACTGCTGTTTTTGCTGCCTCTTCAGCTAAGCTGTTGCCGACAGCATGGACACCAACTCGTTGGTGACCGAGAGTGTGAATAACATTCACGAGAGGCAGATGTTCTTTAAGTTCTGCCCTCAAACCCAAAGCATTTTATGCTTAATTGTACTACCTTTGGAATCACAGTATTCATTTTGAGACCAAAAATGTAGATTGTCGTTGTAAGATTGAACACAATAAAATGAGTCACTCACTATAAGAGTAGTGACCCGAGAATTAGCAAACTCCAGTGCGAGAACCAGAGCACGGAGCTCTGCCAACTGTGCGGTACAATCACCCAATGACTGCGTGTGCACGACATCAGATTGGAATTCACCATTCACGAAAGTACCCACCACAATTGCGCAAGCCGCTGAATAGGCATGCTTAGATCCAGTCACCGGTTGCGCAGAACCGTCAGTGTAAATGACAGAATGGTAATCCTCGAGCGGGCGCCAAGACAGAGGAGCTGGATTAATGAATTCATACTGTAAGTACTCCTGAGTCTGTAATGATGCGTCAAAGATATAGGTGACGTCGGGCGATGTCAAGGAAGTGGCCCATTGTATCCACCGGGGATGCAAAGCTTTAGAATTTGGTACACTCGCTTTGGTCACTGCCTCAAGGGCAGGATATGGTGTGACCACCAACATGCGTTTCCCTTGCGACAGCGCTTGTTCTTTAAGAATCGCCATCTGTACTGCCGTCAAAACGTTCTCGACAGAGGAAAAACGCAGTTCAGCCGAAGTGTATAGGTGTGATTTGTAGGCAATGGGGATGGTGTCGCCCTCATTGAACGTTAAGTACGTGAAACCCACTGCGCCTGGCACAATTCTTATTACCAGGTTAGTGCGGTTATCACGCGTCAGTAAGTATTTTGAAGCAAGAAGGTCAGCTTGCAAAGATCGCAATATAGCTGAATGCTCCGGCAGCCAGCATGATTTGGAAAAAGTAGGTTGTACCAAGGCATAAAGCGGCTTAATACGCTGGGCATAATCAGGAATGTACGTGCGACCGAAATTCAGAAAGCCCAGCAAAGATTGTAATTTTTTCAGTGTTGTAGGAGCATGCAGGCATGCGCATTTCTCTAGGAAGTGCGGAGCCAATCCTCGACCCTCATTTTTGAGTTCGTATCCCAAAAACAACACTGTATACTCTGCAATGTGAGACTTCGCAAAGCTGAACTTGTAACCGAAGTCTGCAAACATAACAACATAACAATAATGCGATCAACGCGACACAGATGCGGCCACAACTCGTCATCTGTGAGATAAATATCACCACATACGAGTACGCATCAGGGTCAATGCTCTCTAACAGAAAGACTACACGAGCGGCAAAGACGCCAGAGCTGTTTTTATAGCCCATGGGTAATCTTTTAAAATGTTTTTGTTTGCCGCCCAATGTAAACGCTGTCCACTGATTACTAAGAGAGGACAGGTTATGGCTGTAAAAGCCATTGGAAATGTCAAGTGTGGTCTTAAACCGTTTTCTCATGAGACTATCGACGAGAGCAGAACTGTGGGTATTCTGGACTGCGCATGTCCGGCAATGAGAGTTTAAATGCCGGTAATCTAAAACTAGGCGGTACGACCCATCAGGCTTCGTCACAGTGAATAAAGGATTATTCATTGGTGACACACATGTTTCAATAATACCTTGATATTCCAATTGTTCAAGGATTGCCCCGACGTGAGGTCTTGCTTCGCGACGCATGGGGTATTGGGGTTGTGGCTGGGGCATGGACCGCAACGAAATCTCATGGCTGGGGGACAATTTATCCCAGCCTACCTGAGTACGATACAAAGCCGGTGCTAGCACCAGAGCCCACTCCTCAGCGAACTTCTTAGCTTGGTCCTTTGGCACTGTGTGCGCAAAGGACGGGAGGATCACATCCTCCCCTCTAGGAGCATCTAAAATGAAAGCCGGGGGCCAGTCTGCCTCTGCCAATAGAATATCGTACGAAGAGGTCAGAATATCCCCAAAAATCCCCTGAATTGTACGTTGTATGTCACCTTCAATTAAGAGGACTATATTATATAGTCTGTCAGGGGGAGCCACTCTAGTGTCAGCAGTTTCTACAGTAATGAACGTGTCAGTTGCTGTCGCCACCAGATATGGATGCAGTGCTTGTCGCACTACTGTAACTTCCGCCGCGCTGTCGAGCAGCGTTAGGGCCCATGTCAGGTTCTGAAGCTGCGTCCGCACTATCTGTGGCATACCTCGCTGTTAGCGCAGCAACCTTCTTCTTTTGAAACGGGGGTCGTTGACGTGCAGACTCGTCCTGCTTGCCTTTACCATCAGTCTGACGGGGTTGCTCACGTCCTTGTTAGGCACCCCGTCCTTTCCCACGGTCTCCGCCACTGGACTGTGAAACCGATGTTTCCTGTGAAGAACGAGGAGAACGTTGTTCAGAAACCTGAAATCTATCAGGTGACTTAATACTAGAGCGATCTCGCAGATCATATGTGCGCTCACTAGTCGACTGTATGGGTGAGGCAGGACGAGACCCCTGTTTCTGTTGCTGCTTCCCCTGTTTCTTTGCCCGCCAATTTTGTTTTGGAAAATTTGGGTGTTCGTCTTTACCAGACGGGCTCACCTTAGTTTGCTGTATCAAATCAGGAATTATTACAGTTGGTTTAACACCTAAGGCACTGCGGCCTATGGTTCTATGGGCTTCCGCAATAATCGTAGCGAACTCCTTATGCCTGTCGAGTTCGTCCACGCCGTCCAATTTATTAGCTACTTGGAACTGCATAGCATCGCCTTTGAGGTTGCCCATTACCATGGAAGCAACCACATCGAACACCCCGACAAGCCACATTTCTAATTCTACAGCAGCCTCCGCACCGTGATCATCTTGAACACGTTTAATGACGGAGGGAAGCACTGACATAGACGCAGTGCCGAAGCACTTCGAATATGTCGCGGCAAAGACCTTGCCCCAGTTGCCACAATCGGCCATATCTGGGACTAAGTCTTTCAGCAAACTAATGGTGAGTATCCTGTGTTTCTCCACAGGAGTAGTATGCGGAAAAACCGCTTCCAGTTGGTCAAATTTCTCAGCAAGCCAATAAGGTAAGTCATCCTTATTTTGGGGGCGCTTGCCCATTACCGAATTAACCATAACAGGACTAATAACCACTGCGTGGTGTTCAGCAGGTTGTCCCGCAACAGCAGGTGCCCCCACCTGCACGTTGCATGACACGTACTGCACTAAAGCCCTAGGCACTATAATAAGGGCTGTGTGAAGTACACGCAACTCAGCCACCGCTACCGTGAGATAGCGGGGATGAGGCGTAAATCCGGCCAGCACCGGCCATGTGGCCCCTGGAATTGACAAAGGGCCCATTCTAGCCAGTGTAACCGCATGGGGAAGGGCGCCATTAAACCAAATGCTATGCTGCCAGGCAGAAATAGGAATTTCTTATGTCCTATATGGCGTGTAGGTTGCAGGTAGCTGCGTGGGAGTTTAGGAATTAAACGTATCATCGTCTGCATCCACCGCCAGCAAAGTCACCCAAGAGTAAAACAACTCGTAAGGGAAAGACGCATCAGCGCTCACCACAAAAATAACAGCCATCCCATCGTCCGGCACCCCATACGTCGTCAAATGACGCCGCAGAGGTGTACGGCTATGTGCAGCAATCTCAACCGCCATAAGGACACACAAAAGATCAACAACGAGTTTAATCAGTAGCACTAGGGTTCAGATGTTGAAGAAACCTTTTTAATGATCAAGCCTGAAAGAACCTATTAGTCGAGTAACAGTTAGGTTTAAATCCGTCACTCCCGTTATCCGGAAACAAGAGTGAGGGAGTCGTGGACTAATATAAGCACTACTAAGGCGTTTCAAATCAATCGACCAAACGTTAGGTGCGTCATGTTGCAGGGATTCTGCTCATGCACCGAACTATGCGCAGGAAACCAGGACCTCAGTGAATTGTGGTGTACCAAAAACTCACCTCAGAACCCAGAACCCCTATCCGACCAGCATCAGTGTCCCACTCGTTATCCGATTTTATCTCGGCGGTCCCAGTGTATAACAACCCAGAACAAGCGACTTAGTGTATTCTCAGGAATGGTGGGAATCAGAAATACCTGTTCGCTATTATTCTCATATCAGTCCACAAAAAGAGTAAACAGAGACACGGTAAAGTTTAGAGAGTGTATTTTATAAACCTCGTGTCCTAAGATGCAGTACTTTGGCTAACATAAGCAGCCAAATGATTAAAATCAAAACCATCAGCATAGTTACAATACCATAGAAAATGAAAGGAGAAATCATAATAAAATGACAGTGGATTGCAGCCACCTTCCTTTGGCTAGTAAACTAATATTATTATTATTAGACTAATAGAAGGTCTCTAGGCTTGAATGGGGAACCCCCATACCGTAAATTTCAGCTCAGTGGAATCACATTACAGGATCAGGTATACTCTGCTCCTGGGAAAGCTCTTCTTCTGAAAGAATGAATCAAGCAAGCAGCCTGCAATATTAAAAGCGCTCGACTCTCAGGTATTTGCAGCTGCGTGCGTGTTATGGCTAAATAGTGGGCCGATCAACCTGAACCCAAAAACATGCACCGTCTAGCAACCCAGACTGTTTCTTTACACAATGTTCAGACCAAGGTCGCAGCTCACTGTTAGGGATGTGAACAACAGACAGTTCTCATGTGAAGAAAAGGCGAGCAAGCATTTCTCAAATAATAGCATGTAACTGCAGTGTTGTGTGCAAAAGCAGCAAAAGTGGCAAGATGGCTTTCTAATATCTAGCAATGTACGTATATAAATTGCAGCCCTCACTACACTTTTGTATGTTATTAAGTAATTCCTCGTCCAACCTTGATTCACTGTCAGGGTCAGGTGTGTAGCCGGCTAAAATCGGCCATGTTCCTCCTGGTCTACCTAGTGGACCGAGCCTGGTAATGTGATTGTAATGTTTCAATATCCTCGAAAGGAATATATTCCTCAGGTGGATCATCTTCTTTGTAGAAGTGAAACAAGTGTGTTACTGGATTTGATCCTGGGAATGTAATCCATGAGTAGAATACCTCTGTCTGGTGAGATTCATGTGCCTCTATCACAAAAACTGCTCTACCACCTCTTGGTGTTAGGCCATGTTTTATAAGTTTTAGAGTGATGGCTCTCCTTAAATTTGGTGGGATGTGTATAACACCCACTTCGGTTTCTTGAAAACCTGTAACGTCAGTCGCAGTTGTACCGTTGTCGACGACAACTTCTCCGGTGTCAGACATTATTTAATGAAAAATTGCAGAGCAGGTTTCAAGGAAACAAAGATAAGGTGCACAATATTTTTGGAACACTATCCTTCAACATTGAATAAACCAAACAGCAAATGCATAGGATGTTTGTCCTACTCAGCTATTGCGGATATTATCCCTACCCACTCCAGACGTCTTATAGAGTATTATGAGTAGAGGGTCTTTGAGAAAAGCACGACTGAGTTGCTTCAGTATCTAGCGTTAAATTAGTGCCTTACCAAACTTTTGGGCGCCATGTAGTGTCGTTCCTATATCCCTGATAGGCTCTGGGCATTGCAATAATGTACACTATAGATTTGACATAGGACTGAGGTCAGTATGTCTCTATCGAGTACATTAAACTTAACTACTTGTGTGTTCCAGCTAACTCAGAGGTCACTAGAAACTTCTCGAATATACAAGAAGAGATTAGTTTCTGACAACCGCATAAACATGACAACTTTGTTTCCCTTAGAGTCAGAACAATCTCAGAACCGTGGAAACAATAGATAACAATTTCACTCAGTCAATCGTTCATGCTTCGTTTCTACAGAGTTGCATAGAAATAGAGAGACGGGCGTTTCAATAAAAAAGGTTAATTGAACAGTCTTATTTCTCGTGCAAGAGATATGAACTGCTACAATCGTAAGACAGGCTGCGAAGTACAATATGTACAGAGTTAGCAGTAAGATAAAATAATACTGCAATAGCATGGTTTGTAGCTATGACAAATATTAATTAAAATACATACATAAATAACACAGGCTAAAATCTGAATACTCATCTGTTGCTTCTAAATTGATCTACCCCAGTGTACCTAACCTAAGTGTAGTACGAGGTAAGAAGTAGGTGCTGTTTTCGAAAGTATAGCTAGCTATAGCTATAGTTTTAGTTTTGCCAAGAGTTGCCAAAAGTTTCTCTAAGTTCTAGTCTGCTCCATACCTTAGAATGTGCGAGGTTGGAATCTCTTTCCGGGACTCGATATCTAACACTCCGCAAGGGAGCTCAGGGAGCCCGTTGGGTATTGCACTGCCGACCCGACGAGGAGCAGCCCATATGATGAAGCATGACACCTGAAAGGGTGTGTGAGGGCACCATAATCCAACATATGGATTCCCAACTATAGACCCACTTTGGACTTAGTTGGACCCAGCCTTCTTTTTGACTTTATTGGCTCTATCTACAGAGGAACGGCATAACTCCATTTTGTGAATACTGTACCAGTATCCCTGTATGTCGGCTTAGCAGAGTAATACATCCAATTCCAGGCCCAGTTTTGACCCTGTGGAAGTAGATTTTAATTCTCTAAGGTCTACTCTGCTAAGAGTGAGAAAAGACCCCGCCGGGTGAATGCGTACTTTACCGAGGTCACTTTATGTCACGTTTTGTCAGCTGAACTGTGTATTTCTATTAGCCCCATACCAAAGGGTCTGTGAGACAGTGGAGAGAGCCTTTAATGTGCCCCATTTCTTAAGGGTCACTCACAGTCAATTGTTGCTTTGTGGCCAATACTGGCTTCCTGACTTCTAGGATAGGTACTGCCTGACCAACCAACATAAATCCAAAACTCCTATGCTTCGTGGCTTGGACATTTAGTCATGATTATATCTGGCAATGACACATTTCCCTGTCTTAAGAGGGTGCTCTTAAATCCAGTGGAGTGCAAACATTTTCAGGCTGCTCAAGTGAGGTCCAACCTGTTAAAGGAGAATGGAGAAATGTGCATACTCTTGGTCCTTTGCAAAATTGTTTACTTCAGCCTTATTTCTCACAAAGGAAAAAGGTTACATTTGTGAAGTGTGATATCTGGCATTGATAACAACATTGCGGACTGTTGTAGGATTGTACTTTAGCTGGGGAGATATCTGTCAGTTTGCTGATGTCCATGGTCTTTTTAGGTCGAGCCTGGGCAGCGCATGCGCTGATCTGCAAGGCATGCTGTATTGGAGTATGGATCTGCAAGGCATGCTGTATTGGAGTATGGACTTGTAGCCCTGCCCACTCTCTAACCATATTTGTCATTGGCTTGTGTCATTGTCCTTTGTAAATGCTGGCTTCTGATTTATTAATAGGCTTGTTAGTCCCTCCTTAGAACCGCCTTGTCTTCATTTGTAACCTCCCATGAGTATTGGCCATTTTACTTCGGTAGTTACACGGTACATCTTATTCAGTCTGTAAGCACTATTTTCTTTAATGAGTTTCTTCTACTGCAGGCACAACATGCTTTCCTGCAACATTCAGTGCGCCATGCACGCTTACACTTTCCAAGTGGCCTGGGACCATGGCTGCCACTTCTTTGAAATGCAATAGGTCTCGCATTTATAAGAGTGTTAGCTTTTGGCATTGTAAATGACAATGCCTCTTATTTATGTGTTAATTATCAAAACAGATAAAGAAAAGGCATTGTCATTTACAATGACAATAGCTTAAACTCTCACAAATGCGAGACCTATTGCATAGCAAATGCTTGTTTTGTCTGTGACTCTGTCTTTGTGGTGTGGTGTCTTGCCCTACTCATTGTCCCTTTGGCTGCATCCCATTTTCATTTTATGCCACTCTTTGATGCCAGGTGTCATTGTCCCCATATCCCTTTGTCGCCATGCCTCAGTATCATTGTCCCGATTAGCGTCAGTGTGCAAATATTATTGTCACTGTGACAGTGTCTTTATTTCATTTGAGTCTTCCTGTGCCATGATGTCTGCGTCACCAAGTCAGAATACAAATGTCACTGTTTCTGTCTCAATACCAAAATGGCAGTGGCTGTGACCATATGTAGGTTCCCTTTGTGCGCTATTCCAAATCAGAAAGAGGAGGACATGTGCCTAATGTCCAGAGCTGCTGGCTTTTGAACTGGGAAACGAGGTACGAACCCCTGTGTCACCTCAACATCCTATATTCTGGGCAAATCACTTAGGCCCTCATTACGATGTCGGGCGGACTCATGTCCACCCAACACCGTTGCGGAGTGGGAACCGACCGACCCTAGGTCAGCGGTTCCTAACACTGTATTTCGATGCGACCGTACCCTATTTCTCTAAGGGAGCTTGTGCATCAGGCGGAAACCACCCGCAGCACAAGCTCCCATAGAGAAATGGGAGATTGTGTAAATCCATGTACCGTGAGGCAGACACAGTCCAATGAAGGGATTAACAGGGGGATTCCATAGGTGCCCCTTTGGCCCCCAACTTGAAGCCACAGGGAGAAGGGGCCCCTGCTAGGGCCCCCCAAAGTCACTTTCCAACAGGCTTTCTATGTCGGAAAGCCCGAAATGGAAAGCCTGTTGGAAACCCGGATCATAATCCTGATGGAGGAAACGCCGTCCACATGGGGTTATGGTGGATTTCCGACTGGCCAAATGGCTCCATGAGCCGTTGGAATGCAGCTGGAATGACCGGCCGTTTGGATTTTGACTGCTATAATCCTAATACGGCAGTCGGAATTTAAAGCAAGGATGTCGGTCGGAAAGCCTCCGACCTGCTGTTGGACGCTTTCCAAATAACATCCTAATGAGGGCCTTAATCTCCTCATGCCTATAACAAAATCGGACCTTCTGCAATGTAATCTGGTGCTCATGTAAAGTACTCTAATGTCTTTGGGCCAAGTGTAAACTATATAAAAAATGCCAAAAAATCTGTGTCCCTAGGTATCTTCTGATTAATACCAGTATCCCAGTGTTATTGTCCATATTTCCCTATTACAGTGTGAGTGCCCCAAATTTAATTGGCGCCATGCCCTGTTGTCAGTATCAATATGCCAATTCACAGGTTCAAATAAACAGTGTTAATGTCTGTATCTAAGGGCCCTCCTGTCTGTGCCTTCCCATCAGTGTCTCGGGTCCATGTCCTTAGGCGACTGTCGCAAGGTTCACATGTAAGTGTCCCAGTGTCCTTAGTACTGCCATTGCATCAACATACTGTGACACTGTTCCACGATGCTTGATGTCCGCGTTTCAGTATCCCTATGTTATTGTCAAAGGCAGTGCCCATGTCATTTTGTCAGTGCCTCAGTGTAAGTGTTCCCATCACAATGCCAGTGCTCTCATCTCATGGTCCCTGTAAAGAGTCAGGCTCTTAGTGTTCTCATGGTGTCTGATTGTACATTGTTCAAAACAGAAGAGGGCCCCTGAAAAAAGATACAGGGTGCGGCTCAGGAAGAACAACGGCACTGCTATGGAAAACCGCTGACCCCGCATACCTTGCGTGTGCCAATAGGTCGAACAGTTATAACACATCAAACAGCAAATGCAGAGCCCAAAAAAAAGTAAAATTCAAAGTTACATATATTTGTCAAATCACCATTCAGGTGTATATATTCAATATTAGACTAACTTTCACATAAAAATATAAATATTAACATACTTTTTCACTATCATAATACAACAGACATATGTGGGGACATATACGCTACATAGAAATACACACCAACCCCTCTATCCCTACCAATCAACAGTCCCCGCTCACAAACATTCACTCACATTCAAACCACCATCACTCACATCGCAACTATTTAAAAAGAAACAAAATCAGCACCCAAAAGGTCTGAACATCTCTCTCTTTAGGCTCCATCCCATGCCAATATTTTGGCCAAATAGCTCGTCACTTCTCCTTTACTGAATTCAATTCAATGTACTTTATAACATAATCAGATATACAATAACATAGAAAAACTGCGGATTTTGATATCTGTCAAAGCACCTATTGGTGCCAGTATCATAATGCTGTGATCATTAATATCTGTGAGAACGTCTTCAGGTATCAATGGTCTGTCAGACGCCTTTAGGGTGCCGATGCGCGATTCGGTACAACACGTCAACCTTCCTCAGGGACCGAATATTCAATCCCCATAGCTAAAATCTAGGGAAACAAGAGAAGGGGTGGCAAATATTAAGCAAAAAAACAAAGAGGAAACCCAATGGGATCAAATGAATAAAAAATGAATTGATCAAAATAACCATACCACATATGTGTACCGAGGTGTACTCACCGATGTCCCAAAGAGAACCTCCACAGTGTACTGATTAAACAAACACACGTTATAACCACCACCACTACCACATGCGTCTCACCATATATCACCACCCTACACCGTGACCCTAGCTAATGATAGGGAAATTATAGCACGTGCTTAAACAGCAAAACTATGTTTAAAAGATAGACCACTGAATCCCTCAGATCTGATGATAAAGCTGCTCAGAAATGCGACTCATTATACCATATTATATATTTCACCTGGAGATAAAGCACACAAATTCTGTAAAACAAAAGTAGAATTATTTTAAAAATGCATGGTAGCTAGCATGGAAGACATTACTGTTTGCTTCACTTGTTCAGCTCCTGTCTCATCCTCACTAAAATGAAAGATCATTTTTGCTTGTTTGGAAATTGTATTATATTGTAATTACATTTATATAGCGCTTACGAGGTGTCAAAGCGCTTTTTTGGCAAGTAGCCTACTACTCCGTAACACATAAAGGATTGGTGGTGAATTCGTTTAGAGAAATATGAAAGTAATTTGAGTGGTGGATATGTTAGTCAGTTACATTGGCTTTGTGGTTTGTAACTCACATTTTCAGGCTTTCTATTTGCTAGCTTGATTTATTTTAGGCTGCCCAGCATGTCTTCATCCCCCCAGAGGAGCAAAGCTTGTTCACCATCGCTACTTGTATTATTCCGCAAGTCCCCTGCTTTCTCTAAACAGACCTTTACATATGGATCGAGTCACATTTGCTGTGTGTTCAAAAAGACAGAGGTCAATATAAGGCTGTCTTCCGAGGGAGCTTGGTGTTTACTTTTCTTTCTCTGACTTCAACGTGATAGGATTTACGTAACAATCTTAACTGTACTGGTAAAGAAAAGGTTTTTTCAAACACATTAAAAAAATTAAAAGCCTGTAAAAGAACTGTGCAAATATTTCAGAATATATCAGAATTAGGAAAGCACATTTTTTGTAATTCTGAAGTGTGGTGGAAACAAATATTGAATACAATCAAAACAAATCAGTACACTAGGTGATCCCATTTACACACATTATTATTTGTGCACTGTATAGTTTTATCAGTAAAACTGTTTGTGCAAATGTAATAGTAATTTCAATTGAAAATGTGTTGTCCGTAAAGGCAGTGCATTACCACACCATGTATACTCCACACTATGCCACTCTACACCATGCCACTTTATGCCACTACACTCTATGCCACTACACTCTACAACACTCTACTCCACTCTATGTTACTTTACTCCACTCTATGACACAACTCTCTACTCCACTACACTCTAATCCACCACACTTGACTCTACTCTACGCCACTCTAACCCACTTCTCTCTAGACCACTCTACTCCACCCGACAACACTCCACTACACGCTATGACACTCTATGCCACTTTACTCCACTCTATGCCATTCCACACCATGCCACTCCAATCTATGACACTTTACTCCACTAAACACCATGCCACTCCGCTCTACACCACTCTACTCCACTTTATACCACTCCACTCCACTCTACACCACTCCACTCTAAACCACTCTTCGACTTTACTCCACAACACTTTACTCCACTCAGTGCCTCTCAACTTTATGTCCCTCCACTCTACGCCCCTCCACTTGATGACATTCTACTTTACTCCACTCTGCGCCACTCCATTTCACCAAACTCTATGCCCCTCTACTACACTACACTTTATGACACTCTACTCCACTGTATGCTACTATGCGCCAATCCACTCTATGCCACTCCACTCTATGCCACATAATTCTAGGCCTCTCTACTCTACTCCACTCAACTCTATGCCACCCCACTCGATGACTCCACTCCACTTTGTGACTCTACTCCACTTTACGACTCTACTACACTTTATGAAATTCTACGTCACTTCAGGCCACTCTACTCGATGCTACTCTATGACACTTTATTCCACTCTATGCCCCTCCACTCTACACCCATCCACTCTACTCCACACTACGACACTCCATGACACTCCAATCCATGACACTCCACCAGGAGTGGCCCATGCAAGTAAGAGCAGTAAGGGAAAATTAAATTAAAAAGAAAACCACTTACCTTGCTCTCACCACATCGGCGATGCGGCGAGCGCAGGGTAAGTGGTTTTCTTTTTTTCGTTGTCTGTTAACTCCCTCCCCACCCGCCCCGTCGTTCTTACCTGCACGGGCCGCTCCTGCACTCCACCCTTCAATACTCTACTCCACTTTCAATACTCCAATCTACGCCACTAACTTTTAGCCTTGCCGAACAGCAGCACTGGTATACAACATGGCTAATATGCATTGGAAAACCTAATAGCTGATGCCTATTGTCTTTGCCAATGCTTGTTTTATAGGCACATAATCATTTACTACTGTGGAGAAATTATGCAAATTTCCATGACTTTGTATTAATTATGGCCTTAAGAATCTGCAGCGTATTTAGTAAGAATTTTGGGGGGAAATGTGCTGTTAGGTGCCTATTTTAATTTTCTGGGAGGAAGACCGGCCGGACCCTCTCCCGGAGATCACTGCGCGAGTGTGTGCGGCGGCATATGAGTCCGCCTTTGGCCCTCAGTGCATCACTACTTTTAACTTCAGTTTACCAAAGCTGCCTTCTACTCCTGTCGCTTACCTCAGGTGATCTCTTGTGCTTCCTGGCCAGGCTTTTGCTCCTTTAACCAAGAGACTGTTTGTCAAGAGATTTTCTTTTGTTAGCGTTACTTGTTCTGGCAAAGCAGCACTTTTGCTGACTCATGGATACTCGGGGAGAAAACAAAGCAGTAATGTGCGCCAATTTCTAGCACACAAAGAACATGTAGTGCATGAATCTACTTGCCAGCTGTCCTCGTGCGTTCCAGGAGATTTCCATTAAATGCTGCAGACAGCAGTTTGCACTCGAGGCGTGCATTGTTCATGTAAAAAAGAGGTACACAGCATTAGGCCAGAATAAGTAATAAACATTCATCATTGTCCTCATTAAGTCATGTTTAATATATTTGTTACATCCCTGGCAGTGTTCATTAAATCATTCAGCTTTTCTTTAACATCCTACGCCGGTGAATTGTTGTGTCCTTCTCCAACCCTTTCATCAACACCCGCCAGAACTTTCATGACTGCATGCTAGCCATCAGGGACTGGATAGGTCGTAGCTATCCCGCATTAAAGTCCAGCAGACAGAGGTCCTTCTGACTGGGAAGGGTGCTTCCCGCTGGCCTTCTGAGCTGGGGGCCTCACCATCATCAGCAGGAAGGTTAGGAATCTAGGGATCCTGATGGATAACAAACTCGCGTTCGGGGACCGCGACGATTTCAGCGTCCTTTTACACTCTGAAGATAATTAAGAAAACCTTGCCATCCCTTCCCCCACCTATACAAACAACTGTGGTGATTGCTCTAGTCTTAGCCAAACTTGACTACTGAAACGGTGTGTACCTCAGTTTGCATCGGCAGTATGCCAACAAGCTCCAGGCTCTCCAAAGCGCAGCCGTCAGGCTGCTGCTTGGAATCCCTACAGCGCAGTCAGCCAAACCTGCTTACCGGAAGCTACATTGGCTCCCTGCAAAACAAAAGCGTGAGTTTCAAGGCCTCGTGCATCACCCTCAGGTCCGTGCATGATTTAGGCCCTAAGTTCCTTAAAGGTAGGTTCAGATGTTCCAGCCAGTGAGGTCGCTACGCTCAAGCATGGCCATGAATGTTGTGGTTCCTAAGTTTGGGCTCTTTGCTTAGGTGGAAGAAGTTTTGTGGTAGGATCCTCGAAACTCTGGAACTCCCTCATCCTGCACATTAAAGTCACTGCCTGACCTACTGACCTTCAGAGGGACTCTTCAAACCCGTGTTTTTTACATCTAATGGGCAAATTCTCCTTCTTATTCTTGCAGCGCCTAGATGCCTCAGGGTAATTGCTGCGCTTTATAAACACATGTAACACAGCATGAGTTGGCAATGACGCCCTTTTGACTTGTGTATGATATAAGGAGGCCCTCAGGCTTGGGTGCTATGCAGAAGAGGCATCACAGAAACCTCACCGAATCTTCTTCCCCACACAGGGGATCCACAATGGTGCTGCACGTGCTGTGCCTCTCTGTATGTGGGAGGAGGCATATCCTCCTGCCCAGTGCCCTGTGACTGTTCTTTTTGTCAGGAAAGATTGATGCACACTCTGGATCACTGCTGTATACTGCTGAATCTTGGTGATCACCTTTTTATCATACAAAACCCAAACTGATTAGAACTATTGGGAGGGGAAAAGTGGGGTACAAGGTGGAGCAAAAGCAAAAGGTGCACGAGGGAGACTATGTTGCAAGGGGCAGAGCACAGGGTGAAAAGACCAGAGTGCATGGTGAAAAGAGTGCCAGGAGGGGCAGTGCATGTGTATTGCTACTTCCCATGTGCCTTTGGGTCATTGCGTTATGAGGAACGCATCGCTCACCAGGAGATTTCGAGATACAGGCAGTGAAGGAGCAGTGCAAGATACAATTGCACAAAGAAATGTTACATAAAAAACAGAAGCTCAGCAACAGTGTCTCTTTGCTGTTGAGGGGCATGTGACACTCACCACCCTGATAGCAGCCTCTGTTGCTGGCACAAGTTTGATGTGGAGTGTTGGAGGGTAAGGTGGCCTGCCACAGATACAAAATGTGATCGGTAACTTAAAAAATGTGGGTCGATTTTATGGACAATATTTCTGCACATAGAGGAAATTTGAAAGACCCAACCCAATATCACGGTTAAACATATGCAGCCACTAAAAGTTAACACCCAACACAACAATTTGTATTAGATTTGTGGTTTATACGTAAAATGTAATCATTCTCGGTCGTGTAATGTAGCAGATAAAAAGGTATTTTCAGATACATTCATCTTCCTGCAGTTTCCTCACCTAATGAATACCATTTGAGGCATCAGACTGGTCCTGAAAGCTTTCCCCATCAATAGTTCTCCGTCTCCACCATGCAATGCCAGGCAGCTTCATCCTCAACACCACTTAGCGGACATGACGACATTGGCGTATATTAGGCAGTAGCCAGTGCGCTGGTGTCATTTCCTGTTTTTCCAGTCCTCATTGCTGCAGGCCAGGCCAGCTTCACTGATTAAATTCCTCAGCCGTTTGACACTGATTTGGACAAATGTCTCATCAAAAAATCTTACGATTTAAACCCTGTCGCAGGTGATGCCAAATTGGCCAACAATGGTTTGGATGCTTCAAACATCCTGAAGTGCACTATGCACTCTGCGGACATCCATGGCATGGCCATGATGCTGTGCCACCACACTTGAATGCTTTCCACTGACTTCTCAGGAGATGTCCAGATAACCATCATAGACAAGTCATTGCACGGGGAGTAGTGATTCAGCGAAAAGTGCGACTCATCTATGGAAGGCTTTAAGAACAGTCAAGCTGCGGCTGGCTTACTGGGCCTAGCACAAGACACTTTCACCACAGTACACGAAATGTTACGGCTATTCAGGGCAAAGCAGTCCTGGCAGAGACAACCTTCTCAACAAAATCAGACACCCCAAACCGAAGTATCGATCCTTTCAGGGCAGGGATGGCACTAGTTGACCATTAACAGCTGCAGTAGCACATCCAGTAACAGTCATCCTCTGCCCGCTCTACTGCTTAAATAGCTCTCTAACTTCAACTTACACCACCATCTTCCATAGGTAGGGTATCTGACTTTCATATGGGCGAGTCTACTACTTTACCAACTTTCTTCCTTCTGCGCCACTCAGCCAAGGAAGACAACAGGCATTTGGTGTCCTATTACCTCGATTGCACTCAGCAGGACAGAGTGGTTGTTCCGCTCTTTGTTGATATTGTCAGAGCAAAGAAGGGCAAGGCAGTGATCAAATTCACCATATCATGTTGGGTCATCTCTTTATCAAGGTTTGCTACACCCTAGCCAAGTAAGATCCTTTGGAGGACATTCATGTCTACACCAATAGGGCCAAGGCTCCTTCAACGGCTCTCACCTGAGAAGTCCTTTTGGCTGACATGTGTTGGGTGACCATGTGGTCATCTTTGCATACTTTTGTCAGACATTACTGCCTCACAACCAAATACACAGCGAAAAATTATTGTAAGAGCGTTCTTCTCTTACAAGACTTTCTTAGTTAACCGGCACTACTCAATCTAACCTCCAGGGGAGGTTTTGCTTTGGGGCTCATTCATAATGTGAAGAATCTGTGGGTAGTTATTTCCATCGAAGAGAAAGTTTCTTACCAATATTATTATGATGATTATTATTATTACTATTCTTATTTGTGTCTTATAAAGCGCACAGCTAACCCAAAGTGTTTCCCGGCACTAGACCCAAGTAGAGAGAGTGTGGTCTCTAAACTAAACTGTGGAGAGGATGTAGCCTTACAGCTAGAGCGGTCGACCTCAAAGCTGGGGAACCGGGTTTGAGTCTCGGCAATGACGCTCAACATCCTGTGATTCTGGGCAAATCACTTAATCTCCCCGTGCCTAACAAATAAATGTGTCCTTCTGTAACGAAGCTGGTGCTCATGTGAAGCACTCTGATACCCGATGTTTCGGGTCTAGTTCGCGCTATATAAAACTAAAAAAACAACAAACGAAAAAACAAAAACAGCTAAGTCTTCAAACCCTTGCGAAATGCCATAAGAGAAGGGCAATTCCGCAAGTACTCTGGCAGATCGTTCCACAGCTTTGGACCCAATAAAAGAAAGAGCGACCTACCATGTGTGCTCGGCGAATTCTTGGCACTTTGCACAGGGACTGGGAAGATGGCCGGAGCATCTGTATGGGCTCATAAGGTTACACCAGATCCTTAATGAACTGGGGAGCAGAGCCCGATCTAGCCCTGTACATGTAGCACATAGCTTTATACTGAATGCGCTTGTCTATGGGCAGCCAGTATATTCCAATGTCAATGTGTCCAGCGAATGGAGTTGTGGCTAAGCCATATGGTGCCACCTGGAGGTGCTGAGGAGCTATTGTAAGGGAAACACTTCCTCAATCAATTTGATGCCTGTGAGTATAGTCATAAGGTAAGGAATCTGCTGGAATTTTATGTTTGTTCCAGAAATATTGATACTTGTTACTGAAGGTAAGTAACATCCTTGAGTAACTAAACTCCTCAAATCATCTTACCTCCAAGCCAAACCAAAGTCCACACTTGTACTTCCCAACCAGTGGTTGCTGGTAAAATAGGTGTGGCGCAAATGGCAGACTCATAACGGACCGAGAAAGCCTGAAACATTCCAGAGGAGTTTGAGTAATTTTTTCTCCCAAGTAAATGTTTTAAAAAATGGGCCAAGTGGGGCATTTCATTGTATACTTCTTGAAATATATATGTCAAATAAGGCATGGGAGAAAAGGTTGCTTTGAAGAGCAACTTATGAAAGCTTTGAAAACTCCAAGGTTTGCAATATTACATAAGAGGGATTATTTACAAGCCCCTTGCGCCGCATGTGCATCATTTTTTCCCATATTAAAAGTGACGTACCGGCGGCCTCATTAAAGGGAGTACACAGCCAACCTCTACTTTCATTCTAGGGGGCCCACATTTTCATCCACTTGCCCGCACAACCCCTGCTTTCATACACCGCTCTCTCAGCCTGCATACACCAGTCCATATTGGACTCCAATCTGAGGATTTCAATTCAACTCCCCCCTTTCACGTTCTCGCGATGTTACGCTTAGCAACCATGCAACCCAGGGTGACCCACAGTCGCTTCGGCCTAGTCAGGTCAGTGGCTTCCCAAATATTCAATAGACATAGTCTTGGAGTAACCTCAATCTCCTTACCGCAAACCAGGAATAAAGCGGAGATGATCTCCCCCCCAATACCTCTGAAGAGTTGGATATTCCTACCATTGATGCAAATAGGTGCCTACTTGGCCACAGCCACACGGACATACTGGAGAGGTCAGAAGACCCATTTTAACCAAGACGGAGCTCGTGTAATAGGCCATATGCAGTAATTTTTATTGGATTAATTTGAACCGGGACCGAATCGCAACCTTGCGAGGCGAAGCAAGGGCCTCCCTCCAGTCCTCATCGTTAATGTCACCCACGTCTGCGCACCATTTTGTGCGGACTTTGTCAAGAGGGTCAGGTGAATTATTAAGGATTTTTCACTAAGATGGCCTTATCCGGGAGGTAGTCATCCAGCAGCCTGTCCTCCAAAAGGGAAGACACCGGTAGTTTGTCCCCCCTGGAAAGCACCTTAGACAGTGCGCTTTGCACCTGAAGACAACGGAAAGCTTCGTTCTCATGCAGGTGAAATTTCTGCTGAAGGTCACTAAAGGGCACTATTCCACCCCCAACACACAGATCGCCCAACTTGAACAGTCCAATCAAGTCCCACTTATCAAACCCGGGCTGGCGCCAAAGCAGACTCAAGGGACAGGAATCGAACAATGGTGTCGCTTGTGTGAGCCTACCCCTCCAGCGAAGGGCCGAATTCACCACATGCCAGATGGAGACAGTCGTGGAGGTCGGTGTGAATTTAGGTTCCAGTTTTGATCCCCCATAGAGTGCCCTCAAGCAAGTGCCAAGCAACATATTGTGCCTGTCCATTCTATATGCAGGGTCGGTAATGGGCAGATGCATCCAATGATTAAGAACAATAAGTTGTGAAGCCCAATAGTATGATCTGATGGCCGACAGCACTATGCTGCCATCATACCAGCTCTTGGTTAGTTTGGCAAATGCGATTCGGTGTGGTCCATCGCTCCATAACAGGCTGCGCACATCAGAGTCGATGGAGGCAAAATATTGAGGCAGGACTAAGTGTGGTGTATTCTGCAACGCGTACAGAAAGCGGGGGAGCTCCATCATTTTGTAGAGGGCTGCCCTCCACAAGAGAGTAAGAGGAAGGGTCTTCCTAAGTTGTACATCAGCTTTGAGGAGCTGAAGAGGGGGCAGCAAATTGCGTTGATAGAAAATCTCTGTATCTGTCGTGATAGAAATACCCAAGTATTGAAAGCCCTCCATCACAATTTTGGCCCCACAACCCGGTGGGAGCCTGGGGGGGGTGCCCGTTGAGAATATATATCAGGGACTTATCCCAGTTAATGGTATAGCCAGAATATTTTTGAAAAAGATATGGAGTACATAATGAATCAAAAATCTGGGCCTAGCCAAATAAAGCAGAATGTCATCCGCGTTGAGGGACACTTTGTCCATTCCACTCCGGTGACCAATTAAGCCTCCGAATCGTGGGATATACCCTGAGCCATATAGCAAGAGGCTCAATTGCTAGGGCGAATAACAAAGGAGATAATGGGCACCCTGTCTTGTGCCCCGCCCCAACTCAAAGACTGCCGACCTACTCCCATTCACAGCAATTCTCGCTAGGGGTTTTGAGTAAAGGAGATGCACCCAAGACAGAAATCGATCACCAAAACCGTACCTCTCCAACGTGGCAAAGAGGAAAGGCCATTCGATCATGTCGAACGCCATTTTGGCGTCCAAGGACATAACAACCAAATCCTCCTGTATGGTGGAAGCTCGCCCCAAAACCCCGAACAAACGGCGCAAATTAAGTGTCGTGTTTTTGGTTGACATAAATCCATTTTGATCTGGGTGGATCAGTTTATGAAAAAGGGGTGAGATGTGAAGGGCCAGGATCTTGGCCCAAATTTTAACCTCTGGGTCAAGAAGAGTGATGGGCCGATAGGAAGAGCATCGATCAGGAGGCTTCCCATGTTTATGGAGGACAACTATACTGGCAAACCGCTGTGTAGCCGGGAGAACATCCTCTTGTACACTCGCATTATGCTTACGCAGCAAGTAAGGGGAGATGAGTGAAGCCACGTTTTTATATAGTTCAATCGGGAGTCCGCTAGGGACCATGGCTTTACCAGACTGTAGAGAGGAGATGGCTATAGAAATTTCTTCAACCGTTAGTGCCCCATCTAAAGCCGTGATCTCCAGGGAATCCAGGCGCGGCAGTGTAGCAAGCAACTCAGCTACCTCCTCCCGAGTGGATGTAGATACAGGGGAATAAATTTGGCGAAAATACTCGGCAAAGGCGCTTGCAATACCAATTCTGTCATGATGTCGAACTGCACAGTTGTCTACAATGTCCATCACCCATCTATTAGCCAAATCCCTCCTATCAAGCCAAGCCAACAACTTGCTGGCTTTATCCCTAATGTCATAGATCCTGTGTTGAGAGGCCAACTCGTGCGAGGTCTCCGGTGAAGGCCCAGAAACCAGGTCGCGCACAAGGGTCACAATCTCTTCTTCGATAGTCTCAAGTTGGTGACGCTTTTCTTTCTTGTGTCCCGCTACAGCCGCCACCCCACACCCTCGTATTACAGTTTTAAAGGCTTCTCACAGTATCACATCAGACTGGACCGAGCCGTCATTTTCAGCAAAATATTGTTTGGTAGCCTCCGTCAATCTGGTGCGTCTTTCAGGAATTTTAAGATACCAGGGGTTAAGGACCATGTCTTGATGACTGGCGGGGTGTGCTCCGCCATAACAAGCCACAATTGGCAAATGATCGGAAATACCCCTAGGAAGGAAGGACATTTTATCGAACATGGAGAGCTGATCAGCCTTACAGAAGAAATAATCAATACAAGAGAGGCTACCATGCAAGCCAGAATGAAAGGTATATTGCTTCCCAGCAGGATTACAAACTCGCCAAACGTCTATGATACCAAGAGCCCTCAGAAAATCGAACAATATCTTCCCTGACGAATCATTCAACGGGGGCTCAAACGATCCAATGACCCATCCAAAGCTGCGTTACAGTCACCACCCAAAAGCATATCCCCCTCAGGCAATTCCAACAGATGCGTACTCAAGTCATTCAGGGTGGTGGAATGAAGTTTAGGGGGGATATAGAGGGATGTAACATTGAGAGACCTCCCCACCCATTTCTCCGAGACCGAAACATACCGGCCCAATGGGTAACGCACAATTTTCTGAATTTGAAAAGGGATGGCATTATGACCAGGTCTGGGAGAGGCAAAACAGTTCAAAATTATCCCAGAGTGGAAGCAAAACGAATTTGACTACAAGATTTGTGTGAATTTTTTTTCCTGCAGTTGGCCCACATGTGTAACAAAGACTCTACATCGTCTGTGGTGCAGGGAGGCCCTCAGCCAACACAAGGCACAGGCATGGACAACATTCTTTGTATTTCTATAAAAAGGCATAAATTAGTTAATTTCTCTGGGCCCGTCACCAAATTGTACCGGGCACAAAAAATGTGCATCATGCCACTGTGTTGGCAAGATGACTGTAATTAAAAGGCCCAGGCGAAATTTAAATAACGCTGGTGTAAAAATGCTAGCAATGAATGGCTGTTGTTTGCAGCAAATATGTTTTTCCCTTTATTTTTTCTGTATGAAATTACAGATTTGCATTTTACGCAGTTACAAGTAATTTTGGGTAATCTTCCCAAAATGTCACGTAATAACCCAAAAGCAAATTACGTACATTTCCCACACCCCTAATCTTTTGGCACTCTTTATTATGCCATTGTATTGCAATTCAATAACTGTTCAAATAGAGTTGTTGTGCAGTGAGCAAAAATCTGGCAGATAAAATTTAAGCGAGCACTAGCAAAGCCAATATGGGTGGGAGTTTCATGGGTAAAGTTCCTCTTCATTGATTAACAAGTTTTCGAGGCTGGGTTACTGGGCGAATGCAAAACTGAATGAACGAAGAATACTTAACCAAGACCTAAAAAGTGGGTACAGCACGGGAGGGGAAACACAAAATACAAGCCACACAAAGAGGAACATGCTGACAAGGATTGACAGAGCAACATTTTACTTTTTCTTCTATGTGCGACCATCGTGCTTTGCATCAGGGAGGTGAAATAAATCCGACCTGCCAGTGCAGAAAACCAGCTGCGCTGTGGTGTTTCTACAATTACCCTGAATCTAAATGAGGGGAGACCGGGGAACATCACAAGAGCCAGACGTGGGCCAGTGTGAGATAGATCTCCCACACTCTAAATCATGGGTACTCACAAACTTTCTCTCGGGGGTCAAATTTAGAGTGTGGTTTGTGACCGGGGGCCGCACCGGTGGGGGCGGGGTCTGTGGGGGAGGGGCGGGGATAGAGCAAAACACAACTGTGACCATGAGGTTCAACACAGGCCCCTGCAGCGGACGCCTTCGTCCACTGAGCCACCAGACCCGGCATACACACATCTCTCTCTCTCTCTCTCTCTCTCCCTCTCTCTCGCTCTCTCTCTCTCTCTCCCTCTGTCTCCCTCCCTCTCTGTCTCCCTCTCTCTGTCTCCCTCCCTCTCTCTCTCTGTCTTCCTCCCTCCCTCTCTCTCTGTCTGTCTCCGTCTGTCTCCCTCTGTCTGTCTCCGTCTGTCTCCCTCTGTCTGTCTCCCTCCCTCTGTCTCCTTCCCTCTGTCTCCCTCTATCTGTCTGCCTCCCTCTGTCGCCCTCCTACCTCTGTCTGTCTCCCTCTGTCTCCCTCCCTTTGTCTGTCGCCCTCTGTCTCCATCCCTCTGTCTCCCTCTCTCTATCTCCCTCCCTCTCCCTCCCTCTCTCTCTCTCTCTCTCTGTCTCCCTCTACCTCCCTCTGTCTCCCTCCCTGTGTCTCCCTCTCTCTCTGTCTCCCTCTCTCTCTGTCTCCCTCCCTCTCTGTCTCCCTCCCTCTCCCTCCCTCTGTCACCCTCTGTCTCCTTCCCTCTCCCTCCCTCTGTCTCCCTCTCCCTCTCCATCTCTCTGTCTCTATCTGTCTCTGCCTTTATCTGTCTGTCCCTGTCTCTGCCTCTATCTGTGTCTGTCTGTCCCTGTCTGTCCCTGTCTCTGTCTCCCTCTCCATCTCTCTGTCTCAGTCTGTCTCTGCCTCTATCTGTCTGTCCCTGTCTCTGCCTCTATCTGACTCTGTCTGTCCCTGTCTCTGTCTGTCTCTGTCTCTATCTCTGTCTGTCTCTGTCTCTATCTCTGTCTGTCTCTGCCTCTATCTGTCTCTGCCTCTATCTGTCCCTGCCTCTATCTGTCCCTGCCTCTCTGTCTCTATCTCTGTCTCTCTATCTGTCTCTGTCTCTCTCTCTCTCTATCGGTCTGTCTCTGTCTCTCTCTCTGTATCGCTGTCCGCCTCTATCTGTCTGTGCCTCTGTCAGTCTGTCCCTGTCTCTGCCTATATCGGTCTCTGCCTCTATCTGGCTCTGTCTCTATATGTCGCTATCTGTCCTTGTCTCTATCTGTCTCTGCATCTATCTGTCTCTGCGTCTATCTGTATCTGTCAGTCTGTCCCTGTCTCTGTCTGTCTCTGTCTCTATCTCTATCTGTCCCTGTCTCTCTCTGTCTCTATGCCTCGGTCAGTGCACACGTACTGTGTCTACACGTCCCCGTCACCAGCCCAGAGACAGTCCCCCCACTCCCTGTGTAATTTAAAAGCCAGCTCGTTTTCTCTCTGAATTTGCCGCTTTGCGGGGTTTGTGTCCCACCACTGGGCCTGCGGTCACATCTGTCGCTGGCTTTAATTCTGACTCTCACCCCCGAGCTGTCAGATCAAAGACCCCCTTTGCCGCCAGTCACCCGTCCGTGTAGGTATGCATTTATCAATTATATATAGCGCAACTTGGCGGCGAGCATTTGTGCGCTGTGCTGCGAGAGCAGAGACCAGGCCTGAGCTCCCTGGCCTTGGCCCAACCCTCTGACTACAGGCTGGCGGTAAACATCACATCACAGGCTCTTAACGCACACCTCACCCGGCTCTCACTCCCTACTGCCCTCGGTCACCTCACCCGGCTCTCACTCCCTGCAACCCTCTGTCACCTCACCCGGCTCTCACTCCCTGCTGCCCTCTGTCACCTCACCCGGCTCTCAGTCCCTGCTGCCCTCTGTCACCTCACCCGGCTCGCAGTCCCTGCTGCCCTCTGCCACCTCACCCAGCTCTCACACCCTACTGCCCTCTGTCACCCCCTGTCACCTCACCCGTCTCTCAGTCCCTGCTGCCCTCTGTCACCTCACCTGGCTCTCACTCCCTGCTGCCCTCTGCTATCTCACCCGGCTCTCACTTCCTGCTGCCCTCTGTCACCTCACCCGGCTCTCACTCCCTGCTGCCCTCTGTCACCTCACCCGACTCTCACTCTCTGCTGCCCTCTGTCACCTCACTCTCACTCTCTGCTGCCCTCTGTCACCTCACTCTCACACCCTGCTGCACTCTGTCACCTCACTCTCACACCCTGCTGTCCTCTGTCACCTCACCGCCGCGACACTTGGAATAGGGCCAGGACATTCGCAGCATAAGGAATCCATAGCTCGCGGAAGAAACTGATGTCTCGGGGGAACGTTGTCTCGCTACCTTTATAATTGAATTGTAGCCTAATCTTTCTATTAAGACCTTTTATTACTGTACTGGATGGCGGGCTGTGGCACCCACAGAAAAATGCGTAGTCTGTTGGTGCAGGTGGTTCCTGTTGCGCTTATTTATTAATCACTTTATACATTGCTCTTTACGTCACGAACATGTACATTAATGAGCAACGTAAATCAGAGATTTGGGAATTGCTAATTGTTTTGAATCCATATAGCCTGAGTGAAATGGGATACACCTTGCTGGTGCCTCAGTCATAAGAATGCTGGGCAGTGGTATTTGTTTTTTTGTAGGACAAATCTGATGTTAGGCCATTAATAAATGTCTTCTACAAAGGTTCTAAATGTGAACATGTAATCTTTTTCAACGGCACTAGAAATTGCATATGTTGCTTGAAAGAAGTAGAATCCTTTCCAACCCTGCTGAGACAGCTTCCCGGGCACACACACAGCCACACTCGAGTATTTCACAGGTCTTTAAAAGACCATTCACTTGCTAACAAGCCTTTGTTGTGTTTCACCTCTTCTTAGCGCCCCTGCAGCTCCACTCTTACTATCGCTGGAATCGCCCGGCCCCCTCTCGGAGTCCGCGCTGCTTCAACCGGAGGTGTTTGCTGACGCTTTAAAAAAAAGAACACAGGTACTATGTCTGCAAGGTCCGCGGGCCGCCATGGAAGGCTTGCCGGGCCACTGGCGGCCCGCGGGCCGTACTATGAGTACCTGTACTCTAAATTAATGCCTTAATTTTCTCGTGCCTCCGTTCCTACATCTGGCTGGATTATTTACACATACACATAGGTTTAACCCAATGGTAAATGCGATGAAATAACAACTTTAGGTTGACACTCAAAATGAAGGGTTGACATCAATTTGATTCATAAAAAAATTAACCTTTAGATGGTGGCTCCAAGATGGTGGCTTAATATGAAGTTCCCTCACCAAGATCTTCGGCACAATCTCTACCCATCTTTTACAATACTTTGTCCAAAAAGCACTCAAGGTTGTTCTACTGCTATCGATTCAAGGAAAAAGAGCATCATCAGCCCTCTAAGTCAATCCATAGAACCCTCAAAGAGTTAATCTAACAGCGCCAGAAATAGTGTCTGATGGTGCAATACTTCATTCTAGTTAAAGCCTGCCCCCTCTCCCATCTGAGTTCCTCCTCAGTAGGTGACTCAAGGAAAAGCAGTCTCAGTGGGCACCTTCTGCTGTCAAGGATAAGCAACAGAATTGCCATCATAAATGTTTAAATCATGGGAGGTGCACAGGAATTTCAAGAGATGCTGAGCTTCTACTTTTGAAGACAATATATCATGCACTAGGTATATTCAAATACAAAGACTATGTCTTAAGCAACAAAAGAAGTTTGACCTCAAACATGACTTTTGGTTTATGAAAGGCTGTGTGGAAATGGGCCTAAAAGTGGGCACACTGGTGTAGGGTCACCCTCTTGTCCACGGGTACAGAGACCAACAAAATAGAGATTAGCACTGGAGTTGGACCACATCCACACAACACTCTCAAGTGCTGCAAGGAGGTAGTACACTAAATTCACAAACTGAGTCCCTTTTATTCACTGTGAGCATGTGAACAGAAATAGGAAGAACAAGTTTTAGAAATAGTTATCAGCAAACAAGGGCAGATGAATAACCACTTGGTTAGCAAAGTGGGAGGGGGAGCAGAAATGCTTATGGCAGCAGCAAATGGTCGACAGTTAACATCTTTGACTTATGTGGATAAAACTGATCTAGAGAGACAAATGACAAGCAGCATATTCTAGAACGCCAAGGCTCTTGTTACGAGTGGGCTGATAAATTGTGCGTTTTGTGATAAATATCAGAAGGTCAAACCTATGTATATGATAATTACAATATCCGATAGTGACCAACTCATAATGAGGGTCCATATGTTATCGGATGCAGCAATTGAAGAATGGATAGTGTGCTTTCAAAGTAAAACAATGGAATCACTAGATAAGGGTTAATGATGGGAGTGGCTTACTTGCAGAGGAATAAATGAGCCCCTGGCCTGCATCAGTCCTACAAGCTCATCTTCCTCCTCAAAGCTGGATCAAGAGGCTGCAAAAGGCAACCACCATGCTGCACCCATGCTCAGTGCCACAATGCCTAGAGGATTTCCAGTCTGAGGGTCATGCTAGTGCCAAGGTCAGCCTGAGCAGGGTGAGAAAGATACAAAAAGAAGGTATGCTGACCACAGACAGGGGAGGGTGGAGACAAAAGAGATAGAGTTGTGGGATTTTACGGGGAGGAATTGGGGTAACAAGCTGTGGTGGGCAGGTAAGAGGATGCAATTAGCACACATTTCAAAAGGCATGGGCAAGCCAAAAATGGGATGACAAGTTAACGTCAAAGAAAAGTGACTTTGGTGTCAAGTATTCAGGTAAGATAGCAGAAGAGATTAGGTGCAGAGAGCTTTAGGTGGCGAGGAAAAGAAATACATGAAAACAGCTAGAAGAAGTGAAAGGCTGAGCATAGAGAAAGAGAGAGAGGGTAAAGCTTGTTGAGAATGATAGGTTGGTGAAGGTGACATCAGAGGACCCTGCAGAAGAATGGGATGATAAGCAATGGAGGTGACTCAAGTGTATAGGGAAAGGGGGTAACTGCCATTGTCATGAATAGATACAGGAAAGACAGACAAAGTGACCATCTAGTTTTAAGGATGAATCCAAGGTCATGGATGGATATGAAAGTCAAAGGATCCCAGTGAGAGAGTAGGCACAAGGAAGCAGGGAGAGGTAAGGGGCAGTAACTTTGAGCAGAGAAGTGAGGGGCAGTTGGTACTGGATTCATGTGCAGAGTCCAGGTACGCTACAGCCACAATACTGAAATATAGGTGTATTACATATTGAGTACACACACATCTGGGATATGACATATGACTGCATAGATTCACGCGCCGGGAGGTGATTTAAGTGGTGTGGAGGATAGGTAGGACTGGCAATGAGAGAAGCACTTTTGTAGGAGGTGAGGGAATTGAATAGGAGGAAATGGAGGCAAAGGCAACAGTAGGCATGTAGGTATTACCAGAGCATGGCAAGTGTTATGTCCGTAGAGGTATGAGGTAACACTGATAGGCAAAGATGACTGGTTTTGACGGTAAGGACTTCACACAAATGTAGTTAATATTTATAGCATCTCGGGTTCTTCCCTGTGCTTACATGCATTGCATACACACTTAAGGCTCGTGGCATTTCTGCACTTTTTCCTAGGGGTTGTCCTTAACAAAAGCCACAAGACCAGCTAGAATGTTTCCGGCAGCACAGTACACGTTATCCGTGTACATCACGGGGTCTTGGGTCTCCTGGTTTTTCAGACCCCTGCTGATGTTTTTATTTATTTATTTATTTAGAAAGTTTTATAGAGCGCGAACAAGATCCTAAACGGATATCAGAGCGCTATACAATCAATAAAGGTTACTATACAACAAATAAATGTTACACATAGCACATACACAGAGCATCTTGTGTAGGCAGAGCAATAATCAACCTGAGGAAAAAACAAAAAGTCTAGTTGCTTAGATGGTCTATTATGACCGTCTTGTTAGGGACACGGATGTGATTGGAACCCAGATGTCTATAGTCCATAGTTAGGTGAATTTGGCCATGAGTATCGATTTTACCTCCCTTTTGAAAGAAGCAGTGGAGGGGTTAAGTCTGGTTTCAGGAGGTAAGGCATTCCAGATTCTGGGTGCCATCCCGGAGAAGGATCTGTTATATGTTTTCTTCTTGTGGAACCTTTGTGGTTTTAGTAGTAGGTTATCCGCACTTCTTGAAGGTCTGATCCCGCCAGAGATAGTCAGTTTCTGTGCCAGATATGTGGGTGCATTATGATGCACGGCTTTGTGTGTCATACACGCTATTTTCAGATGAATTCTGGCTTCAAGGGGTAGCCAGTTCAGGGATTGAAGATCCGGGGTGATGTGGGAGTTTCTTTTGGAGCCAGTGATGAGTCTAGCTGCCGAATTTATAGAGGCTCTTAATGGTGCAGTTGATACTTTGGGAAGGCCACAAAGAGAGATAATACCGTATTCCAGTCTTGGTATGACTAGTGCTTGTACTGCCTGTTTGAAGTCGTTGGGTGGTAGGAAAGGTTTAAGTTTCCTTAGTGTATTTATCTGGAAGTTTGCTCCCTTTGTAGCAATGCTGATGTGTTTTTGCATATTGAGGTTACAGTCAAGAGTAATTCCGAGTGATTTCGCTGAGTCCACGATGGTAGGTTGAACTTTGAGTGCTGGAGGATGTTTAATCCACTCTTGTATTATGGGGACTTGGGCAGGTGGAGCTATAAGGAGGAATTCTGTTTTTAGGGCATTCAGTTTGAGATGATTTTCTGTTAGCCAAGTTTGTGTATTCCTAAGCGATAGGTTAAGTGATTTGATGTCTTCTAAAGAGTGGATCTTGAGGTATAGTTGTGTGTCATTGGCGTACATGTGATGTTGTACGTTCGATGCTTGCAGAACTTCGGTGAGTGGTTCCATGAAGAGGTTAAACAGCGTTGGGGAGAGTGAGGAACCTTGTGGGACACCTAAAGTAACTGGTACTGGTTTGGAGAGGGAGTTATTGACCTTGAATTGTTGTGTCGGATTATGGAGAAATGAGGTAAACCAGTTTAACACTGCACCTGAGAATCCCATTCTGTGTTCCAGGAGGTCTAACAGGTTCTCGTGTTTTATCGTATCAAAGGCTGAGGATAGGTCTAATAGAAAGTAAGCAGGCTCCATTTTGATCCAGGATTTGTAGCGCATCATCAATTATATGTGTCATGGCTGATTCAGTGATATGACCTGCTCGGAAGCCTGATTGGTGCTTGTTAAGGAGGTCAAAGTGATCAATATGCCTCGTCAGTTGGAGGTGAACACATTTTTCCAATAATTTGGCCAAGGTAGGGATGTTGGTAATGGGGCGGTAGTTGTTTAAGTCCATAGGGTCGGCCGTGGGCTTCTTAATGATGGGTGATACCTGCCCAGCTTTAAGGGTGTCTGGGATGCAGCCTTGTTGAAGTGAGCCGTTTATGATCTTGGTCCAGATCGGTAGAAGCAGAGGAGTAAGGTCTTTGACAGCATTAGCAGGGAGGGGATCGACTAAGTGGTTGGCAGGGTTCAGGGCACTGAGTATTTTGCCTATGTTTTCTTCAGAATAGGTGGTAAAGGAAGACCAGGTTGCGTCATTTTTGAAGGGGTTAGGTATGAAGCAGTTGGAAATGCTGGGGTATTTGTGTGTGGTCTCGCGTGTAGGGTTAGGTCAGTTAGGAGATCCTTTTTGATGGTGTCAGTCTTCTGGGTGAAGAAGACGGCGAAATCTTCACAGTTTGGTTGCGGACATGATGAGTCTTGTGGGCGTTGTGGTGCCTCCTTGGATTGGGTTTTGATTAATTCAAAAAGTTTTTTGGGGCGGTTTCTTGCTTGGTCTAGTTGGAAGCTGAAGAAGTCAGCTTTGGTGCGCTTGATTTTACGGTAATATGCATTTCTCTTTGTCCTAAGGATCTTAAGGTGGTTTGCGGATGGGACAGATCTCCATGTGCGCTCAGATGTTCTGAGCGACCGTCTGTCTTCATTAAGTGTTCCATTGTACCAGGGCTTTGAGTCTTTTATGGATACTCTCTTTAGTTGAAGAGGTGCGATCTCATCTATTATCGATGTCATGGTGTAGAGGTAGTGATTGGTGAGATCATGGACTTCGGAAGTTCCTGCGGGGGGCCGGAGTAGGTTGTAGCTGGGGGATGGGTTTCCACATGCCTCAACATTGGCGTGTTCCTCAGCTTTCCCCAACATAGCCCTTACTGGCTGTCCGTGCTCCAAGCCTTTCTTTCATTGAAGGAACGATTAGCAGTGAACAAAGAAGAAGGACAATAAAATGCCAACGAAAGCCCTCGATAGAAAATTAATTGTATATTAATCAAAATACATATAATTTGTTGATTCTGCAAAAATTCATAAACATCCATATACGTCTGGATGAAAAGATATTTAAACATTCACAGGTTTTTTTGTATTATTTTCTTTGGAAATATGAAAAGGGAGCCAATAAGACCCAATAGTAAGTATTTAAAAAGAATAAACAGTGTTTAATAACATATAGGATTTTTAAGCAGTAAATAAGGTAAAACATCAATCTAGCTTGGCTGCAATGTTGAAGTACAAATAGGAGCAGCCTTTTCATTCCCGAATAATGTAGAAAGACAATGATAATGAGCATGCTCTCAGTGTGCACCCGTTATTTGAAGCGGTCTCTAGCTAGACCTAAAAATGCCAGCAGCTTCGTTTTGCAAATCTTTTGTAGGTTAGAAGAAGCCTTACACTGCATACCTTTCTGAATCCTAATCTCCGAGGTATAGCTGGGCTTGCGCAAACAAAGAACAACAAATAGACGAACATAACCTTTTGGCAAGTGCCGGATGCTCAACTGTTGAATGCAAAAGGATACAAGGGAAGAGTTATGCTGCACTGAGCTGAACTTTGTGTGAGCCACACACTCAGTAACAGGGCCGCACTGGGACCCAAAGCAGCCCTGGCAGACATGCTCAAACCAGCCCTAGGTCCTTCATCTCCTGTGTGTGTCTCTCTCTCTCTCTCTCATCCTTCGCTATACCTTCCCGTCCCTGGCTCTCTTTCTCTCTCTCTCTCTCTCTCTCTCATCCTTCGCTATACCTTCCCGTCCCTGGCTCTCTCTCTCTCTCTTTCTCATCCTTCGCTATACCTTTCCGTCCCTGGCTCTCTCTCTCTCTCTCTCTCCCTCATCCTTCGCTATACCTTCCCGTCCCTGGCTCTCTCTCTCTCTCTCTCTCTCTCCCTCATCCTTCGCTATACCTTCCCGTCCCTGGCTCTCTCTCTCTCTCTTTCTCATCCTTCGCTATACCTTCCCGTCCCTGGCTCTCTCTCTCTCTCTCTCTCTCTCCCTCATCCTTCGCTATACCTTCCCGTCCCTGGCTCTCTCTCTCTCTCTCTCTCTCTCTCTCCCTCATCCTTCGCTATACCTTCCCGTCCCTGGCTCTCTCTCTCTCTCTCTCTCTCTCATCCTTTGCTATACCTTCCCGTCCCTGGCTCTCTCTCTCTCTCTCTCATCCTTTGCTATACCTTCCCGTCCCTGGCTCTCTCTCTCTCTCTCTCTCTCTCTGATCCTTTGCTATACCTTCCCGTCCCTGGCTCTCTCTCTCTCTCTCTCTCTCTCTCTCTCTCATCCTTCGCTATACCTTCCCGTCCCTGGCTCTCTTTCTCTCTCTCTCTCTCATCCTTCGCTATACCTTCCCATCCCTGTCTCTCTCTCTCTCTCTCATCCTTCGCTATACCTTCCCGTCCCTGGCTCTCTCTCTCTCTCTCTCTCTCTCCCTCATCCTTCGCTATACCTTCCCGTCCCTGGCTCTCTCTCTCTCTCTCTCTCTCTCTCATCCTTCGCTATACCTTCCCGTCCCTGGCTCTCTCTCTCTCTCTCTCCTGAAGCCTCCCTGTGTCTGATGCAAGTAACCTCGGGTTGCTGGGGAGAGTGGCAGACGCGCCAGGAGCTGCCTATAGCACTAAAAGCCGTCCAGCAGAGGCTCCAGCCAACGCACAAAGCCCCGTGGAGTAAAAGGCCTTTCTGGCCCTGCTCAGTAAGGCACTTGAATGGGGGCTGCATCAGAGACAGAGTTTAAATTAGCACAGGTCAGTCAACTTTGGGTCCATCACTTCGACAAAGCATTACCTAGAAAAAAGAGTTTTGGGGGGGGAAAAGAGGTTATACATTATATAAAGGGATACCTTAAGGTATGTATGGGCTATTAAGAATGTAGGATTTGTATTGGGATACGTGGAGTGAATGGGAGCGTAGGAAAATCCCCTAACATCTTAAATATTTAACACCTATGCAACTTCACTTCCTCAGTTATTTTCTGCAACAGTGGGAAGGCTTTGACTAAATACGCAACTCACATGTCACCGACGCATGCCTTCTGATCCACTTTCACGCCTTGTTAAGCTGTTTAGTATGTGCTTCAACTATGTGGTGTTTGGTACAGAGAGGTGGTTTTTTAGGTCTCGCCTGAGACAGCGCTTTAGCGCTGCTCTGGCGAGACTTATAGTAAGCGAGTTTTGGAAGTGCAAACAGTGGCTTTTCAGGCCTCCAAATACAGTGCATGTGCCCCGGGCGCGCGCACCATTTGGCAGCCTGAAAAGCACTGCCTGATCACTTGCTTTGATGTCCTCAGTGAGCCCTGAGGACATCAAAGTGCACACCATTTGCCACCCCCTTGTTTTTTCCTTTGATCCCTATCTTTCCCTTCCTCAATCTCACCCTCTCCCTGCCTTTTACAACTGCGGCCCACACCACTGCGCCCGCCCCCACTCCACCCTCCCACTCCCTCCTCCCACTCCCTCCTCGTCAGCTTCAGTGCGCCCTTGTTCTCTGTCTCCCAAACATCATCCAGCAAGATGCCATGGCTGGTTTCACTTTCTTTGTTTAATCACCGTGGCCTTTTATTTACCCCTACCACCTGCCAAACAGCATCCAGCAGCATTCACCATGGCCTTTTATTTATGTAATAGAGCGCCCGTAATGCTAGTTCATGATAAGCAGTGACCATGTGCGTGTAAGAGAGAGAACAAGGTGGGGTTGGTATCTGAGCAAAGAAGTATTTCCGTTTATTCGCTCGGGTGTGGCATAAAGTCCACATTTTACTTCTAGCACAGATTATCTGATGCACTCATTCGCCAGCAACCACGCATTCATTATCAATTTAACATCAACAAGTTTTGTAAAGTGCGTCTAATCGCCCCCAAGGGTAACCAGGCGCTGAGGCTGCTGCGGTGGGGGTTTCAGTTGAACAGTCAGGTCTCGAGTCTTTTCCAGTCCTGAGCTTTCGTTTAATAATGTGATGCATTGTGGGAGCCGTAGTCCTGCCTCACTGGAGTTGCACCAGTGGGATTAACAGATCTGCTAACAGTGATTTATAAAGTGAAAGGGCTGGGGCACGAGCCCCAGTGTTGCAGTTACTGGCGGCCTCGTGGGGCAGCACGTGGTGCACTAGTTAAAAGCCGGGCGCTTAACAGTGGTGGTGTAAGCGCACCAGCTAATGGCACCAAGCTGTAGGCTGAGAATGTGATCTGAAATAGCGGACTCTATTCTGCCTTTCTGTGTGTCTCTAGACCCATGTTGTGCTGGTAAATGGTATTATATTCAGTGTTTAACCCATTAGCAGTGAGATGCTTGTATTTCATGTACTGCTGCATGCCTCACACTGCTGCATGCCTCACACTGCTGCATGCCTCACACTGCTGCATGCCTCACACTGCTGCATGCCTCACACTGCTGCACGCCGCACACTGCTGCACGCCACACACTGCTGCACGCCTCACACTGCTGCACGCCATACTGTTGCACGCCTCACACTGCTGCATGCCTCACACTGCTACACAAAACACTGCTGCACGCCTCACACAGCTGCACGCCACACACTGCTGCACGCTGCACACTGCTGCACGCCGCACAATGCTACACAAAAAACACTGCTGCACGCCACACACTGCTGCATGGCACACACTGCTGCACACTGCTGCATTACCCACTGCTGCATGTTGCACGACACTGCTGCACGCCTCACACTGCTGCACGCCTCACACTGCTGCACGCCGCACACTGCTGCACGCCTCACACTGCTGCACGCCGCACACTGCTGCACGAAACAATGCTGCACGCCACACACTGCTGCACGCCACACACTGCTGCACACTGCTGCACGACACTGCTGCATGCTGCACGACACTGCTGCATGCTGCACAACACTGCTGCATGCTGCCCGACACTGCTGCATGCTGCCCGACACTGCTGCATGCTGCCCGACACTGCTGCATACTGCACGACACTGCTGCATGCTGCACGACACTGCTGCACGCCGCACACTGCTGCACACCGCTGCACACCACACAGTGCTGCATGCCTCACACTGCTGCATGCCTCACACTGCTGCACGCCTCACACTGCTGCACGCCTCACACTGCTGCACGCCTCCCACTGCTGCACGCCTCCCACTGCTGCACGCCGCACAATGCTACACGAAACACTGCTGCACAGCACACACTGTTGCACGGCACACACTGTTGCACGCCGCACACTGCTGCACGCCGCACACTGCTGCACACTGCTGCACGCAGCACACTGCTGCACACCGCACACTGCTGCACGCCGCTGCACGCCACACAGTGCTGCATGCCTCACACTGCTGCACGCCTCACACTGCTGCACGCCTCACACTGCTGCACGCCTCACACTGCTGCATGCCTTACACTGCTGCACGCCTCACACTGCTGCACGCCTCACACTGCTGCACGCCTCACACTGCTGCACGCCTCACACTGCTGCACGCCTCACACTGCTGCATGCCTCACACTGCTACACAAAACACTGCTGCACACCTCACACTGCTGCACGCCACACACTGCTGCACGCCGCACACTGCTGCATGCCTCACACTGCTACACAAAACACTGCTGCACACCTCACACTGCTGCACGCCACACACTGCTGCACGCCGCACACTGCTGCACGCCGCACAATGCTACACAAAAAACACTGCTGCACGCCGCACACTGCTGCATGGCACACACTGCTGCACACTGCTGCATTACTCACTGCTGCATGTTGCACGACACTGCTGCACACCTCACACTGCTGCACGCCTCACACTGCTGCACGCCTCACACTGCTGCACGCCTCACACTGCTGCACGCCGCACACTGCTGCACGCCGCACACTGCTGCACGCCTCACACTGCTGCACGCCGCACACTGCTGCATGCCGCACACTGCTGCACGCCTCACACTGCTGCACGCCGCACACTACTGCACGAAACACTGCTGCACGCCACACACTGCTGCACGACACTGCTGCACAGTGCTGCACGACACTGCTGCACAGTGCTGCACGACACTGCTGCACGACACTGCTGCACGACACTGCTGCACGCTGCACGACACTGCTGCACGCTGCACGACACTGCTGCACGCTGCACGACACTGCTGCACGCTGCACGACACTGCTGCACGCTGCACGACACTGCTGCATGCTGCACGACACTGCTGCACACCGCACACTGCTGCACGCCGCTGCACGCCACACAGTGCTGCATGCCTCACACTGCTACACGAAACACTGATGCACGCCACACACTGCTGCACGCCGCACACTGCTGTACTCCACACACTGCTGCACTCCACACACTGCTTTTAGGCGAGTTTATGCTACTGACATTGTAAATGACAATGCCTTTTATTTGTTTTAAAACCAAAACATAAATAAAAGGCATTGTAATTTTGCAATGCCAATAGCTCAAACTCTTATAAATGCGAGACCTATTGCATTGCAAATGCTTGTTTAAAGTTATTTTCCACAAATAGAAAACATGGACAACATGAGACGCATAAGGACGCTTCAAATAACAAACGGTACTATGTCAGTTCGATACATCGGAGAATGCGATATGCAGAGAAAACATCAAGACATCAAGACAAACCACTTCATAAATCACAAGACGGCACGAACAGTAATAAGTAGAGCGACAGAGGAAAAGGCAAACTCCATGCAAAACTGTCTTGACTGGTGGAATAGGAAAAAGATGCGGTGGGAGGGGGTTGGGTGTCTTGGCTCTGGGCATCTGATTCCAGAGAGGGTAGATAGGCAAGTAGGGGGTTGCCAAGTATCTTTCAATCTGGCAGTGGGGGTTTGCAACGCGGAATATACTTCACGTGTAATGTCGCAATATCTCATGCTATGCAGTCAGGCTTTAATAGTGGGGCAGATCCCGTTGCCCCAGTGGGGTGCTATCTCGCTCTTTTCCGGTAGCAGAGCTGTAGCACTAAACCTCAGGGTGCTCTTTGGGACGCCAGCCACACTGCCCAGAAGTGCCATCATAGGGGACAGTTCGAGAGTCAACGAAATCATGCGGGAGAGGATGTTAAACACGTCAGTCCAAAATGTGGCATTAGGGGGGCAGGTCCACGGTAAGTGGGGAAAGTCTGCATTAGCAAATCTGCATTTGGGGCATAAAGAGGACCAGGCGCGCAACACCCATTGGGCTCACCGGGTTTCAGCCCCCCTACCCTGTCCTGTGTGTCAGCCCGGGCTGAGACAGCTTCGCGGGCTGGCGACCGTCTAATTGCAGCCGCACCCGAGTACTTCAAAGGTCTTTAAAAGACCATTTACTTGTTAATGAAACTTTTGTTGTGTTTTCACCAATTCTTAGAGTCACTCTGCCTATGGCTGGAAGAATTAGCACCCCAAAATCTTTTTCAGCCCCCCACGAAATGTGGCTCTAGTTGCCCGCCTGAAGATGACCTAGAAGAGTAGAGTCTGGCAAGGCCAGCAGGGGTGGTATAGGATCTGTGCAAAAATCGAAAGTGGAGTAACTTGTGCCGATGGTTAGGAGAAACCAGTTTAGTTTGCACGCAGCAATAGGACAAGTACTTGTTGGAGATAGGATGGCCAAAGTCTTTTTCCCACTGCAGTCGAACCCTGCTGTCTTTGGTGCGTCTGAGGGCCATGCAAGCGCAATAGAGTTTAGCAACCATATGGGTCCCCTCTGTGTCAATTATTAACACCATTAGGGGGTGAAGTCATCTGGAGCCAGGGGGGCAGGAAGGGATGCGGGAGCAGAACATCCCATGCAGTCGGCAAAATATAAATGTATCAATATATGTGGCATCAGCTAACTTAGTGTCCAACGACTGGGAAAGCTCATGGCCATCCGGGAATAAGTCTCCCAGCATGTGAAGTTCGTGTTGTGTCAGTGTATGTTGGACAATTTTTTCGAGTATCAAAGGCAGGCATGGATTTTATGAAAAAGTAAGTGCATGGGAGTACAAGAAGTCGCTGCCAGGACCAGACAAAGCTTTTGCCAGCCCTAACAAGTGGCAGAAAATGTCAGGATATCCAAGAGGTCTATCCTGAGGCCCTGTGGCAACAGAGATGCCAGGGGTGTTGTACGCACCAGGTCACGCTCTGATTTAGCATAAGGTAGGCAAGCATCTGGGTGGTACTAATGATATGCAAACTGGGCCTGAGCCACAAGGAAATATGTCTGAAAGTCAGGGACTGCAAACCCTCCCCAGTCGTAGGGAAGATTGAGGTTATTTCTGGAGATCCGGAGCCTACGACCTGCCTAAATCAAGTTCAAAAGCAGACTGCGTAGTGTGAGGAAAAAGGAGTTTGTCAAAGAAATGAGTATTTATTAATGGCAATCCGGCCTGCCATGGTTAGAGGAAGCCCAATTCAGCGCTCAATTTGGACTGTAAGCCTATCGACGGCAGGGCCATAGTTGAGGTGAATCACTTGTTCTTTGTCCCTATGTAAAATGATGCCCAAATATTTAGTCGAGTCTTCGCACCATTTAAGAGGGTTTTGTTAGACCTGGCATCCTTGGCGTGGTTTCCACGACTTTTTGCCTCTACCGTCTGTGTTTTTGATGCTGTGCTGGATTTCGTTTTGCAGGCTTAGATGCTTTGGGCACTTTGCCACTGCTGATCAGTGTCAAAGTGCAAGTGCTCCCTGTGTAAATTATTATTGTGATTGGTTATCCATGATTGGCATATCTGTGTTACCAGTAGGTCCCTAGTACAGTGCACTGAGTGAGCCAGGGCTGGTAACTCAAATGCTACTAGTGGGCTTGCAGCACTGATTGTGCCACCCACATGAGTAGCCCTGAAAAGATGTCCCAGGCCTGCCACCGCAGTGCCTGTGTGCAGTTTGTTGACTGCCATGTCGACTTGGCAAGTGCACCCACTTGCCAGGCCTTACCCTTCCCTTTTCTCACACATAGGACACCCCTATGGTACGCCCAAGGTAGCCCCCTGGGCAGGGTGCAGAGTATGTGAAAATAGGACATGTACTGGTGTGTGTAACATGTCCTGATAGTGAAATACTGGCAACTTTGTTTTTCACTAGTGAATGGCTATCTTGCCCATAGGACAGAATGGGGAATGCTTTGTAACATCTTACAAGCATATCTTCCCATAGGAGTAATATAGAAAATTGGAGTCTGGTATCCCTGAACTCAGAATTTAATGTCACATCTTTTAGTGACAATGGATTTTAAATTATGTGTTTGCAAATAGCACTTTTAGAAAGTGACTATTTTCTTGTTCAACCTTTCTGTGTGCCTCTGCCTGTTTGTGGATTGACTGTCTGGTTTCAGTGTGACAGAGACAGAAGATGTGCATTCCCTGTACACAGCCTCTGGGGGGGTTGAGATGTGCCTGGCCCTTCCTGGATGACCCAGCCCTGAGCTGAATAGGCCTGATCTGCATTTGGAGTGAATAGGGCTGTGCCTGCCTTCCACAATGCTGGCTCCGCCCCCCTGTGGTGTGTCTGGGACCAAGGCCCACACTGACAAAGGATGTTGTTGTGCACTGGCAGAAGTGCCCCCAGAACAGGTTCGGACTGGGTTCAGAGCCCCTTGCACAAAGGGATCAAAGACATTTTGGGGTATAAGTATCAGACCTAACACCCCTGAACTTTAGACTATTGCTGGAATCAAGAGGAACCTTTGCTGAGGAGAAGAGCTGAAGAAACTGAGGAGTACTGCACTTGCTGTGTGTCTGGGGTTGACCTGCAGTTGCTGTTTCTGCCAAAGAAAGGAGAAGGACTTTGCTGTGTGCTGTGTCCCCTGCTTGAAGAAGGACTTTGCTGTGTGCTGTGTCCACTGCTTAAGGAAAGTCTCCAAGGGCCTGAAGAAGAGATGTCCTCCTGTTTTGAAGTCCCAGGAACAAAAGGACTTCACCCCCAGCTCCCCTGAACTTCCTTGCTGGGAGTTCTGACCTGCCAGGAGGTGCCTGTAACTGTGTTGGGCCCCTGGAGGTTGTTCCTGCTGTTGGGAGCTGGAAGAAACCCAAGAGAAGCAAGAAAATCTGTTTCCGACTCTGTCAACGCCGCCGCGACCTGCACCGAGTCCCGGGGAGCCACTCGTGAACGACACAGCACCGGGCCTGCCCCGCAGCTCCGACACCCTATGACCCCTGCCGCTGCTGGCAGTGATCAGCCGTGACTGACACCAGCGCTCGCATCGACTCTGTCATCGCCAGCGCCTGCATCTTATTATCGCGGCGCCAATAACCGCCGAGGGTGACTCGAGAAACTTTCCGACGTCACATCATCACTGGAGCCATCATCGGCCATTGTTGACGCCGTGCATCGTTACCGACTTCATTTTTCAAGGTACTGTTGTTTGGGGGTCTGTGTGACTCCGTGCCCGACGCCACAATCCTCGTGGGCGGCACCATACTTTGGATTTTGTGCTGTCCTGACGTCGTGATAGCCCCAGTTGGTACTATTTGATTTCTACAAGCTTATTTTTGTAACATCCTTTTTAAAGACATTTTACTGAGTATCTGTATGTTGGAGTTTTGTCATTTTGGTCTTGTTTAGCTTAGATAAAGATACATTATTCTTCTAAACTGGTGTGGTGTCCATTTGTGGCGTTTTCACTGATTTACTGTGAGTGTTTCGGTCAAATACTTTACACATTGCCTTTGGGATAAGCCTGTCTGCTCGTGCCAAGCAACCAAGGGGGTGAGCAGGGGTTATCTAAAGTGTGTATCCCCCTTACCCTGACTAGCAGCAATGGGCCATATTTGGACAAAGGTACCTACCTCTGCCAACTAGAGACCCCCATTTCTAACAAGCATTCACTGAAAATAGGCTTAGTGACATCTGTAAGGAGGAAAAGTTCTGATTTTGCCCAATTAATATGTAGACCGGAGAGGCCTTCAAAGTGAATAATCTCCCACACCAAGGGGCCAAATTGACTGAGGGATGCCAAATAAATAGGAAAATGTCATCTGCGCACATAGAAATGAGTAATGGGCCAGGTGTAAAATGGAGACTGCGGTGCATGTGGTTTTCTTGAAGGTGGCAGACCAAGGGGTCCATGACTATGATGAACAGTAGGGGCGAAAGGGGGCATCCCTGCCTAGTGCCCCTGGAGATGACAAAGGGGTCAGTAAAAGAACCATTTACCCATATGCAGGCCACCGGGTCAAAATACAGAAGGGAGATGAGGGCGAGGAACCCATTAGGACACCCTAGTCTCTGCAACGTTGCATGCAGAAAAGGCCACTCCAAAGAATCAAAGGCCTTCTCTGCGTCGAGCTGGGCGATGGCTGTGGACACGTTCGGGGAGACCCTGTTCAGAATGGAGAAAACCATGCGCAAGTTTAGAGAGGTGGACATTTGAGGGACCAATCTAGTTTGGATGGGTGAGATGATCTGTTCAAGCAGCAAGGACAATCTTTTGGGAACTGCTTTAGCTAGGATCTTATTGTCAAAACTAAGCAGTGGAAGTGGCCTATAAGAGGCACAGTGTTGTGGGTCTTTGCCAAGTTTAAGAAGTAAGGAGATCGCCGCTTTCCGCAGGGTGGGTGGGAGGACCTCATTATCGAGGGCCTGTACATATCTAGCAGGCGAAGGACGAGGATAACCTTGTATGCCTCATAAAAGGCACCTGTGAAACCATAAGTGGCCGTGGGCCGTGGAGCCATCAAGGCAGTCAATTGCCTAGAATGGTGCTGCCCTGGAGTAAGCCAGACCATAGCTATTTCCTCAAAATAGGCCAAACGTGACGTCTCATCAGAGTCTAACTGCAAAGTGTAGAGATTCACATAATATGACACTAATTCATGTATAATGTCTTTGTGGCAGTACCCCGCACACCACCATCCAAGTGGAGTTCAGTGTCACAACTGGGGAGCAGGAGACATGCTAGAGTGTGGCCAGGGCACTCCCCTTGCCATATCTTCGAGCCGTAGAGCATTTACCCAGATAAACGGTTTCCCTCTGAGCAAGGTCCTGGATTTCCACAATGAGTATGGATCATCTGTGGAGGGAAAGTGAGTAGGGTGTTGGGAGTTGGCTCTGTCAATATCAGTAAGTTTGGCCTCTATGTGCACCACACTGTTGCGAATGTCATGGTTTTGAAATTCAGATCCATGTATATATTCTTTGAAGGCATCCCATAATACAGCGAGACTGTGAACGGAACCAGAGTTGAGTTCTAAATATTCAAGAATGGATTTGCGAAGTTCTGAACGAAAAACCGCATCCAACAAAAATGTACCTGGGAAGGACCATCGCCGCTCCCACCCCTCCTATGTAGGGGAGATCAATCACTAGCTTAACTGGGGCATGATCAGGCAATGTACAGGGCAAAAGCTGTACATCTATGAGCCATGGACTTGCACCGTTGGCATATACCAGTAGTCTATCCGCGTCCACAGAGCGTGGGGGTAAAATTGAAAGTGCATCCGGATGTGGTGGAGTGGCGGGGATGCCAAGCATCTTTAAGAGTGTGTGTCAATAATTTCATGGAGGACACACAGTGCGTGTGATTTGCAGCCAGAATGCACGCTAGTGGTGTCGAGCGAGGGGTGAAAAATATGCTTCAGATCTCCACCAAACAATATGATATCTATATCAAATTGACTGAGCAGTGCCTACAGTTCCTGGAAGAAGGGGAGATCATCTACATTAGGGGCATAAACAGTCAATAGAAGGACCCGTCGCCCCAGCAATGCACCAGTCACAAGGACATAACATCCGTTCTTATCTGCAAAAAGGGTCTGGTAGCCGAAGGGGATACTGGCGGAGTATGCATATCCCACGAGAATTTGAATTATAACCAGCAAAGTATCTATGGGGTTCCCAGGATGCCACAAACGTAGGGGAGGACTTATGAGAGAGGTGCATTTCTTGTAGAAATGTGACCTTTACGCTTTGTCTAAGGAGATATGCTAATACCTGTTTGCCTTTCCGAGGATTGTTAAGACCACAGATATTCCACATCAGACACGTGAGTTCCGCCAGCTGTTTATCACCCCTGTCATCGATATGAAAAGAGCAGTCTTGTAAATCAAGCCATGTGTTTGAAGCAAGGGGCAGCCTCTTCCAACATACTAGAGAAACAAAAAGAAAACAGAAAGCAATACCCACGTAAACCATCAAAAGCCACCCCCCAACCACACTAGGCAATAGAGACCAGGCATTATCCAAACAAAACAAAGTCGACATGACACACATCCCTGTGTGCCATGCCCATCACCTACACTGCCATGGCATACATCAGCCACCCCTCTAGCTGGGTGCCTTATGCCAATGGTGTGGGCACAGGAGCAGGAGCCCTGTGCCCCTACAGTACCCAGGTCCATTCCTGAGCACTGTAAGTGCAGTGCTGCCATTTAAGAGTACATGGTGCTGAGAGCTCGTCAAACACTAACTCCACAGCACCATAATGGCAACACTAAAGACTGAGAAGTTTGGTATCAAACTTTTCAGCACATTAAACCCACACTGATGCCAGTGTGGGATTTAATGTACCAAGCACCCCAGAGGGCATCTTAGAGATGCCCCCTTAAACCTAACCTACCATCCACATCTGCTCTGAGGCTGCCTAGGCTGCCACACAGCAGACATGTTTCTGGACCCCTGGGTGGGAGAGCCCCTGCTCTCCTGGGTCTGCAACAATGCACATCCTGGGCGAGGTGCTAAATCTCCTCCCCCAGGATGGGCAGGGGGAAGCTTCAAAGGCATGCCGCCTCTGTGAGCTTCCCCAGGCCACGGCAACCCCCCCACTCTGGAGGGAAGCTTTGCCCGGAAACCCCAATTAAGGACAGGGGATGTGCCAGCCTGCCAACCCCACCCCTCAGGTGGGGGAGGCGAGGTGAAGCACATCTCCGGGCTCTCGCCATCTTGAAGATGGGAAGCCCTATCCTATCAGGACTAGGCTACTGCCCCCCTCCCACAGGAGAGAGGCAGGATAGGACGTGTACCCACCCCAGGGCAGGGACCCATTGGTCCCTGCCCTTCACCTACCTGTAACGCCCCTAAATCTAGTGAGCGAGACTATCCCACCGCTGCCACCAATGTGAGAAAGTGGCTCTGTATATACTGTTCCTTAATAGGTACAGGGTGTACAGAGTCCACAGTCCCCAAGGGTTTGACAGAGGCTAAAGTTAGATATAACCTTACTCTCTAAAGTGGTAGCAGTCTCTCCACAATATGGTCAGGGCATCCCATGTCCATGGATTCCTCATGGTCCACTACGCAAATGTTATTACTCAGAGAGCTCGCGTCGAGGTCCTCGTTCTTTATGGCCACCGCCTTCAGGGGACACCCTGTCTTCTCCAATCACCGGCTCAAGGAGATTACACCATCCTTCAGGCCAGAAAGACATTTGTCTGCTGTATCGAGATGAGTACCAAGTTTCTCCAAGCATTCCCCCATGAGGTCCAGCCACACAGACAGGGTGTAGAAACGGGTGTCGATGGTGCAGAAGTCAGCCCGGAGCTCTCCCATGATAGCAGCAGAACCTCCCTGTGGGTCAGAAAGCTGAGTCACAACGTGCTCATCCTCTGCATGAGCTAGGAAGTCAGAACTCCCAGTCATCTTGATGCGGTTGAAGGTGAGCTTACATTGCTTGGGGTCCCCACTAATCATGGTGGACAGACCCAAGCCGCACCACAGTGGCAGCTGTGGTAGAAGTTGTAACCGCCACTTACGGGAATGAAGTGGTTATGGTGGAGAAAGCGTTAATAGTCCCAAGGCCAGGCCCAGAGATCACTCAGTCCCACAGATGTAAGCGGGGAAGGGGCTTGGGCAGGGATACCAGCAAGGTGCAATGATAGTAAATGGGAGCAGCATCGAGGGAAATAGCCTCAACTCAGCCTAGACAGAGCAGGGGGCAGCAAATGGTGATGAAAGGGAGACAAGAAGTAAGCATGATCTCAAGGGGCAGCAGGCCAACTTGGAGGCAGGTAGGGGGTCCCACCACATTTTTTCACTTGCCAATATCTTTGGTGATGTTTGATGAATTGAAAGTTTTGGGTTGATTTGTCGAGCAGGGACCTTGAAAAAGGGGGAGTCCCAAAACACGTTTTCTCCATGTTTATTTCCAAAGGAACGTCTATAGCTTGAACTGCTGAACAGAATTACACCAAATTTGGCAGAAATGTAGCTGTTGGTCGAGAAAGCGACCTTTTTGTAGATTGGCATAAATCCATTCAGTCATTTTTTAAATATAAAGGAAAATCCAAATCTGGATATATAGGGATGCGAAGGATCCACGACTCCTCCCGATCTTGTACTGAGATCTGATTGGCTGCCAACTCTTCAAATCAGGAAGTGCTGGCAGCCTTTTTGGGAATCGACGTGAGCTGAGTCCCAGAAAAAATGTAAAATGAAAAAAAGGGGGAGGGGTAGAAATATCCTGATGCCCTAGGCCTCTGGGGGGGGGGAGGGGGTCCCCACAGGAGAAAAAGCCTTTTTTAAACATTGTAAATCTAAAAAAAAAAATGGAGCATGGGCTCCCATAATTTGCTAATTATCGGCCCACAGGTGGGCCAGGTCACCGGGGCATTTTCCCAAATAAAGGAGGGGGCGCACAGTCCTCCTCTCTTGGGGCTTTTTATGCCCCAGCGACCACCACCTCCTCTGGCTTGTGCATTGATAAATAGAGGGGCCTCTTGAACCCCCCCCCCCCCCCCACAGGCCCTAGGGACCACCACCTCCAGGGGCCAAACAGCAACAACAAATCGGGGGGGCTTCGAGGACCCCTGTGCCCCGGGGACCACCACCTCCCACAGGCCATATACCAGTTTTAGTGGCGGGAACCTCAGGGACCACCCCTGTAGACCATTACCTCCCCGGGGCCAAGTTCTTTTTTTAAAATGTACTGGGGGCTGTGCGCCCATCTCCCCGGGGCAGGCCCTACAATAAGGAAGGAGGGGGACCACGCAGCCCACCTCCTGGAGCCATAGATGGCCCTGGGGACTGTGACTCCCCAGGGCCGGCTCCTGCTATGTCCCGGGGTGCCCTCCCCGGGACACAGCTGTTTGATATGGCTTGGTGGGAGCTTTACCGCTCCCACCAAGCCATAGCAAACACTCCACTTCTAGCAAGCAAGAGCATTAAAAAATGCTCTTGCTTGCTAGAAATGTAGCAAAAATGCTTTCACAGAGAGGAAGCAACATGTTCAGCAGCTCCCTCTCTCTGAAAGCAATGCCAGGTCCCGCAGAAGGCAAAGAGCTGGCAGGAACAGCAGAGGCCTTGAGGCTCCACCCACAGTAACCAACAGTTGTGAGTGGAATATATATATATATATATATATATTCCGATACGTGTGCTCTGCACTTGAAGGTGCACTCTGTGAACTGCAATCTGTTCGTTAGGGCAAAGCCAGCACTTCAACCTCGAGTGTTCGCCTGACGCGTTTCGGATGGTTCCTTATTCATAGGCTCACTCCAATAATTTGCATATCAGCTGACACTCATTTGAATTCTCCAATGAGCTTCTTTCACCTTTTCCCAACGCCTGCTGGGACTTGTAGTGTCAGCCGCTGCCTCTTGCTCAAATGAGATTAGGTAAGTGTATAGTCCTTCGGTGCTGATTGCGCCGTGATGTGCCGCTGGTGTCCATATTAAATTCAGTTCCCCACAGATGGCGACGACATGTATTGCGCGCCGTGGCCCCCTTTGGCAATCCTGGGGTGGTGCTAACTTCCTACGCCTGAGCAGGCGCGACAATATTCCGACACGTGTGCTCTGCACTTGAAGGTGCACTCTGTGAACTGCAATCTGTTTGTTAGGGCAAAGCCAGCACTTCAACCTCGAGTGTTCGCCTGACGCGTTTCGGATGGTTCCTTATTCATAGGCTCACTCCAATAATTTGCATATTAGCTGACACTCATTTGAATTCTCCAATGAGCTTCTTTCACCTTTTCCCAACGCCTGCTGGGACTTGTAGTGTCAGCCGCCGCCTCTTGCTCAAATGAGATTAGGTAAGTGTATAGTCCTTCGGTGCTGATTGCGCCGTGATGTGCCGCTGGTGTCCATATTAAATTCAGTTCCCCACAGATGGCGACGACATGTATTGCGCGCCGTGGCCCCCTTTGGTAATCCTGGGGTGGTGCTACCTTCCTATGCCTGAGCAGGCGCGACAATATTCCGATACGTGTGCTCTGCACTTGAAGGTGCACTCTGTGAACTGCAATCTGTTCGTTAGGGCAAAGCCAGCACTTCAACCTCGAGTGTTCGCCTGACGCGTTTCGGATGGTTCCTTATTCATAGACTCACTCCAATAATTTGCATATCAGCTGACACTCATTTGAATTCTCCAATGAGCTTCTTTCACCTTTTCCCAACGCCTGCTGGGACTTGTAGTGTCAGCCGCCGCCTCTTGCTCAAATGAGATTAGGTAAGTGTATAGTCCTTCGGTGCTGATTGCGCCGTGATGTGCCGCTGGTGTCCATATTAAATTCAGTTCCCCACAGATGGCGACAACATGTATTGCGCGCCGTGGCCCCCTTTGGCAATCCTGGGGTGGTGCTACCTTCCTACGCCTGAGCAGGCGCGACAATATTCCGATACGTGTGCTCTGCACTTGAAGGTGCACTCTGTGAACTGCAATCTGTTCGTTAGGGCAAAGCCAGCACTTCAACCTCGAGTGTTCGCCTGACGCGTTTCGGATGGTTCCTTATTCATAGGCTCACTCCAATAATTTGCATATCAGCTGACACTCATTTGAATTCTCCAATGAGCTTCTTTCACCTTTTCCCAACGCCTGCTGGGACTTGTAGTGTCAGCCGCCGCCTCTTGCTCAAATGAGATTAGGTAAGTGTATAGTCCTTCGGTGCTGATTGCGCCGTGATGTGCCGCTGGTGTCCATATTAAATTCAGTTCCCCACAGATGGCGACGACATGTATTGCGCGCCGTGGCCCCCTTTGGCAATCCTGGGGTGGTGCTAACTTCCTACGCCTGAGCAGGCGCGACAATATTCCGACACGTGTGCTCTGCACTTGAAGGTGCACTCTGTGAACTGCAATCTGTTCGTTAGGGCAAAGCCAGCACTTCAACCTCGAGTGTTCGCCTGACGCGTTTCGGATGGTTCCTTATTCATAGGCTCACTCCAATAATTTGCATATCAGCTGACACTCATTTGAATTCTCCAATGAGCTTCTTTCACCTTTTCCCAACGCCTGCTGGGACTTGTAGTGTCAGCCGCCGCCTCTTGCTCAAATGAGATTAGGTAAGTGTATAGTCCTTCGGTGCTGATTGCGCCGTGATGTGCCGCTGGTGTCCATATTAAATTCAGTTCACCACAGATGGCGACGACATGTATTGCGCGCCGTGGCCCCCTTTGGTAATCCTGGGGTGGTGCTACCTTCCTATGCCTGAGCAGGCGCGACAATATTCCGATACGTGTGCTCTGCACTTGAAGGTGCACTCTGTGAACTGCAATCTGTTTGTTAGGGCAAAGCCAGCACTTCAACCTCGAGTGTTCGCCTGACGCGTTTCGGATGGTTCCTTATTCATAGACTCACTCCAATAATTTGCATATCAGCTGACACTCATTTGAATTCTCCAATGAGCTTCTTTCACCTTTTCCCAACGCCTGCTGGGACTTGTAGTGTCAGCCGCCGCCTCTTGCTCAAATGAGATTAGGTAAGTGTATAGTCCTTCGGTGCTGATTGCGCCGTGATGTGCCGCTGGTGTCCATATTAAATTCAGTTCCCCACAGATGGCGACAACATGTATTGCGCGCCGTGGCCCCCTTTGGCAATCCTGGGGTGGTGCTACCTTCCTACGCCTGAGCAGGCGCGACAATATTCCGATACGTGTGCTCTGCACTTGAAGGTGCACTCTGTGAACTGCAATCTGTTCGTTAGGGCAAAGCCAGCACTTCAACCTCGAGTGTTCGCCTGACGCGTTTCGGATGGTTCCTTATTCATAGGCTCACTCCAATAATTTGCATATCAGCTGACACTCATTTGAATTCTCCAATGAGCTTCTTTCACCTTTTCCCAACGCCTGCTGGGACTTGTAGTGTCAGCCGCCGCCTCTTGCTCAAATGAGATTAGGTAAGTGTATAGTCCTTCGGTGCTGATTGCGCCGTGATGTGCCGCTGGTGTCCATATTAAATTCAGTTCCCACCAGATGGCGACGACATGTATTGCGCGCCGTGGCCCCCTTTGGCAATCCTGGGGTGGTGCTACCTTCCTACGCCTGAGCAGGCGCGACAATATTCCGATACGTGTGCTCTGCACTTGAAGGTGCACTCTGTGAACTGCAATCTGTTCGTTAGGGCAAAGCCAGCACTTCAACCTCGAGTGTTCGCCTGACGCGTTTCGGATGGTTCCTTATTCATAGGCTCACTCCAATAATTTGCATATCAGCTGACACTCATTTGAATTCTCCAATGAGCTTCTTTCACCTTTTCCCAACGCCTGCTGGGACTTGTAGTGTCAGCCGCCGCCTCTTGCTCAAATGAGATTAGGTAAGTGTATAGTCCTTCGGTGCTGATTGCGCCGTGATGTGCCGCTGGTGTCCATATTAAATTCAGTTCCCCACAGATGGCGACGACATGTATTGCGCGCCGTGGCCCCCTTTGGCAATCCTGGGGTGGTGCTACCTTCCTACGCCTGAGCAGGCGCGACAATATTCCGATACGTGTGCTCTGCACTTGAAGGTGCACTCTGTGAACTGCAATCTGTTCGTTAGGGCAAAGCCAGCACTTCAACCTCGAGTGTTCGCCTGACGCGTTTCGGATGGTTCCTTATTCATAGGCTCACTCCAATAATTTGCATATCAGCTGACACTCATTTGAATTCTCCAATGAGCTTCTTTCACCTTTTCCTAACGCCTGCTGGGACTTGTAGTGTCAGCCGCCACCTCTTGCTCAAATGAGATTAGGTAAGTGTATAGTCCTTCGGTGCTGATTGCGCCGTGATGTGCCGCTGGTGTCCATATTAAATTCAGTTCCCCACAGATGGCGACGACATGTATTGCGTGCCGTGGCCCCCTTTGGCAATCCTGGTGTGGTGCTACCTTCCTATGCCTGAGCAGGCGCGACAATATTCCGATACGTGTGCTCTGCACTTGAAGGTGCACTCTGTGAACTGCAATCTGTTCGTTAGGGCAAAGCCAGCACTTCAACCTCGAGTGTTCGCCTGTCGCGTTTCGGATGGTTCCTTATTCATAGGCTCACTCCAATAATTTGCATATCAGCTGACACTCATTTGAATTCTCCAATGAGCTTCTTTCACCTTTTCCCAACGCCTGCTGGGACTTGTAGTGTCAGCCGCCGCCTCTTGCTCAAATGAGATTAGGTAAGTGTATAGTCCTTCGGTGCTGATTGCGCCGTGATGTGTCGCTGGTGTCCATATTAAATTCAGTTCCCCACAGATGGCGACAACATGTATTGCGCGCCGTGGCCCCCTTTGGCAATCCTGGGGTGGTGCTACCTTCCTACGCCTGAGCAGGCGCGACAATATTCCGATACGTGTGCTCTGCACTTGAAGGTGCACTCTGTGAACTGCAATCTGTTCGTTAGGGCAAAGCCAGCACTTCAACCTCGAGTGTTCGCCTGACGCTCTTTCGGATGGTTCCTTATTCATAGGCTCACTCCAATAATTTGCATATCAGCTGACACGCATTTGAATTCTCCAATGAGCTTCTTTCACCTTTTCCCAACGCCTGCTGGGACTTGTAGTGTCAGCCGCCGCCTCTTGCTCAAATGAGATTAGGTAAGTGTATAGTCCTTCGGTGCTGATTGCGCCGTGATGTGCCGCTGGTGTCCATATTAAATTCAGTTCCCCACAGATGGCGACGACATGTATTGCGCGCCGTGGCCCCCTTTGGCAATCCTGGGGTGGTGCTACCTTCCTACGCCTGAGCAGGCGCGACAATATTCCGATACGTGTGCTCTGCACTTGAAGGTGCACTCTGTGAACTGCAATCTGTTCGTTAGGGCAAAGCCAGCACTTCAACCTCGAGTGTTCGCCTGACGCGTTTCGGATGGTTCCTTATTCATAGGCTCACTCCAATAATTTGCATATCAGCTGACACTCATTTGAATTCTCCAATGAGCTTCTTTCACCTTTTCCCAACGCCTGCTGGGACTTGTAGTGTCAGCCGCCGCCTCTTGCTCAAATGAGATTAGGTAAGTGTATAGTCCTTCGGTGCTGATTGCGCCGTGATGTGCCGCTGGTGTCCATATTAAATTCAGTTCCCCGCAGATGGCGACGACATGTATTGCGCGCCGTGGCCCCCTTTGGCAATCCTGGGGTGGTGCTAACTTCCTACGCCTGAGCAGGCGCGACAATATTCCGACACGTGTGCTCTGCACTTGAAGGTGCACTCTGTGAACTGCAATCTGTTCGTTAGGGCAAAGCCAGCACTTCAACCTCGAGTGTTCGCCTGACGCGTTTCGGATGGTTCCTTATTCATAGGCTCACTCCAATAATTTGCATATCAGCTGACACTCATTTGAATTCTCCAATGAGCTTCTTTCACCTTTTCCCAACGCCTGCTGGGACTTGCAGTGTCAGCCGCCGCCTCTTGCTCAAATGAGATTAGGTAAGTGTATAGTCCTTCGGTGCTGATTGCGCCGTGATGTGCCGCTGGTGTCCATATTAAATTCAGTTCCCCACAGATGGCGACAACATGTATTGCGCGCCGTGGCCCCCTTTGGCAATCCTGGGGTGGTGCTACCTTCCTACGCCTGAGCAGGCGCGACAATATTCCGATACGTGTGCTCTGCACTTGAAGGTGCACTCTGTGAACTGCAATCTGTTCGTTAGGGCAAAGCCAGCACTTCAACCTCGAGTGTTCGCCTGACGCGTTTCGGATGGTTCCTTATTCATAGGCTCACTCCAATAATTTGCATATCAGCTGACACTCATTTGAATTCTCCAATGAGCTTCTTTCACCTTTTCCCAACGCCTGCTGGGACTTGTAGTGTCAGCCGCCGCCTCTTGCTCAAATGAGATTAGGTAAGTGTATAGTCCTTCGGTGCTGATTGCGCCGTGATGTGCCGCTGGTGTCCATATTAAATTCAGTTCCCACCAGATGGCGACGACATGTATTGCGCGCCGTGGCCCCCTTTGGCAATCCTGGGGTGGTGCTACCTTCCTACGCCTGAGCAGGCGCGACAATATTCCGATACGTGTGCTCTGCACTTGAAGGTGCACTCTGTGAACTGCAATCTGTTCGTTAGGGCAAAGCCAGCACTTCAACCTCGAGTGTTCGCCTGACGCGTTTCGGATGGTTCCTTATTCATAGGCTCACTCCAATAATTTGCATATCAGCTGACACTCATTTGAATTCTCCAATGAGCTTCTTTCACCTTTTCCCAACGCCTGCTGGGACTTGTAGTGTCAGCCGCCGCCTTTTGCTCAAATGAGATTAGGTAAGTGTATAGTCCTTCGGTGCTGATTGCGCCATGATGTGCCGCTGGTGTCCATATTAAATTCAGTTCCCCACAGATGGCGACGACATGTATTGCGCGCCGTGGCCCCCTTTGGCAATCCTGGGGTGGTGCTACCTTCCTACGCCTGAGCAGGCGCGACAATATTCCGATACGTGTGCTCTGCACTTGAAGGTGCACTCTGTGAACTGCAATCTGTTCGTTAGGGCAAAGCCAGCACTTCAACCTCGAGTGTTCGCCTGACGCGTTTCGGATGGTTCCTTATTCATAGGCTCACTCCAATAATTTGCATATCAGCTGACACTCATTTGAATTCTCCAATGAGCTTCTTTCACCTTTTCCTAACGCCTGCTGGGACTTGTAGTGTCAGCCGCCACCTCTTGCTCAAATGAGATTAGGTAAGTGTATAGTCCTTCGGTGCTGATTGCGCCTTGATGTGCCGCTGGTGTCCATATTAAATTCAGTTCCCCACAGATGGCGACGACATGTATTGCGTGCCGTGGCCCCCTTTGGCAATCCTGGTGTGGTGCTACCTTCCTACGCCTGAGCAGGCGCGACAATATTCCGATACGTGTGCTCTGCACTTGAAGGTGCACTCTGTGAACTGCAATCTGTTCGTTAGGGCAAAGCCAGCACTTCAACCTCGAGTGTTCGCCTGACGCGTTTCGGATGGTTCCTTATTCATAGGCTCACTCCAATAATTTGCATATCAGCTGACACTCATTTGAATTCTCCAATGAGCTTCTTTCACCTTTTCCCAACGCCTGCTGGGACTTGTAGTGTCAGCCGCCGCCTCTTGCTCAAATGAGATTAGGTAAGTGTATAGTCCTTCGGTGCTGATTGCGCCGTGATGTGCCGCTGGTGTCCATATTAAATTCAGTTCCCCACAGATGGCGACGACATGTATTGCGCGCCGTGGCCCCCTTTGGTAATCCTGGGGTGGTGCTACCTTCCTATGCCTGAGCAGGCGCGACAATATTCCGATACGTGTGCTCTGCACTTGAAGGTGCACTCTGTGAACTGCAATCTGTTTGTTAGGGCAAAGCCAGCACTTCAACCTCGAGTGTTCGCCTGACGCGTTTCGGATGGTTCCTTATTCATAGACTCACTCCAATAATTTGCATATCAGCTGACACTCATTTGAATTCTCCAATGAGCTTCTTTCACCTTTTCCCAACGCCTGCTGGGACTTGTAGTGTCAGCCGCCGCCTCTTGCTCAAATGAGATTAGGTAAGTGTATAGTCCTTCGGTGCTGATTGCGCCGTGATGTGCCGCTGGTGTCCATATTAAATTCAGTTCCCCACAGATGGCGACAACATGTATTGCGCGCCGTGGCCCCCTTTGGCAATCCTGGGGTGGTGCTACCTTCCTACGCCTGAGCAGGCGCGACAATATTCCGATACGTGTGCTCTGCACTTGAAGGTGCACTCTGTGAACTGCAATCTGTTCGTTAGGGCAAAGCCAGCACTTCAACCTCGAGTGTTCGCCTGACGCGTTTCGGATGGTTCCTTATTCATAGGCTCACTCCAATAATTTGCATATCAGCTGACACTCATTTGAATTCTCCAATGAGCTTCTTTCACCTTTTCCCAACGCCTGCTGGGACTTGTAGTGTCAGCCGCCGCCTCTTGCTCAAATGAGATTAGGTAAGTGTATAGTCCTTCGGTGCTGATTGCGCCGTGATGTGCCGCTGGTGTCCATATTAAATTCAGTTCCCCACAGATGGCGACGACATGTATTGCGCGCCGTGGCCCCCTTTGGCAATCCTGGGGTGGTGCTAACTTCCTACGCCTGAGCAGGCGCGACAATATTCCGACACGTGTGCTCTGCACTTGAAGGTGCACTCTGTGAACTGCAATCTGTTCGTTAGGGCAAAGCCAGCACTTCAACCTCGAGTGTTCGCCTGACGCGTTTCGGATGGTTCCTTATTCATAGGCTCACTCCAATAATTTGCATATCAGCTGACACTCATTTGAATTCTCCAATGAGCTTCTTTCACCTTTTCCCAACGCCTGCTGGGACTTGTAGTGTCAGCCGCCGCCTCTTGCTCAAATGAGATTAGGTAAGTGTATAGTCCTTCGGTGCTGATTGCGCCGTGATGTGCCGCTGGTGTCCATATTAAATTCAGTTCACCACAGATGGCGACGACATGTATTGCGCGCCGTGGCCCCCTTTGGTAATCCTGGGGTGGTGCTACCTTCCTATGCCTGAGCAGGCGCGACAATATTCCGATACGTGTGCTCTGCACTTGAAGGTGCACTCTGTGAACTGCAATCTGTTCGTTAGGGCAAAGCCAGCACTTCAACCTCGAGTGTTCGCCTGACGCGTTTCGGATGGTTCCTTATTCATAGACTCACTCCAATAATTTGCATATCAGCTGACACTCATTTGAATTCTCCAATGAGCTTCTTTCACCTTTTCCCAACGCCTGCTGGGACTTGTAGTGTCAGCCGCCGCCTCTTGCTCAAATGAGATTAGGTAAGTGTATAGTCCTTCGGTGCTGATTGCGCCGTGATGTGCCGCTGGTGTCCATATTAAATTCAGTTCCCCACAGATGGCGCCAACATGTATTGCGCGCCGTGGCCCCCTTTGGCAATCCTGGGGTGGTGCTACCTTCCTACGCCTGAGCAGGCGCGACAATATTCCGATACGTGTGCTCTGCACTTGAAGGTGCACTCTGTGAACTGCAATCTGTTCGTTAGGGCAAAGCCAGCACTTCAACCTCGAGTGTTCGCCTGACGCGTTTCGGATGGTTCCTTATTCATAGGCTCACTCCAATAATTTGCATATCAGCTGACACTCATTTGAATTCTCCAATGAGCTTCTTTCACCTTTTCCCAACGCCTGCTGGGACTTGTAGTGTCAGCCGCCGCCTCTTGCTCAAATGAGATTAGGTAAGTGTATAGTCCTTCGGTGCTGATTGCGCCGTGATGTGCCGCTGGTGTCCATATTAAATTCAGTTCCCACCAGATGGCGACGACATGTATTGCGCGCCGTGGCCCCCTTTGGCAATCCTGGGGTGGTGCTACCTTCCTACGCCTGAGCAGGCGCGACAATATTCCGATACGTGTGCTCTGCACTTGAAGGTGCACTCTGTGAACTGCAATCTGTTCGTTAGGGCAAAGCCAGCACTTCAACCTCGAGTGTTCGCCTGACGCGTTTCGGATGGTTCCTTATTCATAGGCTCACTCCAATAATTTGCATATCAGCTGACACTCATTTGAATTCTCCAATGAGCTTCTTTCACCTTTTCCCAACGCCTGCTGGGACTTGTAGTGTCAGCCGCCGCCTCTTGCTCAAATGAGATTAGGTAAGTGTATAGTCCTTCGGTGCTGATTGCGCCGTGATGTGCCGCTGGTGTCCATATTAAATTCAGTTCCCCACAGATGGCGACGACATGTATTGCGCGCCGTGGCCCCCTTTGGCAATCCTGGGGTGGTGCTACCTTCCTACGCCTGAGCAGGCGCGACAATATTCCGATACGTGTGCTCTGCACTTGAAGGTGCACTCTGTGAACTGCAATCTGTTCGTTAGGGCAAAGCCAGCACTTCAACCTCGAGTGTTCGCCTGACGCGTTTCGGATGGTTCCTTATTCATAGGCTCACTCCAATAATTTGCATATCAGCTGACACTCATTTGAATTCTCCAATGAGCTTCTTTCACCTTTTCCTAACGCCTGCTGGGACTTGTAGTGTCAGCCGCCACCTCTTGCTCAAATGAGATTAGGTAAGTGTATAGTCCTTCGGTGCTGATTGCGCCGTGATGTGCCGCTGGTGTCCATATTAAATTCAGTTCCCCACAGATGGCGACGACATGTATTGCGTGCCGTGGCCCCCTTTGGCAATCCTGGTGTGGTGCTACCTTCCTATGCCTGAGCAGGCGCGACAATATTCCGATACGTGTGCTCTGCACTTGAAGGTGCACTCTGTGAACTGCAATCTGTTCGTTAGGGCAAAGCCAGCACTTCAACCTCGAGTGTTCGCCTGTCGCGTTTCGGATGGTTCCTTATTCATAGGCTCACTCCAATAATTTGCATATCAGCTGACACTCATTTGAATTCTCCAATGAGCTTCTTTCACCTTTTCCCAACGCCTGCTGGGACTTGTAGTGTCAGCCGCCGCCTCTTGCTCAAATGAGATTAGGTAAGTGTATAGTCCTTCGGTGCTGATTGCGCCGTGATGTGTCGCTGGTGTCCATATTAAATTCAGTTCCCCACAGATGGCGACAACATGTATTGCGCGCCGTGGCCCCCTTTGGCAATCCTGGGGTGGTGCTACCTTCCTACGCCTGAGCAGGCGCGACAATATTCCGATACGTGTGCTCTGCACTTGAAGGTGCACTCTGTGAACTGCAATCTGTTCGTTAGGGCAAAGCCAGCACTTCAACCTCGAGTGTTCGCCTGACGCTCTTTCGGATGGTTCCTTATTCATAGGCTCACTCCAATAATTTGCATATCAGCTGACACACATTTGAATTCTCCAATGAGCTTCTTTCACCTTTTCCCAACGCCTGCTGGGACTTGTAGTGTCAGCCGCCGCCTCTTGCTCAAATGAGATTAGGTAAGTGTATAGTCCTTCGGTGCTGATTGCGCCGTGATGTGCCGCTGGTGTCCATATTAAATTCAGTTCCCCACAGATGGCGACGACATGTATTGCGCGCCGTGGCCCCCTTTGGCAATCCTGGGGTGGTGCTACCTTCCTACGCCTGAGCAGGCGCGACAATATTCCGATACGTGTGCTCTGCACTTGAAGGTGCACTCTGTGAACTGCAATCTGTTCGTTAGGGCAAAGCCAGCACTTCAACCTCGAGTGTTCGCCTGACGCGTTTCGGATGGTTCCTTATTCATAGGCTCACTCCAATAATTTGCATATCAGCTGACACTCATTTGAATTCTCCAATGAGCTTCTTTCACCTTTTCCCAACGCCTGCTGGGACTTGTAGTGTCAGCCGCCGCCTCTTGCTCAAATGAGATTAGGTAAGTGTATAGTCCTTCGGTGCTGATTGCGCCGTGATGTGCCGCTGGTGTCCATATTAAATTCAGTTCCCCACAGATGGCGACGACATGTATTGCGCGCCGTGGCCCCCTTTGGCAATCCTGGGGTGGTGCTAACTTCCTACGCCTGAGCAGGCGCGACAATATTCCGACACGTGTGCTCTGCACTTGAAGGTGCACTCTGTGAACTGCAATCTGTTCGTTAGGGCAAAGCCAGCACTTCAACCTCGAGTGTTCGCCTGACGCGTTTCGGATGGTTCCTTATTCATAGGCTCACTCCAATAATTTGCATATCAGCTGACACTCATTTGAATTCTCCAATGAGCTTCTTTCACCTTTTCCCAACGCCTGCTGGGACTTGTAGTGTCAGCCGCCGCCTCTTGCTCAAATGAGATTAGGTAAGTGTATAGTCCTTCGGTGCTGATTGCGCCGTGATGTGCCGCTGGTGTCCATATTAAATTCAGTTCCCCACAGATGGCGACAACATGTATTGCGCGCCGTGGCCCCCTTTGGCAATCCTGGGGTGGTGCTACCTTCCTACGCCTGAGCAGGCGCGACAATATTCCGATACGTGTGCTCTGCACTTGAAGGTGCACTCTGTGAACTGCAATCTGTTCGTTAGGGCAAAGCCAGCACTTCAACCTCGAGTGTTCGCCTGTCGCGTTTCGGATGGTTCCTTATTCATAGGCTCACTCCAATAATTTGCATATCAGCTGACACTCATTTGAATTCTCCAATGAGCTTCTTTCACCTTTTCCCAACGCCTGCTGGGACTTGTAGTGTCAGCCGCCGCCTCTTGCTCAAATGAGATTAGGTAAGTGTATAGTCCTTCGGTGCTGATTGTGCCGTGATGTGTCGCTGGTGTCCATATTAAATTCAGTTCCCCACAGATGGCGACAACATGTATTGCGCGCCGTGGCCCCCTTTGGCAATCCTGGGGTGGTGCTACCTTCCTACGCCTGAGCAGGCGCGACAATATTCCGATACGTGTGCTCTGCACTTGAAGGTGCACTCTGTGAACTGCAATCTGTTCGTTAGGGCAAAGCCAGCACTTCAACCTCGAGTGTTCGCCTGACGCGTTTCGGATGGTTCCTTATTCATAGGCTCACTCCAATAATTTGCATATCAGCTGACACTCATTTGAATTCTCCAATGAGCTTCTTTCACCTTTTCCCAACGCCTGCTGGGACTTGTAGTGTCAGCCGCCGCCTCTTGCTCAAATGAGATTAGGTAAGTGTATAGTCCTTCGGTGCTGATTGCGCCGTGATGTGCCGCTGGTGTCCATATTAAATTCAGTTCCCCACAGATGGCGACGACATGTATTGCGCGCCGTGGCCCCCTTTGGCAATCCTGGGGTGGTGCTAACTTCCTACGCCTGAGCAGGCGCGACAATATTCCGACACGTGTGCTCTGCACTTGAAGGTGCACTCTGTGAACTGCAATCTGTTCGTTAGGGCAAAGCCAGCACTTCAACCTCGAGTGTTCGCCTGACGCGTTTCGGATGGTTCCTTATTCATAGGCTCACTCCAATAATTTGCATATCAGCTGACACTCATTTGAATTCTCCAATGAGCTTCTTTCACCTTTTCCCAACGCCTGCTGGGACTTGTAGTGTCAGCCGCCGCCTCTTGCTCAAATGAGATTAGGTAAGTGTATAGTCCTTCGGTGCTGATTGCGCCGTGATGTGCCGCTGGTGTCCATATTAAATTCAGTTCCCCACAGATGGCGACGACATGTATTGCGCGCCGTGGCCCCCTTTGGCAATCCTGGGGTGGTGCTACCTTCCTACGCCTGAGCAGGCGCGACAATATTCCGATACGTGTGCTCTGCACTTGAAGGTGCACTCTGTGAACTGCAATCTGTTCGTTAGGGCAAAGCCAGCACTTCAACCTCGAGTGTTCGCCTGACGCGTTTCGGATGGTTCCTTATTCATAGGCTCACTCCAATAATTTGCATATCAGCTGACACTCATTTGAATTCTCCAATGAGCTTCTTTCACCTTTTCCCAACGCCTGCTGGGACTTGTAGTGTCAGCCGCTGCCTCTTGCTCAAATGAGATTAGGTAAGTGTATAGTCCTTCGGTGCTGATTGCGCCGTGATGTGCCGCTGGTGTCCATATTAAATTCAGTTCCCCACAGATGGCGACGACATGTATTGCGCGCCGTGGCCCCCTTTGGCAATCCTGGGGTGGTGCTAACTTCCTACGCCTGAGCAGGCGCGACAATATTCCGACACGTGTGCTCTGCACTTGAAGGTGCACTCTGTGAACTGCAATCTGTTCGTTAGGGCAAAGCCAGCACTTCAACCTCGAGTGTTCGCCTGACGCGTTTCGGATGGTTCCTTATTCATAGGCTCACTCCAATAATTTGCATATCAGCTGACACTCATTTGAATTCTCCAATGAGCTTCTTTCACCTTTTCCCAACGCCTGCTGGGACTTGTAGTGTCAGCCGCCGCCTCTTGCTCAAATGAGATTAGGTAAGTGTATAGTCCTTCGGTGCTGATTGCGCCGTGATGTGCCGCTGATGTCCATATTAAATTCAGTTCCCCACAGATGGCGACAACATGTATTGCGCGCCGTGGCCCCCTTTGGCAATCCTGGGGTGGTGCTACCTTCCTACGCCTGAGCAGGCGCGACAATATTCCGATACGTGTGCTCTGCACTTGAAGGTGCACTCTGTGAACTGCAATCTGTTCGTTAGGGCAAAGCCAGCACTTCAACCTCGAGTGTTCGCCTGTCGCGTTTCGGATGGTTCCTTATTCATAGGCTCACTCCAATAATTTGCATATCAGCTGACACTCATTTGAATTCTCCAATGAGCTTCTTTCACCTTTTCCCAACGCCTGCTGGGACTTGTAGTGTCAGCCGCCGCCTCTTGCTCAAATGAGATTAGGTAAGTGTATAGTCCTTCGGTGCTGATTGCGCCGTGATGTGTCGCTGGTGTCCATATTAAATTCAGTTCCCCACAGATGGCGACAACATGTATTGCGCGCCGTGGCCCCCTTTGGCAATCCTGGGGTGGTGCTACCTTCCTACGCCTGAGCAGGCGCGACAATATTCCGATACGTGTGCTCTGCACTTGAAGGTGCACTCTGTGAACTGCAATCTGTTCGTTAGGGCAAAGCCAGCACTTCAACCTCGAGTGTTCGCCTGACGCTCTTTCGGATGGTTCCTTATTCATAGGCTCACTCCAATAATTTGCATATCAGCTGACACACATTTGAATTCTCCAATGAGCTTCTTTCACCTTTTCCCAACGCCTGCTGGGACTTGTAGTGTCAGCCGCCGCCTCTTGCTCAAATGAGATTAGGTAAGTGTATAGTCCTTCGGTGCTGATTGCGCCGTGATGTGCCGCTGGTGTCGATATTAAATTCAGTTCCCCACAGATGGCGACGACATGTATTGCGCGCCGTGGCCCCCTTTGGCAATCCTGGGGTGGTGCTACCTTCCTACGCCTGAGCAGGCGCGACAATATTCCGATACGTGTGCTCTGCACTTGAAGGTGCACTCTGTGAACTGCAATCTGTTCGTTAGGGCAAAGCCAGCACTTCAACCTCGAGTGTTCGCCTGACGCGTTTCGGATGGTTCCTTATTCATAGGCTCACTCCAATAATTTGCATATCAGCTGACACTCATTTGAATTCTCCAATGAGCTTCTTTCACCTTTTCCCAACGCCTGCTGGGACTTGTAGTGTCAGCCGCCGCCTCTTGCTCAAATGAGATTAGGTAAGTGTATAGTCCTTCGGTGCTGATTGCGCCGTGATGTGCCGCTGGTGTCCATATTAAATTCAGTTCCCCACAGATGGCGACGACATGTATTGCGCGCCGTGGCCCCCTTTGGCAATCCTGGGGTGGTGCTAACTTCCTACGCCTGAGCAGGCGCGACAATATTCCGACACGTGTGCTCTGCACTTGAAGGTGCACTCTGTGAACTGCAATCTGTTCGTTAGGGCAAAGCCAGCACTTCAACCTCGAGTGTTCGCCTGACGCTTTTCGGATGGTTCCTTATTCATAGGCTCACTCCAATAATTTGCATATCAGCTGACACTCATTTGAATTCTCCAATGAGCTTCTTTCACCTTTTCCCAACGCCTGCTGGGACTTGTAGTGTCAGCCGCCGCCTCTTGCTCAAATGAGATTAGGTAAGTGTATAGTCCTTCGGTGCTGATTGCGCCGTGATGTGCCGCTGGTGTCCATATTAAATTCAGTTCCCCACAGATGGCGACGACATGTATTGCGCGCCGTGGCCCCCTTTGGTAATCCTGGGGTGGTGCTACCTTCCTATGCCTGAGCAGGCGCGACAATATTCCGATACGTGTGCTCTGCACTTGAAGGTGCACTCTGTGAACTGCAATCTGTTCGTTAGGGCAAAGCCAGCACTTCAACCTCGAGTGTTCGCCTGACGCGTTTCGGATGGTTCCTTATTCATAGACTCACTCCAATAATTTGCATATCAGCTGACACTCATTTGAATTCTCCAATGAGCTTCTTTCACCTTTTCCCAACGCCTGCTGGGACTTGTAGTGTCAGCCGCCGCCTCTTGCTCAAATGAGATTAGGTAAGTGTATAGTCCTTCGGTGCTGATTGCGCCGTGATGTGCCGCTGGTGTCCATATTAAATTCAGTTCCCCACAGATGGCGACAACATGTATTGCGCGCCGTGGCCCCCTTTGGCAATCCTGGGGTGGTGCTACCTTCCTACGCCTGAGCAGGCGCGACAATATTCCGATACGTGTGCTCTGCACTTGAAGGTGCACTCTGTGAACTGCAATCTGTTCGTTAGGGCAAAGCCAGCACTTCAACCTCGAGTGTTCGCCTGACGCGTTTCGGATGGTTCCTTATTCATAGGCTCACTCCAATAATTTGCATATCAGCTGACACTCATTTGAATTCTCCAATGAGCTTCTTTCACCTTTTCCCAACGCCTGCTGGGACTTGTAGTGTCAGCCGCCGCCTCTTGCTCAAATGAGATTAGGTAAGTGTATAGTCCTTCGGTGCTGATTGCGCCGTGATGTGCCGCTGGTGTCCATATTAAATTCAGTTCCCACCAGATGGCGACGACATGTATTGCGCGCCGTGGCCCCCTTTGGCAATCCTGGGGTGGTGCTACCTTCCTACGCCTGAGCAGGCGCGACAATATTCCGATACGTGTGCTCTGCACTTGAAGGTGCACTCTGTGAACTGCAATCTGTTCGTTAGGGCAAAGCCAGCACTTCAACCTCGAGTGTTCGCCTGACGCGTTTCGGATGGTTCCTTATTCATAGGCTCACTCCAATAATTTGCATATCAGCTGACACTCATTTGAATTCTCCAATGAGCTTCTTTCACCTTTTCCCAACGCCTGCTGGGACTTGTAGTGTCAGCCGCCGCCTTTTGCTCAAATGAGATTAGGTAAGTGTATAGTCCTTCGGTGCTGATTGCGCCGTGATGTGCCGCTGGTGTCCATATTAAATTCAGTTCCCCACAGATGGCGACGACATGTATTGCGCGCCGTGGCCCCCTTTGGCAATCCTGGGGTGGTGCTACCTTCCTACGCCTGAGCAGGCGCGACAATATTCCGATACGTGTGCTCTGCACTTGAAGGTGCACTCTGTGAACTGCAATCTGTTCGTTAGGGCAAAGCCAGCACTTCAACCTCGAGTGTTCGCCTGACGCGTTTCGGATGGTTCCTTATTCATAGGCTCACTCCAATAATTTGCATATCAGCTGACACTCATTTGAATTCTCCAATGAGCTTCTTTCACCTTTTCCTAACGCCTGCTGGGACTTGTAGTGTCAGCCGCCACCTCTTGCTCAAATGAGATTAGGTAAGTGTATAGTCCTTCGGTGCTGATTGCGCCGTGATGTGCCGCTGGTGTCCATATTAAATTCAGTTCCCCACAGATGGCGACGACATGTATTGCGTGCCGTGGCCCCCTTTGGCAATCCTGGTGTGGTGCTACCTTCCTACGCCTGAGCAGGCGCGACAATATTCCGATACGTGTGCTCTGCACTTGAAGATGCACTCTGTGAACTGCAATCTGTTCGTTAGGGCAAAGCCAGCACTTCAACCTCGAGTGTTCGCCTGTCGCGTTTCGGATGGTTCCTTATTCATAGGCTCACTCCAATAATTTGCATATCAGCTGACACTCATTTGAATTCTCCAATGAGCTTCTTTCACCTTTTCCCAACGCCTGCTGGGACTTGTAGTGTCAGCCGCCGCCTCTTGCTCAAATGAGATTAGGTAAGTGTATAGTCCTTCGGTGCTGATTGCGCCGTGATGTGTCGCTGGTGTCCATATTAAATTCAGTTCCCCACAGATGGCGACAACATGTATTGCGCGCCGTGGCCCCCTTTGGCAATCCTGGGGTGGTGCTACCTTCCTACGCCTGAGCAGGCGCGACAATATTCCGATACGTGTGCTCTGCACTTGAAGGTGCACTCTGTGAACTGCAATCTGTTCGTTAGGGCAAAGCCAGCACTTCAACCTCGAGTGTTCGCCTGACGCTCTTTCGGATGGTTCCTTATTCATAGGCTCACTCCAATAATTTGCATATCAGCTGACACGCATTTGAATTCTCCAATGAGCTTCTTTCACCTTTTCCCAACGCCTGCTGGGACTTGTAGTGTCAGCTGCCGCCTCTTGCTCAAATGAGATTAGGTAAGTGTATAGTCCTTCGGTGCTGATTGCGCCGTGATGTGCCGCTGGTGTCCATATTAAATTCAGTTCCCCACAGATGGCGACGACATGTATTGCGCGCCGTGGCCCCCTTTGGCAATCCTGGGGTGGTGCTACCTTCCTACGCCTGAGCAGGCGCGACAATATTCCGACACGTGTGCTCTGCACTTGAAGGTGCACTCTGTGAACTGCAATCTGTTCGTTAGGGCAAAGCCAGCACTTCAACCTCGAGTGTTCGCCTGACGCGTTTCGGATGGTTCCTTATTCATAGGCTCACTCCAATAATTTGCATATCAGCTGACACTCATTTGAATTCTCCAATGAGCTTCTTTCACCTTTTCCCAACGCCTGCTGGGACTTGTAGTGTCAGCCGCCGCCTCTTGCTCAAATGAGATTAGGTAAGTGTATAGTCCTTCGGTGCTGATCGCGCCGTGATGTGCCGCTGGTGTCCATATTAAATTCAGTTCCCCACAGATGGCGACGACATGTATTGCGCGCCGTGGCCCCCTTTGGCAATCCTGGGGTGGTGCTACCTTCCTACGCCTGAGCAGGCGCGACAATATTCCGATACGTGTGCTCTGCACTTGAAGGTGCACTCTGTGAACTGCAATCTGTTCGTTAGGGCAAAGCCAGCACTTCAACCTCGAGTGTTCGCCTGACGCGTTTATTCATAGGCTCACTCCAATAATTTGAATATCAGCTGACACTCATTTGAATTCTCCAATGAGCTTCTTTCACCTTTTCCCAACGCCTGCTGGGACTTGTAGTGTCAGCCGCCGCCTCTTGCTCAAATGAGATTAGGTAAGTGTATAGTCCTTCGGTACTGATTGCGCCGTGATGTGCCGCTGGTGTCCATATTAAATTCAGTTCCCCACAGATGGCGACGACATGTATTGCGCGCCGTGGCCCCCTTTGGCAATCCTGGGGTGGTGCTACCTTCCTACGCCTGAGCAGGCGCGACAATATTCCGATACGTGTGCTCTGCACTTGAAGGAGCACTCTGTGAACTGCAATCTGTTCGTTAGGGCAAAGCAAGCACTTCAACCTCGAGTGTTCGCCTGACGCGTTTCGGATGGTTCCTTATTCATAGGCTCACTCCAATAATTTGCATATCAGCTGACACTCATTTGAATTCTCCAATGAGCTTCTTTCACCTTTTCCCAACGCCTGCTGGGACTTGTAGTGTCAGCCGCCGCCTCTTGCTCAAATGAGATTAGGTAAGTGTATAGTCCTTCGGTGCTGATTGCGCCGTGATGTGCCGCTGGTGTCCATATTAAATTCAGTTCCCCACAGATGGCGACGACATGTATTGCGCGCCGTGGCCCCCTTTGGCAATCCTGGGGTGGTGCTACCTTCCTACGCCTGAGCAGGCGCGACAATATTCCGATACGTGTGCTCTGCACTTGAAGGTGCACTCTGTGAACTGCAATCTGTTCGTTAGGGCAAAGCCAGCACTTCAACCTCGAGTGTTCGCCTGACGCGTTTCGGATGGTTCCTTATTCATAGGCTCACTCCAATAATTTGCATATCAGCTGACACTCATTTGAATTCTCCAATGAGCTTCTTTCACCTTTTCCCAACGCCTGCTGGGACTTGTAGTGTCAGCCGCCGCCTCTTGCTCAAATGAGTTAGGTAAGTGTATAGTCCTTCGGTGCTGATTGCGCCGTGATGTGCCGCTGGTGTCCATATTAAAATCAGTTCCCCACAGATGGCGACGACATGTATTGCGCGCCGTGGCCCCCTTTGGCAATCCTGGGGTGGTGCTACCTTCCTACGCCTGAGCAGGCGCGACAATATTCCGACACGTGTGCTCTGCACTTGAAGGTGCACTCTGTGAACTGCAATCTGTTCGTTAGGGCAAAGCCAGCACTTCAACCTCGAGTGTTCGCCTGACGCGTTTCGGATGGTTCCTTATTCATAGGCTCACTCCAATAATTTGCATATCAGCTGACACTCATTTGAATTCTCCAATGAGCTTCTTTCACCTTTTCCCAACGCCTGCTGGGACTTGTAGTGTCAGCCGCCGCCTCTTGCTCAAATGAGATTAGGTAAGTGTATAGTCCTTCGGTGCTGATTGCGCCTTGATGTGCCGCTGGTGTCCATATTAAATTCAGTTCCCCACAGATGGCGACGACATGTATTGCGCGCCGTGGCCCCCTTTGGCAATCCTGGGGTGGTGCTACCTTCCTACGCCTGAGCAGGCGCGACAATATTCCGATACGTGTGCTCTGCACTTGAAGGTGCACTCTGTGAACTGCAATCTGTTCGTTAGGGCAAAGCCAGCACTTCAACCTCGAGTGTTCGCCTGACGCGTTTATTCATAGGCTCACTCCAATAATTTGAATATCAGCTGACACTCATTTGAATTCTCCAATGAGCTTCTTTCACCTTTTCCCAACGCCTGCTGGGACTTGTAGTGTCAGCCGCCGCCTCTTGCTCAAATGAGATTAGGTAAGTGTATAGTCCTTCGGTGCTGATTGCGCCGTGATGTGCCGCTGGTGTCCATATTAAATTCAGTTCCCCACAGATGGCGACGACATGTATTGCGCGCCGTGGCCCCCTTTGGCAATCCTGGGGTGGTGCTACCTTCCTACGCCTGAGCAGGCGCGACAATATTCCGATACGTGTGCTCTGCACTTGAAGGTGCACTCTGTGAACTGCAATCTGTTCGTTAGGGCAAAGCCAGCACTTCAACCTCGAGTGTTCGCCTGACGCGTTTCCGATGGTTCCTTATTCATAGGCTCACTCCAATAATTTGCATATCAGCTGACACTCATTTGAATTCTCCAATGAGCTTCTTTCACCTTTTCCCAACGCCTGCTGGGACTTGTAGTGTCAGCCGCCGCCTCTTGCTCAAATGAGATTAGGTAAGTGTATAGTCCTTCGGTGCTGATTGCGCCGTGATGTGCCGCTGGTGTCCATATTAAATTCAGTTCCCCACAGATGGCGACGACATGTATTGCGCGCCGTGGCCCCCTTTGGCAATCCTGGGGTGGTGCTTCCTTCCTACGCCTGAGCAGGCGCGACAATATTCCGATACGTGTGCTCTGCACTTGAAGGTGCACTCTGTGAACTGCAATCTGTTTGTTAGGGCAAAGCCAGCACTTCAACCTCGAGTGTTCGCCTGACGCGTTTCGGATGGTTCCTTATTCATAGGCTCACTCCAATAATTTGCATATCAGCTGACACTCATTTGAATTCTCCAATGAGCTTCTTTCACCTTTTCCCAACGCCTGCTGGGACTTGTAGTGTCAGCCGCCGCCTCTTGCTCAAATGAGATTAGGTAAGTGTATAGTCCTTCGGTGCTGATTGCGCCGTGATGTGCCGCTGGTGTCCATATTAAATTCAGTTCCCCACAGATGGCGACGACATGTATTGCGCGCCGTGGCCCCCTTTGGCAATCCTGGGGTGGTGCTACCTTCCTACGCCTGAGCAGGCGCGTCAATATTCCGATACGTGTGCTCTGCACTTGAAGGTGCACTCTGTGAACTGCAATCTGTTCGTTAGGGCAAAGCCAGCACTTCAACCTCGAGTGTTCGCCTGACGCGTTTCGGATGGTTCCTTATTCATAGGCTCACTCCAATAATTTGCATATCAGCTGACACTCATTTGAATTCTCCAATGAGCTTCTTTCACCTTTTCCCAACGCCTGCTGGGACTTGTAGTGTCAGCCGCCGCCTCTTGCTCAAATGAGATTAGGTAAGTGTATAGTCCTTCGGTGCTGATTGCGCCGTGATGTGCCGCTGGTGTCCATATTAAATTCAGTTCCCCACAGATGGCGACGACATGTATTGCGCGCCGTGGCCCCCTTTGGCAATCCTGGGGTGGTGCTACCTTCCTACGCCTGAGCAGGCGCGACAATATTCCGATAGGTGTGCTCTGCACTTGAAGGTGCACTCTGTGAACTGCAATCTGTTCGTTAGGGCAAAACCAGCACTTCAACCTCGAGTGTTCGCCTGACGCGTTTCGGATGGTTCCTTATTCATAGGCTCACTCCAATAATTTGCATATCAGCTGACACTCATTTGAATTCTCCAATGAGCTTCTTTCACCTTTTCCTAACGCCTGCTGGGACTTGTAGTGTCAGCCGCCGCCTCTTGCTCAAATGAGATTAGGTAAGTGTATAGTCCTTCGGTGCTGATTGCGCCGTGATGTGCCGCTGGTGTCCATATTAAATTCAGTTCCCCACAGATGGCGACGACATGTATTGCGCGCCGTGGCCCCCTTTGGCAATCCTGGGGTGGTGCTACCTTCCTACGCCTGAGCAGGCGCGACACTATTCCGATACGTGTGCTCTGCACTTGAAGGTGCACTCTGTGAACTGCAATCTGTTCGTTAGGGCAAAGCCAGCACTTCAAGCTCGAGTGTTCGCCTGACGCGTTTCGGATGGTTCCTTATTCATAGGCTCACTCCAATAATTTTCATATCAGCTGACACTCATTTGAATTCTCCAATGAGCTTCTTTCACCTTTTCCCAACGCCTGCTGGGACTTGTAGTGTCAGCCGCCGCCTCTTGCTCAAATGAGATTAGGTAAGTGTATAGTCCTTCGGTGCTGATTGCGCCGTGATGTGCCGCTGGTGTCCATATTAAATTCAGTTCCCCACAGATGGCGACAACATGTATTGCGCGCCGTGGCCCCCTTTGGCAATCCTGGGGTGGTGCTACCTTCCTACGCCTGAGCAGGCGCGACAATATTCCGATACGTGTGCTCTGCACTTGAAGGTGCACTCTGTGAACTGCAATCTGTTCGTTAGGGCAAAGCCAGCACTTCAACCTCGAGTGTTCGCCTGACGCGTTTCGGATGGTTCCTTATTCATAGGCTCACTCCAATAATTTGCATATCAGCTGACACTCATTTGAATTCTCCAATGAGCTTCTTTCACCTTTTCCCAACGCCTGCTGGGACTTGTAGTGTCAGCCGCCGCCTCTTGCTCAAATGAGATTAGGTAAGTGTATAGTCCTTCGGTGCTGATTGCGCCGTGATGTGCCGCTGGTGTCCATATTAAATTCAGTTCCCCACAGATGGCGACGACATGTATTGCGCGCCGTGGCCCCCTTTGGCAATCCTGGGGTGGTGCTACCTTCCTACGCCTGAGCAGGCGCGACAATATTCCGATACGTGTGCTCTGCACTTGAAGGTGCACTCTGTAAACTGCAATCTGTTCGTTAGGGCAAAGCCAGCACTTCAACCTCGAGTGTTCGCCTGACGCGTTTCGGATGGTTCCTTATTCATAGGCTCACTCCAATAATTTGCATATCAGCTGACACTCATTTGAATTCTCCAATGAGCTTCTTTCACCTTTTCCCAACGCCTGCTGGGACTTGTAGTGTCAGCCGCCGCCTCTTGCTCAAATGAGATTAGGTAAGTGTATAGTCCTTCGGTGCTGATTGCGCCGTGATGTGCCGCTGGTGTCCATATTAAATTCAGTTCCCCACAGATGGCGACGACATGTATTGCGCGCCGTGGCCCCCTTTGGCAATCCTGGGGTGGTGCTACCTTCCTACGCCTGAGCAGGCGCGACAATATTCCGACACGTGTGCTCTGCACTTGAAGGTGCACTCTGTGAACTGCAATCTGTTCGTTAGGGCAAAGCCAGCACTTCAACCTCGAGTGTTCGCCTGACGCGTTTCGGATGGTTCCTTATTCATAGGCTCACTCCAATAATTTGCATATCAGCTGACACTCATTTGAATTCTCCAATGAGCTTCTTTCACCTTTTCCCAACGCCTGCTGGGACTTGTAGTGTCAGCCGCCGCCTCTTGCTCAAATGAGATTAGGTAAGTGTATAGTCCTTCGGTGCTGATTGCGCCGTGATGTGCCGCTGGTGTCCATATTAAATTCAGTTCCCCACAGATGGCGACGACATGTATTGCGCGCCGTGGCCCCCTTTGGCAATCCTGGGGTGGTGCTACCTTCCTACGCCTGAGCAGGCGCGACAATATTCCGATACGTGTGCTCTGCACTTGAAGGTGCACTCTGTGAACTGCAATCTGTTTCTTAGGGCAAAGCCAGCACTTCAACCTCGAGTGTTCGCCTGACGCGTTTCGGATGGTTCCTTATTCATAGGCTCACTCCAATAATTTGCATATCAGCTGACACTCATTTGAATTCTCCAATGAGCTTCTTTCACCTTTTCCCAACGCCTGCTGGGACTTGTAGTGTCAGCCGCCGCCTCTTGCTCAAATGAGATTAGGTAAGTGTATAGTCCTTCGGTGCTGATTGCGCCTTGATGTGCCGCTGGTGTCCATATTAAATTCAGTTCCCCACAGATGGCGACGACATGTATTGCGCGCCGTGGCCCCCTTTGGCAATCCTGGGGTGGTGCTACCTTCCTACGCCTGAGCAGGCGCGACAATATTCCGATACGTGTGCTCTGCACTTGAAGGTGCACTCTGTGAACTGCAATCTGTTCGTTAGGGCAAAGCCAGCACTTCAACCTCGAGTGTTCGCCTGACGCGTTTATTCATAGGCTCACTCCAATAATTTGAATATCAGCTGACACTCATTTGAATTCTCCAATGAGCTTCTTTCACCTTTTCCCAATGCCTGCTGGGACTTGTAGTGTCAGCCGCCGCCTCTTGCTCAAATGAGATTAGGTAAGTGTATAGTCCTTCGGTGCTGATTGCGCCGTGATGTGCCGCTGGTGTCCATATTAAATTCAGTTCCCCACAGATGGCGACGACATGTATTGCGCGCCGTGGCCCCCTTTGGCAATCCTGGGGTGGTGCTACCTTCCTACGCCTGAGCAGGCGCGACAATATTCCGATACGTGTGCTCTGCACTTGAAGGTGCACTCTGTGAACTGCAATCTGTTCGTTAGGGCAAAGCCAGCACTTCAACCTCGAGTGTTCGCCTGACGCGTTTCCGATAGTTCCTTATTCATAGGCTCACTCCAATAATTTGCATATCAGCTGACACTCATTTGAATTCTCCAATGAGCTTCTTTCACCTTTTCCCAACGCCTGCTGGGACTTGTAGTGTCAGCCGCCGCCTCTTGCTCAAATGAGATTAGGTAAGTGTATAGTCCTTCGGTGCTGATTGCGCCGTGATGTGCCGCTGGTGTCCATATTAAATTCAGTTCCCCACAGATGGCGACGACATGTATTGCGCGCCGTGGCCCCCTTTGGCAATCCTGGGGTGGTGCTACCTTCCTACGCCTGAGCAGGCGCGACAATATTCCGATACGTGTGCTCTGCACTTGAAGGTGCACTCTGTGAACTGCAATCTGTTTGTTAGGGCAAAGCCAGCACTTCAACCTCGAGTGTTCGCCTGACGCGTTTCGGATGGTTCCTTATTCATAGGCTCACTCCAATAATTTGCATATCAGCTGACACTCATTTGAATTCTCCAATGAGCTTCTTTCACCTTTTCCCAACGCCTGCTGGGACTTGTAGTGTCAGCCGCCGCCTCTTGCTCAAATGAGATTAGGTAAGTGTATAGTCCTTCGGTGCTGATTGCGCCGTGATGTGCCGCTGGTGTCCATATTAAATTCAGTTCCCCACAGATGGCGACGACATGTATTGCGCGCCGTGGCCCCCTTTGGCAATCCTGGGGTGGTGCTACCTTCCTACGCCTGAGCAGGCGCGACAATATTCCGATACGTGTGCTCTGCACTTGAAGGTGCACTCTGTGAACTGCAATCTGTTCGTTAGGGCAAAGCCAGCACTTCAATCTCGAGTGTTCGCCTGACGCGTTTCGGATGGTTCCTTATTCATAGGCTCACTCCAATAATTTGCATATCAGCTGACACTCATTTGAATTCTCCAATGAGCTTCTTTCACCTTTTCCCAACGCCTGCTGGGACTTGTAGTGTCAGCCGCCGCCTCTTGCTCAAATGAGATTAGGTAAGTGTATAGTCCTTCGGTGCTGATTGCGCCGTGATGTGCCGCTGGTGTCCATATTAAATTCAGTTCCCCACAGATGGCGACGACATGTATTGCGCGCCGTGGCCCCCTTTGGCAATCCTGGGGTGGTGCTACCTTCCTACGCCTGAGCAGGCGCGACAATATTCCGATAGGTGTGCTCTGCACTTGAAGGTGCACTCTGTGAACTGCAATCTGTTCGTTAGGGCAAAACCAGCACTTCAACCTCGAGTGTTCGCCTGACGCGTTTCGGATGGTTCCTGTTGGACTTGGCCCTTCTGGCAGGTTCACCCCTGAACTTTTTTCTTTTTACTGATGACTTGGTGTGGTGATTGTTTGGTTTCTGCGCACTTTCCCTGTGTCCCAGGGTAAAGTGCGTGCGTGCTCTGAGTGCATGTGGTGAGATAGGCCTGCCCTCCCATAGGAATGCATGGGGAATGTATGTGTCCCTAGTAGTTCCTGATGCGTGGGGTGTGCAGGCCCGAGTTTGGTATGTGCGGACTCGTGGGAGTGAATGCTGCGCGATGATGTGTGCGGCGTGCATGTACCTAGTGTGGAAGTGCCACTTCTAGAAGTGGGCACTTCTGTGTGCAGTGTGTCTGTCGCGTGATTGGCTGGTCATGTCATGTGACGGGCTAGGGATTCCCCAGAGTCAGGATGAGTCACCCAGTGGTGAATGGGGAGATCAGCAGCTAGATGGGTGGGAGGAGTACACCTGGGTCCTGAATAGGACAGGGTTTTCCACACACAATGCTGGCCCCGCCCCCTGCGGTGCGACTGACGACCCTAGCCCTGCCAATGAATAGAGTGAGGGGCTGAGCACATCAAGGGTGCTCCCCAACCAGCTGCGACTGGTTTTCCCCCTCACCCTGAACCCAGAACAAAGGGTTTGCCTGTATAAAAATGGGGCTGTGTCCCCACAGAAACTGTTCTTTGCCAGGATCTTACCTGAGGGGGGCTGCTGCTGCTGCTGGACCAGAGGACCGCCACTTGGATTACCTCCCTGCCTGGAGGCCCAGTGAGCTGGCTCTGGGTCCAGCCTTGCCCCCCACCCCTGCCCTGCTTCATGCAGGGAAGAACTTTGCTGGACTTTGTGGTAATTTGCCCCAAAGCGCTGGGAGCGCTTTATTGTGTCCCTCAAGCGCCTGGAAGCGCTTTTATTTGCCGTTTAGCGCCAGGAGCGCTTTATTGCTGGACCCTTTTGCTTGTAGCGCCTGGGAGCGCCGGGATTTACTGCATAGCGCTAGGAGCGCTTCATTTTGAGGCCCGAGCGCTGCCAGCGCGCTCCGGTGTCGCCCCGTCACAACCGAGGGAATCCCCGGCGTAGGGATTCCCCCCTGGGGCATCGGATTGAGCGGGAGCCCACCCCGCGTTTTGCCGGTCCAGCGGGAGCCTACCCCGCTTTAGGGGAACCTCGAAAGCAAGCGGGTGCCCACCCCGCAGTGGTGTACCTTAAAACGGGAGCCTACCCCGTATCGCCACCGCCGAATCCCTGAGGGCCGCCGCGCTGCCCGCGGCGACCCGGAAACAAAGGCCGGCAACCTCTGCTTAGGGGCGGGGCCGGAGGTGACGCGGAAGTTGGCGCCGGCTGGAGCGGGGCTCCCAGGAGGGAAAGGGAGAGCCCCGCGTATCGCGTCTGCCCAACGAGCAAAGACCCAGGTGGGAGCCTACCCCGCGCTGGGCCGGACCGGGAGAGAAGCGTCGCCTCCTGACTCCCCAAGCGGGACTCCACCCTAGCGCCGGTGACCGAGACCGGCACCTTCTTTCCGGTGAGTGGGGCTCTGGCCGGGAGGGTGCTCAAAAGAAGGCTGAGGTGGCTGCTGACCGCGTGTGCGCTCCAACGAGGGCGCACCCTGGACAAAGAGCCGGCGAGGTTCCAACACGCCCCCCCCCCACTATTTCAGAGCCTGCAAGGCTCAGGGGGGGCATCAGTGTCCTTAAAGATTCCCCAGAGTCCAGAGGGACTCCGCCGACGGGGACAGTGTTTCCGAGCCCCGAGAGGCTCCAACGAGGCCTACATTGTTTTTATAAGAGCCCAGGGAGGCTCTAAACGTACGGGGGCATTTCTCTGGGTGAGAAGAGCGGCCCCACCTGCCAGAGGGTCGCTCCAACGTTTTGGGAGACTTCCTTCTTGTAGAGCCCAGAGGGGCTCAGGGGGCCACAAGTGTTGCGTATTTAGAGTCCAGGAGAGGCTCCAACACCTGCCATATTTGTTTAGGAAGGCACAGTGGTGCCCCAGCATCTCTCTAGTTGCCCAGCACTTAGTGGGCAACTGCAACGTTTAGGTTGTGGCCTCTGCGTTTTGGCTTGCGCAGCTTGCGCAGCCTTGCCCTGTCTCTACTGGACACAGGGCGTCCTAGCCCCGACAAGGCCAGTTGGCCTAGGGACTGCCACAGGTGGTGGCTTATGTGAGTTCTTGCGCAATTGTGTTCCTAACCTGCACCTCTGAATGTGTTTATGCGTCATGTGCTTTGCTTTACACCTCTGAATGTTATGCATCATGTGTTTATGTGCTTAGACCCCTACAGGTATTGTGATACTTAGGTGGTTGTTTTCTCCCTAGTACAGGTGGTGCTAGTGAGGCCCTGATTCCCTGCGCAATATTTTCCTAAGGTGGTTAGGGTTGCGTAGGTGGTACTTACCTGATATCAGTAGTTACTGGTTGTGTGCTACATATGTTATTTTATACTACAGTTTTATTTCCTATGTTCTAAGAGTGCTAATTCCGGACAGTGGTCCAGGTGGCCCTGTCCCCTGTATATATAATCCCTTGTAAATTCTGCCCGTGCCTGTTGGCACATTGTAGAGTGTGTGTTTTTATCTAATGTGTTGTGTATAATACAAAGGCTATTTTTATAGAATACCTTGTGTGGAGTTTCCTTTGTGGTGGGCCTTGGATGTTGTTGCTGGGTGCGCGCGCAAACGCTTTACACATCGCCTCAGAGATAAGCCTGACTGCTCGTGCCAAGCTACCAAGGGGGTGAGCAGGGGTTATCTTTGGCGTGTAACTCCCCAGCCCTGACTAGAGTGGTGGTTTCTGTCTGGCTTTGGCGCAAGCCCTAGCCAACCAGAAATCCCATTTCTAACATTGGTGATCAGCGGTGGGATTTGGACTTGCGTTTGCGCTGTACCGCAGCAGCAACTGGCCGCACTACAAAACTCTGCATTTAGATAAATCACATGGTATAGGGATTATTGTTTTAAGATTGTTTTTTGTCATTTCTTTGGAAATGTGTTTTTGTGCACTGTGAGTTAGGTGTCCCTAGCTCGGGAGGGTAGATCATCCCCCTTAGTGCATTTTGTGTTTCTGGATTCACCAGAGGGTGGGATCCAGTGGTGGCAGCGTAATAGTGTCCTGTACATTTGTCCCCCGCCCTGCGCCCAGAGTTGGTACCTGTGTCACGTGGTGGTCAGGTTGAGGAATCAGGGGTGGTAGAAACTGCCTTACCAGTCCGAGGGGAGGGTTGTGTGTGTGGATGAATGGTGTGTGGCACTAGGCAAGTGAGTGTGAGTTCTCTGGGTTAGAGAGCTTGCTGAATCTTTTTGTGAATTGTGTGCTCCTGTGTTAAACGCAGACCCCTAGGTTCCCTGTGTGATCTTTTCTCTAGAACGTCTGCCAGAATGGAGCCTGCTTTTGATCTCAGTGATCTAATTTATTACAGTAGGCAGGAGTTGGAAAGGTTCTGTAGAGAGAGAGGCATAGGGGTGAGAGAGTCAGACACTATGTGTGAACTTAGGGGCCACATGATCCAGTGGGTTAAGAGGCAAAGGGATCTTGAGCGCAGTACGGAAAGGGCCCAGGCCTCACACCTGGAGGGTGGCGGGTCTGTGGGGAGCCCTGAAGAGTCAGAAGAGGAGGTAGAGGATGACAATACCTGGACGCCAGTAGAGAGTGAGGACCCCATAGGTAGGGCGTCCCTTGCTGGGTCCAGCGTAGGAAGCAGCGCCTCATCCCTTTCCCTGTCCCCAGAGGAGTGGGAAGATAGGAGGAAAGAAAGGGAGCACCAGCTGGCGTTAGAGAAGCTCAGGTTAGAGCATGCTCAGGCTATGGCGCAGCTGGAGGCCAGGAAGCAACAGCGAGAGGCTGAGTGGGTCTTGGCGCGGGAGAGGGTAGAGGAGGCTGAGAGGGCCTCCACCAGAGGCAAAGTAGCTCTGGAGGGTAGACTATCCCCTGCGCGCAGTTTTAATTTTCTGGGCTCCCCAGGGAGGGTTGAGTCCAGTGGTAGTAGCGATGTAGATTCCAGTGTAGGAAATCCCAATCCCAGTTCCCCCAGTCTGGTACCTGTTCCCCAGGAGGAGGAGTTAAGGTTGAAATTCAGGGGCAGTAGGAAACTGTCTCACCAGACTTGGGAGGAGTTTGTGGATGGATGTGAGGATGCAATGTTTGATTGGATTTCCACAGCAAGTGATTTTGATATACTGTGTAATCTGGTTCTCAAAGAACACCTGCTCAGTTGTTGTGTGCCGGGGCTGCGCCAACACCTGTTGGGGTGTGGATTGTCTGAGCCATTTGACCTGGCGGAGGAAGCAGAGCGCTGGGAAAGGGCTAGGGGTTCTCTAGAGTCATTAGGGAGTGACTCCAAAAGTAGTGGGTCAGGTATCTTCCAGCCCAGCGTGGTGGAAGAGGCTCAGTGTAGCCCAGCTAGGTCCCAGGATAGCGAGGAGGGTGTAGGGGCTCACTGCCTGGCTCAGTGGAGCAGGAGTGAGAGGGTGACCGAGGGTCCCCTGACGTACGAAACCCTGCCTCAGGACTTGGATGGTTCCATGAGGGAACACCAAGTTGGGGACCTAGGCTGTCCTTTTAGCCCATTTGAGGGAGATCTCCTGGTGAGTAGAGGACCTGGAGCACCTGTAACCAGGGCTCCTGTGGTTCTAGAGTCTGGCAGTACCGCTCCGGTAGGGAGGGTACAGGAGTCCAGTGTGAGGAGTGCTTGGGGGATGAGTTTCCCAGTGGAAGAGCCTGTGGGTCAGGGACTACCCAGTTGGGCTAGGATCCCGTGTAGTGACCAGGGTGGCACCACTTCTGTTCTGGGGGATCTCCGCGCACTGTCAGGTGGACAGGGGATGGGAGATCAGCGCCAGACAGACAGTCGCTTGACGTATGTGTCCTTTGATAGCCTCAGGGGGATGGAGTGGAAATCCCCAGAAGTCCTGGAGTGCCAGGCAATTATTCCACCAAAGGTTCTAGGCCGGAGGTTGGGAGGCCAGGTTCAGGATCAGCCTGACCTGAAGGGTGGGACGTCTGTAATCAGCGTCCCGACCAGTTCTTCTTCCAGAGGTACCGCCCCAGTTGGTAGGGAGCAGGGTTCTGGAAGGGGGTGCAGAGGGTGGGAGAGTCCACCTCTGCCCCCGGTACAACCTGAGGGGTTAAACCCTGGGTTGGAATGGCGTTCTAGGTGTACCCCTCGCCAGAGGAGGAGGAACCCTAGGAGAAGAGGTAGGGGGAGGAGAGCCTTCCCTGAGACTCCTGGTCCGCCTGAGGGTGTAGACCCTAGGCTGGAGAACCAGTGGCAGTCTAGTCCTGTCTTTCAGAGAGGAAGAGTGGAGAATGGCCGCTATGTGCCAGGGGTTACTACCCCCCACTCTGTGGTTAGGCAAAGACCAGTGGCACCTGGGTGGCCTAGGGCCTGGTCTTGGCCGCGGACAGCTTGGGAGTACCAGTGGGGTAGCCCAGTTGGTCCAGACAGTGGTGTTAAAAAGAATTCCATGGGTTCACCGTGGCGTAGAACCGGAGGGTGTCCATGCAGTTGCGGGCCCGCGTCCGTGTTCTATCGCCCCAAGCAGGGAAGTCCATCACGGTGGTGATTGGTCTGCCCTGCGTTTTGGCTGGAAGGGGGTTGTGTTGGACTTGGCCCTTCTGGCAGGTTCACCCCTGAACTTTTTTCTTTTTACTGATGACTTGGTGTGGTGATTGTTTGGTTTCTGCGCACTTTCCCTGTGTCCCAGGGTAAAGTGCGTGCGTGCTCTGAGTGCATGTGGTGAGATAGGCCTGCCCTCCCATAGGAATGCATGGGGAATGTATGTGTCCCTAGTAGTTCCTGATGCGTGGGGTGTGCAGGCCCGAGTTTGGTATGTGCGGACTCGTGGGAGTGAATGCTGCGCGATGATGTGTGCGGCGTGCATGTACCTAGTGTGGAAGTGCCACTTCTAGAAGTGGGCACTTCTGTGTGCAGTGTGTCTGTCGCGTGATTGGCTGGTCATGTCATGTGACGGGCTAGGGATTCCCCAGAGTCAGGATGAGTCACCCAGTGGTGAATGGGGAGATCAGCAGCTAGATGGGTGGGAGGAGTACACCTGGGTCCTGAATAGGACAGGGTTTTCCACACACAATGCTGGCCCCGCCCCCTGCGGTGCGACTGACGACCCTAGCCCTGCCAATGAATAGAGTGAGGGGCTGAGCACATCAAGGGTGCTCCCCAACCAGCTGCGACTGGTTTTCCCCCTCACCCTGAACCCAGAACAAAGGGTTTGCCTGTATAAAAATGGGGCTGTGTCCCCACAGAAACTGTTCTTTGCCAGGATCTTACCTGAGGGGGGCTGCTGCTGCTGCTGGACCAGAGGACCGCTGTTAGAAATGGGATTTCTGGTTGGCTGAGGCTTGCGCCAAAGCCAGGCAGAAACCACCACTCTAGTCAGGGCTGGGGAGTTACACGCCAAAGATAACCCCTGCTCACCCCCTTGGTAGCTTGGCACGAGCAGACAGGCTTATCCCTGAGGCGATGTGTAAAGCGTTTGCGCGCGCACCCAGCAACAACACCCAAGGCCCACCACAAAGGAAACTCCACACAAGGTATTCTATAAAAATAGCCTTTGTATTATACACAACACATTAGATAAAAACACACACTCTACAATGTGCCAACAGGCACGGGCAGAATTTACAAGGGATTATATATACAGGGGACAGGGCCACATGGACCACTGTCAGGAATTAGCACTTAGAACATAGCACAAATCACCAATAGTAAACATAGGACATAACACAAAGTAACTGTAGAGCACAGCCAGTCTCTACTGGCGCACTTATGACCTCAGTGTCATCACACTAGCATCAGGTGTAAAACCTATCCTGCACCTATCACAGGGGCATAAATCACATTATGCAATTCTCGCAAGTCTAACGCCTTAGACCTAGCCCCCTAAGTACACCTACACTAGGGGCGTACACAACACAGGGAAGTACATTCTTCCTACCATCAACCTACGCAGGTAAAACAACCTCCTAGGCAGAACTAAACACATTTAGAGGTACAAGACACAGGGTGCGCCAAACATACTATACACAGTACATTTCCTAGCACCAAAAGCATGAACACAGGGTGCGCAAAACATACTACACCGTACATTTCCTAGCACCAAAATCGCATTATAGTCCAGGTTGCGCCAGAACCTAAACGTAGCAGCTGCCCACTACTTGCTGGGCAGCTGGGGACAAGGCAGGGCCTAAACGCTGCAGCTGGCACTAAGTGCTGCGCAGCTGTGGAAGTAAAATGAGGCATGGGCCCTCCAACGGTCCTTGATACACTGTCACAACGTTGGAGCCACCTAGGCTCTAGAAACAATATTGCCCCCTTGTTGGAGCCATCTGGCTCTGGAAATACATAGCCCCTCTGGAGCGCACCGGCTCCGTGATTAACTGGGGCCCCCAGAGCGTTGGAGCCCTCTGGCTCTAGACTACTGATGGCCCCGTGGGAGCCTCGTGGGCCCAAACCATAGATTGCCCAGAATAACGTGGGAGCGGCCCGCTGCAAGACGGGGCCGCTCGAAACTGGCAGTACCGCATCGTGCCTCAATCAGGCACCAACCAGAGGCCATACGGAGCATCCCCCCCAGCCCCTTCTTACTCACCGGGCTGTTCTCAGGGGGGACTCCTCTCCAGATGCAGCAGGCAGCAGGCGGGGCTCTCTCTTGCTCATGAGAGCCTCGCCGAGGATTCAGCTGCCACCACTCTCGCCGCAGGCTTCACCGGTGCAACGGGCGGGGCTCTCTCAACACCCTGGGAGCCCCTCTCGGCCCGCAACCACGCCTCCTTACTTCAGCTGGTCACCCGGGGCTCTCCCTCGCTCTCGGGAGCCCCGGGGGAAGACAACGGCTTCTTCCGCTTCCCGGCTCGCTGGCCGGAACTTCCCTCGCGCTGGGCCAAGCCCCGCCCACGTCTTGGCGCGGGCTGCCTGGCTTCCGGTTCTCCCGCGACTCGGGCCACAGCGGTGATTGAGGAGACAGTTACGTCGCGGGGTGGGCACCCGCGACGTGAGAAATATTTAGAAGGCGGCCATGACGTGGGGTGGGCACCCGCGATCATCACGGGCAAAGTCACGGGGTGGGCACCCGCATATACTTAACATAAAGCGGAGTAGGCTCCCGCTATTAATGACCAAAGAAGCGGGGTGGGCACCCGCGAAAGCAGCATCATGGGGGAATCCCTACGCTGGGGATTCCCTCTCTCTTGCTCGTTGTGCAGCGCCGTGCTGCGAGGCCCACGCGCTCCCAGGGCCCTTGGTAGGCTGTAACAAGCCTTGGCAAAGGGAAAAGTTCTAATCAGTCCTGGGCATTAGAAAAGGGAGCAAAGCAGCTCCCAGCCAAGGAAAAAGGTCCAGTAAGTCCATCTGGCATCCAGGGGCTGGGCAGGGCCCAGGGAGGCAAGCCTTCCCCTGGGCCCCAGCAGCAGCACGCCCCTGGTAGATTCGAGTTAGAACAAGAACATTTTGTAAGGGGACACAGCCCCTTTTTATACACCAAATCCCTTTGTTTGGGTTCAGGGTGAGGGGGAAAACCAGTCGCAGCTGGTTGGGGAGCACCCTTGATGTGCTCAGCCCCTCACTCTATTCACTGGCAGGGCTAGGGTCATCAGTCGCACCACAGGGGGCGGAGCCAGCAGTGTGTGGGGAAAACCCTGCCCTATTCAGGTCCAAGGTGCACTCCTCCCCAGCCATCAGCATGCTAATCTCACACTCACCACTGGGGCAGACCCAACCAGACTCCTGGAGCCAGGCTCACCAGCCAGCTCCAGCCAATCACACGCCAGACGCACTGCACACAGAAGTGCCCACTTCTAGAAGTGGCACTTCCACACTAGGTACATGCACGCCGCACACATCATCGCGCAGCATTCACTCCCACGAGTCCGCACATACCAAACTCGGGCCTGCACACCCCACACCTCAGGAACTACTAGGGACACATACATTCCCCATGCATTCCTATGGGAGGGCAGGCCTATCTCACCACATGCACTCCGAGCACGCACGCACTTTACCCTGGGACACAGGGAAAGTGCGCAGGAACCAAACAAATCACCACACCAAGTCACCAATAAAAAGCAAAAAGTTCAGGGGTGAACCTGCCAGAAGGGCCAAGTCCAACACAACCCCCTTCCAGCCAAAACGCAGGGCAGACCAATCACCACCGTGATGGTCTTCCCTGCTTGGGGCGATAGAACACGGACGCAGGCCCGCACTGCAGGGACACTCTCCGGTTCTACGCCATTCTCAATCAACATGGTTCCATCTGAAAAAAAAACAACCGCAAAGAACTCAGGCCCAACTAGGCTACCCCACTGGTACTACCTAGTTGTCCACGGCCAGGACCAGGCCCTAGGCCACCCAGATACCACTGGTCCTTGCCAAACCCAGAGTGGGGGGTAGTAACCCCTGGCATACAAGCCATTCTCCACTCTCCCTCTCAGTGTAGTTCCCAACTACCACTGATCCTTCAACCTAGGGTCCGCACCCTCAGGCTGACCAGAGGTCACGGGCAAGAATGCCCCACCCTACCTCTACTTCTGGGGTTCCGCACCCTCCCAGGGAAGCACCCACCAGAACACAACTCTCCCACCAGTTTAGGACCTCTCTCCACCAACTGGTCTACCACCTGGGATCCAAGGGGTCAGAGGCGAGGACTCCCTCCCTCTGCACCCCCTTCCACTGTAGAGCAGGGTCTCTTCACCTAAGATGAGCCCCACCTGCCCTCAGGACTACAGCTGCCCTTACGTCCAGATCCGGAAACACCGACTACTGGCTCCCCAACCGAGGGACGTACCCTTTGGTCAGATGCCTGGCGAACCAGGACTTAACGAGGGTGACCCATAACTAATGGGTCGTGTGACAGTCTGCCTGGCGCTGATCTCACGACCTCCTGTCCATCTGACAGTGCGTGCAGACCCCCCAGGACAGAAGTGGCGACACCACGGTCACTCAGTGGCGACACAGCCCTCCCGGCTGGTCCCTGACCTACTGGTTCCCACTGGGGAATCCCTCCCCCTCTCACCCCTCCCTCTGGACTTCCGCACCCTCCCAACTGGAGCGGTACCGCCAGACACCAGGACTACTGGAGCTCTGATTACAGACGCTCCACGTCCTCTAGACACTGGGAGATCCTCCTCAAGTGACCTATTGGTACAGCCTAGGCCCCCGACCTGATGTTCCCTACAGAAACCATCCAGGCCCTGACACTGGGTTTCGGGCACCTGGAGACACGCAGTCCCACCCACTCCTTCTCCGCAGAGACAGGCCGTGAGCCCCTACACCGAGACCTAGCTGGGCTACTCTGAACCTCTTCCACCACGCTGGGCTGGAAGACACCTCAGCCACTACTTTTGGAATCACTCCCCAATGCAAGCTCCCTATCCCAGAGAACTCACACCCAATCAACCAGCAAGCTCCTTATTTCAGAGAACTCACACCATTCATCCACACACACACCCCCCAGACTAGTAAGACAGTTTCTACCGCCCCTGATTTCTCAACCTGACCACCACGTGACACAGGTACTATTACTCTGGGAACTGGGAATGGGACATTCACATTCATCCAGCGCATTACACATTCATCCCCAAACCCCTCCCAAGACTGGTAAGACAGCTTCTACCGCCCCTGATTTCTCAACCTGACCACCACGTGACACAGGTACCACTACCCCGGGAACTGGGAATGGGAATACATGCACTGGACACACATCTGCTACCACCACTGGATCCCACCCTCTGGTGAATCCAGAAAACACAATGCACTAAGGGGGATGATCTACCCTCCCGAGCTAGGGACACCTAACTCACAGTGCACAAGAACACATTTCCAAAGAAATGACATTTAAAAGCAAACTTTAAAACAATAATCCCTATACCATGTGATTTGTCTAAATGCAGAGTTTTGTAGTGCGGCCAGTTGCTGCTGCGGTACAGCGCAAACGCAAGTCCAAATCCCACCGCTGATCACCAATGTTAGAAATGGCGATTTCTGGGTGGCTGAGGCTTGCGCCAAAGCCAGGCAGAAACCACCACTCTAGTCAGGGCTGGGGAGTTACACGCCAAAGATAACCCCTGCTCACCCCCTTGGTAGCTTGGCACGAGCAGACAGGCTTATCCCTGAGGCGATGTGTAAAGCGTTTGCGCGCGCACCCAGCAACAACACCCAAGGCCCACCACAAAGGAAACTCCACACAAGGTATTCTATAAAAATAGCCTTTGTATTATACACAACACATTAGATAAAAACACACACTCTACAATGTGCCAACAGGCACGGGCAGAATTTACAAGGGATTATATATACAGGGGACAGGGCCACATGGACCACTGTCAGGAATTAGCACTTAGAACATAGCACAAATCACCAATAGTAAACATAGGACATAACACAAAGTAACTGTAGAGCACAGCCAGTCTCTACTGGCGCACTTATGACCTCAGTGTCATCACACTAGCATCAGGTGTAAAACCTATCCTGCACCTATCACAGGGGCATAAATCACATTATGCAATTCTCGCAAGTCTAACGCCTTAGACCTAGCCCCCTAAGTACACCTACACTAGGGGCGTACACAACACAGGGAAGTACATTCTTCCTACCATCAACCTACGCAGGTAAAACAACCTCCTAGGCAGAACTAAACACATTTAGAGGTACAAGACACAGGGTGCGCCAAACATACTATACACAGTACATTTCCTAGCACCAAAAGCATGAACACAGGGTGCGCAAAACATACTACACCGTACATTTCCTAGCACCAAAATCGCATTATAGTCCAGGTTGCGCCAGAACCTAAACGTAGCAGCTGCCCACTACTTGCTGGGCAGCTGGGGACAAGGCAGGGCCTAAACGCTGCAGCTGGCACTAAGTGCTGCGCAGCTGTGGAAGTAAAATGAGGCATGGGCCCTCCAACGGTCCTTGATACACTGTCACAACGTTGGAGCCACCTAGGCTCTAGAAACAATATTGCCCCCTTGTTGGAGCCATCTGGCTCTGGAAATACATAGCCCCTCTGGAGCGCACCGGCTCCGTGATTAACTGGGGCCCCCAGAGCGTTGGAGCCCTCTGGCTCTAGACTACTGATGGCCCCGTGGGAGCCTCGTGGGCCCAAACCATAGATTGCCCAGAATAACGTGGGAGCGGCCCGCTGCAAGACGGGGCCGCTCGAAACTGGCAGTACCGCATCGTGCCTCAATCAGGCACCAACCAGAGGCCATACGGAGCATCCCCCCCAGCCCCTTCTTACTCACCGGGCTGTTCTCAGGGGGGACTCCTCTCCAGATGCAGCAGGCAGCAGGCGGGGCTCTCTCTTGCTCATGAGAGCCTCGCCGAGGATTCAGCTGCCACCACTCTCGCCGCAGGCTTCACCGGTGCAACGGGCGGGGCTCTCTCAACACCCTGGGAGCCCCTCTCGGCCCGCAACCACGCCTCCTTACTTCAGCTGGTCACCCGGGGCTCTCCCTCGCTCTCGGGAGCCCCGGGGGAAGACAACGGCTTCTTCCGCTTCCCGGCTCGCTGGCCGGAACTTCCCTCGCGCTGGGCCAAGCCCCGCCCACGTCTTGGCGCGGGCTGCCTGGCTTCCGGTTCTCCCGCGACTCGGGCCACAGCGGTGATTGAGGAGACAGTTACGTCGCGGGGTGGGCACCCGCGACGTGAGAAATATTTAGAAGGCGGCCATGACGTGGGGTGGGCACCCGCGATCATCACGGGCAAAGTCACGGGGTGGGCACCCGCATATACTTAACATAAAGCGGAGTAGGCTCCCGCTATTAATGACCAAAGAAGCGGGGTGGGCACCCGCGAAAGCAGCATCATGGGGGAATCCCTACGCTGGGGATTCCCTCTCTCTTGCTCGTTGTGCAGCGCCGTGCTGCGAGGCCCACGCGCTCCCAGGGCCCTTGGTAGGCTGTAACAAGCCTTGGCAAAGGGAAAAGTTCTAATCAGTCCTGGGCATTAGAAAAGGGAGCAAAGCAGCTCCCAGCCAAGGAAAAAGGTCCAGTAAGTCCATCTGGCATCCAGGGGCTGGGCAGGGCCCAGGGAGGCAAGCCTTCCCCTGGGCCCCAGCAGCAGCACGCCCCTGGTAGATTCGAGTTAGAACAAGAACATTTTGTAAGGGGACACAGCCCCTTTTTATACACCAAATCCCTTTGTTTGGGTTCAGGGTGAGGGGGAAAACCAGTCGCAGCTGGTTGGGGAGCACCCTTGATGTGCTCAGCCCCTCACTCTATTCACTGGCAGGGCTAGGGTCATCAGTCGCACCACAGGGGGCGGAGCCAGCAGTGTGTGGGGAAAACCCTGCCCTATTCAGGTCCAAGGTGCACTCCTCCCCAGCCATCAGCATGCTAATCTCACACTCACCACTGGGGCAGACCCAACCAGACTCCTGGAGCCAGGCTCACCAGCCAGCTCCAGCCAATCACACGCCAGACGCACTGCACACAGAAGTGCCCACTTCTAGAAGTGGCACTTCCACACTAGGTACATGCACGCCGCACACATCATCGCGCAGCATTCACTCCCACGAGTCCGCACATACCAAACTCGGGCCTGCACACCCCACACCTCAGGAACTACTAGGGACACATACATTCCCCATGCATTCCTATGGGAGGGCAGGCCTATCTCACCACATGCACTCAGAGCACGCACGCACTTTACCCTGGGACACAGGGAAAGTGCGCAGGAACCAAACAAATCACCACACCAAGTCACCAATAAAAAGCAAAAAGTTCAGGGGTGAACCTGCCAGAAGGGCCAAGTCCAACAACCGCCACTTGGATTACCTCCCTGCCTGGAGGCCCAGTGAGCTGGCTCTGGGTCCAGCCTTGCCCCCCACCCCTGCCCTGCTTCATGCAGGGAAGAACTTTGCTGGACTTTGTGGTAATTTGCCCCAAAGCGCTGGGAGCGCTTTATTGTGTCCCTCAAGCGCCTGGAAGCGCTTTTATTTGCCGTTTAGCGCCAGGAGCGCTTTATTGCTGGACCCTTTTGCTTGTAGCGCCTGGGAGCGCTGGGATTTACTGCATAGCGCTAGGAGCGCTTCATTTTGAGGCCCGAGCGCTGCCAGCGCGCTCCGGTGTCGCCCCGTCACAACCGAGGGAATCCCCGGCGTAGGGATTCCCCCCTGGGGCATCGGATTGAGCGGGAGCCCACCCCGCGTTTTGCCGGTCCAGCGGGAGCCTACCCCGCTTTAGGGGAACCTCGAAAGCAAGCGGGTGCCCACCCCGCAGTGGTGTACCTTAAAACGGGAGCCTACCCCGTATCGCCACCGCCGAATCCCTGAGGGCCGCCGCGCTGCCCGCGGCGACCCGGAAACAAAGGCCGGCAACCTCTGCTTAGGGGCGGGGCCGGAGGTGACGCGGAAGTTGGCGCCGGCTGGAGCGGGGCTCCCAGGAGGGAAAGGGAGAGCCCCGCGTATCGCGTCTGCCCAACGAGCAAAGACCCAGGTGGGAGCCTACCCCGCGCTGGGCCGGACCGGGAGAGAAGCGTCGCCTCCTGACTCCCCAAGCGGGACTCCACCCTAGCGCCGGTGACCGAGACCGGCACCTTCTTTCCGGTGAGTGGGGCTCTGGCCGGGAGGGTGCTCAAAAGAAGGCTGAGGTGGCTGCTGACCGCGTGTGCGCTCCAACGAGGGCGCACCCTGGACAAAGAGCCGGCGAGGTTCCAACACGCCCCCCCCCACTATTTCAGAGCCTGCAAGGCTCAGGGGGGGCATCAGTGTCCTTAAAGATTCCCCAGAGTCCAGAGGGACTCCGCCGACGGGGACAGTGTTTCCGAGCCCCGAGAGGCTCCAACGAGGCCTACATTGTTTTTATAAGAGCCCAGGGAGGCTCTAAACGTACGGGGGCATTTCTCTGGGTGAGAAGAGCGGCCCCACCTGCCAGAGGGTAGCTCCAACGTTTTGGGAGACTTCCTTCTTGTAGAGCCCAGAGGGGCTCAGGGGGCCACAAGTGTTGCGTATTTAGAGTCCAGGAGAGGCTCCAACACCTGCCATATTTGTTTAGGAAGGCACAGTGGTGCCCCAGCATCTCTCTAGTTGCCCAGCACTTAGTGGGCAACTGCAACGTTTAGGTTGTGGCCTCTGCGTTTTGGCTTGCGCAGCTTGCGCAGCCTTGCCCTGTCTCTACTGGACACAGGGCGTCCTAGCCCCGACAAGGCCAGTTGGCCTAGGGACTGCCACAGGTGGTGGCTTATGTGAGTTCTTGCGCAATTGTGTTCCTAACCTGCACCTCTGAATGTGTTTATGCGTCATGTGCTTTGCTTTACACCTCTGAATGTTATGCATCATGTGTTTATGTGCTTAGACCCCTACAGGTATTGTGATACTTAGGTGGTTGTTTTCTCCCTAGTACAGGTGGTGCTAGTGAGGCCCTGATTCCCTGCGCAATATTTTCCTAAGGTGGTTAGGGTTGCGTAGGTGGTACTTACCTGATATCAGTAGTTACTGGTTGTGTGCTACATATGTTATTTTATACTACAGTTTTATTTCCTATGTTCTAAGAGTGCTAATTCCGGACAGTGGTCCAGGTGGCCCTGTCCCCTGTATATATAATCCCTTGTAAATTCTGCCCGTGCCTGTTGGCACATTGTAGAGTGTGTGTTTTTATCTAATGTGTTGTGTATAATACAAAGGCTATTTTTATAGAATACCTTGTGTGGAGTTTCCTTTGTGGTGGGCCTTGGATGTTGTTGCTGGGTGCGCGCGCAAACGCTTTACACATCGCCTCAGAGATAAGCCTGACTGCTCGTGCCAAGCTACCAAGGGGGTGAGCAGGGGTTATCTTTGGCGTGTAACTCCCCAGCCCTGACTAGAGTGGTGGTTTCTGTCTGGCTTTGGCGCAAGCCCTAGCCAACCAGAAATCCCATTTCTAACAGTTCCTTATTCATAGGCTCACTCCAATAATTTGCATATCAGCTGACACTCATTTGAATTCTCCAATGAGCTTCTTTCACCTTTTCCTAACGCCTGCTGGGACTTGTAGTGTCAGCCGCCGCCTCTTGCTCAAATGAGATTAGGTAAGTGTATAGTCCTTCGGTGCTGATTGCGCCGTGATGTGCCGCTGGTGTCCATATTAAATTCAGTTCCCCACAGATGGCGACGACATGTATTGCGCGCCGTGGCCCCCTTTGTCAATCCTGGGGTGGTGCTACCTTCCTACGCCTGAGCAGGCGCGACACTATTCCGATACGTGTGCTCTGCACTTGAAGGTGCACTCTGTGAACTGCAATCTGTTCGTTAGGGCAAAGCCAGCAATTCAACCTCGAGTGTTCGCCTGACGCGTTTCGGATGGTTCCTTATTCATAGGCTCACTCCAATAATTTGCAGCTGACACTCATTTGAATTCTCCAATGAGCTTCTTTCACCTTTTCCCAACGCCTGCTGGGACTTGTAGTGTCAGCCGCCGCCTCTTGCTCAAATGAGATTAGGTAAGTGTATAGTCCTTCGGTGCTGATTGCGCCGTGATGTGCCGCTGGTGTCCATATTAAATTCAGTTCCCCACAGATGGCGACGACATGTATTGCGCGCCGTGGCCCCCTTTGGCAATCCTGGGGTGGTGCTACCTTCCTACGCCTGAGCAGGCGCGACAATATTCCGATACGTGTGCTCTGCACTTGAAGGTGCACTCTGTAAACTGCAATCTGTTCGTTAGGGCAAAGCCAGCACTTCAACCTCGAGTGTTCGCCTGACGCGTTTCGGATGGTTCCTTATTCATAGGCTCACTCCAATAATTTTCATATCAGCTGACACTCATTTGAATTCTCCAATGAGCTTCTTTCACCTTTTCCCAACGCCTGCTGGGACTTGTAGTGTCAGCCGCCGCCTCTTGCTCAAATGAGATTAGGTAAGTGTATAGTCCTTCGGTGCTGATTGCGCCGTGATGTGCCGCTGGTGTCCATATTAAATTCAGTTCCCCACAGATGGCGACAACATGTATTGCGCGCCGTGGCCCCCTTTGGCAATCCTGGGGTGGTGCTACCTTCCTACGCCTGAGCAGGCGCGACAATATTCCGATACGTGTGCTCTGCACTTGAAGGTGCACTCTGTGAACTGCAATCTGTTCGTTAGGGCAAAGCCAGCACTTCAACCTCGAGTGTTCGCCTGACGCGTTTCGGATGGTTCCTTATTCATAGGCTCACTCCAATAATTTGCATATCAGCTGACACTCATTTGAATTCTCCAATGAGCTTCTTTCACCTTTTCCCAACGCCTGCTGGGACTTGTAGTGTCAGCCGCCGCCTCTTGCTCAAATGAGATTAGGTAAGTGTATAGTCCTTCGGTGCTGATTGCGCCGTGATGTGCCGCTGGTGTCCATATTAAATTCAGTTCCCACCAGATGGCGACGACATGTATTGCGCGCCGTGGCCCCCTTTGGCAATCCTGGGGTGGTGCTACCTTCCTACGCCTGAGCAGGCGCGACAATATTCCGATACGTGTGCTCTGCACTTGAAGGTGCACTCTGTGAACTGCAATCTGTTCGTTAGGGCAAAGCCAGCACTTCAACCTCGAGTGTTCGCCTGACGCGTTTCGGATGGTTCCTTATTCATAGGCTCACTCCAATAATTTGCATATCAGCTGACACTCATTTGAATTCTCCAATGAGCTTCTTTCACCTTTTCCTAACGCCTGCTGGGACTTGTAGTGTCAGCCGCCACCTCTTGCTCAAATGAGATTAGGTAAGTGTATAGTCCTTCGGTGCTGATTGCGCCGTGATGTGCCGCTGGTGTCCATATTAAATTCAGTTCCCCACAGATGGCGACGACATGTATTGCATGCCGTGGCCCCCTTTGGCAATCCTGGTGTGGTGCTACCTTCCTACGCCTGAGCATGCGCGACAATATTCCGATACGTGTGCTCTGCACTTGAAGGTGCACTCTGTGAACTGCAATCTGTTCGTTAGGGCAAAGCCAGCACTTCAACCTCGAGTGTTCGCCTGTCGCGTTTCGGATGGTTCCTTATTCATAGGCTCACTCCAATAATTTGCATATCAGCTGACACTCATTTGAATTCTCCAATGAGCTTCTTTCACCTTTTCCCAACGCCTGCTGGGACTTGTAGTGTCAGCCGCCGCCTCTTGCTCAAATGAGATTAGGTAAGTGTATAGTCCTTCGGTGCTGATTGCGCCGTGATGTGTCGCTGGTGTCCATATTAAATTCAGTTCCCCACAGATGGCGACAACATGTATTGCGCGCCGTGGCCCCCTTTGGCAATCCTGGGGTGGTGCTACCTTCCTACGCCTGAGCAGGCGCGACAATATTCCGATACGTGTGCTCTGCACTTGAAGGTGCACTCTGTGAACTGCAATCTGTTCGTTAGGGCAAAGCCAGCACTTCAACCTCGAGTGTTCGCCTGACGCTCTTTCGGATGGTTCCTTATTCATAGGCTCACTCCAATAATTTGCATATCAGCTGACACGCATTTGAATTCTCCAATGAGCTTCTTTCACCTTTTCCCAACGCCTGCTGGGACTTGTAGTGTCAGCCGCCGCCTCTTGCTCAAATGAGATTAGGTAAGTGTATAGTCCTTCGGTGCTGATTGCGCCGTGATGTGCCGCTGGTGTCCATATTAAATTCAGTTCCCCACAGATGGCGACGACATGTATTGCGCGCCGTGGCCCCCTTTGGCAATCCTGGGGTGGTGCTACCTTCCTACGCCTGAGCAGGCGCGACAATATTCCGACACGTGTGCTCGGCACTTGAAGGTGCACTCTGTGAACTGCAATCTGTTCGTTAGGGCAAAGCCAGCACTTCAACCTCGAGTGTTCGCCTGACGCGTTTCGGATGGTTCCTTATTCATAGGCTCACTCCAATAATTTGCATATCAGCTGACACTCATTTGAATTCTCCAATGAGCTTCTTTCACCTTTTCCCAACGCCTGCTGGGACTTGTAGTGTCAGCCGCCGCCTCTTGCTCAAATGAGATTAGGTAAGTGTATAGTCCTTCGGTGCTGATTGCGCCGTGATGTGCCGCTGGTGTCCATATTAAATTCAGTTCCCCACAGATGGCGACGACATGTATTGCGCGCCGTGGCCCCCTTTGGCAATCCTGGGATGGTGCTACCTTCCTACGCCTGAGCAGGCGCGACAATATTCCGATACGTGTGCTCTGCACTTGAAGGTGCACTCTGTGAACTGCAATCTGTTCGTTAGGGCAAAGCCAGCACTTCAACCTCGAGTGTTCGCCTGACGCGTTTATTCATAGGCTCACTCCAATAATTTGAATATCAGCTGACACTCATTTGAATTCTCCAATGAGCTTCTTTCACCTTTTCCCAACGCCTGCTGGGACTTGTAGTGTCAGCCGCCGCCTCTTGCTCAAATGAGATTAGGTAAGTGTATAGTCCTTCGGTGCTGATTGCGCCGTGATGTGCCGCTGGTGTCCATATTAAATTCAGTTCCCCACAGATGGCGACGACATGTATTGCGCGCCGTGGCCCCCTTTGGCAATCCTGGGGTGGTGCTACCTTCCTACGCCTGAGCAGGCGCGACAATATTCCGATACGTGTGCTCTGCACTTGAAGGAGCACTCTGTGAACTGCAATCTGTTCGTTAGGGCAAAGCAAGCACTTCAACCTCGAGTGTTCGCCTGACGCGTTTCGGATGGTTCCTTATTCATAGGCTCACTCCAATAATTTGCATATCAGCTGACACTCATTTGAATTCTCCAATGAGCTTCTTTCACCTTTTCCCAACGCCTGCTGGGACTTGTAGTGTCAGCCGCCGCCTCTTGCTCAAATGAGATTAGGTAAGTGTATAGTCCTTCGGTGCTGATTGCGCCGTGATGTGCCGCTGGTGTCCATATTAAATTCAGTTCCCCACAGATGGCGACGACATGTATTGCGCGCCGTGGCCCCCTTTGGCAATCCTGGGGTGGTGCTACCTTCCTACGCCTGAGCAGGCGCGACAATATTCCGATACGTGTGCTCTGCACTTGAAGGTGCACTCTGTGAACTGCAATCTGTTCGTTAGGGCAAAGCCAGCACTTCAACCTCGAGTGTTCGCCTGACGCGTTTCGGATGGTTCCTTATTCATAGGCTCACTCCAATAATTTGCATATCAGCTGACACTCATTTGAATTCTCCAATGAGCTTCTTTCACCTTTTCCCAACGCCTGCTGGGACTTGTAGTGTCAGCCGCCGCCTCTTGCTCAAATGAGATTAGGTAAGTGTATAGTCCTTCGGTGCTGATTGCGCCGTGATGTGCCGCTGGTGTCCATATTAAAATCAGTTCCCCACCGATGGCGACGACATGTATTGCGCGCCGTGGCCCCCTTTGGCAATCCTGGGGTGGTGCTACCTTCCTACGCCTGAGCAGGCGCGACAATATTCCGATACGTGTGCTCTGCACTTGAAGGTGCACTCTGTGAACTGCAATCTGTATGTTAGGGCAAAGCCAGCACTTCAACCTCGAGTGTTCGCCTGACGCGTTTCGGATGGTTCCTTATTCATAGGCTCACTCCAATAATTTGCATATCAGCTGACCCTCATTTGAATTCTCCAATGAGCTTCTTTCACCTTTTCCCAACGCCTGCTGGGACTTGTAGTGTCAGCCGCCGCCTCTTGCTCAAATGAGATTAGGTAAGTGTATAGTCCTTCGGTGCTGATTGCGCCGTGATGTGCCGCTGGTGTCCATATTAAATTCAGTTCCCCACAGATGGCGACGACATGTATTGCGCGCCGTGGCCCCCTTTGGCAATCCTGGGGTGGTGCTACCTTCCTACGCCTGAGCAGGCGCGACAATATTCCGACACGTGTGCTCTGCACTTGAAGGTGCACTCTGTGAACTGCAATCTGTTCGTTAGGGCAAAGCCAGCACTTCAACCTCGAGTGTTCGCCTGACGCGTTTCGGATGGTTCCTTATTCATAGGCTCACTAAAATAATTTGCATATCAGCTGACACTCATTTGAATTCTCCAATGAGCTTCTTCCACCTTTTCCCAACGCCTGCTGGGACTTGTAGTGTCAGCCGCCGCCTCTTGCTCAAATGAGATTAGGTAAGTGTATAGTCCTTCGGTGCTGATTGCGCCGTGATGTGCCGCTGGTTTCCATATTAAATTCAGTTCCCCACAGATGGCGACGACATGTATTGCGCGCCGTGGCCCCCTTTGGCAATCCTGGGGTGGTGCTACCTTCCTACGCCTGAGCAGGCGCGACAATATTCCGATACGTGTGCTCTGCACTTGAAGGTGCACTCTGTGAACTGCAATCTGTTTCTTAGGGCAAAGCCAGCACTTCAACCTCGAGTGTTCGCCTGACGCGTTTCCCCAGTATATCCGGAAGAAAAACGAAGCCTTGTGCGGTTAAATAAATCCTTTATTCCTCAGTCAGCCATTCGCCAAACGCGTTTCGAGTGCATGGCACCCTTGTTCACTGACGCTGAGTAAAGTTTTTTACGGCCATTTAACTTTGCTTTACACGTGACCATACAACTACAAAATGAGTGTATAAGGAAACAGACTCGTAGTTTTTAGAATACATATGCAATAGTATGCGGTTGGCAACATGAATCACAGTCCTATGTCATTAACATTAAACTAAAATAGTAAATCGTGACCGGCAGTGATTTCACTATTATAAACATTGTTTGATTATCTATTATAGATTATAGATTGTGAATAATGCCCAACTTGGCTTTCTTTATCAAACCATATTATTATCAAACAATGTTTTTAAAGAATTTCTTGAATTTCTTCAAGCCCCAGTGGGCTGTATTGCCAATACAATGCATGAATTTATAAACAAATTAAGTCAATTAATATGGTGAAAGCTTTTCGTAAAAGAAAATTTGTTAGGAACAGATTATTCAAAACTGATTATTAAAGGTGCGTATACATATCCTCTTCAACATTCAAACCATCTGGCTGTTTAGAATTTAATTCAATTATGTAACGTGACTCCAATCTTCTTAGTTGTTTTTCCCTGTTACCTCCCCTAGGATTTTTTTCAACGGCATCTATCACAAAATATGTTAGGCCATCAGGTCGCTTATTATGGAATTTCTCAAAGTTTTGTGCGACAGGATATGATCTGTCGCCGTTCTTTATTGCTCTCAAGTGTTGAAGCACTCTCTTATGTACTTCTAAGATTGTGCTGCCCACGTACCTCAAGCCACAAGGGCATTGAAGCACGTAGACAGCATAATCAGTTTTACATGAGAATTTTCCTTTAACCATCCGCAGTTGTTTGTTTAAACCTGATGCATATTTATCCGTGTTGACACCATATGTGCATGCTTTGCACTTGGTGCATTTTACAAATCCTTGCTTCTTCGTTAACCAAGTTGTTTTTGGTTTGGATTTTTTAAAATTGTTTCTAACCAGGGTTTGTTTAAACGATTTTGCTTTGCGAAATGTAATCTGCGGCCTGCGAGGGAGAACTTTTCCAAGGATTGGGTCATTCTTAATCACATGCCAGTGTTTGTTTAAAATGCCTCTTAGTTTAATGTGCTGTGTACTGTAAGTTGTAATGAATCTACCTGGTTGGGTTAAAGACATTTTCTTAATTTTCCCTTGATCCTGTTCTTTTTTATCAAATAGAATGTTTTCTCTTTTCCTTCTCTGAACTTTATGGATTGCACTGTCTATCCAATCATCCGGGTAACCTCTTTCCTGGAATCTCTCTTTTAGTACTGTTAGTTCTTCCTCTATTACCTGATCTTTGCTGCAGTTGCGTTTTGTGCGTATGCATTCACCATATGGAATGCTCTTTTTAAGATTTATGGGGTGGAAACTCTTTGCATGTAAGATAGTATTACTGGAGGTAGGTTTTCGGTATAACTTAGTTTCTAACTTACCACCTTCGATATACACTGTCAGATCCAGAAAATTAATTTTGGTCTTGCTCATTTCACTTGTGAATTTCAAGTTGAGGTCATTATTTTGTAAACTGTTGATAAATGCCCTTGCCTCCTCTTCTGTACCTTTCCATATGACTAACAAGTCGTCGATAAACCTACTCCAATGCAAAATGTTATTCTCCCATTGTTGTTGGTACTGCGACCTGACCACCTGCTCCTCCCACCAGCCCATATGCAAATTAGCATAGCTGGGGGCGAAGCAGGTGCCCATCGCAGTACCGCACACTTGGTGGAACAGTTCATTATTGAACATAAAGTAATTATTTGTCAGGCATCTCTCAATCATTGACAAGAGCATTTGAGTGTGAGCCCACATTGTAATGGGTCTTGAACCTAAAAAATATTTGACAGCCTTTATCCCGTCGGTGTGTCTTATACTCGTGTAGAGTGTTGACACATCAATTGTTATTAAAAGATAATCGTCTTCCCATGGTAGGTCATAGATACCCCTCAAAAAGTCCCCTGTATCCTGAATATAGGAAGGTAGAGTTTGAACTAGGGGATTGATGAAGGAATCTACATATTTTGAAGTATTCTCCAGGGCGCTGCCTATTGCCGAAATAATTGGGCTCCCTGGCGGTTCTTGAATGTCTTTGTGAACCTTGGGAATTAGGTAAAAAACTGCCGTTATTGGATGATCAATTTTTAGGAAATTATACTCATCATGGTTGAGTAAACCCTGGTCAAACCAATGTTTCAATTGCACATTATACTCATCATTGCTGGTAAGCATAACTTTTTCATCCACTCGTACATAACATTTTTTGTTGTTGAGTTGTTTGTACGCTTCAATCAGATATTTCTGTTTGTCCCATAGGACAATATTGCCCCCTTTGTCATATATATACACACACACACACACACACACACACACACATATATAATATATATATAATATATAGATATAGATAATATAGATATATATCTATATTAATATTTATAAATATATCATGTGATCAAGGCCTGCACTGGGCCGAAACGCGTCATGGAGGAATTGTTGTGAGAAAATAAATCAAATAATTGCACGCAAGTTGGGTCTACGCTTGTTTTTTTCTCCCCCGAGGAGACTGTTGGAGGATTCTCGAAATATATAGATATATCTATCTATATATCGATGCGCCCAGCAAACTCCACGTTGCTGCATAGAGACGGACCACTCGATGATTCCAAAAGAAAGACTCTCATATAATTTGTTAGATAATATGGATCACAAGTATATAGACATCAACAGTGTAACATAAATAAAACATACAGTAAATAGATTATGAGATATATATATACACACAATTGTTAAATATATAAAAAGGCCTTATGGTTGATTCAGCTGATCGTACACTCATGTACACTCATGTTCATGTAATATAAAACCCTCATTCTCAGTAGCTACTCATAGCTCTGCTCCTAACTTCAAGGTGAACTTAAAAATATTGTTGATCTGTAATACCTCGAATACACTACACATGATAACCGGTCTACCAACATCATCTGAGTGTACTCTTTCTCATTTTATAAAGTGCTTTCATATTATTATTGCAGAAATGGTGTAAAGTCCAAAAAAGTGCTATAAAGCGTTTAGTGCTTAGAAAGTGCAACTACGTCATATACATATATCTGTTCATCATGAAGCCACATGTTGATGATATTATTACATTTCCACACGAAAAATCGTTTCATACTTCATACACGTACGCTTTTCTTTATGTTCTCTGTTTGTCAAAATAGGTACATGTTTGCTTGCCATGTAATGGTTAATCCATAATTTTGCCAAAGTGTCTAGGTGCCTGTGCAAAGTTACAAATAAGTAATCATCATATTGAATCAAGGTGTTTGGAGAATATTGAACAAGTACTATAGATTATACCAATCAATTTCAGTTTGTATTTGTACAATATTATTCTTCATTGAGAGCTAAAACAGATATTTACTGAGTAGACTTGGAGATCATCAACAGATCTCATATTGGACTACAGGAAGTTGTACATGTCTTCACTCATATTGAAACCTTTTTGCATTTTAGTGTCTAATTCGATGATAAATTCAGATTCTAACTGCCTCAACAGTTTCTCCCTGTTACCTCCTCTTCTCAAAGTGGGGACCACTCCAATCACAAAATATTTGAGATCACTTAGGTTATTCTGATGAACAAGTTTAAAATGCCTGGCCACAGGGTAACTGGAATCTGAGTTTACAATGGCCTGAATATGTTGCAGCATCCTATCGAAGACTTGTAGCTTAGTGCTACCTATGTACTTCAGTCCACAGGAGCATATTAGTACATGCACTGCGAACTCACTCCTACACGTCTAGTGCCCTTTGATTTTAACTGGTTTGGTACAAAATGCAGTAGTGTAACTCTGCATATTTATTCCAAATTTACAAGCTCTGCAACTGTTGCATTCAAAAAACCATTTTTGGTGACAACCAATTTTGGGCGGAGCTGACTTTGTGGCTACTCCTTACTAGCAAATCCCTCATTGATGGTGCACGTCTAAATGTCAACAAGGGTTTATCAGGGAGCATTTGATCCAGTTAATACTATGGGCCACTGTGTGTTGAAAATTTTCCTTATTTGTTTTTCCTGTTTACTAAAGGCTGTAATAAGTCTGATCTCATGCGGTTCATCACTTACGTTGGGTTGCGTTATGCTATTCAGTTCTCTTAAAGTGCTCTCTTTAAATAGCACACTCTCTCTGGGGTTGGCAGTGGCTTTGTTTCTGGCCTTATGTAAATCTTTGCTATTTTACCAAGTGCAATAAATCTATCTGTTGCCTCACATTGGCATCATTCCAGAGTAATATCAGAACTGCATATTCCACGAATTCTTAAGTATTTGCCATAGGGTGTACTTCAAATTAAATGTCTGGGATGTGCACTTTTCACATGGAGGATTGAGTTACCCGCTGTGGCTTTCCTGTGTAGTTTAGTTTCTACTCTTCCTTGTTCTACATATACATCCAGGAATTCAATCGATTGATTGCTTATCTGAGCTGTAAAGAATAGATTTAAAGCATTATCATTGATTCTTTCAACTAAAGCTTTAGCACTGTCTTCCGTACCCCTCCAAACAATAAAAACATCGTCAATAAATCGCAACAATTTAATCACATGTGTTTCCCACATTTGACTCAATTCAGTCCTGAGGACCTGCGCCTCCCACCAACCCACGTGTAAACACGCGTAGCTAGGGGAACCGCAGGCCCCCATCGCTATTCCCCTCAATTGTTGGAAGACTTCTTTTTTAAACAGAAAAGAGTTTAAGCATTGCTTAATCATTTCCACCAGCATTTTGTTGTGCTCATATAGGCCTATCGGTCTTCTGCTGAGAAAATGTTCCACTGCTTTCAAACCATCAAAATGGTTGATACTCATGTATAGCGACGTAATGTCCATGGTTATTAGTAATAACTCATTGTCCCAGCTCATGTTATGTATTTTTCTGAGAAAGTCCCTAGTGTCTCTGATGTGCAATGGTAACACAGACACTAAGGGCCATATGTAGGAAGCCCAAAACCGGTCGGTAACGGCCGATTTTCGGTAAAAATCACGTTACCGACCGGTATTCAGGCTTTTGGTATGTAGGGGGGACATTTCAGGATTCGGTAATTTACCGAATCGGTAAAATTACCGATTCGGTAATTTTACCGATTCGGTAAATACCGAATCCTGAAATCAGATGTAGGGGGAGTGTGTGGGTGTAGTGTGGATTCGTTATTTACCACCAACTAAAAGTTGGTGGTAAATGACGAATGTCTTAGAAAAAACATTATTTGGCCCTTAGAAGTGTGCAATGTGGCAGACATACATGCCCTTAGGGCATGTATGTGTGCCACATGTGCACACATGCAGGAATCAGGGGTGCAACAGGGTGTCACTGTGACACCCTGCCACCCTTGATTGTGCTCCCCCCATTACCGAATCGGTATTTACCGATTCCGTAATGGTAACTGGCTTCCCATTGATTCCTATGGGCCTCCTGGCCCATGGGAATCAATGGGAAGCCAGTTACCATTACCGAATCGGTAAATACCGATTCTTAATTACCGACCAATACCGAATCGGTAATTTTTACCGACTAATTACCTACATAGCATTTACCACTTCATAAATACCGAATCTGTAAAATTCGGTATTTATGAAGTGGTAAATGGTAGGCTACCTACATAAGGCCCTAAATCTTGTAAAAAATAATCCACGTATTTGAAGATGGGTTCAAATAAACTGTTTTTGGCAGGGATGATAGGTCGTCCTGGAAACGGCACAGTCCCTCTGTGGACCTTAGGGATGAACTAGAGCACCGGTGTCACAGGGAGCTCCCTTTTGAGGAAATTCATTTCCTCCTTTGTTAGCAGACCTTTTTGTTTCCATTGCGTCAACTCATTGCCGACAATTTGTTTTATTTTACGTAAATCCTGAACATTAACTTTCCTATAGCATGCTTGGTCCTCCAAGTGTCTCTGTGCTTTTTTTTATGATTATTGAAGTTAACAACATGATTGAGCTTTTTTAATTCCTCTGTGACCCGGTCATTAAATACGTCAATTGCATCCCTAGGCATAATAGGGACAAAGGTTGATGTTGGTTTGAATGGACTTTTAGCAGCTCCCATGATGTTGATGCCAGCTTCCTTCATGATATCTTGAGTGGACATGCTCTGTTCATCATTATCGGTTTCCAGTGATCGAATTGTTGTTAATGTAGCCACATCTGCGGCTTGCAACACACCATGGATTTCAGTATCATCCTGCATTAGATCATAGGATGGAGGATTTAAAGCGTTTTTGAGTTTGAAATCTTTCATTAACTTTAGCTTCCTGATGAATTAATATACATCAACCCTGGATTGTTTGTATTTAAAATTGCTTTCAGGGCAGTAAATTAATCCTAAGGCAAGTATCTGTGGTCCTGCACTTGTCAATTCCATGTCGGTGAGATTGATCACTGTGTTCTCGCAGGATGTTCCTACCGTCTCCATTTTCTGGCAAGTGTCCCTTTGTTTGTGCTGCTTGTTTCATTTCCTCCTCTCCCTTCTTCTTTGGTTTCTGCCACTCCTTGTTGAGTTTGGGGGTTCCGAGGGCGCAGGGTTTGTCTTCGGTCCTGTCTCTTAAAAGATTTAACTCTTCTGCAAGCATAAAGTTTGTTGTCACAATCGCCCTGTCACCCCGTGACACGTCATTGTTGTCATCTAAATCTGTGCTGCTCTGAATGGAACTTAAATCTGAGGTGGAAATGCCATCATTTGTGCTAGCAATACCCACTGTCTGATTGCTTGCCTTTACGGCGTTGGTTAAATGTTGTTGTTCCACTGTGTCGAATTTCTTGGAAAATGTGAACACATGTCCAGACTCATAATCATTTTTGTCCCTTGTGAACATATATATATATATATATTCACCCTGAAAAAAACGAAGGTTAAAGTGACCTTGTAGTCAGACCCCCCAGGATATTGCGGCATAGATTTGCAAATTTTGCAGCACATAAATGGAAATTTTGCCACACAAAAATTTGACATTTGCAACACACCATGGATTTCAGTATCATCCTATGATCTAATATCATAGGATGGAGGATTTAAAGCGTTTTTGAGTTTGAAATCGTTCATTAACTTTAGCTTCTGGATGAATTAATATACATCAACCCTGGATTGTTTGTATTTAAAATTGCTTTCAGGGCAGTAAGTTAATCCTAAGGCAAGTATCTGTGGTCACACAAGTTTATATAAAAAAATAGCCTTTGTATTATCATAAACAATAATGACAATTAATCACAAATGTACACTGTGCAATCTGGCACTAGGTTATACTTCACAGGGGATTGTATTCATGACAAGGCCAATCGGGCCACTGTCAGAATCATTAGGACATGTAAGTAATAAAACAATCAGTAACTACTGGGAAAGGCACCTAGGCATAAATCACATTAGGCATTCCACATTATGAAACAACCAGTAACTAATGGTAAAGGCACCTAGGCATAAATCCCATTAGACATTCCACATTATGCAACAACCAGTAACTACTCAGGGCGCCACAGTAATACTCCTGCGGTGTACACGTCACCTTAGGGCCTTACACCCTACAGAACCAACAAATGATCCCAGGCCAACTGGCCTCCCTTGGGGGCCCGTCTGGGCTGTCCCAAATGCCCTTTGTCCAAAGTTAGGGCTCGATAATCACAGGGCCTTCCAAAGGCCCTCTGGCTGCCTCGGCAGCGAAGACAATGTGCGTGATGTACTAGGGGCAGGTGGTGCATCTCACCCCTTCCTCTTCATAAAAAAATAAGAGTGCTCCTGTCGTTGCAGCTACCCACACTCTCTCAGTGCAGCTGTGCAAAGCAGCACTGGCACCCACGGTGCCTTGAGAACCCCCTTCACCGGGGCTCTCCTGGTGCCATTTACGGCACCAACAATGCTCAAATCCAGCCCCACTCACCAGGGCCTTCCTCCGCCTCCACGGCGACTGGAGCTGACTGTGCCCCCACTCACCATTCTCTCGAGGGCTTAGTGGTACTTCTCCAAGCCGTTGGTTGACTCTTACAGGAGCGGGGAGGATTCCTACCTCTCGTCCGCTCCGTTCACGATTGGAAGGCAGGAAGCAGCTGAAGGGATCCCGCAAGGCTCCAGTCCCTCTCTCTCACCCAAGCGGGGTAGGCTAACGCCTCGATCTCCCTTCTTCTCTCCAGGCAGCAGGCGGGGCTCCCACCGGCACACAGGGGCCCCTCCCACCTTCAGGCTTGCTCGGGCCTGACTTCCGGCAGCTACATCTGCCTGGATTGGTCCACTGCACACAATCCCGCCTCGTCCACAACCAGGCAGCTTGCCTGACTTCTGGGACGCCGCTTGTGGTGCAGCGGCTTCTCGGTAACGCAAAAATGCGGGGTGGGCTCCCACTCCGTTTCTATGGATCACGGGGGAATCCCCAGGCCGGGATTCCCTGGGAATGCTTTTTGCAGCACAGCGCTGCCGGCCTCACGTCCCCTGGGGCATTCCTCACATACTCTCAGGTCTGGGCAGTGCCTTTCTCGCGCCGAGTGCACTTCTTGAGGACAAGTAGTCCACAGGTATCAGGGGCAGACCTGGGCACAGGCAGGCCAGCTCGTAGGGACACCCAGGAAGCAGCAGTTGGGTCCCACGGTGGTTCCTCCTGTCGCCCAGCAGTCCTTCGCCCCAGAACAGGTACAAGCAGGCACAATCACACTTACATGGAGTCACGGCCCCAATATTTATACTAGGTTGGTCTTTGTTCTGCCCTGGCACAGGGCTTGGGGATCCAGTCCCAACTGGATCTGTGAGGTACCGGAGCACTTTCTTTACAGTGCCCACACCCTCCTTTGTCAGGTTGGGCGCTGTCCTCAGACACATCACAGGGGGGGGCGAAGCCAGCAGTGAACCAGGCAGGCACAGACCCATTCAAGATCAGGAACTACTCCCCCACTACTCTAAATGCAGATTGGCTTATTCAGCCTAGTGCTGACTCACCCAGCCCCTGTCACTCCAGAGCCAAACATGCAATACACATCAAGCAGGCACAGACAGACATATGGCACACAGAAATGTCAACTTTTGGCATTCCTAAAATAGTGATCATAAATCTGTGCACATCATTATGCAGCATTTATTATCACTATTCCAAATACCAAACTTGACCACGCTGCTCCTCTCATATCAGGAATTACCACTGAAACCCTTATCAGGGAATCCCCAATGCATTCCTATGACAGGGCAGCCTGACAGCAGTGAGAAACCAAAATGGCTGTTTGTCACTACCAGGACATGTCACACACTTAAGGTACATGTCCTAACTTTTACCTACAATGCACCCTGCCCATAGGGCTAGCTAGGGCCCACTTTTTTTTATTTTTTTTATTGAATTTTCCAAATTACAAAACAAATAAGAAAAGTATAAAGAGCAGGACGTTACAGCGTAGCAATACGGGTATGAATACAGTGCAACATCGTACATGACAGCGTATCCAATTGTTGACATAGCTAAACCCATACAACACCAGCCATAGATCTGCACACCAATATTACCCGCAGGATAACCAGTAAGTTGAAACATCAAGTTTGAGAAAGAGTACACACATTTCAGTTTCAGCTTTACGTAGCCCCAGGTCCTGTGGGTACCGGCTGTTCCTGAGTGGGGGTGCTGTTACTATCCTGTACTGCCAATAGGTAGGTTTGAAACGGTTGCCAAATGTCTACCGGCCGAGAAGCCGGTGGCTGCAGCTGCGCATATGTGTCCCTTGTGGTATTACAATAGGTCATACTGTGAAGCCATGTATTAAGTGTAAGAGCCTGTGTGCGGGCCCACTTGAGAGCTAGTTCACGCTTAGCTATAAGAAGCGATATGGCAACAAAGCGGCGCTAGGATTTGGGAAGATCAAAAACATATCCCAGCAGTGCTAGCAGGGGCGATAGCGCAATCTCAATCTCCACCATCTTAGATAGTTCCCCAAACATAGACTTCCAATAGTCCTCTATTCTAATACAAGTCCACTTCATGTGCTCGAAGTCGGCCTCCGGAAAGCGACATCTCGGGCACGCATGTGGATGAGAGGGATCCATACAATGCAGTTTACTAGGGGTCATGTATGCCCGCCACAGAAATTTCAAATGTAGCAATTTATGTCAGTGGTTGGGAAACACTCAACGCGTTTGGTTACAGCACTGGCTCCATTGCACATCCGTCAGCGGGTAACCAAGATCCTGCTCCCATGCCGCCCGAACACCTGCATCATGACTCGGGAGCAGTGCCACTGCCTCCTTATATATCTGGGTCACTAAATGGCTTGTAGGAGAGTGGGATCTGCACTTATGTTGCCCCCACTTTTTTTCTGATGTTTACACTGGTTTCTGGCTATAGTCTGTCTGGGTCCCTGCTAATCAGGGCTCCGGCCTCTCTGTTCTCTCTAAACAACTTGGAGTTCATAGTAGATGCACTGGTGATTGAATACTGTGGTACCTTATGATCCCCTAGTATATGGTACCTTAGGTATCAAGGGCATAGGTACTGGCCTTAAGAAGGTTGTCAGTGCAGACCTCCCTGTCGAATGTCTATTGGGCAATGATCTAGAGACTTCAGCCTGGTCTGAAATAGAGTTATGGACTCATGCTGAGATGTTGGGCATACCTGCAGAAGTATTTGCTGTGACCAGGTCACAGGCCAAAATGCATAAAGCTGAAGCAGCTCTGGATCCTGAAACTATGGACCAGATGCTACCCAAGAGGAGGAGCTATAGGGTTAAGGCAGTGCCTTCCCCTCTGTCTCAGATCACAGATTCCCCTCCTGAGGGAGGAGAAGCAGATCCTGAAGAAGGAACTGCCCCAGAGGGACTTGAACCTGATCAGGTTGAGTTCTTGGGGGCAGGGGGACCTTCTAGGGAAGACCTGAGTAAGGAGCAACAGTGCTGACCCTCTCTTGAACCCCTCAGACAGCAGGCTGCTGCTGGGGCTGCTGGGAGTGCTAGTGGGTCCCATAAAGTTTATTGGGATGAGGAACTCCTATATTCTGAGGCTAGAGATACTACCCCTGGAGCCACCAGGAGGTTGGTAATACCTCAGACCTTTAGGGGGTTCCTCCTGACCCTAGCACATGACATCCCTTTAGCAGGACACTTGGGCCAACACAAGACCTGGGATAGGTTTGTTCCACATTTTCATTGGCCACATATGTCAAAGGACACCAAGGAGTTTTGTCGCTCCTGTGTCACTTGCCAAGCCAGTGGCAAGTCAGGTGGCACAACAAAGGCCCCCCTGATACCACTACCTGTGGTGGGGGTACCCTTTGAAAGGGTAGAGATTGACATTGTTGGTTCCCTTGACCCTCCAACAGCATCTGTGCACAGGTTTATCCTGGTAGTAGTGGACCATGCCACCAGGTACCCAGAAGCAATTCCCCTGAGGACCACCACAGCCCTTGTGGTGGCAAGAGCCCTCATTGGAGTTTTCTCCAGAGTGGGTTTCCCTAAGGAGGTTATATCTGACAGAGATGCCAACTTCATGTCAGGGTATCTAAAAGCAATGTGGAAGGAGTGTGGTGTAAATTACAAATTCACTACTCCCTATCACCCACAATGCAATGGGTTAGTTGAACGCTTCAACAAAACCCTAAAGGAAATGATTAAAGGCCTCCCAGACAAGCTTAGGCGAAAATGGGACCTTTTACTTCCCTGCCTTCTGTTTGCATACAGGGAGGTTCCACAGAAGGGGGTTGGCTACAGCCCTTTTGAACTTCTTTTTGGGCATCCTGTAAGAGGTCCATTATGTTGGTGAAGGAGGGCTGGGAGTTACCTCTCAAACCTCCCAAACAGGAGTGATGGACTATGTACTTGGCCTCCGCTCCAGGATGGCTGAATACATGAAGAAGGCAACTAAAAACCTGGAGGACAGCCAAGAACTACAAAAAACTTGGCATGGCCAAAAGGCTGTGCTGACTGTATACCAGCCAGGACAGAAAGTGTGGGTGTTGGAGCATGTGGCCCCAGCAGCTCTCCAAGACAAGTGGAGTGGCCCCCATACAATTGTTGAGAAAAAGGGAGAAGTCACCTATCTGGTGGATCTTGGAACTCCCAGGAGCCCCCTTCGGGAGCTCCATGTCAACAGATTGAAACCATATGTTGACAGGGCTGACATGGGCTTGCTCATGGCAACTGATGAGGAACAGGAGGAGGAGAGTGACCCTCTCCCTGACCTGCTCTCACAGAACCCTGATGATGGGTCAGTAGATGGTGTTGCTTTGGCAAGCAGCCTCACTGACCATCAGCAAACTGAATGCAGACAAGTTCTGCAACAGTTTAGACATATGTTTAGCCTGACCCCTAGTCAGACTTCCTGGTGCACCCATGAGGTGGACACTGGAGACAGTCTGCCTGTCAAGAGTAAAATCTACAGGCAACCTGACCATGTCAGGGACTGTATCAGGACTGAAGTCCAGAAAATGTTGGAACTAGATGTAATTGAGCCTTCAGATAGCCCTTGGGCTAGTCCAGTAGTCCTTGTGCCTAAATCTCATACCCAGGGTGGTAAGAAAGAAATTAGGTTTTGTGTAGACTACAGAGGCCTCAATGCAGTCACCAGGACTGATGACTATCCAATTCTCAGGGCAGATGAACTGATTGATACTTTGGCCTCAGCCAAGTATCTGAGTACATTTGACCTAACAGCTGGCTACTGCAGATCAGGTTAGCTGAGGATGCCAAGGCCAAAACTGCATTCTCAACCCCTGGTGGGCACTACCACTTTGTGGTGATGCCCTTTGGTTTGAAAAATGCACCTGCCACTTTTCAGAGGTTGGTGAACAAAGTTCTGACAGGTATGGAAACTTATTGCTCAGCTTATCTAGATGATATTGCTGTCTTTAGTTCCACCTGGCAGGATCACCTGGTCCACCTCAGAAATGTTTTGGAGGCCCTGCAAAAAGCAGGCCTCACAATCAAGGCCACTAACTGCCAGATAGGGCAGGGTCAGGTTGTGTACATGGGCCACCTTGTAGGTGGAGGCCAGGTTCAACCTTTACAGAGCAAAATCCAAACCATCATGGAATGGGTTGCTCCAACCACCCAGACACAGGTGAGAGCCTTTTTAGGCCTGACTGGGTACTATAGGAGGTTTGTTAAGGGATATGGATCTATAGTGACCCCCTTAAATGATCTTACCTAAAAGAAAATGCCAAAAAACGTTCAGTGGACAGCTAGCTGTCAAAAGGCATCTGGAGACCTAAAGCAGGCCATGTGCACTGCCCCCATCTTACAGAGTCCAGACTACACCAAAAAGGTGCATTGGCCAAACAGATGCTTCTGAGCTGGGTGTGGGAGCTGTACTGTCTCAACTGAATGATGAAGGTCAAGACCAGCCAGTAGCTTTTATAAGCAGAAGGCTGACCCCTAGAGAGAAACGTTGGTCAGCTATAGAGAGGGAGGTCTTTGCTGTGGTGTGGGCCCTGAAGAAGCTGAGGCCATACTTGTTTGGCACTCACTTCATAGTTCAGACTGACCACAAGCCCCTCCTCTGACTTAAACAGATGAAAGGTGAAAACCCAAAACTTTTAAGGTGGTCCATTTCCCTTCAGGAGATGGACTATACAGTGGAACATAGACCTGGGACACAACATGCCAATGCAGATGGACTCTCAAGGTATTTCCACTTAGAACACGAAGACTCAACTGGTCAAGGTTAGTTTAGTGTTCCTGCGTTTGGTGGGGGGGTTGTGTCGGAGAGTAGGATCTGCACCTATGTTGCCCCCACTTTTTTTCTGCTGTTTACACTGGTTTCTGGCTATAGTCTGGCTGGGTCCCTGCTAATCAGGGCCCCAGCCTCTCTGTTCTCTCTAAACAACTTGGAGTGCATATTAGATGCACTAGTAATTGGATACTGTGGTACCTTATGAGCCCCTAGTATATGGTACCTTAGGTACCAACGGCATAGGTACCTCACAGGCCTACCAGGGGCTGAAGCATGTATTATGCCACCCCTGGAAAGCAGACTAAATCTGACACCACAGGCCTGCTACTGCAGCTTGGGTGAGGTAGTGTTAGCACTCCTCACTGAGATATAGGTTCCCTATGTCTCACCTTACACACACATATAAACCTATCAGTCACCCCTAAGGCAGGCCCTATCAATCCTGAGGGCAGGGTGCTTGGTTTCCATGTGAGGGGGTGCCTCTGCCTGAGCAGGGCCCCTCTGCAGCTGGCAGAGTCTATTCTCTGTGGCTGTTTGTGGATGCGGTTAAACCATATACTCTTAAGTGCATTATAACCTAGCGGTAAATGCTAACTTTGGGATGGCTGCATCAAAACATGTCGTGTTTGGTGTCAACGCCTTGGAATCATACCCCCACACCAGTAACTGGTGTGGGAGTATGATCAAACCTTCTAGAGGGATAGACATGTACCTACTGTGGAAACACTGTAGAATCCTGAAAGAGCCCTGGCATCACAAAATGGATGCCACCAGCACAGACACTGGGCTGCCCTCCTGCTGCTGACCGAAATTCGCAGTGGAGGAGGCCCAACAATAGGCATCCTTTCACAGGGAGGTGTAACCACCTTCCAGACAGGGTTTAGTGTATTGGGGCTGGGTGGGTGCACTCCTAGAGTGCTTTGAAGTCCTGCACTGGGGGAGCAGTAGGCTCCTCTGTGCATATGCCAGCTCAAACCGGTTCAGGGGCTACCAGCCCCTGCTCTGGCATGAAACTGGACAAAGGGAAGTGGGTGTAACCACCCACTCCCCTGACCCTCCCATAGGAGTGGTCATAGAGCTAGTCCCTCCCTTTCCTTTAGTATAAGATAGGGAAACCTTGCCATTGCAAACTAGATATCCCTGGACGATGCTCTACAAGAAGAATCCTGGACCTTCGACGTTCCACTACCTTTGGAAGACTAAAGAATCTCCATTGGAGTCAAGGAGTGATTCCCCTGCTTGGCAGGCACCAAAACTTTGCATCAATGGTCACAAACTTTCCCGCTCCTGCCGGAGTCCGAAGTCCCTGCAGCCCCAGAAGTAGATTTCCTGACTTCTCGATGGCCATTGTGAGTCCCCAGCAAAACTGAGGTGAGCGGACCCCACGAAGGATGAGAAACAGCAATACCTGGGTACCGTGCACTATTGTCGAGTACAACCCCTTCACGACATTCTATGAACTTGTGCATTGGACCATGTGTGGTCCACGCCTCCAGCAAGATTTCCACTGAAAATCAGAGGCCTACCTCATCCCGAGTGACCGTGGGCTCCTGTGAAGTGAATCCTCCTGAGGCATCTTTGCGATCCCTTGCCAGTTGGCTTGTGGATCCCCCGAAGACTTTTTCATCAAACCAAAGGGCTCCTCTGGTTGCGCCAGGCCTGCCCTGACTTACCCTTGCTGGGTGAGTCCCTCGGACCTTGCTGGTCTGCACCGCTGACTTTCTTCACATTCCACAAGACTTGCTGTTGCCAAGGCTTGTTGGCTCCAATCCGGTTGTCGACACCTCAGTAAGCTGCAGACTTTGTGGGACACTCTGAATTCAGCTCCTGGTCATCATCAATGCCTCCTGGACCTCGTGGCTGAAGAGTCAAGACATCTGTGATCACCTGAAAACACCCGACTTCTGTGGGCATCCAGCTTCCTGGCCCCGGGTCACTGGCAAGTGACTTTGAACACTGTCTCTACTGCGTTCAGGTCTTCTTTCTTCAGAATCCAGCCTTGGATTCCACTGGACACTTCTCCTGTCTTCACAAGCAGCAAGTCTTCTTTGGCTCCCATTGAAAACGACGCCGCGACCTGCCACCAAAAGACACCTATGCACCCGGCTTCCCTGGGAGAGGTAACTCGTGCACTTCGGTGCTCCTGTGTGTGTTGGCCCTCGAACTACTTACCCTGTAAGTGGCTTGCTTGTAGACTCTCCCGAAGTACCCTAAAACTTTAAAATTCCAACCGCGACTTGCTCCATTGAAGTCCATTGGGATCCGCGGCTGCGTTCTCACACTGCATGCGTCTCCCGTGGGTCCTTTACTTACCTGCCTTGGGTGGATTAGTGAGGCCCCAGCGCTTCTGAAGACCTTAGGCCTTCTCCCTTCTCAAGTCGTTCTTCTTATACCTCTTTTTTAGTATATGGTCTGGTACGCCCCTAGGGCCCCAGCCATATAAGTGCTTAATTTGTTGTGAAACATTGATTTGTGCATATGTTCCTGACTTCTAATCTCATAAAGAGATTAGTAGAGTGTGTCTAGAAATAAATACATATATATTTTATATATATACCTGTGTGCTGTCTTTCATTTGGTAATTCAAGAGATTATAAGGTAAAACAAGCTGCTTTACATTCCTCAGAGACTTAGCCTGAAGGCTGCTCTCCACAGCTACCACTAGGATAGCTTTCTTTAAAAGGTTGTCTTAAACCTATCTACCATAAGAGTCGAATTGGACTGGTGCAAGGTGGCCACTTTAACTAGTGACCAGCATATGCCAGGCCAACTTCTCACATGGCTCCCATCCCCACCCTTGATAACCCCGGTTAAGATTGTGAAATCAGGGGGCTGCAAAGGGCCACTATCCATACTTTCACGCAACGCCCTCTGCACTCTCAGCAATACAAAATGTTCTATCGTAGTCGCCTTCTAAGACGGGGGTTGTCTGTGCGCATAAAAATGTGCCCTCCGGGAAACAAATCCCCAAACGTGGTCATCTGAAATTTGTATGCCTCACTAGGGTCTCCTGTAAGATGGGGACCCAACCATTGTCTGCAATGGTAGCGCGGGGTAATATAATATACGGTCCCCTGTCACACGCTGCAGTTTATGCCATGTCCAGCTGGTTGTGGACACTGTCTGGATGTCTTGCGGGTCCTGCAGGAACCCCCGTGGCAACAGGGAGTTGAGCGGAGATGGAAGCACCAAATCGGCCTCAGGCCTATAGTACGGGATCCGACTATCCACACAATACCAGTGTTGTGCAAAGTTCGCCTGTGCCACCAAGTAGTAGATCTGTAGATTCGGGACCCCAAACCCTCCCCTTTCATATTAGAGTATTAGAGTGTCCCAGCCAATGCGCGCCTGCTTACCGCCCCACACCAGTTGCGTTAACAACGTGCGTAGGTTGGCAAAAAAGCTATTATAAAGCGGTATAGGGATACTCAGAAAGAGATACAAAAATTGTGGCAGAACCACCATCTTAATTATGGCTATCCTTCCGGCCATTGATAGGGGCAATTGCAACTAGCGGTCTATGTTGCGTTCCAGTTTCTCGACCACAGGTCCATAGTTCAACTGTAGGATACGATCCTTGTCCCTATGAATGTGGACTCCCAGGTATTTCACAGAGTCGTCACATCAGGTCAGTGGATAATCCACTGTTCTAGTACAGGCTGCCTCAGTCAGTTGGAGCACCTCCGAGTTCTCCCAATTTATATGAAGACCCGATTTAGTGCCAAATCTCTTCACCTCCCGGAGCAAAGGCGTCAAATTAACATCCGGGTGCCGTACATAAAGAATAATGTCATCAGCATAAAGCGCGAGTAACAAGGATCCGGTTTTGAACTGCAACCCTCTATGACTATGCTTTTCTAAAAACTGGTGCACTAGTGGGTCAAGCGCAATTACAAAAAGTAGTGGGGATATGGGGCATCCCTGTCGCGTTCCCTGTGTGAGTGGAAACGCTTTAGTCAATGTGCCATTCAGACGGATATGCGCCATGGGCAATGTGAACAACAGCCGGACCACTGCCAAAAACCGCTCCGGCGCCCCCAGCCTCCCCAATAGTTGCATATAAAAAAGGCCACTCAAGCGAATCAAACGGTTTCTCAGCGTCGAGGAGGTTGGCGGCTGCCGGAACCATCGGCAAGATCCTATTTAGCGTGGTGAAGAACGTACGAGTATTCAAGGCCGTGGATTTGTGGGGAATAAACCCCGATTGTGCTGGCAAAATCAGTTTCTCCACAAGCAAGGCAAGTCGGGTCGCCAGCATTTTGGCTAAAATGTTATTATCGAAGTTCAAGAGAGACAGAGGGCGATATGAACTACATTTTAGTACGTCTTTTCTGGGTTTGGGCAGCAAAATTATAACCGCTTCTCTCAAAGTGGGTGGAAGCACTCCGATTTCAATGGACTCCTGATACATATCAATAAGATGGGGCACTAGAAGGCTCCTATATTTTTTGTAGAAACAACCCGTGAATCCATCCGGCACAGGCGCTTTAGATCCATCCAAAGCATTGATGGCTTCTGTTACCTTGTCTTCCGAAAAAGGCTCTGGCAGGAATTCCTGGTGGACCTTGTCCATCCAGACAAGTGAGACCTCATCGAGGTAGTCACTATAGTCCGTAGGGAGGTCGGCTGTTCTGGAGGTATATAATGTTATGTAACACTTAAGTACCTCACTTAATACCTCTACATTACCTGTGATCTGCTCCCCTTCTTCCCCACTTAGTTCAGCTATGTAGGTGGGCCTACAGGTTTGTTGCATCAATCTGAATAGCGTTCTACCTGGCCTTTCACCCTCCCCATACTGCCGGGCACAGAGGCTTGCCCAGATTACATCCACAGAGCCACATGCCATTTAAGAGTGGTTTAAAACTATCAGTATCTGAATCCTTCCTGCTCCCGGTGACTCCCGCGTGTCCTCCTATCACAGCGCTCTTTGATGTGAACTGGAGGCGTTGGGGCTGAGGTAACAATGACGCCGATTACCACTAATAAGTCCATGAGGAGCTTACAACACCTGATTTCACTGGCATTTCTGCAAAGAGCGCAGCCTTTTTACAAAAGAGGACTTCGCGAAGATTTTGCAAATCGCAAAATCATGGAGGGTCTGTATAGTTAGGTCTGGTATTAATACCTTACTTTACATTTTTTTTTAAAACACTGAAATTCACTGCAAAAAACAAAGGTTAATGTGATGTTATAGTTAGAGCAAACATAACATTTTAATCTTCACCAGTTATAGATAACTGAAGTAATTATAGCTCAGGCACCCACCATGCAAAGTGTTAGCATCAATGATGTAATTTCAGACGTCGTCAGTAATGTTATTGATGATGTCATAGAATGTGTCATAAGTCGTCTAATATGTGAGGGCATAAGCAGTACATCTCAAGGGCTCCAATTATAGTTACTTATGCTGTCAGTTTAACCTTTGTTTTTTTCAGTGAATTTCTGTTGTTTTTTTTACATAGTGTAACAATCTAAAAAGGGTCACAACACCAAAATATATAAGAAGGCCTATTTGCTTTTTCAAGGGATTAGCACATCAACATACATAAAATAGACCTTTTGGCCTTCTCAAAAAGTCACAATGTCATACAATTATTTAAAATAAAGCAATTTTCTTCAAAACTATAAACATGTATTTGAGCCTTTTTTAACCCATTTCAGGCACAAAATGCAGCCATCGGACGAACCGCAAGGGGTCCCCGCAATCCACATCTCACGAACACACAGCTGCAGCTGGGGGTGCTTAAAAATGATGGGAAGCTCTCCTGGGGTTATGCATTCATTGACCCGGGAGACTTACATTTTTATTAAACATTCTTGGGGTACTGCTGTGCCCATCACAGCCTCCCAGAACACATTTATAAATTGTTGGTGGTGTCCCTTCTTGGGGCACTACCACAAGTAGAATATTTCATAACTAAGCCCCGTAGGGCATTATGGGGCGCTCCCAGGAGGGAACAGTGAATCACTCAGAGTTTTTTATTTTTTGTAAATAAAGGCAGTACACAGAGCCTACCCTCTCACTGCCACACTGCTGTGTTTTTTTCTTCTTCGCTGGTGGGTGCTTTGATCCCACCCGAGGCACCCATACCCTTATGAGGTGAGGGGGGCCAAGAGGGGAGACCCATGACCTCCACGCCCCCGTTAACTCCCCTGTCCGCACCCATCTGTGGTGTAACAGAAGCCGGCTTTGCTCCCACCCGTCAGGAGCAGCTCTAGTTTCTGCTCCCACCCGGCTGGAGCAGCTTTAGTTTCTGCTCCCGCCAGGAGAAACGTGTGTTCCCACCCGTTGGGAGCCTTTCTGCTCCTGCCGAGTGGAAGTACTGAAGTGTTCTCAGCCCACGCTCTGGCGGGCAGGGAATACACATTGTCCTGGAAGATGGGGTCCCTGGGGCACTGTTTGTGTCAGGGCCTGGGGGCATTGGGTTCCCAGGACCTAAATTAGTTTGGGGAAGGGGGACCATTCGCTTCCTGCCCATAAAAAAAAAAGCAGCATGCCTTGGGGGAGAAGGGGTCCGCAGGCCGAAATAGGCAAGGGAAGGAGGTCTGTACACCACCCTTGCCTTGAAAGAAAGCGGCAGGCCCCAGGAGAAGGGGTCCCGGGGCTGAAATCGGCTCAGGGAGAGGTCCCCGTTTATTATTTAGATTGCGCCAACACCATGGGCCTTGTCCTTGGCTACAGGAGGCTGCCATTTTTTTTCCAATTTACAGCAGATTGTCCACGAATCTGCAGTACCGTTCAAAAAATTATGTTTTTTAAACCCAGAAGCGGGTTTATCTGGACCCCCCACCAGGCATAGGAGGTCAGAGTAAACCTGCCAACGAGATCTTATCTTTAGACAAGTTGGGTCCGTGGATCCTCTGCAGTGTGAAATATACATACATTTTAAAAAATTAATTTCTGAAAAATTATTGAACATGTGGGGGCTTAGGAGATGAGGCTGTATCAGGACCCCAACATCGATGTGAGGAGATCGTCCAGGGTCGGGAATGCAGCCTGCTAGACAGGCAGACGCCTATCTGAGTCACAATGCAGGGCAAATGGCAGGCGCACAGGGAACAGACTCACTTCATCACTAGTGTCGTGTAGAAGGATCTGCCTCAGTGATTCCACACAACGATCACAGTGTCGACAGTCAGAATGCACATGCAGGAGCGGCTCCTTCTAAATGGCGGAGGAGCGTCGCGCCCCACCTGCTGTGAGTACAGAAGGCAAACACAAACAAATAAAATTAAATGTCAATGCCATTTTCTTTTGCGACTGGCTTGCGCTGTGCAGTGTGAGGGTGAGGGCGGGGCTCAATCCTGCGATTGCAGGATGACTGCTGCACCTGCCAGTGCGCATGTCAGATTGGCAAATTCTCTACAGCTGTCCTATCTGAAATGCGCACTGTAGACCCAGCAATCCAAGGGCTGTGAAACAGTCTGGGGATTGCTGGCACAGGCCCTCAGCCTCAATATGAGCACTGAGTCAGACTGCTACAACAATCCTGGAGCTGCTCTCATGCTGTAGACAGCATGAGAGCAGCTCCAAGATTGGTCGGATTCGCGTTCACGAGCAGGATGGAAGTCCTTTTTCCTGCTTGTGGACACAAGGATCGCCACCTTATCCAGTGCTGAATGGAGGGTTGTGGGTCGTCCTTACTCTAAATGTGTCCTTCCCCCCCCCCCCCCCCCCTGATATTGGCATAACATGGGCCGATGCGGCAATGCAATTGTGTGAAGCGGAAGCCTATTGTAATATCACCTATCATGAATACAAAATCTGTAGGTGTCTGCCCGCTTCTTTTGTATTTATTAAACTCAATGATCCATGTGGGGGAGGGATAAGGCTCCCCTCACAGGAGTCACCCCTGCACCCGTCAACCACAGGGTCCAGGGAAGAAGTTCCGTGAAAGTGCATTTAAGGCCATGGGAGCCCAAATCTATTCTCTTATTTAAATACATGTCCGGGTTTGTATAGAGGGTCGGGTGAGCGTGCACCTTCAAATGTTAAAATGTAGCCCGCGCTCACATTCCCACCGACCCTCTCTATGCACAGCGAGGACAGAAGCTAATGGCTTGCAGACTACCTGCTGTGCTGCAGCGTCATCTGGAGGCACAGGAGGATGTAAAGATGACGAATCAGCATCCGAGAAGACCCTCAGCTAACACCATGCCTATTAGCTTCAACAAAGCATGTTATTTAATAAAAACATTATTTTGCACTATTTTCGTTTGATGTGAGGCACGCTGGCATTATGTAAATATTATGTTACATTTAAAATAGAGGCCATGCATTATTTAATTCAATATTATGTGGAATGCAAATAATTGTCTTTATATATTCATGTGCAACTCTCCACCCTCCCCCACCCCCCTCTCCTCGCAGGTACCTGTTCCCGGTTACCCAGTCCTGGTTTTATACTTTGCTTACTTGTACTCATATTTCCACTTTTACCCTTATAAACGGAAGACTACAAGTTCCATAACGCAAAGAAAACCAGGCTAAACAATCTACTCATTTTCCTTTACCTAGACAAGGCTTTTGATATGGAACAAAGGGCAGACCCTTTACAACACGGATCATGTGTGTCTATTACATATAAGCTGCCTCAAAGGTCTGTGGGATGTCCATTCTAATCCATGATCAGTGTCAATATTTAGTCCTACTTCTATGTCTGTTGTTTGGCCTGTGTTTTGGTTTTGAAAATCTCTTCACCCTTGCGCTTAGTAAGCAATAGGGTTTCATTAAATAATTTAATATTGGGGGGGAAATGAAACAACATTTTCATAAGCTCATCTGTGCATGAGCACTGGTGCATAGGTGCATTGGGTTTGCAATGTATGTAGTGTAGGAGAGGCATTTGTTCGGCCTACCTCGGGCCTGCTCAGCAACATAGAAACATAGACAACGAAGCAGGAAGGAAATAAATTACATGCAATTGTTAAAGCCAGTATCACATCTGCTATGATAAGCTTCTAACTAATTCTGCATTGAAACACACAACAAGCATTGGCATAGCCAATAGGTCTCGCCTTTGGGACCTTATAAGTGTTTAGCCATGCTACAGTTGCATAACTAAACACTTATAAGGTCCCAAAAGCGAGACCTATTGGCTATGCCAAGCGGCCATGCGGCCGCAAATGTAAAAGTGATCGCGATAGCGATCAAACATCAAAGCAGCCGTGCGGCCGCTAAAGTGAAAGTAATCGCGGTAAAAGTGGCGCGCGTGCCCGCGCACATGGACTGTAGCTCTAGGCTGGCCTGGTAGCACTTTTTGGAGCCCTCTCAATAAGTCTCGCCAGACCAGCGCATGCGCTGGGTAAGGCGAGACCTAAAAACGTGGTGGAAAACTGGGACTGGTCTGGCAAATCATGAATGCCTGGCCATCCTTTGACCTAGTGTCCTGTATTTGGTGGGAGAGTCCTGTATCTTTTCACCAAACTGTCCTGTCAAGTTTCAATAAATTTAGCACATCTGGTTTTCAGAGTTGTTCGACTGAACACACAGGGAGGCAAGTTTCATATGTTCCAGTGCAGGATTAGTTAGCGGCCCTTATCAGAAAGCAATTGAATTAATACAGACAATACTATATTTTACAGCTGCATTTAATTAACCTTAGTGTGTCATTGTCTCTGTATTCTATGTTGTCAATTAAGTCATTCTCTGCCTCTCAGTCAATTCTAAATTGTAGTCCTACTTGTGTGTTTGTGGATTGTCCAAGTGTCTGTTTTTCAAAATCTGGCCATCGCCTCTGCACATGTTCTGTGCCACGTCAAGACTAGAGTAATGTTGCTAGAGATCATGGAGCGATGTATGTATCAGCCTATGAGTGGGGCATCCACGTCTACTTTATTTTCGGCCGTGCCTAGAATTTGCTTTTGGCCCTTCCATTTGCAGTCGAGTTTGCACACACACAGCATTTTGTACAGCAGCAGCTCCAATATATAACTACACCCAGCGCTTTAAGTAGGCAGGTACTACCAGATACTCGGTACCTGCACCTCTTTAATCTGGAAGGGATAGCACCAGCACTTCTCAGCACTACACTAATGCTTTTAATGGAAGAGTACCAAAGGTCGAAGTGGGCGGGAGCTGCGGGTCACAACATGCCCCTCCTTTTTTAATTTAACAAAAGACTGTTCCCCTAATTTTTGCTCAAAGACAATCGCCCCTGGATGGTTAATCTCTACAGCAGAGATGCCTCAGCTGAAGTAGAAGGAGGGAGTCTCCTGTTCTGTCAAGTCAGGGAGAAGCAGAGAGCTAAAGAAGGAACAATCCTTCTTGCCAGGGTGCCTGCTGCCTGAAAGTAATGTATTTATGCAATTGGTTAATTAACAAATGGAAATGTAAAGGTGCTTGGAAGCCAGTATTGGCTTTAATTGATGGAGTCACTTGAAAGCGTTGTGATGACAAAGATTTATTATTTTCAGAGGTATATTAAGGGTTATCAGCTGAGCTGTAGAGTGTGTGATTTTAATGGACATTTATAAAAAAATGTTTGCACTAAGTACAGTCTGCATTTGACTAAAATCCATATTTTGGAAGCACTTTTTATCTTAAAAGTAATAATCTGTTTGAACATTTTGTGGCAGACTTTGACTTGTGTCTAATACAAGTATAAAATAATGAATTGCATAGTCCCACGGCTTTCTGTCACAGGCTGGCACCTCGTAGAACTAAAAATGCACAAGTCGCTATTCCCCACTGCACCAGCCAGGATTCGATTCTGTGTATCTGGTTACACACACAGGGCCAGATGTACGATGAGATGTAGCATGCGCAAATAGGTTTGGGACTCGTTTGCACTCACAATTGAGTGCAATTTGCGAGTCGCAATTTCAAATGGTTGAACATCTGGCCCACAGACATCTGCAATGAAACCAATAGAGGTTTTAGAACTTAAAATAGTGCATTTCCCACTGATTAATTTAACTTCCATTTATTTTTCAGCAAAGGTGTGCGTTATTTTATATGTAGTTACTTTAAGGTGAAGGAGCAACAAAATATTCACATAATATTTAGCTTTTTTTAACCACACCCTTGACCCTGCCCACACTTTCACGACAGTGCCGGCTCCTCCGCAATGGCGGAGGAGCGTTGCCCCACTGCCTGGATCAGAGCCAGCAAATGTAAATTAAAACAATGTTCTTGAATTGTTTTAATTTACATTTGCCGGCTCTTAGCAAGCCCTGTTGGAAGGGGCGAGGCCGAGGTATGGGAGGGGGGAGAAGGAGTGCTAGTACACTCCACTCCTTAAGTGCGCATATGTGTTTTGGCTGGCCATCTCAGGCCGACCAAAACACACATGCGCCCTTAGGTTTCCTCCAGCCCAGCTGTATTGAGCAGCCAGGCTGGAGAAACCCACGGGCAGCTGGGACCAGCAGGCAGAAAGAGTGGAGGCGGCGCCAGGAAACATGACGCTGGAGCGGCTGGCGGCAAAAGGTAAGTTTTTTTATTTTTTTATATTCAATCCCCCTGCGCGACGCCACCCACGCGTCCCCACCCCACCACCCTTTGTTTATGGCAGCCGATGCTGGTTCACAGACCCACCCCGTGAAACAAACAACCCCATTATTGCACTCAGGATCACAGTTCTCATAGATTTGTTTAATGCACTTTGACCTCTAGAGAGTAGTGGAACTTCTCCGCAGTAAACACATACTCAGGGACAAGGAATATCTGCCCTTTTATATTTTCATTTCAAGCACTGACTACAACAATGTGGCACATTTGTATTTTGATACATGCAGGGCTGGAGGGCCTAAACAAATGGCTCTAATGTACGCTTTGAAAACATTTGTTTTCCCTTGTTTATTTAGATGCTCCAGCAGGTCTCCAGCAACAAAAGTGGTACCTTGTCAGTGAAACCGGCCCCCGTCCTGCCAGCCAACCAGAACGCCTAGTCATGGCTGACTTTAGGGAAGTGTGACCGGTGCAGCTGCACCTGATGCTGAGTTCAGGAAGGGGGGGGCAGTGTTCCCTGTGTGTCTAGCAGTTTTAGGCAACAATAAAAAAAGTAAAGATAACGCCAGTGATTAATGTTCCTGCTTGAGAGAATTTGGAGTTTTATCTAGTAGCAGTTTTGACTCATCATAAAGTAGCGCAGAGGGTCAATGTGCCTGCTGTGGATCAACATGTACATGGAGTTCACAGAAGCTCAGTGGGTTACTGCTTTTGTCACAGAGATCCTTTTGTTCCTTGCAGTTCATAAGTTACAATCCTAATATAGCACAGTGACTTATGAACTGTCATCAAAGAGTTCCATGCAAACTGCATGGTGTAGGTCAGAACGTTTAGTATTTTCCCCAGGTGTTCATTATCCTAATGTTGTTAAAAAGGATTAATTTGGATATAATTAGATTTTTTTTAGTAAAGTCAAGCGCAATCACTGCGGTACGTTTCAAATCCCAAGTTTGTGCTTCGGCATACCAAACACTTAAAATATACAGTCTACTAGTGTGGACAGTGGCGTAACACAGGCACCCGCAGCCCCTGTGGTGGGGGGGGGCAGGTGGCAGGCTCCAGGGGCCCCCTCAGCACAGTACTCTGGCCAGGGAGCTCCGAATTGAGTCTGGAGGGGGCCCCTCCACGTACCTTGAAGGATGCCCCCTAAAGTTTAATTACGTCAGTGAGTGTGGATGGCATGTGATTCCCACATCCCCATTGTTTCATGTAACATTTCCTGTAGACTGATTTACACTTGTATAATTCATTGTCTATCTTTAATGTTTGTGTGATGCAAACTTCTCTGACACCTACACAGGCCCGGTTCTAGAGGGTGGGCCGGGTGGGCCAGGCCCACCCAAACATGAGCCTGGCCCACCCAAACATGAGCCTTGGCCCTCGCAGTGAATCTGCCACCTATGTACAACAACAATAAAAAAAAATCAGATAACTGGTGATTTATGATCCTGCTACAGAGCAACCATTTGTCTGTTGGTAGTTTTTAAATGCTGATAAACTGAATTTTATGGGAATAGCTCAGTGGGTTACTGCCGTTGTCACAGATATCCTTGTATTGCTTGCAGTTCAGAAGTTACTATCCTAACATAGGACAGTGACCTATGAACTGCCATCAAAGAGCTGCATACAAACTTCGCTTTTTTGTGTTGTGATATAGTTAGAACATCTCCAGTCTTTCATTAATCTAATGTTGCTAAAAAGAGTTTGTTTGGGCAGTTATACATTTTTATCAGTAAAGTCAACCCCCAACCACTGGAGTACTCTTTAAATCCTGAGTTTGTGCTTCTCCAGACCAAACCCTCGTAAAATATATTGCCCACTAGAATGGATGACTGATTTCTACACCTTGTAATCTCATTGGCTTATGTGACATCCCCCTTAGACTGATTTATTGTCTCTGTATAACATGTGCTGTGACATCCTACACTGATATGAGTAGCGCTATACAACAAATGAAATAGATATGAGAGAGTGGCAACGGAGAGATGAGCACTGGTGGAGGGTGGCAGTGAGGAAATCCAAGAAGGCGGTCAAGGGGATGGGGGAGCTACGGAGAGATGAGGGGCGCTGGTGGAGGGTGGCAGTGAGGGAATCCGAGGAGGAGGTCACAGGGTAGGGGTGAACCTATGCAGAGATGAGGGGCACTAGTGGAGGGTGGCAGTGAGGGAGTCAGAGGAGGAGGTCACAGGGTGGGGGGAACTACAGAGAGATGAGGGGCCCTGGCAAAGGGTGGCAGTCAGGGAAGCCGAGGAGGAGGTCTTGGGGAGGAGGGGAACTACAGAGAGATGAGGGGCACTAATGGAGGGTGGCAGTGAGGGAATCCAAGGAGGAGGTCATGGTGTGGGGGGAACTACAGAGAGATTAGGGTCACTAGTGGAGGGTGGCAGTGAGGGAAGCCGAGGAGGATATCGAGGGGCAGGGGGAAACTACAGAGAGATGAGGGCACTAGTGGAGGGTTGCAGTGAGGGAATCCGAGAAGGAGCTCATGGGGTGGGAGTACTATAGAGAGATGAGGAGCACTGGTGGAGGGTGGCAGTGAGGGAATCTGAGGAGGAGGTCGTGGGGTGGGGGGAAGCTATGGAGAGATAAGGGGTGCTGGTGGAGGGTGGCAGTGAGGGAATCTGAAGGGGAGGTCATGGGGTGGGGGGACTACAGAGAGATGAGGGGCACTGGTGGAGAATGGCAGTGAGGGAAGACGAGGAGGAGGTCATGGCGTGGGGGGAACTACAGAGAGATGAGGGGCGCTGGTGGAGGGTGGCAGTGAGGGAATCTGAGGAGAAGGCCATGAGGGGGAGGGGCTATGGAGAGATGAAGGGCAATGTTGGAGGGTGGTAGTTAAGTTATCTACAGAGAAAGAGGTCATTGGTGGGGCACCAAAAAAGACTTCCACACCAGCACTAAAGCCGGCCCTGTCATGGCCTTTCTGTTTTCGTTTATTTAATTAACAGTAAGGTGATTAGGACAACTGTGGAACATACTTTAAAGTGCATGCTAATTACATTTACTGCTATATTCAATGTTTTAAGTTTGAAGGTGATTTTACTATTGTTTTCTAAGGGGAATAATGAAAGTGGAACTGAATGGTGGCTGATATTGGGCTGGGGCCCTAGGTCAGCTGTGAGATAAGGTGCAATGGAGAGGGATGGTAGAAAAGTGGATAATCAAGCCTGTAAGGGAGTGCGCTGCAGAGTCAGGGGTCAGATGGAGGTAGTAATGAAGAGGGTTTCTGCCTGAAGGCTCACACAGAGGGAGCCCTAGTAGTGGCGCTTGCCTGATACTCCCACCTTAGAAACCTCCTCTTCCCATCAACGGGACATTACATGAAAAAAAACACTTTTTGAGAGTGATAACATTTAGAAAGAGGCTTGGAAAAGAGTGCGTTTTACTGGGCCTTGTAAGACTAAGGAAAGATAAAAGAGGGCCGAGAAGCAGGCCTGGCTAGATATATAAGCGATAAATCGGGCCAGCAGTGGCCCACCCGAATGCACCCTTGGCCCACCCACATAAAAATTCCTGGAGCCGGGCCTGCACCTACACTAGTATGAGTAGCGCTAAAAGACAAATTAAATGTATGTGAGAGGGGAAATGAAGGTGTCAGAGGCTGGTAGTGAGGGAATCCGTGGAGAAGATCATTGCGGGGAAGGGGCGAGAAAAAAAATTGAGGCAGTAGATGCCAGCAGCGCTAAAGCCGGTCCTGTGTCTGGTGCTAGTCCGGCCCACAGCTACTGCACGTATGCAGGAAAAACATAGTTTTGTGATTCTGACCCGCAGATGAAAATATTTGCTACTGACCCAATGAAAACACCACCTCTCCCTTTCTATATATAATTAGTCGCAAAGAAAAGTGAATCGATTTGCATTTCTTTAAAGTCTCAAAAACGTTTTATGTTGTAGAATACGTGTAACATTTATACAAATGTTTACAGACAGGAAACATCAATAATCCAGTTCTGAACTATGCAGCACTCTCAATAACAACTGTGCTCAGAGTAACAACAATAAAGAAAAAATAAAATCGACCAATGATTTTCTGATCTGATAAAAGCAGCCGCCACTGCCGGGCCTCTGACGCGGGAGAGTCTTTATCTGTGTGGAGGCGGGAGTAAACAAAGGGGGTGCCCGCCTGCTGGCATTCGTTCTTTGACAAAGGGTGCTTCGCGGCTCCCCGCCCCGCGAGCCGGGCGCTGCTGCCTGCCCTCCTCCTATCTTTTGTTTTGTCTCAATTAATTCCCGCCGAAAAGGCCTCCTTTTGCGGGCCTGCCGGGAGGGTGGAGGTTACGCTTTCCATTTGTCAGCAATGACTACTACCCCTGAATATGTCAATAAAACAGTCTCGACGAGCCTGGAGCGCCCTCTTCTGGCTGATGCTCAAATATACAGTCTAAATGATGCAAAATAAAAACGTTTTCCGATTCTCCCGCCATAGTACCGAGAAGCCCCGATAGTGTCCAGAAAAAGTGACAACCAAGCAAGTAAAACCCGGATTCTTATTTACAAGGCTAGGATCTGCTACGGAAATTTGGAACTTTTTCAACATGTTTAGAAATGATTACAGTGGGAGGTACGGTATTCCGGGGTCAGAGTGGCCTATAGGCCAATTTCATAGTTGCCAAGCTTTCAGATTAGTTGTGTGACCTTTCTGTGTTTTTGTGTGCTTGTGTGTGACATCTCATTTCCTTTGAGTGACACTATAGTGAGTAGAAACCGGCAGTTATGCCTTGCATCATCCGTACACACCAAACATTGCGCATAGCTGCCATGTTTCTCAGGTCCATGCTTGAGTGTTGCTCCAGACCAGGTTTTTTTCTTTGGATTTTCGGACTTGTAGTCCTGCTCTATAATACAGTAAACCGACTACAATTCCCAGAATTCAAAGAAAAAACCTAGCCTTGAGCAGCACATCACGCATGGACTTAGGAAACTACGCAGGCTGCAGAAATGGCTGAGTGCTAGTATTTGTGTACTCGTCAGTTATGAGCTGCAGCCAGGAAGACATAACACTGCTTTAGAAACATATTTATCTTTATTGACCATAAAAAGGAGTGTGATCCCATGAGCATGGTGCCATTATACATTACTATTGGATTTAACTTGAGGTATTTAATAGAGCCGTCCTAACTAGCACTAGTCTGATATTGTTAACAGCGAATCCGCCAGCAGGAAAAGTTTAAATACAGACCGCAGAATGTAAGGTGCTATTGGCTATCAAGCAAGAACCGCTACGTGGTATTAGTCACACAATACGCTGCCACCTGACAGCTATCTGATGACCATACAGAGCATGTAGGAAAGTGGCTCTGTATATACTGTTCCCAAATAGGTACAGTGTGTAGAGTCCACAGTCCCCAAGGGTTTGACAGAGGCTAAAGTTAGATATAACCTTACTCTCTAAAGTGGTAGCTTGGTCTTGCAGTAAGGCAGTATCAGAGGACAGTGTAAAGCATTTGCTGTACACACTCAGTCAGCAAATGGTCTCACACACTCAAGAACTGAACTCTAGGCCAATGGTTTGTATAAAAAATATGTGGTTGTTTTATTTTAGAACCAACAATAAGTATCAAAATATACTTTCTCAGAATGATATGCTTTAGTTAAATACTTTGCAATAGGCAATTTACTTTTGCAGGTAATAGTTACAGTTTGTTGCACTAGGCAACACAATTTCAAACACAATAATACATTGAGCTCAATGGGAATTTTAAGTTATATGCAATTGATTACTTTCAGGATTACTTTTTTAACTCCAGGACTGGATCCTAGATTCAGTCGTGGGACAGTTCTTGGAAACAAGTGAGTAAATTCGTTTTAGTTACTGTTGTGATTTTTAAGCAATATTTTGCTATTTTAAAAGTTGATACTTAGAAACTTTTTCTACTCAAATTACCGATGTTATCCTATGGAAGGAAATTCACTTAGCAGGTAAGTGGGATTATGGTTACCTTTTCTAGGTCAGTGTTGGATCCTAGATCCAGCACTAGTGTACCACCTGTAAGCAGTTGAGAAACTGCGTTTAAGTTATACAGGCGATTTTTAAGGAATATTTATAAGTTTGCAAAATCAACACACAAGAAATTTCACAGAAAAATAGTCAATGGTTTCCTATGGAAGAAAATTGAAGTTATGGGTAAAGTATGTTCTCGTTACTTTTGTAATCCAGTGCTGGGCTCCTAGGCTCAGTACTGGGACATCTATCTAAAACAGGTAAGTAATTACGTTTTCACAGTTGGTACGATTTTTAAAGAATATTTGTAGTTTGAAAAAATCAACACAAGAAATTTCACAGAAAAACAGTCAATGGTTTCCTATGGGAGAAAAGTGAGTTATCGGCTTTTGGGTAAGTACTCGACTGGCAGAGTTAAGGTTCTGGGCATAGACTCAGGGGTCTCCCAGGGTCAGGTAAGTACAGTTGTAACACCCTCAGGGGTACCGGGTGCAGAGAGAGTTAGGCCCAATGTTATCCTATGGAAGGCAGGGGGCCCTAGGTTGGTGTCTGCCGACTAGCAGGCCACGCGGCTGTGGGAGCTGGGCTCCTGGTCACTTGCTCAGGGCAAATGGGGAAGTAGGTAGGAGTAGAAGTTGCACTTCCAGGGCTACTCGGGCGGCTGGGTGCAGGGTGCTTTTGAGCCTTCGGGCACTCAATAGATTGCTATGGAAAAGCTCAAGGACGAATAAAGGCTGCAAGCTCGGGGACGAAGATTCTTCAGGTGCCACCACCACTTCGAGAGGTAAGTTGGGTAGTTGGAGGATAGGTAGGTACCCAGGAGTCGGGCACAGGGGGCCGCAGGGCGCCGGGTGCAGGGGTGCCTTTTGGTGTCGGGAAATCTTACCCTCTGTTGATCGCGGTTTGTGGGGTCCCTGGTTCTGAGGCTGCAGGCGTCAGCAGGAGCGTCGAGGTGGGTCCTTGGGTGCCGGATTCGGGGTCACAGTCACCGGGGGGACGTCCTCGGGGTCTTTGTCCACTCCGGCACAGGCCAGGCTTGGCGGGTGCAGAGTGTGCAGGGTTTACGGTTCCGGGCTGATGTCAGGGGTTAGATGCTTGCTTTGAGAAGAGCCACTGCTCGTGAGAGTCCCAGGTGTTCAGAGTCACAAGGTAGCCAGGTCCTCCGGGGTTTGTGAGGTTGCTGGCCACAGGAGGTGCCGGGAATTAGCAGGAGCAGGTTCAAGGGTCGACAGGCCGGTAGGGCTGGGGCCAAAGCAGTTGGTGTCTTCCTCTTCTTAGCAGCTGCACCGCAGGTCTTCTTTCTTCTTGATCTTCTTTGCTGTTTTTGGAATCTGGAATCTAAGGAAGGAAGGTTCAGGGTGCCTCTAAATACTAAATTTAAGGGTGTTACAGGTAGGTAAAGGGCACTCACCTGAAAAGCAGGGGCGTTCAACTTGAGAGATGCGAGGATTGTTCTCGACTTCCCCCAAGAACTTACATCTAGGTAGAACTGAATATACAACACAGTTCACCCAGGGCAAATTCCCAAGGGAAGGGGGAATTGGGACAAAACAATAAGCAGAAAAAGACACTCCAGATCGCAGCGAGCCTCTGTTTGATACAGTCAGGTTTTCCTTTTAGCCCTGTGTCTCTAGTATAAACAAACGACAAGAAATAGTATTAACAGGGGCGTCAAAAGACCAAATATACTTCTTCTGAATCTAAAACAAGTGACGTGTTACCTTTGACATGACATTCTGATTCTTTCTGCGCCAGAATGCTTTTTCATAGTATTTAGACAATTATTTCTGCAATGACACTATTTTAAGAGAAATTGTCTTTGGAATCACAAAAGTCTATCTTTTCTGCACACAGGTTCCTCGCGGAGGATTCTGCCAAACAAACGTTTCAAGAGATAAGATAAGAAATGTTTCTTTTCCTTCCTTGTCCTGCTTGGCCTTTAAGTTCTTTAATTATCCCCTGTGTTAATTGTGCCAAAGTTATGTTCAATTGTGCCAAAAATGAAAATAGGAAAGACTTACTGCAATGATCAGCGTTTGTAACGTCAGGCGCTTACTCACTAATTAGCCTTTCTCTGCTTTGTTTCCTCTTTTAGCGTGGGACGCCAATTGGAGTGACTCCGGAAGGTCAGGAACAGGTTTCCAGGATGTGAAGGGAAGACTTCAGTGAGCGGACAGGAACTGCGGCTCTGCGCGGAAGCGGCGCCCGAACCAAGGAAGGAGGGAGCTCCAAAGGCTTGTTCTCTGCTTTCCGGTAAGTAAAGATCGAACGAGCGTAAGCGCGTGTTCACGCTCGCTTGTGCCTTAAATAGTGTCCTGGAGGGTGGGGTTTGTCACAAGGGAAACGAGGGATTACACGTGTAGCACCTGATTTGTAAACAACGTGCCTCGAGCCTGCCAAACGTGAAACGTGGTGCATTAATGAGAGCTTGCTGAAGTGAGGCAGATAACACGTGCTGTAGTAACGAACTTGCTGAAACGAGGCAGATGAAACGTGTTGTAATAACGTGCTTACTAAAGCGAGGCAAGCTGAATGCTCAATGTGACTCTTGGTGCTGAACTCCTTTTTCTTACAGATTATTAATCAAGCATAGATAAATACAAGGCAAATATACATATATAGTGCAAAACATGAACAAATGGTTATTTTACCATAATGATGATCATCAATTCAGAACTTCAGACATATTTACAATCTGCTAGCTAACTATAGATAATCACTATAATTCTAAACAGGTTTGAGCGACATTGTTACAGCAAACCCTAACAGTCACTCCCCTCAAAGGCCGCCCCACAGGGCGAGGTTTTTGCGGGAATCGTAAATGAAATTGTCGCAGTAGTCGTGAGGCATGAACAAATGAAGCTGGCTCCCATGAATTCTCTGTAGCATCAAATCCTTTCCATGCTATGAGATAATAAAGTTTACTGTGCATTCTCTTTGCATCCAATATCTTCTGGACTTCGTATTCTAAATGTCCATTGATCTGAATGGGGGGGGGGGAGGGGGGTGGAGGTTCTGACCGGGTTTGTGGATTATAAATTTTCAACAAAGAGACATGAAAAGCAGGATGTACTGCATATTCTGGAGGTAAATCTAATTGGACGGTTACTGGATTTATAAGCTATGTACCTTGGTGATAACTTTTTAGACCCCATTAGATTCAAATTTTTTGCTGAGAGCCATACTTTATCTCCTAAGTGATATTGTGGAGCATCTACTCTATGTTTATCTGCTTGTTTTTTCATGGATTCTTTATACTTAACTAAATGTTTTTTAGCTTTTTCTTGAATATTCAATAGTGTGGAAAGTCGTTCAGTAACTTCAGGAGTCAAAGAGGGAGTTACTGCACTGGGTAATGCTTGTGGATGATAACCCTGCAAAAAATAAAAGGGAGTACACTTTGTTGCTGAGTGAACATTATTGTTATAAATAAACTCTGCAATAGGTAATACCTTATCCCATTCTGTGGTAAATTCCGCCATTAAGCAGCGCAAGGTTTGCAATAATGTTTGATTCACTCTTTCCGTCTGGCCGTCAGTCTCTGGGTGGAAGGCTGTGGAAAGAGCTATTTCCATCTTAAGACTTTTCCCTAAATTTGTCCAGAATTTAGAGGTGAATTGGCTTCCCCTGTCCAAAAGGATCTTACTTGGTAATCCATGTAATCTCACAATTTCTTTGAGAAAAGTATCTGTCAACTCTACAGCGGTAGGAAGTTTACTTAATGGTATAAAATGTGCCATCTTTGATAAGTAATCTACTACCACTAAGATAGTGGTATAAGTATTTGCTTTAAGTAAATTAGTTATGAAGTCCAAACTGATTGTATGCCAGGGACTTGGAGGAGTTGGTAATGGTTGTAATAAACACATAGGTTCTTTGTGTCATGATTTATTTCTTGCACAAATTAGACAGGAATCGACATATTCTTTAATGTCGGTGATCATTGAAGACCACCAGAAATGTTTTTTACAATTATCCAAGGTTTTTTGATAACCTGGATGACCAGCTAGGATCGAATCATGATGCCACGTCATAATTTTTTCTTGTAAATTCTTAGTAGGTACATACAACAGAGATTTATGATAAAATAAACCATCCTGTATTGCATTGTGAGGATTTTTTAACCAATCTTGGGTCTGCAATTTGAAATGTTCTCTTGATTGCTTTTAAAAAATCTTGTTGAGTGATTGGTGCCACAATTTTTTGTGGTGGAATTATGGGAGGGCCTGATACTTCTTTCTTAGATTCAGTGGTATACCCATATCTAGAGAAAACATCTGACTGTAACTGTTATGCCCCTGGCCGATAAGTTATGACAAAATCAAAAGCACTAAAGAAATTTAACCATCGCATTTGTCTTGGTGTCAAGGCCCTTACAGAACTAAAAAACTGTAGATTTTTGTGATCACTAAATATAGTGACAGGAAATTTAGTTCCCATTAAATGATGTCTCCATTCTGTGAATGCCAATTTTATTGCCAAGAGCTCCCTCTCAGCTACCGTATAGTTCTGTTCGGCCGGCAACAGTTTTTTCGAATAATAAGCTACAGGATGAAGCTGCCCATCCTAGATGTCTCTTTGAGAGAGCACAGCTCCCACCGCTGTCTGTGAAGCATCTGCCTCAACAAAGAATGGAAGATCTGGGTCTGGATGTTTTAACACAGGTGCAGAGGTGAATTTTTGTTTAAGTAACTCAAATGCTTGGGCAGTTTGTTCTGACCAAATGAACTTCTGCCCTTTGTGCAATAATTTGGTAAGGGGTACTACCGTTTCAGCAAAATGAGGAATAAAACGCCTGTAAAAATTGGCAACGCCCAAAACCTTTTGTACGTCTTTCACGGTTGTGGGTTCTGGCCAATCCTTGATGGCATTCCCCTTCTTTTGATCCATCATAATTCCTGCTGGGGACAAGCAATATCCAAGGAAATCAACTGTATCTGTATTGAAAATACATTTTTCAAGCTTAGCGAACAAACGATTTGCTAACAATTTCTGTAACACAGCTCTAACATGATGTATATGTTCTTCCCTTGTTTTTGAATAAATGAGTATATCGTCAATATACACAATTACACAGACATCAAGAAACTCATGCAACACCTCATTTATAAAATATTGAAATGCTGCTGGCGCATTACACAAACCGAAAGGCATCACTGTATATTCAAATAAACCAAATTTTGTTTTAAAAGCAGTTTTCCATTCATCATTCTCTTTTACCCTGACAAGATGATATGCACCTCTCAAATCTAGTTTTGCGTTTATAGTTGAATGACGTAATTGGTCTAGTAGAACTGGTATCAAAGGCAACGGGTATTTATTTTGAATGGTAGCCTTGTTTAATCCGCGGTAATCAATACAAGCGCGGAGACTTCCATCAGGTTTAGGAATGAAAAATAGTGGCGAGGATACAGGAGAGGTGGAATGTCGTATAAAACCTGACGCCAATAAATCATCTAAATAAGTTCTCAAATATTTAGTTTCTTCTTCTGTAAGAGCTTATACTCTAGTGCTAGGCAAAGTGGCTCCAGGTATCAAGTCTATACGACAATCATATGACCTGTGCGGTGGCAAATTACCCGCCTTCACAGGATCAAATACATCCTTGAATTCCTGATATTCAGATGGTATGCTAGAATCATGTATTTCTGCAGCTGCACAATGCAAAGTTGTCATAGACTCATTCAATGCTTCTTGATAACAAGATTCTCGACAATGTGAGGAATCTAAGGTTACCGTTCGTAAAGACCAATTAATTTTAGGGTTATGTAAGGCTAGCCACGGTACCCCTAAAATAAGTCCAAAAGTGGGTGTATCAATTAAATCAAAACTAATCCTCTCAGTATGGCCATTTTGACATACCATGATAAGAGGACTAGTTCTTTTTGTTATCAGTCCTGAGGATAATTCAGACCCATCTACTGCACAAACAGACTCAGGCTGAGTCTTCCACTCAGTGGGTATCTGTAACTCTTTTGCCATTTTAATGTCTATAAAATTCCCAGTGGCCCCACAATCTAATAAGACCGGGACTGAGTGTCGTACATGAGTACTAATTATCAAGACTACCTGTATCAAAAAATGTCGAGGTATTCTTGGTACTAAACTGGTTGAAATGCTGGAGGTCAGAACAGTTTTACCACTCGTGCAAGAGACCCCCCTTCTTGATGAGTCTCTTAGTTTTCCTGCTCCAAAGAGTTTGTCACGACAGAATTTACTTTCTTAGTCCCTTTAGGTTTTATTGGACACTCTTTTGCAAAATGCCCAGACCGAGCACAATATAAACATAAGTTTAATTTTCTCCTTCTTTCTTTCTCCTCCAATGATAAAGGCCCCTTGATAGTCCCAATCTGCATTGGCTCGGGTTCTGGCATTTGGTATCAGATTCCTTTTTGTCACTTTTTAATACTGAAAACCTTGCCTCGACTCGTATTTTATCCCCCTTCCTCTCTCCTAAACGGTGATCTAGTTTAACTACCAAATCCACAAATTCTGAACAGTCCTCTGGAAGGTCTACAATATGTGCCAAGGCATCTTTTAAATCATCTCGCAGACCTCTATAAAATAAAGATGTGCGCTTTTCCTCCGGCCACTGAGTTTCAGAAAGAAGTCTATTAAACATGGTGACATATGTCAATTAATCTTGTTTGCCTTGTTTTAAATTTAGCAACTCATTTTCACTAGCTTGGATGTACGTGTGCTTAGCAAACAACTTTGTCATGGTACTTTTAAACTGAGGCCAATTATGTAAGATAGGGTCATCTCTATCAATATAGGGTATAGACCAATTTGCTGCGGTGCCTCCCAAATAAGAAAGCACAAAAGCCACCTTTGTCGCATCCGTAGGGAATAACTGTGGTTTGCAAATAAAATGCAATTGATATTGGCTAATAAACACATTAAACTTGATACAATTGCCAAAAAAGCACTCAGGAGCTGACAAAGGAACCACATTAGGAACAGCTACTGTAACTTGTACTGGAGGTGCATTGGAGTCTGAACTCGTGAACCCTTGTGAGGATTTTAATTTACTCCCAAAAACGGAAGGATCAGTATTTAAGGATGAAAAAGGAGCACCCCATGTAGAAACTTTGGGCTTGTAACAAATAACTTCTTGTCTCAAACTTAAATTCTCCTGTTTTAACATATTAATTTCCAATTGCATCTTCTGCAATATTTCAGATAGAGGTTTATCCCTTTCCAAATCCTCCGCAAGTGCGTGCGCCATTGCTTGGCCATCGATCCCTTCATTATCTGAATCCATATCTCTCAAGGAGAACCTTATTTATTGTGAAGGCTTACGCTTCTGTTAAACCTTCACTCACCTGAAAAGCAGGGGCGTTCAACTTGAGAGATGCGAGGATTGTTCTCGACTTCCCCCAAGAACTTACATCTAGGTAGAACTGAATATACAACACAGTTCACCCAGGGCAAATTCCCAAGGGAAGGGGGAATTGGGACGAAACAATGAACAGAAAAAGACACTCCGGATCGCAGCGAGCCTCTGTTTGATACAGTCAGGTTTTCCTTTTAGCCTTGTGTCTCTAGTATAAACAAACGACAAGAAATAGTATTAACAGGGGCGCCAAAAGACCAAATATACTTATTCTGAATCTAAAACACGTGACGTGTTACCTTTGACATGACATTCTGATTCTTTCTGCGCCAGAATGCTTTTCATAGTATTTAAACAATTATTTCTGCAATGACACTATTTTAAGAGAAATTGTCTTTGGAATCACAAAAGTCTATCTTTTCTGCACACAGGTTCCTCGCGGAGGATTCTGCCAAACAAACGTTTCAAGAGATAAGATAAAAAATGTTTCTTTTCCTTTCTTGTCCTGCTTGGCCTTTAAGTTCTTTAATTATCCCCTTCGGTAATTTTGCCAAAGTTATGTTCAATTGTGCCAAAAAAGAAAATAGGAAAGACTTACTGCAATGATCAGCGTTTGTAACGTCAGGCGCTTATTCACTCATTAGCCTTTCTCTGCTTTGTTTCCTCTTTTAGCGTGGGACGCCAATTGGAGTGACTCCGGAAGGTCAGGAACAGGTTTCCAGGATGTGAAGGGAAGACTTCAGTGAGCGGACAGGAACTGCAGCTCTGCGCGGAAACGGCGCCCGAACCAAGGAAGGAGGGAGCTCCGAAGGCTTGTTCTCTGCTTTCCGGTAAGTAAAGATCGAACGAGCGTAAGCACGTGTTCACGCTCGCTTGTGCCTTAAATAGTGTCCTGGAGGGTGGGGTTTGTCACAAGGGAAACGAGGGATTACACGTGTAGCACCTGATTTGTAAACAACGTGCCTCGAGCCTGCCAAACGTGAAACGTGGTGCATTGAGAGCTTGCTGAAGTGAGGCAGATAACACGTGCTGTAGTAACGAACTTGCTGAAACGAGGCAGATGAAACGTGTTGTAATAACGTGCTTACTAAAGCGAGGCAAGCTGAATGCTCAACGTGACTCTTGGTGATGAACTCCTTTTTCTTACAGATTATTAATCAAGCATAGATAAATACAAGGCAAATATACATATATAGTGCAAAACATGAACAAATGGTTATTTTACCATAATGATGATCATCATTTCAGAACTTCAGACATATTTACAATCTGCTAGCTAACTATAGATAATCACTGTAATTCTAAACAGGTATGAGCGACATTGTTACAACAAACCCTAACAGGCAGGGACCACTGGGTCCCTGTCCTGGGGTTCAACCCCTATCCTGCCACTCTCCTGTGGGAGCGGGGCAGTGGCCTAGTCCTGATTGGGCAGGGCTCCCCATCTTCAAGATAGCGAGAGCCCGGGGATGTATTTCACCTCACCTCTCCCAACTGAGGGGTGGGGTTGGCAGAGGCTGGCACACCCCCTGTCCTTCCTTGGGGTTTCCGGCCAGTCTTCCCGCCAGAGTGGGGGTTTAGAACCGGTAGGGGCCAGTTACTGAGTACAGCAAGTGGCCTGGAGAAGCTCACAAAGGCGGCATGCCTTTTAAGCTTCCCCTGCCCATCCTGGGGGAGGAGACCTAGCACCTCGCCCAGGATGTGCATTGTTGCAGGCCCAGGAGAGCGGATGGCTCTCTACCCAGGTGTCCAGCAACATGTCTGCTGTGTGGCAGCATAGGCAGCCCCTCAGACCAGACGTGGATTGTAGGTTAGTTTAAGGGGGCATCTCTAAGATGCCCTCTGTCGTGCATTGTACATTAAATCCTGCACTGGCATCAGTGCGGGTTTAATGTGCTGAGAAGTTTGATACCACACTTCTCACAGTGTTGCCATCATGGTGCTGTGGAGCTCGTGTTTGACGAGCTCCCAGCACCATATACTCTTAAATGGCAGCACTGCACTTACAGTGCCCAGGAATGGACCTAGGTACTGTAGGGGCACAGGGCTTATGCTCCTGTGCCCACACCACTGGCATAGGACACCCAGCTAGAGGGGTGGCTGATGGATGCGAGGGCAGTGTAGGTTGTGGGCATGGCACACAGGGATGTGTGCCATGTCGACTCTGTTTTGTCTTGTACCCAGACACTCAGCCTGCAAGGGCAGTGTGTTTGTGTTAGGGTACAGGGCCTCTAAGGGTGGCACAATAAGTGCTGCAGCCCTTAGAGGCCTTCCCTGGTCACAAGGCCCTGAGTACCTAGGGTACCATTTACCAGGGGCTGACATGTGGCCAGGGTTTGCCAATTTGGATTTTAGGTTTTAGGGAAGGAACATAGGCCATGGGCACCTGATTTGCATGAGTCCAGGGCACACTCAGTGAAAGTACATTCAGCAATTCAGCAAACAGTGGGGGCATACCATGCAAGAAAGATGGCACTTTCTCACAGAGCACATCTGGCTGCTCAACAAATAAGTGTAGACCTCTGATGCAGCTGTGGCTCCACTAACTGTGGGATCTTGGAGAGACCCAAGTAGGTGATGCGTCGAGGTCACAACTGATCATGGTCATGTTGTGTTGACCCATAAGGGATTGCAACACTGACTCCTCTGCTAAGTGATGACAATAGAAAACAAGCATTGGCATAGCCAATAGATAGCGCCTTTGGGACCTTATAAGTGTTTATCCATGCAGCACATTATCCTGGGAGCTGTGCTACCATGGATTGAAGGGCCATACCATTACTACACACTGGGTCGTGCAGTGTGATTCAGGAATACATGCTTGCCTGAGGAAACATTAATGGACACATTCCAAGGCTATTTAGCACACAGACAGAAAGGCAAGTGCCTCAACGCAAGTCAACAGCACTATAAAATTCTGTGTGAGACTGCATTTATTTATTTGAAAGGTTTTATATAGCGCTGGCTAGACCCGGAGGTATCAGAGCGCTTTACATGAGTATCAGACCATAGTTGCAGGTGACATCGTTGTTACACAGTTATTAGAGCATAGCTACATAGTTACATTTTAGGTCGAGACAAACAATAAGGACATATGCGTAAGGGAAAAAGCAGGCAAGGAGAGAGATTCAGGGGAGCGGGGTAGGAGCACGGGAAGTAGACAGCGAATGAAGGAGGGAAGAGGAGGGGGAGGGTGAGAGACATAGCATGAACAAAGAGGGGGAGGGTGACGGGGGCACAAACCAGTAGATGAGTAAAAGCTGCGTCCAAAGTCCAGTAAGCTGTGATCCCAGGGGAAGTGGTATCATTCCCCCAACTCTGTTGCAAGAGGCTCCCTTTACGCAGTGGACTCTCTCAGAGGGGTCTCTGAGACTCCAAGGCCTACCTACTGGATCCTTCCCCAAAAATGGGAAAGGGAGTGCTTTGGCAAGGGCGCCAAACCATACTTCAACTGTGAGTGGCTCCCTTGGCGCTGTGGACTCTCTCAGAGGGGTCACTGAGACTCCGGAGTAAGAATATTGGATCTTTCCCCAACAAGGGGAGAAGGAGTGCTTAGTCAAAGGGCAACAAGGGACAGGGGGCTAGGAGGCGGGTCGGAACTGGCAGGTCAACAGAGGGGGAACAAACGGCAAAAGAATATCGCATTAATTACAGAAAGATAACACATTCAATACCAGGGTAAATTAGCATTCCAGAAAAAGACAGGATCCACGAAAGGCAATGGTCAGGGAGGACAAAGGGAGGGAGTCAGTGAGTTGAAGAGTCCCACAAGGAAGAGATACGGATAGCAGAAAAGGAAATGTATATGTTGTAGAGTCACTCAGGAGAGAAATGCAAACGGGAAAGCTCAGAATCACAAAATAGTGATATTAAGTACGAAGAACTACTACATATACTAGTGGTTAGAGTTGTAACTATGCAAAATAGTAAATTCACTCAGGGTTCCATTTTCACAATGATTAGGCTAAAAACAATTGTATATTACTTTTCAGCAGAGTGAACGGAGAAATAAGACATCCAAGGGGGTAAAAAGAGAGTGGGGAGGAAGATGAGATAGGTGATTGGAGAGACGGGGGCTTAGGGGGGGAGAAAGAGATAAGGCCGTTCAGCCGAGGAGCAATGTCTAAGGGTCGGCAGGATTAAGTCCAACAGACCGAGAGAGAGGACAAGAAACAACAAAATAGTGGCTCCATTCACGACCCGCCATTTTGCGCCGTCAGTTCCCAGACACATCCCTGGACCGTCACTCTGAGGCATCTCCAACTATGCGGTGATAGGGCAAACTAAGCAGTCACATGTGTGGGATAAATGTGGAAGAACAAACTCCAAGGAGGCAATCTTTGTCTATAAATCCTCAGAGGGAAGGCATATCAGGCAGACCGTTTCATACAAAAATCCTCAGAGGGTAGTCTGTTCAGGCAGGCCGTTTCATACAAGGCCATATAGGAAATATTCACCACCAACAACGCGGAAATGGGGCAAACAAAGCAGGCCATGAGTGTAATATAGCACTGGACATAACAACAAAAACAAAATGCTACCTTTATCAGGCAGAGGGGAAATAATGAATAAACAGTGGAGGTGTTGGCATCACTTAATCTCCGCGCACCTACAAACAAAAAAGTAACCTGACCTTGCATAATGTAACCGATGCTTTTGTAAAGTGCCTCAATACCTTTGGGTCAGTTGAGTTTGTGTTCTATAAAAATGCCCCAAAAAATTAATCGGACATTGTGTAATGTAAATAGCGCTCATGTAAAGTGCTCCAACATCTTCGTGTCGCTCGAGTTCACATTGTATAATAAAAAATGCTTCACAGTCCCTGGGGAGCTGTAGGAAGCTGGCTCTGTATATACTATACCAAAGTGAGGTATGGTGTGCACAGAGTCCAGTGGAACCCCAAAGGTACGCAAAGGTAAAGTTAGATAGCACCTTATTTCAATTTGTGGTAGTGTGGTCAAGCAGTAAGGCTTTATCAGAGGACAGTGTTAAGCATTTGTTGTACACACTCAATCAGCAAATGATTTTACATACTCAAAGACTGAACTTCAGACCAATTGTTTTTGTATAAAAATATTCTTTTAGTTATTTTATTTCCTAGAACCAAGCAAGCCTGACGCACGTAAGTGATAAATACTTTGCAGTAAATATACAGTTGTAACACAGTTTGGATTGTAATTGCATATGCACTTTGTTTTGCTTTACAGTACTGTCACTGAGAAATGCAATGCTTTGAAAATAGAGTACAATTAACTTAGTATAGGCTTCGGAGTAAAATTACAGCTAAGTTACTCTTTAGATTACTTTTCCAGGTATACTGCACTGGGACATTTCCTGAAAACAGGTAAGTAAAAGCGTTTTTGTTAATCGGTACAATTTTAAAAGGATTTCTTAGATTTTCCAACTCCACACTTAAAAACTTTTCATAGAAAAACAATCAATGTTATCCTATGGAGGAAAATAGTGTTAACGGTTCAAAAGTAAGTACTTTGTTGTGGGAGTTGGTATTCTGGGGTTAGACTCAGGGTTCCCCCAGGGTCAAGGATGCACTCTTGTTACACCCTCAGCAGCACTAGGGCGGCCGGGTGCAGAGTGCTGAGGCCCAATGTTATCCGATTGGGAATAGGGGGCCTCCTGTTGGTGGCTGCTGACGAGCAGGCCAATGGGTTGTGGGAGCAAAGCTCCTGGACTTAAGCTCAGGGCAAATGGGGGTTTAGGCCAGCACAAAAAATGACCCCTCAGCGGCACTGGGGCGGCCGGGTGCAGAGTGCTGTTTTGGCGTCGGAAACCCTGTAGCGTTCAATGGGGAGTCTCCGGTTTGCAAAAGCACTGCAGGCTCTGGGACGAAGGTCTTCTGGGTGCGACCACCACTTCGAGAGGTACGTTTGGATGTTGGGGGTTGCATAGGCACCATCGGTTGGGCCACCCAAGGCCGTGGGACATCGGGTGCAGGGGTGCCTTTTATGGTCGGATCTCCTTACCAGCTCCTGGTCGCGGTTGGGGGAACCTTCAGGATTTAGGCTGCAGGCGTCGGCTGGAGGCAAGTCAGGGATCGCTGGATCTGAGGTCAGGATGGCCGGGGAGACCTCCTCATGGTGTTTGCCTAGTCGAGCTCTGGCCGTGGACGGCGGGTGCAGAGTGGGCCGGATTCGCGGTTTCCGGCCGGGGCCAGAGGTTGGAGATGAATAAATCCGGTGTTCACGAGGGACAAAGTCTTTGGGATTGAAGGCAGGCAGTTCCTCCAGGTTTCTGGAGGTTGCTGGTTGCAGGACACACCAGGATTTTGCAGGAGCAGGTTCGAGGTGGAAACAGACCGGGAAGGCTTGGGCCAAGTCAGTAGGCGTCTTCCTCTTATTAGCTTTGGCACGGCTGTTTGGTCCTTCTTCTTCTTTTCTTCTTGTGGTTTCTTGTCTGAGGAAGCAAGGTTCGGGGGTGCTCCTAAATACTAGATTTAGGGGAGTTACATGTAGGTAAAAGGTTGGGACCAATGGGTCCCTTCCCTGGGGTGGGTACACCCCCTATTATGCCACCCTCCAGTGGGAAGGGGCATACGTCATTCCCTGGTTGGCTGGGTCCCCCCATCTGCAAGATGGCGGAGACTAAGAGTTGTGCTTGACCTCGCCTCCCCTACCTGAGCGATGTAGTTGGCAGAGGTAGGCACACCTCTCTAAATCACTTGTTTTTCCCACTGGTTCTCCCGCCCAAAGTGGGGGTCAGAACCTGTGGGGACCAGTTTCTGAAAGCAGCAAGTGGCCTGGGGAAGCTCACAAAGGTGGCAAGCCTTTGAAGCTTCCCCTTCGTGGACCCTGCCCATCCTGGGGGAGGAGGCTGGGCACCTCGTCCCAGGAAGTGCATTGTTTCAGGCCCCCGAGAGCAGCAGCCTGGACACTTGTGGTAGGTCGCTTTTCAGGGGGCATCTCTAAGATGCCCTCTGTGTGCATTTTTCATTAAATCCCACACTGGCATCAGTGTGGTTTTAATGTGCTGAGAAGTTTGATGCCAAACTTCTCAGTTTTCAGTGTAGCCATTATGGTGCTGTTGAGTTTGTAATGACAATCTCCCAGCACCATATACTCTTCTTAATGGCAGCACTGCACTTACAATGTCTAAGAATGGACTAAGACACTGTAGGGGTACAGGGCACATGCACCAGTACCCTCACCACTGGTATAGTGCACCCAGCTAGAGGGGTGACTGATCTATGCCAGGGCAGTGGGTTGTAGGAATGGCACACAGGGATGTGTGCCATGTTGACTCTTCACTTTTTTCTGCACCAAGGCACACAGCCTGAAAAGGCAGTGTGTGAGTGTAAAGGTACAGGGCCTCTAAGGGGGGCACAATAAGTGCTGCAGCCCTTAGAGGTCTTCCCTGGTCACAGCACACTTGGTACCTGTGGTACCATTTACCAGGGGCCTGTGGCCAGAGATGCCAATTGGGTACAATTTTGGGGAAAGTACACAAGCCCTGGGAACCTGATTGGCAGGGACCCAGGGCACATCAAGTCAAAGTGCATCAGTAGTCTGGCAAAAGTGGGGAGTTACTGCAACAGAAAGAAAACCAGCTTCTCACAGGAGCTGCCTTGAATATGCTTTGAAATTAGAGCTCTGAGAGAAGGAGGATGACAGGAAGAGGCAGCGGGGCGGGCATGCAGCGACATGGGAGGAGGAAGGAGGGACGAATGCAGCTCCCATTTGTCAGCTAGAGGGGAAATAATAAATAAACAGGGGCAGCATTGGCATCACTTAATCTTTGTGCACCTAAAAACAAAAAAAATAATCTGACAACGTGTAATGTAACTGGCGCTTTGTAAAGTGCTTCAATACCTTTGGGTCAGTTGAGTTTGCGTTCTATAAAAATACCCCAGAAATTAATCTAAGGTTGTGTAATGTAACTAGCGTTCATGTAAAGCGCTCCAACACCTTCAGGTCGCTTGAGTTCACATTATATAAACACGTATCAGAGAAAAGACAATGGGAGTTGCCCTTAGCCTTGCCCTTGACTGTGCTGCAAGGTTAGACTGCTGAACGTATGGTGACCGAGGCTTTCTAAAGAAACACTCAGCGAAGCAGGAGGGACTTGCGAAAAATCCTCGCACTTTGAAGGCAGAGAAAATTAAAGAGGTGATTTAAAAAACAGCTTCTGAATCGTCTAACATTTCGTCTTGGTATTTGAATGGTACGGGGAGATTAAGTGACGGGCACCAAACCCGAACCACAGAAGATGGGCAAGCAGTGACATGAGCAGGAATCAAAGAAAAAAAGAGTTCCCCAAATAGGACGCGCACCACCAAGAACCGGGCAGGGACTACAGCCCCTAAGTTCCACCGGGACTGGCATCACGCAGTCTGCATCACTTTCCTCGCGCTTGGAGGTGCTTATCAGCAAGGCACATGCCCCGCTGCTCGGGACGTGCACCGCCAAGAGCTGGGCAGGGACTACACCCCCCACGTTCCACTGAGATTGACAGCACGCAGGCTTCGTCACTTTACTCATGTCTGGAGGCGCTTATAAGCAAGGCACAAGCCCTGTGTGTGGGCCGTGCGCGGGATGCACCTGGGCAAAGCCTGGGCCAAGGATGGGTCCATTCGCACCCGTCTTAGTCTGGAAGAGGCTGGGCCATCCTGCTGAAACCTTACTCCTGAGGACTACGGACATTTTTCACGCTTAAGGTACTGTGCATCATCTTATAGCCAACCAAAGACATAACCGTTCTACCCACCACTGCTCCGAAACACTGCAGTTTTTCCATTTCGCCTTTGGAAATTATGGGGAAAATGAAAGTGATTACGGGAGGGTTGGGAGGTGCACAGAGGAAAAAATCCCAAAAGAGAACTCAGAATACAAGCCCTGTGGTGGGGGGGTGTGGGGGGGGGGGTATAAGGGGGCGTGATGGATCTCATTGACAACATATTATCAGATTGTGAGGGGCTTCTTGTACCATCTGTTGACATCAGTGCCCCCAACCCTAAGGCCTCACATACACATACCCCTTCAAAATCCCCTAACTTAAATAGTGGGTGCATACCAAGCTTATTAAAAAAGGTAGCCAATAGGAAACAGTCATTGAAAGCTACCAAGGAGCCTCTCACTATTCCACCTAGTGATATTAGCACCCAACTTGTCACTACAGCAGACTTTCCATGTAGCAATAGATTTTCACCCACCCCTTCCAGACCAATCGGTATTACCCAATATGGCCACCACCAGTGGGGTTCAGGTAGTCAAGGAGGATACAGAGGCTAGCAGGCTAGATATGATCCTTCAGTCCAGGGGTGGAAGATTGGAGCGCTCTGATATATCGCTTTCTAATCTAGACCTTCAGAGGGAAATCTTTGCCCTAAGGGAAACAATAGGGTCTCTGACTGATCTTATTTCCTAGTTGTTCGCTAGAATAGAAGGACTGAGTAGCCCGCGCAATATCAATTCCTGTAGATCATTGAGGGTAGATACGAACTTGAACTCAAATGATCTCCCAGTACACCCCCCTCAATTAATACGCAATGCCTTGACCACTATCCCTGTACCCCAGACCAGTACCATAGGCCATCGTGATGCGGTTCTCTGGAACACACAACCCATAAGGGCTAAATGACAAGAAGGAGATAAGAAGAAAATGGAGGAAACAACATCACACATGAGGGTACCAGCGTAAGAAACATCTTTTCCCAGTAAAGGATGCAGTGAGGTGCTTCCATCTCCTAGGCCCCGTCCAATCTCCCATAGTCGCTTCTGGAACACTGTCTACATGATCAACGTACCCAAAGCCGATCAACATGCCAAACACAAGAATGACGAGGCTATCAAGAAAAAAGCCATACACTGGATTAGGCATATAAGGGGGTGCAGATCCGTGATAAGGGATGATATCCTGAGAGCAAGAATATGCATCTTGACAAACAGCCCTGTAGACGCAGTAGAACTTATACTTGCAGATGAAAGTTTAGTGCACAATCTAATCACTCTAGAAGTTAGAACCTGTCCCCAACTCACCACTAATATCGAACTCAAGCTTTATATCACCTGTCTTGCTGTACAACCTATGTCCACTTTGAAGCCACCAAGGGAATCTTCATCCATGTCCCTATCCCAGAACGACACAATATGTGTTTGTTACAACCCCTGATCCTGACCCCAACATCACTTGTTCCTCTTCTGAAGGGATAGCCATAGAAATTGAACCAATGATTCCCATAAAACACTCTCACTCCACCTTACAGAGGCTGTTATGTGTGGGAGATGATTACCAGGCTGCAGATAAAACCACAAGTAATTACACCATGCCCCCAGCAGTTGAGACCCATGTTCTATCTCCCCATCGGGACCTACTACAGTCCACAGACCTGAGGCAGCTTAAAGTAGCCTCAGGGAATGTGGCTGGAGTAAGGAGCAAACTATGTCTACCCCAACCGGCAGTTCCATCTAAACAAGGCCGTCCTTCAGGAGGGTTGCTAACCCTGATCAGTATCGCACCAAACTACGACATCAAAGAGCTCTCCACTGATAACCCTGACATCCTTGGGGTTAGGTTAAGAGGTAATACAGGCAGGAGCTTAAATATTTTCAATGTTTATGCAATGAGCACCAGAGGGGGTAGATCTCCAACTATACAAACCTTAGATGAGATGTTGGACGCAAGGCAAGCTGTCTACCCCTTAATTGTGGGTGGCGACTTTAATGTAACATTCGAGCCCCTTAATCAGGAAGACATTCAAGAGGCCAATGAAGAGGACAAATTGTGGTCAGTCCCGCCCCTGAAGCTTCCACCAATAAAGAAATGGTCCCAAGCAGCCCTACAGCTGAATGCAATAACCCTAGAATATAGGCTGCATGCCTCGAATGGAAGAACTCGTTCTGATAGAGGAAGGGGGGGGGGCTACATTGCCCCAAATGAGGCCAGTCACATAGATTACATACTTGTGGACCTCACGCTATGGTCATTTGTATTTGACATGGCCATAGTCAAAAATTGTGAAAGCGACCATAACCTACTAAGTCTGACACTTGAACATCCATGGGCGATAAGTGCAAGACAGTACCTGTCAAATTTGTAACTAAAGGGGCAATACCATCAAAAGACAAATGTTGCCTCAAATGACCCATGATCATGAAGGATGAGTCCAAGCTTAACACCTTAAAAAGAGACCTTGAGACGCACCTGGCAGTGATACAATCTCCACCAGACGAGCCAACACGATTGGCAAACATCAGTGCCCTGCACTCAAAGTTCTTCGACCAACTGGCACGAAACTTCATTGTCCATTTTCAAAATCATGGGCCAAAACAGGGAGGATTATCCAAGTGAATTCCTGGTTCACAAAGGAGTGCAGGTCCTTAAGCAGATGCCTGGCCACAGCCATAAGACACAGGGAAATGCCTCTGATACGTGACCTAAGGAGGCAATATAAATTGTCCCAAGCAAAGGAAAAGAGAGATTGGGACGAGAAGAGGTGGGAAGAACTTGGGAAGGCTTGTTCCCAACCAGATGCAAGGAAATTTTAGGCACTTGTGGGAAAGGGCAATTTTGAAATCTCACCCCCTCTTGCTAATGATATCTCACCCAATGCGTTGCAAGAGGACTTCGGCGCCTTGTACATGATTTCTCCCAGTCATGACATGGGGTTAATCACCTTTGATCCACACCACTGGTGGTATTCCTGAATTGTGGAAGGGAGCTGAAGTGATCCCCATCTTTAAAAAGGGTGATAGCAGCAATCCTTCCAATTATCAGCCTATTAGCCTGATCGATTGGGTCCAAAAGGTTTTCTGCCGCTCCCTCCTAGTGAAGGTCCAGGACAGGATGGACGAGAATCATATTCTTCCACCTCTCCAAGCGGGGTTTTGCCAGAAAATGGGAACAATAGATCAGGTTTTCCGTCTCCTCCTCCTCTATTGGAAGGTGCTTCTGCTGTAAGAGGAGCTTATACATAACATTTATCGATTTGAAGTCAGCATTCAATCTTGTGCCAAGGGACAAGCTCTGGGGGGGCGCTCAACGAGATGGGTATGACCCTGGAAATCCCGGCATTGTTGATAAATTACATGAAGTGAAGTACTGGGAATTTTAAGCCCAGCGGTGCAGGGGAACACACCCTAAGACTTCGGGTTCTTCCTGTTTCAGACCAACAGAAACACAGAGTCTTCTAGGTGAAGTCAAAGATCGATTTATTGGCTGCAGACCAATTACAGGTATCCGAGAAGTACAACACAATGCATGTTCTCAGGAGACTGCTTAAAGTTACAGAAACGGGCTTCACCTTAAATACAAAATATCATGCTTCAGGCACACATTCCTTGTTTTACGATATGGTCATCTACATGTATCCATTACAAACGAAAAGGCAGAGTCATGATGACCATCCCACATTCCAGTTAAGCCAGCCCACAATTATTTACCCAGCGAGGCTCAGATCCCACATCAGATATCAACAGGCCCCAGTAAACACGGGCATCTCCTGTTTGGAAAACAAGCCATAAAGCAGGAAGAGTCAGGTGTGAAAGAGATTAGCCGGAGGCTCGTGTGGGATGAAAAGGCTTTATGGTGTGTCAAACCCTGATGCTAATCGCAGGTGGCCGTAGGACGGGCAGCTCGTGAGACCGGACTGACCTGGGGCAGCGGAGCCAAGCTGCACAGGTCATAGAGAAGTCAAACAGAAAGTACATGTATTCTAAAGGCCCGTACTTGTTTGTAATGTGTAGCCTATGTGAGGGCAACCATAAGATGGCCACCGCTCTAAGATGGAACCCACGTAGTCAATGTATAATATCGTATACACAGTGCATTTATAGCTAAAACGTTACACGAAGCACTTGTACATACCGCATTGACCATTCGCGGTTCGCTAATACCGGAATAGACAGGGGTAGGGCCCTGTCTCCTACGCGGTCCCAAATTTCAAAGTACCACAGACCCTCCTTTTGCCCTTACATAGGCAATAACTATACTCATATCAATCCGAGTCTAGGTCAATATTCACGAAGTCATGGAGATGTTGCTGTAGCATCATCCTATTACTTAGCTCGTCCCTCGATACAGGTTTCCTTACACATAATGTAGCACAAAGGCCACATATCGCAGGAGCACACTGTATGCACAGACAGAACAGGAAAAGAATGGCTAAGATCATTCCAATGACCATCAGAATTTTCCAACCCCAGGCAGATATCAGTTCCCAGAACCACCCCACCAGTGACCAATCTCCTTTATCCACGTGTATGGATTCAGATATTTTATGCAGTTTGGAGATGGCTTGATAAACTGTTGGAGCGTTATCTGGTATGAAAATGCAACAGCTAGTTTGGATAACATTACATACCCCACCACGGTCTGCAAGTATAACGTCTAGAACCATGCGGTTCTGCAAAGTCATGAGGCGATCGGCTTGGAGCTCAGCTGTCAAATTACCAAGGGCACCAGCCGTAACATTAACAGTGGATTCAACCACACGAGTCAGTTGTCTCAGGTTCCTACTATTGACCATAGGTGCCCAAAATAGCAGGAAACCCAAAAAGAAGTCTCCCGCTTCCTGACCTGCAGTATCCTCCTTACTAATCACGCCTCTTACAACTCTGGTCCTGTGATAGTCAGAGGCAGCAGTAAATGTCGGCGGTAGCAAATTTGCAATATAACATATGCCCGAGAAATCAGGGGGCAACCATGTATATGCTCGGTCATTGCAGACAAAATATGTACCCTTGGCAGCCAAAAACGCAGGGGAAAACTGCGATGGAAAAGTGTACGTTTCAGTACAGTCACTTCTCCCCAGTTGAGCTCTTGGATTCTGACCATTACCTTGTAAACAGAACCGACCTATGTGGGGTACGACCCAGATTGGGGATGAGATTTTTCGCTGCCTTTCACCCAGACTAATGCTATACCCCGTCGCGTTCCACCCTACATAAGCTCTCAATTCATCCTTGGGAATAGATGAGTATGCGTCGATATCTCTGCTCATATCGGCAACTCCTTTCATTAAAGCTTTATTATTTGTGCTAGGTCTGATGGAACGCGGTTGTCGCGGGGAGTAGGCATCTAGCGCAAAGAGAAACATGGTCTGGAATGCCCATGACGATCCATTGTAACTAAACGGCAGCACTAGATACGGAATACCTTTGTTAATGGTATGTGGCATTAACCCACACACCCAGCAATTGGTTGTATTCATGACTAGTTGGTGCTGGTGCAGGAGCTGAATAAACGAGTTGTTTACAAACTCTGATCGTCTAGCTTGTTCGTGTTCAGGCAGAGGGTGAAAAGAGTGCAAGGAGGCAGTAGGAGGAGGTATAGGCTGTATAGTGGGTGCAAAGGGCTCTTAAGAGGAGAAGAATACAAATCCTACAGTAAACACTATCATACTACATAGTGTAAACAGACATAAAAATACAAAACGTTTGCTCTTCATTATTTTACATATTTTCGCTTTAAAGTTCATTTCCTCAGCGGGTCTCTCCATCTTGAAAAACTCCATCCTCTAATCGTGCCGCTCGCGGCGGGTGAGTATCTTCTGCTAAGGAGTACGCCTGTCAGTCCAGGGAACGCCCTAGACCAACCAGAACCGTTGACCTAACGTCTTCGGCCTGTACCCCAAAGTCTTGGCACCGCGACCCTGCGGCTGAACCCGGATGGTGGTTCGAAAAACTAAAATCAAGAAAGTCCTTCAGATGGGAGAGCTATAATATCAAAAAATAGTAAGGGAAGGGAATCTTTATTTGTCCATAGGTCTTGGTCTCAGGTTGTAGCGGTTTCTACCAGCTACTGTCTGGTCTTGAAACAAGAGTTCAGGCTCTGTGGTGTCCAATCGAATTGACGGTGGCACAGCTTCTTGCAAAATATTGTCACTTTTTTGTGCTGAAGTTGTGCCTCTTACGCGTGCATCACTGAATGGTACAAAACGGGGTACAGTGTCGGTTTCAGAATCGGCGATACCCTCCTGGACCCACTGGTCATATGGTAGAGGCAAAGGGATCCTCTTGATGTGGGCGCCGTGAATCCAATTCTTCTTCCCCTTTACTCGAACAGCTGATCTTGTAGACAGAAGTACGAGGTGAGGGCCAATCCAACGGGGCTCATCGTTGCTCTTTCGCTGGAAGTTCTTTATAAGAACCCATGTGCCAGGGTCTATAGGGTGTCCTGGAGCTTCAGAGGCCTAGGGGAGAGTATCATGCACCTGTTGGTGTAAAACACGCAATTTAGACGTCAATTCATACAAATAATCAAGCAGTACTGGATGTTCGATTTCACTGAATTTCGTCGGTCTTGGCACACCCCATACATTGGCCGGGCGGCCAAAAACCACTTCGTATGGACTGAGTCCCACTCGTGAGTGCACAGTCATTCTGGTGGATAGGAGTGCTAGAGGCAGAGCGTCAGGCCATTTAAGACCGGAGCTTGCCTGGATTTTGGCCAGCTTGAGTTTTAGAGTGCCATTGTAGCACTCTACTAATCCAGCTGATTGGGGGTGATTTGCAGCGTGAAACTTCTGCCTAATGCCCAGTCCCTCACACACGTTCTTCATCACTCGACCCACAAATTCACTCCCATTATCACTCCACACCATTCTTGGCATTCCAAACCTAGGAAAAAATTCCTTCACAAGGGCTTTGGCTGTGGATAAAGCAGTGTTGTCTTTTAGGGGATATGCTTCTATCCATTTTGAAAAAGCGCAAACAACAACCAATACATATTTCAGGTTGTTGCACCTTTCCAAGTGGATAAAATCTAGCTGCAAAACTTCAAATGGATATGATGGAGGCGCAAAATGACCAGCTGGAGTTGGGGTTCCCCTACCAGGGTTGTACTTCAAACATACCATACAATTCTTGACCACATTCTCTGCACACTTGGGAATTCCAGCATTCTGCCATACTGGCGCCAACAACTTACAGATTCCTTTCATACTGATATGGGCCATTCCATGTGCCATAGTAACCACTGGAAGCACATATGCATCAGGTAACAACCATCGCCGATGTTCTGACAAATCAACCCAACAACCATTCTCATCCAATTTACCCGTACTTTCTCTCCACTTGCTCAACTCTTTCTCTGTGGCTTCAGCTTGAAGGGACTTCACACTCTCTATCGTGTTTTCACACATTCCAACATCACCAACCCATCTTGCAGGGCCTGCAACATACATTCGAGTCTTCACATCTTGTGCTGTTTCTTTCGCGATTTCATCAGCAAACGCATTACCATGACCAACATCATCAGTGACTTTCTTGTGCGCACTGCATTTCATAATCGCAACTTGTAACGGTAGGGTCAGTGACTCAAGGAGATCATTCACCAACTTGCCATTCTGAATCTTAGCTCCATGCGAAGTCAGGAACCCACGTTCTTTCCACAATCGCCCAAAACTATGCGCCACGCCAAAGGCGTACTGGCTGTCAGTATATATGTTCACTTTCATCCCTTCAGACAACACGCATGCTCTTGTAAGGGCAATCAATTCTGCTGCTTGATCCGAATTATGTGGCACTCGTGCAGTTTCAACAATCGTGTGCAAAGTCGTGATAGCATATGCAGCAGTCGTATCACCATTCGGAAGCTTAAAGCACGAACCATCCACCCATACGGTACCATCACACTCAGTCAGGGGAGTATCTTTAAGATCTATTCTCCCTTTTGTCTCTTCTTCTGTTCTGAACAGACAATCATGTTGCTCAATCTCATCTAGGTCTGCTGGAATCGGCAATAATGTAGCTGGATTCAACGTGTTGCATCTCTTTATGTGTATATGATTTGCTAACAGTGTCAATTCATATCCTGACAATCGCGCACTAGTTAAGTGCTGTGTCTTGGTCCTGTTTAACAATGTGTCCACAGCATGTGGAACCATAACAATCAATGTATTATCCATCACTAGTCCAGCAGACTGTCGAATAGACATAGCTGCTGCGGCTGTGGCTCTCAGACAACTTGGCAATGCCCTCGCTACCGGGTCCAAGGTTGACGAAAAATATGCGCATGGACGCGGTCTGTCGCCAAAAGGCTGTGATAATGCGCAACCGTTCTTTTCGTGAACATACAATGTAAAAGGCTTGCTGTAGTCAGGGGTACCCAACACAGGAGCTGAACATAATGCATTTCGCAATTCCCAAAAACTTTTCTGACACTCTTCAGACCATGGAATAGGATTCGGTGTGTCTTTACATGTTAATGCTAACAAAGGTTTTGCCAGTAAAGAGAAATTCGGTATCCAATGCCTACAATATGAAGTAATGCCCAAGAAAGCACGCACTTCTCTCTGTGTTCTTGGCACACTTAATTGTGCAATGGCTTGAAATCTCTCTGGGGTCAGTTTCCTTCCCTCCTTCGATAAGAGATGACCTAGGTAGGTCACTTCTTGTTGACAATATTGCATCTTTGAGAGAGACACTTTGTGATGAAATGCAGACAAATGACGCAACAATGACAATGTAGCTTTTTTGCAAATCTCTTCAGTATCCGCGGCGATTAGTAAATCGTCAACATACTGAATAAGGATAGCGCCACTAGGTAAAACAAGTGCATCAAGCTGCGCTTCTAAAGCTTGACTGTATATTGATGGACTTTCACAGTAGCCCTGGGGAGCGCGTTTAAAGCGGAAGCTTCGACCTCCTAAACTAAAGCCAAAAATGTCTCTACTCTCTTCTGCAATTGGGATGCTAAAGAAGGCATTCTTTAAATCGATCACTGAGAACCATGCAGCAGAAGCTGGAATCATAGTTAACAAGGCAGTTATGTCAGGGACAACTGGAAACTGTGGCACGACAATCTTATTAACCTCTCTAAGATCAATCCCAAATCTGTAAACAGGTGGCTGTGAAGGGTCCGTTCGTTTTAAGACAGGTAAAACCGGACTATTGCAAATGTTGCCTCTTGTTTCTTCAATTACATTCTTTTTAACCAAATCGCTGACAATTGCTAACAACGCTTTCTGACCTTCATTGGAGATCTTGTACTGGGGAATACGTGGCAATCTGACATTGGCTTTTGAAGTGACCACGTATGGCGGTATTTCCAAAAGACCCACATCATTGGGACCAGTAGCCCAAAGGACATCCGGAAGGGATGACAATTCAGGTGGCATTGCATTCTTAGACAAATACATCGGGGAAATCACTTTCTTACCTAATGTAAGTTGTACTCCTGAGGGAGAACAATATAGCGTTGCATGCAATCTTTTCAACAAATCTAATCCTAGCAGATTTTCACCACATCCTGTCGTTAGGATGAGGGGTGCTTTTAGCTCACAAGGTCCAACAGAAAGTGGCATAGGACTAGAAATCGGGTTCCTAACAGGGGCGCCAGAAAAACCTACTGAAACATTCATTTCGCCAGACAAAGGCGCGCCAGGGAGTTTTGAATGCATGATTGAACTCTTTGCAGCACCAGTGTCCAGCAGAAAGGGCTCCATCACACCCGCTGTAGTTACTTTAACATATGGTCCACTCTGATCCACTGGCACTGAAACAACTCCCTCTCTCTGTCTACGGCTGTCCTAGTAATCATTACCTTCCACATTGTCGTCTTCTACATAATAATCATTATTGTAGTACTGAGCTGTATTACCAGTCTCGTTGGCTTGCTGATCAAAGCTATTTATGGTATTTTGAGGCGGAAGAGGACGCACGTTCTGGGGAATATTTCCACACCCTCTACCTCTAGGAGCTTGCTGACCACCTCTACCTCTTGCGCCATACGCATTACTGGTACGCTGCATTAATTTAGGACAACTATACTTAAAATGACCTTCCTCTCTGCAATATGAACATTGATTGGGACCTACAGGGATACGTGGTTGATAATACCCATTCATTTGCTGGTTATTCTGAAACTGTTGGGGTTGCTGATAGATACCTTGGGTTTGCCTATAATTATTCTGTCCTCCACGTGGCGGATAAGCCTGCTGTAAAAGGACCTTCGTTTTCAGTTCTTTCGTTTTCTTATCTGTTCTATCCTTCTCATCTTTATCTCTATTTTCATAATACTGTGCAGTAGCCAGTATTTGCGCTGAAGAGGAAACGGCCCAAGAACTTTCTGAGTCTTTTAATTTCTTACACAACTCGGGAAGTAGATTCTGCACAAATGTATCCACAAATAACCGTTGGCCACCTTCAGTACTCATGTCTTGACCACTGTGGTCGATAAACGTTTCTTCAAACCTTGTAAAGAAATCGGACACTGTCTCATCTTTCTTCTACTTGCATGCGGACAGTTTATCCCAATTTACGCGCATCGCGGGCATTAAAGTTTTCATGTATGTAATAATTCTACCAGGGAGTTCTGCTACCAAAGGGTCAGACTTCGCGCCACCAACTTGTCTAGCGTCTGCAGCAACGATATTAGCCCATGTGCCCCCTAGTTCTACAGCGTGATCCGTATTACGGATGGATCCCCATAAAGGCTGTGGAACAACATTCCTGAATAACATATCTATGTCGGCCAGATTCATAACACACGATTCCGCAGTCTGTGATAACTCCTTATAATATCCTGTAGGGTTTTTACGGGGGTCAGGCAATGTCTGCTTAAGCGCTATTACTTCAGATCGTTTCCAAGGGACATGCACCCAAACACGCTGAAAATGTGCTAAGACAGGTGGATTAGCATTTGTATCAGCAGGTCTCCAAACTGGGGGAACCTCACGCATCGGATATTGGCGCGCTTTTACCTTCTTCCCCACAGGTAATTCCTGTTCGAACAATGATTGCTGACAATCGCTATTCCTGAAGGACAGTAAAGTCGCAACCGCTTTATATACATCGGGACCCACAATTGTACCTGTTTCAAAATCAAACCGTACTCGACACAATTCTTGCGGGATTGTGCTTGAACCATGATCCTCCAATTCCTCAGAGGCATTCACACATTTTGCCAAAGACATACCTCTGTTTTGGGGCATCCCATTGGTCGAAAACGTTAACAACTGATTCCACATTATAGAGTGAAGGGAAACCAATCCACCTACGCGCCAGATGATCTAACACCTCTTTCTCGTCAGGACCAGGCAGCTGACTGCGCAATGGCTTACGTTGTAAACCAGGAGTCACACTAGATGACCCAAAGAGAGGCGACATTAAACTAGTAACTACATTAGCTAGACGTTGTCGTGCTGAAGGAGAAGTTGAGGCGAAAACGGGGGGATAGACAGAGGGAAGAAAAACGGATTCAGATACAGGTACCTGGGTAGTGTAAGAAAGAGCGCCAGGGGAGGCAGCTGACGTGCTAAGCAAAGTCGCAGGAAGCGCGGGGGCAGTAGGTAACAAAACTGGCGGCCCTTGAGAGGGCTGCACTGTAGGGATAGGAGCCAGCTGAGGAGGAGCTGGCGGTTGTGGGAAGGCTTGTGGCATATTTACTGGAGGCTGCACATTCATGAGCTGTGGAGGCGCTGTGGCATTTTGCGCATACGGGGGTGGTGAACTTAGCAAATGGGACATTAGGGAATCTTTCTCTTTCTCTTTTGTTTCATCTTGCACAAGGGGTGACAAAACAGGGTAACATTTATCTATCCCTAGTTTGCGCCGTCTATGTAACTGCTCATTCATTTGTTCCTCCTCATTATCTTTAAATTGCACAGCTGCTTGCATCATTGACATACCTCTTTCTCTCTTATTCCTTTTTGCTAGCTTAATTTCCTTCAGTTTGGCTTCCTTTCGCCATAGGCGGAAAGAATCAAACATCGCCGGCCGGGCTTTCTTTTTAAACAATTTAACTTCCAAATTATCTAAGATATCTGTATCGAAACTACCATTTTGGGGCCATTTTAAAACACCGTCCTTTCTGGTGTATCGGATCCATACTTCATTATATGCAATGGGGCCCACGCCATGTTTTACATAAAACTCATAAGTTGGAGTTCCAATTGGAGGAACCGGACATGAATCCTCTAACTGGAAATCACTTCCACAACCCAAACAAAACAATCTTCCAAATACACTAGAACCAGGCATCTTCGCTCACTAGTCTAGTTTCAAACTTCAAAGGATTATCGATTACGATAGTCTCGTGAATACACGAGTCCTCTGGCTTTGGCACTTGCAAGCTCCAAATCAAAATGATCCAGAAGGATACCAAAAATCCCGAAGGATACCAAACAAACTGGGAGACGCTCCACTTATACTTAACTGAATATCGATGATCGATGGCGTCACCAGAAGACTCTCTCGATTGTTTCACTCTACCAAATCGTCAAGGGTCCAAAACAGGGCGATTAATCAGGGCAGCAGTCCTTCGTAGCCGTCGGGACGCGGAGAACCTCGCAGAAAAGACTTTCGGACCACGTCGACATGCAGGGGTCGATGAAGTGGCGGCCTTCCTCCAGAATTTCCACACGAAGCTCCTCACGAACCTCTGGCTTGGACCGGTACCGCTGAAATCGCCCCGAGTTGGGCGCCAACTGAAGTACTGGGAATTTTAAGCCCAGCGGTGCAGGGGAACACACCCTAAGACTTTGGGTTCTTCCTGTTTCAGACCAACAGAAACATAGAGTCTTCTAGGTGAAGTCAAAGATCGATTTATTGGCTGCAGACCAATTACAGGTATCCGAGAAGTACAACACAATGTATGTTCTCAGGAGACTGCTTAAAGTTACAGAAACGGGCTTCTCCTTAAATACAAAATATCATGCTTCAGGCACACATTCCTTGTTTTACGATATGGTCATCTACATGTATCCATTACAAACGAAAAGGCAGAGTCATGATGACCATCCCACATTCCAGTTAAGCCAGCCCACAATTATTTACCCAGCGAGGCTCAGATCCCACATCAGATATCAACAGGCCCCAGTAAACACGGGCATCTCCTGTTTGGAAAACAAGCCATAAAGCAGGAAGAGTCAGGTGTGAAAGAGATTAGCCGGAGGCTCGTGTGGGATGAAAAGGCGTTATGGTGTGTCAAACCCTGATGCTAATCTCAGGTGGCCGTAGGACGGGCAGCTCGTGAGACCGGACTGACCTGGGGCAGCGGAGCCAAGCTGCACAGGTCATAGAGAAGTCAAACAGAAAGTACATGTATTCTAAAGGCCCGTACTTGTTTGTAATGTGTAGCCTATGTGAGGGCAACCATAAGATGGCCACCGCTCTAAGATGGAACCCACGTAGTCAATGTATAATATCGTATACACAGTGCATTTATAGCTAAAACATTACACGAAGCACTTGTACATACCGCATTGACCAATTGCGGTTCGCTAATACCGGAATAGACAGGGGTAGGGCCCTGTCTCCTACGCGGCCCCAAATTTCAAAGTACCACAGAAGAGAACTTTGCCAGGGTATGATGGGGGCAGCTAGGGCCAAGTTACCTATTCCATAAAAATCCAACGGGGGTCTGCCAGGGGTGTGTCCTGGTTCTAACTCTGTTTCGCAATATATCAATCAAGTGGCCATTTCAGCAGATGCTCCATCTTTAGGGAAATTGCAGATGATACCCTCCTCTTTTCCAAAACACCTATGGGCCTGCATCGATTTAAGCTCTTTTGTGATGAGAGGGGCCTTGAAATAAACACCACAAATGCAAAATTGATGCTACTGAACCCCCATAAATCCTTTAAAGGGTGCTTGACTCTAGATAATATCCCCATGGAGAGAGTGAGCTGCTTTGATTACCTCAGAATTTTCTGAAGGCATGGCCTGGAAACAACATCTCAACAAGGCCTACCTTAAGTTTTCACAGGTAACTGGGGCTCTAAGGAAGGAACACTGTCTCTCCCACACAAAACCAATTGCACCTACCCTGAAGCTGTATAATTGTAAGGCTGTGAGTAGCGCCCTATACGGGGCTGAGCTCTGGGGCTTTGAAAAATTGAGCTATCTCACAGCATCTGAGAACAAGTTCCTTAACAACTTGGTGTCTCTTCAGCGAAGTACTCCACTTTGCCCACTAAAGCTCGATATGGGCATCAAACCAATCAAAGATCTAGTGAAGCTTTGTCCACTTTTATTTTGACAGAGGCTTGTCACCATTCTACAACTGACCTCATATGCAGTTGTCTTTAATGAGGTTTGAGTTCTAGATTCCATGAACAAAATAGGTTGGATTAAGCATATCAGAAACCTCATATCTATCATATCTAGCATTGGGCTACAAGGGCACAGTATTAATTGCTCACCACCTCTAACCAAAAAACAAATCATAACGCTGTACTGGGATTGGGTTGACCAGAATGATCTTAACGACTTTAAACAGGGCAGACTAACAGAGGAATGTAGAGACTTCAAGGTCAGTCGCTCCTTAGAAAGTTATCTTGATTTTATCAAGGTGCCGGACGACAGGAAGTTCTATATACAATTTAGGCACAGCAATCTGCCGTTAATGCATTCACAAATGCTTGACTATGTAATGATGCACAACCCAAGGGTTGCCCTTGTTGCCCTGCTTTCATTGAACCAATAGGTCACGTTATTTTCGCTTGCACTGCATATACCAAACCAAGGGCTAAATGGCTAATCCCCTGTTGCAGGCAGTATTATGCTACTTTTGCAACCCATGAAAGAAGGAGACTAAGTTTGCATTGATGATCTGCTATGTTTTTATTGTTGCGAAGATGTATATTTGTTATATATATATATTTTAAACCTTTGCTGTGTAATGTTTATGTATTGTACTTTTATGGTCTCACGACCTAATCAGGTTTTATTGATTGATTGAAGTTCCCCAAATGAACACATAAACATAGAAGCGTAATGTTAACAGTATTTGGGCAGTGCTTTGTGGAAGGAAACCAAACACAAAAAGGAAGGACAATGTGGAAGGATTAGTCACTAGCAAGCAAGCATTTTTGAATGATAATCGAAGGGACAACTAAAAAGGCAATGGGCAGGCTGTAAGCCCACAGAGTGAATACAGCATGTCTTGAAGGTACAGTGCATGTGCTGCCTAGGCTCGACCTAAACAGGCCGGTCTGTGAATTGTTCAATCAGGGCCAGTGAGCTACTCAGTGTTTCCAATGCCATCCTATGAGTAACGGGTTGAAAAGCCCCGAAATGCGTCTGGAGATGGGAATTATTGGGATTGAAATGCAGGTTTACTCTGAATAAATGATTTTGAATCACTCTGCTGTCAAGTGCGTCCTCGCTTCAGGGCGCTTGTTTGGATGGATGTATTCACCGCAGTCCGGCCGTGGAGGACACAACACTGTGAGAGTGTAGCATGGGGCCCAGGAGGTTTTGAATTTCGCTAACGTTGGCCGGGCACAGCAGAGAAGGAAAACAAACCAGCAATTTCGATTTTGAGGCCCACTTGGGCTGGAGTTATTGATTTTAAGACAGGTCATTGAATTTTACACTGAACCTACTGCTGGATGATTAACGGCTTGGACAAGAAGTACAGGTACCAGCATGCCTATAATTTAACTCACCTGAGAGGCCCACTGGTGAAGTAGAAAAATTAACAGCATGCAGTGAATGGCACCAGCGAGCTACTCAGTGTTTCCAATGCTATCCTAGAGTAAGGGGCTGAAGAGCCCCGAAACGCGTCAGGAGATGGGAATTATCGGGACTGAAATGCCGGTTTTCGCGGAATAAGTTATTATGAATCACTCTGCTGTCGAGTGCGTCCTCGCTTCAGGGCGTTTGTTTGGAGGGATATATATATATATATATATAAATTCAGTGAAAAAACCATAGGTTTCACACACGTTATAGTTAGCTGGACATTTCACTCGTAAAAAACCAATGAAATTTCCCCGTTATAGTTAGTTAAGCTAACTATAACTCGCGCGCCCGCAATGCACTGCTGATGACGTCACATATTACATCACTCATGACATGGTCAGTGACATCACTCATGACATCACTGATGACATCTCAAATGACATCACTGATGACATCATCCTTGTGACAGAGTGGTAGACCTCCTCTCACCCTAATATAACCTTTGATACAAACATTCAAAAATAGAGACTGAAATTTTCAAAAAAATGGACATACCAATACCAATTACAACAACCTCTTCAATAATTCTAAGATCCACATAAACATCCACTCATTCACCAACAGTCCTGTACAGTCACTCATACGTGTACTCACACATCATATGTACTCATACACCTATACATCCTGTAACACAATGCCACTCATCCATAGAGTTACTCACACACATAGTCACTCATGCTAATAAAGAATCAAACATACATTTACTTGCATATACAGTTATACACAAACCACCACACTTACTTCTACAGAAACTTACACATACTTAGTCTTTTAAACAATCACTTATAGAAACACATACTTATTCATACAGGAACTCTTTCAATCTCTCACTCTCACATATACTCACTTATATACACCAATAGTCACATATACTAGTTTAAAACATATGTAGTTACTCATAAAGACACTATTGAGACAGCCATTCACTCACTAACACACCCATACACACACTCATCCACCCATACAGTCCTGCACACATGCTGTCTTCAACACATACAAACAGTGAGTCACTCATTCATGCATCTATGCACTACGTAATACCCCCCACCGAACCATGCAGACACTCAGACACTCATACTGAGACTCAAAAAACCAACTAATAACCTATATAAACACCCTAGCTACTCACCAACCCATGCAGACACTTATACACAAAGTGAGAGACTGATACAGGTATTTACACATTTAAACATTACTCACTTAGCCATGTATTCAAAAAGATACACTTAATCAGTCAGTAATACAATCAATTTTTCAAAAACAAATCATCCATTTAGACACTTAAATACTCATTTATTCTTCCATCGACCTTGACATATACATATATTAAACATATTTAATTTTCAGAAAAACACACATTCACTGGATGATGTCATCAGTGATGTCATTTGAGATGTCATCAGTGATGTCATGAGTGATGTCACTGACCATGTCATGAGTGATGTAATATGTGACGTCATCAGCAGTGTATTGCGGGCGCGCGAGTTATAGTCAGCTTAACTAACTATAACGGGGAAATTTCATTGGTTTTTTACGAGTGAAATGTCCAGCTAACTATAACGTGTGTGAAACCTATGGTTTTTTCAGTGAATTTGCAAGGTTTTTTAAATGCTAATTCCTAACTATAACGTGTGTGAAACCTATGGTTTTTTCAGTGAATTTGCAAGGTTTTTTAAATGCTAATTCCTAACTATAACGTGTGTGAAACCTATGGTTTTTTCAGTGAATTTGCAAGGTTTTTTAAATGCTAATTTCTAACTATAACGTGTGTGAAACCCATGGTTTTTTCAGTGAATTTGTATGGTTTTTTAAATGCTAATTCTTACCTATAATATATGTGATTCCCATAGTTTTTTTATTGATTTTGTATGATTTTTTTATTATAAATTCTTATATTAAATGTGTGTTTTTTTTAAAAAAAAACAAGTTTTTTTAAAAATCTTTTTATTCTCTTAAAATACTATGTTTTTTATAAAAAAAATCTGCAATATATCAATTTTTCTCTTTTTTTTTTTACCAAACAGGTAAGATATATTAGTTTAACATAGAAAATATTTTTTTTTTTTTTTTTTTGGTGCGCGTACGGTTTACGCAATGTTCGTAATTTATCTACTCTGTTTGCGTATAGTTACGCAATTTGCGTAGCCGTGCGTACTGCGCGTGGGGCGTGTAGGCGTGTACGCTACACACGCACGTTACGCGGAAGTGTTGTGAAGTGACTGTTTTGCGCATGCGCGCGAGCGCGTGTCTTTTTTACGCGCATGCGTACTTTTACCGTAAGCGCACCGTAAGCGCACCGTAAGCGTAACGTACGCGCACGGTGGGTCATGTGATCAAGAAACAACACTTTTGATTGGTTTTTACTACTTTCAGTTCTAGAACTCTCCTACACCACACCCATTCCCCTCATTTCTGCTTGTGATCCCTTTGGAGAAGGAGCTGAGTTGTCTTTGTGATACGATGGCAGAACAGCAGACCTCTTCAGAGAGTGAGGCTAGCAGCACTACCTTGAGGCAGAGAAGGAGGAAACAAAAGAGCTCTTTCATATGGGAGTATTTTTCTTTTCCAGAGGGCAAGAAAAAGGTAAATGCACCTTTAGTGACTTGTAAGCTGTGTGACCGTGTACTTTCAAGAGGGAATCCTAACAAGAAGTATTCCTTCGGGAATCACACTATGTTGAGACACCTTCATGATGTACATGGTAGGACATATGCTCGACATACTGGAGGAAACCCTTCAGTAAGTCAACCAAGCACATCCACAGCAGCTCAGGCTGGTCCATCATCTGCAAGGCCGAGTCCATCTTCGGCAGGTCAGCTGAGCCCTTCATCTGTGGGGGGAGCATCTCCTTTTTCTGGTCCTCTGGAAACTAACCCTCGGTTTGCGAGGGTTACAATGCGGTGTGCCACTTGTCATGGTCTAATTTGTCGTAGGGAGACCAGTGTTGCCCTAGTTAACAATAAAATAGACCAGCACATTTGTCCTACCGACTAATATTCCCATTCTTTCTTTCCTCTGTCCCTGTACGAACACAACGGCTCTTTTAAGAGCCAACCTTACCTTTCAACTTTTTTTTATATATTTTTTTAAACTTTTTTTTGATTTTTTTTTTTACCGTACGCGTACGGTACGCGTAATTATTATTTTTTTTTTTTTAAAACACTAAAAATCAATTATCACATTACAAGGTCCTTGAGAGATTACAATGAAATACTGAAAATGTGATTGTGGAGAAGTGGAAAAAAGGGACCATGAAATTTCTCACTTACCATACCCACTCAAAAAATTATTTATTAATTAAAATTTAATTTAAATTGTTAAAAAAATGGTTCAAGTTTTCGTAAATTTTCTTTCTCAATCTGAGAAAAAAGAAAAAAGTATTAATATTTAATAAAACATTTTATAATACAGTACACGTATTTACATATTTTCCAAAAACAATTTTTTGCCTTTTTTTTGCTGTTTTCAGAATATATTGCATTTCACTATAAATCGTGAAAGCAATTGCATTCATCACTTAACAGCGGGCAAAAAAAAAATAACAATCTCAAGATTGTTTAAAAAAAGCCCAGAATCTCTTCTCAGTTAAACATAACATTATCGAAATGCAAAATATTATTCATTAAAAATATCATCTAATAACAAAAACTATTTCTAAAAAATACCGTCTGACAATTTTCTTTCAGAAGCATAATCTCAAAAAAAATATATCTCAAATAAATCCACAATACATCTAGTTTCCTTTCCTTTAGGCCAAATGTTAATTTTTGAAATTATTTTTTGATTAAATTTCCAACGATAATCCAATAAAATTCCAAAATTTAAATTGTACACATGTTACCGATTCTCTCTAAAATTTTGGTTTCCGAAAGATTAATTAGGATTTAATTAAGTCCACAATACAATTGGATACCTTTCCTTTAGGCCAAATGGTAATTTTAAAAATCTTTTTTGATAAAATTTCCAACGGTAATCCAATAAAATACAAAAATTTAAATTCTACAGATGTTACCGATTCTCTCTAAAATGTTGATTACCGAAACATTAATTAAGAATTATATAAGTCCACAATACAATTGGTTACCTTTCCTTTAGGCCAAATGGTAATTTTAAAAAACTTTAAATTTGTAAATTCCAATGGTAATCCAATAAAATGGTAGCTTCTGCACAAAAGAATAGCTCCCCCTTTCCATCTAATGCAAATGTAAAATCACCAGAGCAATAACAAACAGCTTTCTGAGACCAGCAACATGTGTAACCTGGGTGACTGACTACACTCCAGCAAGGGCAACCAGCCTTAGTGATGCTCAATGTATTTGCATTACTGACTGCAACCTCAAACCCTAAAAGTATTCCTCATTCATACCACTACACCTTAATTTATGGTGAAAACATAGTCCATATTATTTTACATGTTTGTATTTCCATTACTAAGTGCAACCTCAAACCCCACTCGGTTGTGAATACTGTGCATAATTCCACAGGATAAGCAGCTGGGTGTGTGCTAAGAGTCTGCTTCTGCAGAAAAAAATAGCTCCCCCTTTCCATCTAATGCAAATGTAAAATTACCACAGCAATACGCAATAAATCTCTGCCTGTAATTCCTCTTTTTACACAGAGTCATGTTTTCATATTAGTCTGAAAACGAAATTTCTTTGCCAATGTGAAACCACACTTACTACTCTTTTTTTTGGCAAGTGATAAACACTTTTACAGTCTGACACATTTTGAATCCACTTTCCAGATTCTTATAAAAGCACATGTCCAAACTGCTTTTTCAGACCAGCAACATGTGTAACCTGGGTGACTGAGTACACTCCAGCAAGGGCAACCAGCCTTAGTGATGCTGAATGTATTTGCATAACTGACTGCAACCTCAAACCCCACTCGGTTGTGAATACTGTGCATGATTCCACAGGATAAGCAGCTGGCTGTGTGCTAAGAGTCTGCTTCTGCACAAAAAAATAGCTCCCCCTTTTCATCTAATGCAAATGTAAAATCACCAGAGCAATACCAAACAGCTTTCTGAGACCAACAACATGTGTAACCTGGGTGACTGACTACACTCCAGCAAGGGCAACCAGCCTTAGTGATGCTGAATGTATTTGCATTACTAAGTGCAACCTCAAACCCCACTCGGTTGTGAATACTGTGCATGATTCCACAGGATAAGCAGCTGGGTGTGTGCTAAGAGTCTGCTTCTGCATAAAAAAATTGTTCCCCCTTTCCATCTAATGCAACTGTAAAATCACCAGAGCAATACCAAACAGCTTTCTGAGACCAGCAACATGTGTAACCTGGGTGACTGACTACACTCCAGCAAGGGCAACCAGCCTTAGTGATGCTGAATGTATTTGCATTACTGACTGCAACCTCAAACCCTAAAAGTATTCCTCATTTATACCACTACACCTTAATTTATGGTGAAAACATAGTCCATATTATTTTACATTTTTGTATTTGTATTACTAAGTACAACCTCAAACCCCACTCGGTTGTGAATACTGTGCATAATTCCACAGGATTAGCAGCTGGGTGTGTGCTAAGAGTCTGCTTCTGCAGAAAAAAATAGCTCCCCCTTTCCTACTAATGCAACTGTAAAATTACTAGAGTAGTACGCAATAAATCTCTGCCTGTAATTCCTCTTTGCACACAGAGTCATGTTTTCATATTAGTCTGAAAACGAAATTTCTTTGCCAATTTGAAACCACACTTACTACTCTTATTTTTGGCAAGTGATAAATACTTTTACAGTCTGACACATTTTAAATCCACTTTTCAGATTCTTAAAAAAGCACATGTCCAAACAGCTTTCTGAGACCAGCAACATGTGTAACCTGGGTGACTGACTACACTCCAGCAAGGGCAACCAGCCTTAGTGATGCTGAATGTATTTGCATTACTGACTGCAACCTCAAACCCCACTCGGTTGTGAATACTGTGCATGATTCCACAGGGTAAGCAGCTGGGTGTGTGCTAAGAGTCTGCTTCTGCAGAAAAAAATAGCTCCCCCTTTCCTACTAATGCAACTGTAAAATTACTAGAGTAGTACGCAATAAATCTCTGCCTGTAATTCCTCTTTGCACACAGAGTCATGTTTTCATATTAGTCTGAAAACGAAATTTCTTTGCCAATTTGAAACCACACTTACTACTCTTATTTTTGGCAAGTGATAAATACTTTTACAGTCTGACACATTTTAAATCCACTTTTCAGATTCTTAAAAAAGCACATGTCCAAACAGCTTTCTGAGACCAGCAACATGTGTAACCTGGGTGACTGACTACACTCCAGCAAGGGCAACCAGCCTTAGTGATGCTGAATGTATTTGCATTACTGACTGCAACCTCAAACCCCACTCGGTTGTGAATACTGTGCATGATTCCACAGGGTAAGCAGCTGGGTGTGTGCTAAGAGTCTGCTTCTGCATAAAAAAATAGCTCCCCCTTTCCATCTAATGCAAATGTAAAATCACCAGAGCAATACGCAATAAATCTCTGCCTGTAATTCCTATTTGCACACAGAGTCATGTTTTCATATTAGTCTGAAAACGAAATTTCTTTGCCAATTTGAAAGCACACTTACTACTCTTTTTTTGGCAAGTGATAAGTACTTTTACAGACTGACACATTATGAATCCACTTTTCAGATTCTTAAAAAAGCACATGTCCAAACAACATTTTCAGACCACCACCATGTGTATCCTGGGTGACTGAGTACACTCCAGCAAGAGCAACCAGCCTTAGTGATGCTGAATGTATTTGCATTACTGACTGCAACCTCAAACCCCACTCGGTTGTGAATACTGTGCATGATTCCACAGGATAAGCAGCTGGCTGTGTGCTAAGAGTCTGCTTCTGCACAAAAAAATACCTCCCCCTTTCCATCTAATGCAAATGTAAAATCACCAGAGCAATACCAAACAGCTTTCTGAGACCAGCAACATGTGTAACCTGGGTGACTGACTACACTCCAGCAAGGGCAACCAGCCTTAGTGATGCTGAATGTATTTGCATTACTGAGTGCAACCTCAAACCCTAAAAGTATTCCTTATTTATACCAGTACACCTTAATTTATCGTGAAAACATAGTCCATATTATTTTACATGTTCCTCACATTTAAATTTCTCCCAAAACAGAAAATGATAAACACAACTTCAACAAAAGGAATTCCAATTCTATTATTCATTTCTTAATTTACCATATACATCCCCTCTCAAACTCTAAACTCACCTTTAAAATTAGTTAGTTGTGAAAGAAATGTGGCACTCAAACAGCAGATTATCAGAGCCAGGATCTCTGTTCTGTACACCTCTCTCCTCTCAGCAGAACCAGATAATGGCAACATTTCCCTCTCTTTTTCCACACATATACATGTTAGTTTCAAATCTCAGTGCTTCCCCCTTTTTTTCAAATGTAATCACACATTTCTATTGGTTGAAAACCAACCCTTTTCCAAAAGTACCCTTCCCCCAACTTGACTTCTGCCTAGTACCCTTCCCCCAACTTGACTTCTGCCTGCTACCATAGCAACAGCTCTTGAAACACTGCTGTGTAGAGTTAGGTCAGAAGTTCACCAAACAATGTTTAATTTCCAAAGAGCAGGAGTGCTTGACTTTTCAAACCTAACAGCAAATCCATAGTACTGTTCTTTGGTAACACATTTTTCTGTACCAATACAAATCATGCTTCTATAAATTTACACATACAGCCTAGTTTTTATTGTAGAATGGTATGAAACAGCCAATCAGTTCTTTTCATTTTAAAAAAATATGTATGCCTCCATTTCCAAACTGTCTTTCATTTCGTTTTCCCATTCTACTGAAATATACCTCCTGAGTGCATCCAGATCTCCTTGGAACATGTTCACAGTGTGGATTGTAGGACACAGCTATGTCTTCTGGAGTGAAAAGTATGCAGAGAAAACAGGTATGGTGAGAGACCTTGCTTTGCCAAATGTAGACATTAAATGGATTGGTCAGAGAGGGTTAAAGTGGCACCAGTTGATGCCATTGGTGAAATCCTTCATGCAAATCCAACACCCTGACCTCATAATAGTGCACTGTGATGGCAATGACCTAGGCACTTTGACTGGGGTAGGTCTGGAAATGCTTAGGAAGGAGACCTTTGCACAACGGTTTTCACTTTTCCCTAAAACTGCCTTTGTGTATTCTAACATATGCCAAAGGCAAAAATGGAACTGGTCCAATCATTTTTGTCCGCAGATTGACAAAGCATGAAAGCACGTCAACAAATCTGTTTCTGCTTTCCTCCGTGACTATGGTATGGGTTCCATTTACCACAACAACTTGCGTTACGACATGCAAGACATTTATAGAGGAGATGGTGTACACTTCACTGATGAAGGGAACAGAGTCTTCCTCTTGAACCTTAGACTCTGCATCGGTACTTACTTGTAGGTACCACTAAAAAATCACTTAATAAACACAACGGCTCTTTTTAGAGCCCCCTAATATCTAAACACTTAAATCTGCATTTCATTTCTTTTTTTTTTTTTTTTTTTACCGTACGCGTACGGTGAGCTTACCGTACGCGTACCCCGCGATTTTTTTTAAAATTAATAAATGTTTTTTTTGTACATTTCTGTCCTTCTTTGACCCCCTTTCAAATGTTAGGGGGTCTGAAACTCTTCCTTGCCCCCTTTTCAAGTTATCACCCTTTTTTTTCTGAGTGAAACACACGAAATGGCGGCCGCCGCTTCCTGGTTTCGACCGATTCGAATGTTTACTAAGATCTAACAGCCAATCAGAATCGCGCTCGCGCACGTCACCGTACGCGTACGGTAAGCGCACCGTAAGCGCACCGTAAGCTGGCTCAGATATATATATTGATTTAAAGGCTATTTTCTCAGAATCTACTGAACAGATTTACACCAAACCTACAAAAGGCACTTCCTTGACCTAGGGACTACCTCTCTGCCAAATTTCTAGTAATTCTGTTCAGCCGTTCGGGCTGTAGCTCGTTCTAAAGGTCCTATGGAAAAATGCATGGGAAAAACGCGTTTTGGGACCCCCCTTTTATCTCAGCCCCCGCTTGACGAATCCCCCCGAGACTTTCAGGGTAGGAGCGGAGTGTAGCGCCCCACCTATTTTGAGAAATTCGCGAGGATTCGACGACCGGCGCAAAAGTTATTCCGAATATAAAATGTTGAGGTTTTCCTATGGAAACGTGGTCCTAACTATAACTACCTACTGGCGACCGCCAGTAGGTAATATATATATATATATATATATATATATATATATATATATATATATATATATATATATATATATATATATATATATATATATATATATATATATTTTCCGCGATCATTCGTCATCCGGCACCAAAGTTGTTGGGAAAACAATGACTACCTACTGGCGACCACCAGTAGGTAATATATATATATATAAAACATATGATGCCATTGTGGAAACATGGACAATGACATTATTTATTGTAGTTGTACTTTAAGAACTGCTCTATGACCCTGTAGAAGGCTATGGCCGAAATACGTAGGTCAATATTTCTTGCACTTTATATTAAATACATAAATAAAAGATTGCTGGTGAACTACGGAGCCATGCCACTTACTTCCTTTCCCGCTGGGTGTAAAGTGGAGACACAGTAACGGATGCGGGATGCTAATATGTGTTCATGGTAAAAACAAATATATAAATATATATATATATATATTCACTAAAAAAACAAAGGTTAGAGGGATGTTATAGTTAGTAGAGGTGGCAGTCCTGGGTCCAAAAACAGCTTGGGGAAGGGGGCCTCTTGGCCCCCCTACTCTTCATTTAACATTGGCCTTGCCCCGAGGAGGTGGCGGTCTCCGGGTCAAATATCAGCCAAGGGGAGGGGGTCTGTATGTGCCCCATCACAAAATTAATAATCAAATTTGCCCCCAGGACCTGGCCCACCCGGGGGCACATCTATAAACAAGCGCCGGAGACCGTGCTTGCTTTTAAAAAAACAAATTCCCAAGATCCACGGATCCGCTGTGATCTTTTCAGAATAAAAAATAATGCTTTTTAGCCCGAGGGGGGGGGGGGGAGGTGTCCCTTGGGGACCCCAACACCAGATATAGGGAGTTAGGGTATTCCTACCCCTCCTTCTTCTCTTTTTTGAAACTTTTTGTTGGGGACGTGACTGAGTCCGAGTCCCAAAATGGCTGCCAATAATTCCTGGTTGAAGTTAATAAGATCTCAGCATGAGATCTGTTGGATCTGCCGAGGATCCAAGTCCCCAGATTTGCAAATGTAATTTTCCTTTAATATTTTAAAAACTACTAAACGGATATGCACCAAATCACAAAAAAAATCTTTCTGGACCAACATCTAAATTTCTGCCTAATTTGGTATCATTCCATTCAGCGGATCGGGCTATAGTAATGTCTAATGCTCCCTCTCTCTTGGCCCCCGATTGACGGATCACCCACAAACATTCCATGCACAACAAGACAACAAAGGGCACTTTTTGGGGAAAAGTTTGTGAAGATTTGTCAAACGATGCCAAAGTTATAAGCAACCTAAAAAACTATTTTCCTATGGCAATGTGGTCCTAACTATAACTACCTACTGGTGACCATCAGTAGGTAATACTTCACACATGCACACAATCTCCATGATTGCCCATTGTCGGTGACCACTCCAGTTTTATCTGTGATCCCTTGTGTGCCCCCCTAAAAGTTACTCCACTGGTCATGCCCTGATTTGTACTTATGCAATGTTAGCGTAAAATTTTGATTGTATTTCACAAATTGTTTCAGGTGGAATTAAACAGAAATGCATTGATTTTTTTGGGGACCATCTTTTCTCTCAGAAAGTGCATGCAGCAAAACAAGGTGTTTGTTTTGTTTGGATTTTTAAAGCTATACTCTTCATTGTCAGTAAATGACAAGTGGTAGATATGCCTACTTTAGGAGAATGGTTCTTCTGAAATTGAAGTTATTACTTTAATTGGGGAAAAGGTTGGAATAAATTTACTGGCCGGGCAATGAAAAGGTATTGGCTTACCCGAGACTGGTAGAAGCGTAATACTTTAATTCTATTTTATGCTTCCTTTATTTATGCTTACTAACCCTTAACTCCTAGTGGTCCCATCACTGATAGAAAAAGACATCCTCTCATTTACTGTTTTAGTGGTTCTTTAATTTTCTTCGCTTTTATTTATTCACCATGAATCGTTTATGACATAGAATGATGTTCAACTTGTGTTGCAGCCTTTTCTTTTTTTCCTATCTTTTTATTATTGCTCCTAGCAATGAATATCGCTATATGTACAAATTATTAACTCGCCATATTTGCTTTTGTTCATGGGTTGCTCAGTCTATCCCACAGATATGGTCTAGATAGTTTTGGAAACGTTTTGGGATTTGGTTTTGTCTTCATCGAGTACCTCATTGATCTGGAGGTTGGCCAACTGTCTCCCACTCACACCACTAGACAGAAACGACTAAATGAATAACTCCATTGCATAGTACCATGTTACCGCGACACCACTAGTACCCTACCACCCCTAGTTCCCTACTGTCAACCGAAACATGTACTATTATTTCACAACACTACTCTCATTCTCACATCAATGTATCACCACCTCATTTACTGCTCTGCAAACTCAGAGCTACACACTACCATCTGTCACTAACACACAACTACCCACCACCACTATACTGCCTTACTAGCACTGTGCTACAAACTCCAGTACTCCAGTTCATTGTATGCACCACTGACAATCTACCATCATCCCCAGCATTTCACTACCATCCACCCTCACTACACTATACTACTTACGTCTAGGCCTTTACTGCCACCTGTGCATGCTGCACACCACATTTACACCCAAAAGTGCTATTCTACCAAACCACAACTCCACCCCATGAATAAAGCACCACCATCACTCTAGTACCCATTTCACTCATCTGCTACTACACATTACTGCACTTCCCCACTGCCACAATCACCCTCCAATAGTGGACTAACACTGCACAGCCCTCTACTATTGCTCCTAGCATCATGGTAGTACACCACAGTGATGCCCAAAGACTCCTACTACCACACTACCATCCAACACCGAAATGCCGGTTCTGCATGACTACCCCACAGCACCATATATCATCATCAGCACCACACTCCCACTCCACTCCAACCACCTTCCACCCAATTGTTGCCACCATGATTGCTCTTCCAACTTCCATCACAATGCTCCTATTATCTGCCACCACACTATCAATTGCACCAGTTCACTACCACATGGTAGCACTGCATTTGAATGCCCACCAATGTTACCTCCACAAGTACTTGCAGCACCACACTGCCACTTCTCCAGACATCACAACCACCCCAGAACAACACTAGCACCACCCGCATTGCACTACCATCCAACATGACCACACTATCCAGCCAACCATCACACTACCAAACCTACACTCCTACACTGTCACTGTCTAATCACAGCACACACATCTAGCCGGCACTGCAATATGAGCATCCACCACCACACTACGACCTTCTACCAATGACCTGTTGCCTTTCAAATTCATGCATTGGACAGCAATACCACCAACAGGTCATCAACCCCCACCACTGAACCGCAATCGCAACAACACACAACTGACTGATAGCTCCACTCTAACATCTCCAGCCATCTTAATAGCACATAAAACACCACATTATCATGCCATGGAATGCTTCATCACCACCAGGAGCAAACATCCTTCAGCACTGCATAACCAGTTCCAACATCACAATACAACCTAGCACTACCACCTCATGCTTCTGCATTACCAGTGTCCCTCCAGAAAAGAACTACCAACCCAGTTTTCAGCCCTCAGATTATGACTGCTCTGCACAGCCAAACAATTCCATCACACTCCAGCCCCGCATCACTGCACAACCATACCACAAAGCACTACCAACGCCATGCTACTACTTCAATACCACCACGGTACCACTCTTTTCACACTACACTGAAAACCCCCAACACTGCATTAAGGTTCCTGCTGTTTTTCTGACCTACATTACTCTGCTACCCCACAGAACCTCTCCAACACACTATAACAGTCGCCATCGTATTTCCATCCTGCCACCACACTACCCCTTGAGAGCACCACACCACCATCCACCACCATGCCAATGCTTTCCTCACCATTTCACTAGCATGACCAGCACCAGACTACCAGTATACCTTACTACATTGATGGTGCTTCTTTGATGTGGTAGTCTAGTACAAAAATAAGGCCCTCAGTAACCTTAGATTTTATGGCAAGGCCCGGAGGCCAGTATTATGCATATTCCTTTATTGCTCAAAACAATGTCACAGTTGCAAAAACATTGTGTTCTTTTCAATGCTTGACACCTTTTTAGCAGACAGCTCATATTGTCGTGAGTCAGTAGACCATGCTTTCCTAAAATTCTATTCAAGATAGCAATATATGAAGGCAACTAGGAATTTGGTTCAATCAGTTGCACATAAGCAGAGAAAAGGCAAAGATGAATTCACAGAGTACTCCTCACATGAAATGATATGCATTTAGACCTTTATAGTGGCACATAAATCAAAAAGGTCTTCTTCCGGCCAAATCTCTGTTGTTGGGTAAGGCTGTGCTAATGCCAGAATATTCCCTGTATAAAAATACTAAGCCACTGGCAATTCTCGTCTATCTTTTTTGACCCTCTATGCCATTTCAGACAGACACCAGCCATGTGCAAACCAGCCTTTGTCCTGAAAGGAGTAAGAAAGTCCAGCCCAAAATGCCAGGCCAGGCCTCTTTAAATGGGAATGCAAACAAACCCAGTCATGTTTTTGACTACGTAAGCCTTGTCAGTGAGGTATAGCTTGACTCCTACGACACAGTGAGAAAGGGACCCTTGCCTTGGGAAGCCCATCACACTTGGGCATCGGGTATGCATCAAGGGACTGCATCCACGCACAACGCACTAATATTGTGCAGCAGCAACCAAGATGACGTTAAACAAATGGTGAAGTCGCCAAATATAATAACCTGGACTGTTCGTGTACTTCTTTGTCAACATTATCCTGATTTTTCCCACTAATTAGCACAAGTGTGCCTAAAATAGATTAGTACAACATTATTGGGAGGCTTTATATTCAATAGATTTGAGGTTTTCGCAAAAAATATTAAGTTGTTCATTAATTTGTTATAACAATGTTGCTTTACATTTTTGGATACATCCCAAGATTATCTGCAATGTATAATGTTTTGTTTCTGTCCAGAAGTACTGCATTACGACTCAACTACATCGCTGCTAATGTCTCTTGTGGGACATCGATTACAGAGATTATTGCTTTATTGATGTACAATTTAATACAAAAGGTACCCTGCTCAATTACACTCCTATATAATATCTTCACTAACACGAGCACACCCCATAGATGTCTAACCCATTCCTTCAATCAGCAATCATCACTTATTAAAACACAGGCACATGTCATAAGTATCTGTCCCCCACGCAAAGCACGCTAACCTTTGAATAGAGAGTTTTCGGACCACATAATACCCAGCCTGCTTACTGCATCACTCTTATTCTAATGACGAGCTTTTCAGAACCACTATCCAACCACTCTTCCATTCTGAGCAAATAACCAACTGCTCCTGTGCTAAAATAGATCATACTCCACGGACCTCACCTTTCTGGCACTGGCATACCTTGTCTTTTAACATCAACTGTGAAGTACCATTCCTCATAAACATCTTGGAAGCAGGATGTGAGAATTTCACTTTTTTAAAGCGATCAAACCCTTTTTAGGTCTCGCCTGAGCCAGCGTATGCGATGTCTCAGGCGAGACATTTTGTATACGGGATTTCAAGGTGTTACCAGTGCTGGCCTAACGCTTGCGTACACGCGAGGATGCACGCGCGCAGCCACCAATCACTGCTGCACACGCACAACTCACGTGCTTACCACACAGCGCGTCCCGTCCTCGCGATCACTTTCAACTTTGATCGCGATTACTTTCGCTTTCAGGGCCGCGCGCCCGTTACTTTTACGGCCGCGTGGCCAATGCTTGTTTTTTAATGCACTTCGACCACTGCCTTCAGGCTATAAGCCCGCAGACACGAGGTTTTTGCGCCATATATCTTTAGCCAAAGGCATTCCCTATGTCTCACGAGGTGTGTTGACGATACGTGCCCACTCCAAACAGACCAACAAACAGCCAGCATCAGGCTACTTATACACGACCCACAAGCTCTCCCTCATCCTAAACACATTCGGGCTGCTATCCAAATCCGAGAAAAGACACTCCGCCCGAACCCACTGACAATAACAAGTCAATTTAGTCCTTCTTCTTTGTCTATGGTTAGCTGATCACGTTTTTGATTGGGCAGCAGTGGGTCTGGTTGTCTAGGTTACGTTTTGTGACTTCCTGGTCTGCTTGTTGTCTGCTTCACTTTATATGTTAGCTAGTGAAACCGTGGAAAGGAAAAAGACCGATCTGTACCATCTGGCGTCGCTGCAGTTTCCTTTACCTCTGAACAATACACGTATAAGTTTATCAAGTGTCCAACATGAACAGAAAGAACTTGCAGAAACAGGCTGAAACCCTGTCCAAAGTAGAGAAACACTGAGTACGGAGTGGCTGTGTGTTTGCGGAAGAAGTCTTTGCCATTCATTTGTGTCGTGAGATTCTGGAAGGTGCAGGAGCCAGTACCCGATTAAGAATTTGCCTGGCATTCTTGTTTACCATTGCAGTTTCACTCACGGTGTGTGCTTTAACTACAAGGGGAAAGGGTGTGGTCTCACAGTTAGACTGCCGACCATGGAGCTGGAAATTCAAGGTTGGAGCCTCAGAGTCGACTCCACATCCTGTGATTCTGGGCAAATCACTTAATCTCCCAGTGCCTACCAAAAACAAGCATTGGCATAGCCAATAGGTCTCGATTTTGGGACCTTAGAAGTATTCAGTTATGCAGCACAATATCCTTGGTGCAACAACATCAACTGTTGCATGGCTAAACACTTATAAGGTCCCAAAGGCGAGACCTATTGGCTATGCCAATGCTTGTTCACTTTGCATTTGGGGGTGGTTCCATCTGATTCGAGTCGAACTCTAGGACTGATGTTATTCTATCACATTTTGTGCAGCCTTGAAAAAGCCACAGGCTAATGGGCCAAAAAAGGGAATGAAACACGTGTCGGCTGCTCCAACAATCACCAATCATCATGTTAGACATGATGGAAATCTTTGATGAAGAATAAAATAACAGATAACACATAAGAAGCGGTACTCACACTTCTTACAGTGTATTACATGCGTATAATGGAATAAGAACATATCTCAAATTAAACAGTAGGACGCACTCACTATTTTCAAAACAGCTCACAAATGTTAAGTTGGCGAGCTCGAACAAGGAAAATCTACCTCCTGCAAGATTTCGTACCGGTGGTGGTCAGATTTCTGAACGCGGGTGTGAGAAGTTGGCCTGGTAAATGCTGTTCACTAGTTAAAGTGTACACCTTGCACCAGTACAATTCGACTCTTATGGTAGATAGGTTGAAGACAACCTTTCAAGAAAGCTATCCTAGTGGTAGCTGTGGAGAGCAGCCTTCAGGCGAAGTCTTTAGAGGAATGTAAAGCAGCTTGTTTTACCTTATAATCTCTTGAATTACTAAATGAAAGGACACCACACCCGTATATATATTAAATATATATGTATTTATTACTAACAACTCTCTGCTAATCTCTTTATGAGGTTAGAAGTCAGGAACATATGCACAAATCAACATTTCACAATAAGTTAAGCACAAATATGGCTGGGGCCCTAGGGGCGTACCAGACCATATACTACAAACGAGACTTAGAGATAACGACTTGCAAGGGGAAAAGGCCTAGGGCCTTCAGAAGCGCTGGAGCCTCATGAAACCACCCAAGGCAGGTAAGTAAAGGACCCACGGGAGACGCATGCAGTGTGAGAACACAACCGCGAATCCCTATTGACTTCAATGGAGCAAGTCGCGATTTGAAATTATGGTTTAAGGATACTTCGGGAGAGTCTACAAGCAAGTCACTTACAGGGTAAGTAGTTATAGAGCCAACACCCACAGGAGCTCCGGGTGCATAGGTGTCTTTTGGTGTCGGGTCGCGGCGTCGTTTTCAATTGGAGCCAAAGAAGACTTGCTGCTTGTGAAGACAAGAGAAGTGTCCGGTGGAATCCAAGGCTGGATTCAGAAGAAGGAAGTCCTGAAAGTAGAGGGGACAGTGTTCAAAGCCACTTGGCAGTGACCCAGGGCAAGGAAGATGGATGCCCACAGTCGTCGGGTGATTTCAGGTGATCCATGGGTGTCTTGACTCTTCAGCCACGAGGTCCAGGAGGTGTCGACGACGACCAGAAGCTGGATTTGGCGTGTCCCACAAAGTCTGCAGCTCACTGCGGTGTCGGTGACCAGATTGGAGCCAACAAGCCTTGGTAACAGCAAGTCTCGTGGAAAGGATAAAAAGTCAGCGGTGCAGACCAGCAAGGTCTAAGGGACTCAGCCCAGTAAATCAGGGCAGGCCTGGGGCAACCAGGAGAGCCCTTTGGAACTGTAGAAAAGTCTTCTGGGGACCCACAAGCCAACCGGCCAGGGATCGCGAAGACGCCTCGGGAGGATTCACTCAACAGGGGCCCAAGGTCATTCGGGATGGGGTAGGCCTCTGATCTTTGGAGGAAATCCTGCTGGAGGCTTGGACCACACGTGGTCCAATGCACAGGTTCGTAGAATGTCGTGAAGGGGTTGCACTCGAAAATAGTGCACAGTACCCAGGTATTGCGGTTCCTCGTCACTCGGGGGGTCCACTTGCCTCAGCGTCGCTGGGGACTCACGATGGCCTTGGAGAAGTCAGGAAATCCTCTTCCTGGGCTGCAGGGACTTCGGGCACCGGCAGGAGCGATGGAGTTTGCTTTTGGTGCCTGCCAAGCAGGGGAGTCACTCCTTGACTCCCAGGGAGATTCTTCCGTCTTCCAGAGGTAGTGGAACATTGAAGGTCCAGGATTCTTCTTCAGAGCGTCGTCCAGGGATATCTAGTTTGCAATGGCAAGGGTTCCCTAACTTATACTGCAAGGAAGGGAGGGACTAGCTCTATGACCCCACCTATGGGAGGTTCAGGGGAGTGGGTGGCTACACCCACTTCCCTTTGTCCAGTTTCACGCCAGAGCAGGGGCAGGTAGCCCCTGAGCCAGTTTGAACTGGTGTATGCACAAAGGAGCCTACTGCTCCCCCAGGGCAGGACTTCAAAGCACTCTAGGAGTGCACCCACCCAGCCCCAATACACTAAACCCTGTCTTGAAGGTGGTCACACTTCCCTGTGACAGGATACCTATTGTTCGGCCTCCTCCACTGCGAGTTTCGGTCATCAGCAGGAGGGCAGCCCAATGTCTGTGACTAGTGGCATCCATTTTGTGATGCCAGGGCTCTTTAGGATTCTACAGCGTTTCCACAGTAGGTACATGTCTATCCCTCTAGAAGGGTGGGACCATACTCCCACACCAGTTACTGGTGTGGGGGTATGATTCCAAAGCATTTGACACCAAACACAACTTGTTTTGATGCAGCCATTCCAAAGTTAGCATTAACCGCGAGGTTATAATGCACTTAAGAGTATATGGTTTAACCGCATCCACAAACAGCCCCAGAGAATAGACTCCGAGAGCTGCAGAGGCACCCCCTCACATGGAAACCAACCACCCTGCCCTCAGGATTGATAGGGCCTGCTTTAGGGGTGACTGATAGGTTTAAATGTGTGTGCAGGGAGAGATATAGTGAACCTATATCTCAGTGAGGAGTGTTAGCACTACCTCACCCAGGCTGCAGTAGCAGGCCTGTGGTGTCAGATTTAGTCTGCTTCCCAAGGGTGGCATAATACATGCTTCAGCCCCTGGCAGAAACCAGTGTAAACATCAGAAAAAAAAGTGGATGCAACATAAGAGGCAGATCCTACTCTCCTACAGCGGGCTGTTGCGGATGGTCGTGAACGCTCATGTTGAGAAATCTTCCGTTCGCTTTGAGAAAGCTGTTGCTCGGGTAGAAAATCTACTCGAGCGGCAAGAAAAGAAGCAGCGCCTTTTTACGGTGCACATGGTGCTGTTCGCACCGATTTTACAGTGCGGGAAATACACCCGGCACTGAAAATCAGCGTGAGCGGCATGACCAAATGCACTCGCCCGCTTGTGGAACCCCGCCTAGCGCTGCTGAGTTTTTTTGTCACTTTGTGGAGTTCCGCTTAGCGTAACTCTGCAGACTCCGCACAGGCCTACTTGTTTCCAGGCAAGTGCAACGGAAGAAGGGGTGGGAGAAATGCTATGCAGCAACACCGTTCCTTAACATAGGTCCTTAATCTTTGTAGGTGGAAGGTGCTAGAGCTTGCCAGGAATGAGACAAATAGCTGGAGTGAGCAGCCAGGAGGAGGAGCTCAATTGCTGTGTGTTAAGGGGTGTGGGACATTCTTCAAGCACAGGATAAAAGCTAACTCCAAGGAACCAAAAGCTCAGCATATGAGACTCATGAACTGGAACTCATAAGCAAGACTACAATGACAACCTCAAGAACAAAGATTGTTAATAATTGGGTTTCCGGTTGGCAGAGGTTTGCACCCTTTCCAAACAGGAATCACAATCCTCATCAGGGTAAGTCAGTAACACACTCTAAATAAACCTGTGCTCAACCTATGGTAGCTTGGCACAGAGCAGTAAGGCTTAACTAAGAGGCAATGTGTAAGGTATTTGTACACACAGTAACACAGTGAAAACACGAAAAAAGGACTCCACATCAGTTTAGAGAAATGACCAATATCTTTATGAGTAAAACAAAACCAAAGCAACAAAAATCCAAAAAGCAGAAATCAAGATATGAATTTTTAAAGAATAACTTGTTTTGTAGTGCTTGGAAAGAAATAGCACCAAACAAATCTGTCTGGTCGCGCATGACCGTGGCAAATCCAAAAGTTCAGGCCGACCGCGATGGACCATGGATCGCATACAGGGATATTGTCTTGTCCCACTGAGCAGTATCTTGGATGAATTGATGCTGAGGGCGATGCTTAGAGCAAATAAGGTGAAGCATCACTGTTGATCTTGCAGATGAGGAGATGCATCGGTTCCAACAGTTCCAAGCTGCACAAAGTTGAAGTTGCATTGAGAGTGAGGATACGATGAACATTGGGGCGATGCATAATTTTCGAACCACTGGGCTTTAGGTGATGCGTGAAGCAAAGAACGATGCGTTAGTGCTGAGCTGCGCAAAGTCGGAGATGCTTCGGAAACATGGGACGATGCGTTGCGCTGTCAGTAATGTGATATCTGCGGCTCGTGCATCAGCAATGATGGGTCAGCTTCAAAGGAACTGCACCGGTTGCAACGGTTCGCAATGTCGTCAATGCATTGATTTTCTGGGTTGCAGCACTAAAAACTCAATTCTAAGGGCCCAGGACTGGATTGGCACCACTTGGTAGAGCAGGACTCATAGCAGGCAGAGTCCAGGTGCCTGTTGTAGGTTGTAGGTTACAGGGGGCAGTCTTTGATATCCCTGTGATTTTAGAAACTGTAGGCAAGCCAACAAGCCCTTGGAGATACTTTGGTTCTGAGATGTAGAGATACAACTCCAGTCCTCCTCACTCCCAGGCAAAAAGCAGCAGGCAGCAGGCCAACACAGCAAAGCAGTTCAGGAAAGTGGCAGCTCTTCCTGGCAGGACAGTAGTCCTTCTTCCTGGTAGAATGTCCTCAATTTCAGAAATGTCCTGCTTTGGTGATGTCAGAGGTTCAGTACTTATACCCAGTTGGGCCTTTGAAGTAGGTAGACTTCAAAGACATGCCTTTGAAGTGCACACAACCCTGCCTTTCTTGCCTTGGTGTCAGACTCACTCCAGGGGGGCATGTAATCTTTTGTGTGGGGTCAGGCAACAGCCCTTTCAGGTATAAGTGTCAGCTCCTCCCGCCCATCTTGCTCCGGATGATCCATCAGCATGCAGATGGCCACTCAGTCAGAACTACCCCTCCTTTGTATGTGGCTGTCTAGAGGGAATGCAGGAAGCCAGCCATCACCCACCCCAGGCGTGTATTCCACAGACAGACAGAAAACACCAAATGGTTACAGTAAGCAGATGTCAGCTTTCTAAAAGTGGCATTTTCAGAATTGCAATTTAGCCTCTTCGCTGCGGCGCAAATTCCGCCGCAGCGCTCCCGCAGTGCTGACATTCCGATCGCGGGCGTGGTCATGACGTCTCTCGTCCGTCGTCCGCACACGCCCTTCGTGACTCATGACAGCCGGGAGACGTCATGAGCATGGAAGAGGTTAAAAAACACCTTCACCATAAGTTGTGTTTTTGAATTGTAATTCCAGAGACACCATATTTGGGGGTTCCATCTTTTCCCAATTGGAAATTACATTTATGAACTATAATAAGGTAATCCCAATATTATCCTATGGGAGAGATAGGCCTTGCAGTAGTGAAAAACGAATTTAAGAATCTTTCACTAACAGGACATGTAAAACTTAAAAGTACATGTCTTACTTTTTAAATACACTGCACTCTGCCCATGGGCTGTCCAGGGCCTACCTAAGGGGTGAACTATATGTAATAAAAAGGAAGGTTTGGGCCTGGCAAGTAGCTTATCCTGCCAGGTCGACATGGCAGTCTAAAACTGCACAGACAGGCTTTGCAGTGGCAGGCCTAAGACATGTTGAAATGGCTACTTAAGTGGGTGGCACAATCAGTGCTGCAAGCCCAGTAGCATTTGAGTTACAGGCACTGGGCACACGTATGGCATTTTACTAGGGCCTTATAAGTAAATCAAATATGCCAATTATGGATAAACCAATGTTATTTATGCAGGGGTTCTTCTCAGGAACAGAACTATGCTTGGGACCATTGGAAAATTGGTATGTAGGGATTGAGTCACCATACCACCTCAGTATCTATGAACCCGAGTCCAACTAGCTATAGTACCTCACTTGCCCTCCTAACCTTACCAGAGAGACAATTGACTTGGCACCCCAGAACACAATGCTCTCGAGCCTCAAAGGGATCTTGGTGACGGGACACACCCTTCCATTCTCTCACTCATACTTGTCCACAAAAAGATAAAAAAAGAGTCACAAAAGAAGTTTTAAATATTTACTTAAACTATTGTACTCTAAGCTGCAGTATTTGTACCTCAATTAGAAAACAAATGCATATCAAAAATATTGCTAGCGTGGTTAACAAACCATATACCATAAAAAGCCCGGTCATGTTATAAGACAGATTCACTTAAACCCCCAACCCCCCTTCCTAATGAAGCTAAATGATTACATATCAAAGATCTCTGGGATAAGTGGCGGACCCCGTACCTTAGCATACCTAGATGGACGTTCTACATCTCAGCTGACACAGCAATCTTGTCTCGGGACCTTCCTTCTCAGTGTGTCTGTTTAAAACTCCTATACTCAGTTATATGACAAGGCATGTGTGTTCATAAACAGCAGTTGCATTCTCATGTTATGTCTAGGTGCTAGTGTCTGACTAGAGAGAATAACATGGGGCATTGCTGTTTGACCGTGTCTACGGTGCTTAGACAAAATCCCAGGAAAAGAACAGAACACGAAAACACATGCAGGTTCTGTGTGAAAATACAGTGTGACACAAAAGCAAACGTGTTTATATAGTAACATGTGCAAAGGAAATATGGCCCACAATGTGCGCAATTAAGCTAACATAGGGTAACTACAATGGGCCAGGCGAGAAACAAACGACATTACCAAGTTTTAAGTAAAGAGCACATGCACTTTACCACTGGTTAGCAGTGATAAAGTTCCCAGATTGCTAAAGGCAGCAAAAATGAAGTCAGCAAACCAGTCAAAAACAGGAAGTCAGAAGGCAATACGTCAGGGGAAACTACACCAAGGATGCCAGGTCTAACAAAGCTTAACAAGCAAGCAAAAGACTCATAACCAGGAGATATGTCATGAAGGGGCTTAACTCTATACATTGACATTAATAAACCTGTTTGTCTCAAGATCTGTAATTGGCCAGTCAACAGCATAATATTTAAATTAAATTAAAGTTAATTTAAACAAATTAAGAGCTAGGCTTACAGTTACCATTAGTAAATAACAGTAGCTGGAGTTTGAGGTAGCATGATCTGCCACCCATCTGATTGAATACCCGCTGGAATTGAGCTTTCAACAAAATATAGTTAAAAATTAGGAGCTTGAAGCCCCTCTTCTATCATTAGAAGACTAAGAGGCCCTACTGTTGCTTAGATTGGAGTAGGAATAGTGAATCTTATCCCTCCAAAGTCCAAAACGTTCCCTACTGTTGCTTAGATTAAAGTGCGATTGGAGTGGGAATAGTAAATATATCCCCCTCAAAGTCCAACACCTTCTCTACTGTTTCTTAGAGTGGAGTAGGAATAGTAAAGGTAACCCTCCAATGTCCAACGCTTTCTCTGCTGTCGTTTAGATTGGATTGAGAATAGTACATTTAATCTTTCCTAAATCCAACACTTTCCCTGATTTTGCTTAGGTTGGAGTGGGAATAGTAATTCAAACCCCTCCGAAATCTATCACTTTCCCTGTTTTTACTTACGTTGGAGTGGGAATATTAAATCTAACCCATCCAAAGTCCAATAAGTTCCCTACTGTTGCTTAGATTGTAGTTTGAATAGTAAATCAAACCCTTACAAAGTCCAACACTTTCTGTCCTGTTCCTTAAATTGGAGTAGGATTAGTTAAGGTAACCCCTCAAAGTTGAAAATGTTTACTGTTTTTGCTTATGTTGGAGTGGGAATAGTAAATCTAACCTCTCCAAAGTCCAACACGCTCCCTACTTTTGCTTAAGTTGGAGTGGGAATAGTATCTTACTGTTTCAAAGTTTAACGCTTTACCCACTTTTGGAGTTAGAATATTCAATATGACTCCTTTGAAGTCCAACACTTTTGCTAATATTGGTTATTTTTGATTGCTGTCATTTTAAAATAGTTTTTATATTCATTAATATTTTGATTATTTATGAAAACAATTGTATTTACATTTTATTTATTTTTTATAAACATTTCTTTTAAGTGTGATATGTTTTTGGAAACATGTTTGCTAATTAGAATTTTTAAGGTATTGATGTATTTTTGTTTAAGTATTGTTTTTAGATTTTTAAACTATATGTATATATATATATGCACATTTATTATACATTATTAATTGAAACCTTTTTTATGTTATTTTCAGATGTAAATTAGGTTACAAGCATGTTTTGGTTATATATAGATGTTTGTTAAGTTTTACTTTTAAGTTATTGTTGACGAACAGCATGTCAAGCACATGGACCCCACACATCGCTTGCCCTCTTTGGCTAGCACACTGGGTCTTGTCCTGCCCTACCATATATCATATTCATCAGCACCATTAAACTAGTAAGCCCGAAGACCTCCCCACCCCAGCTGGCTGGAGACAATGACTCCCGGAATGCTCCCTCCTACCAAATACCCTGGCCATTCCCATACTCGACAAGAGCGCAACCTCTTGCAATTGGGTACGGTTTCCGGAGCACTTATGTTTTGGTTTTCTGTTCCTTCTTTCTCTTTTTATTATCCTTTTGTATCATTTCTTCTCTAGTTGTGAACCATTATTCAAGTGTTTCTTATTGTTGTTTTCTCACGGCATACTCCTGATATGTGCAATACACTACTGTATAGTTAGTAATCGTCTCCAGTACAAGCTCACGCTTTCTAACACCTGGTGATTTTATCACAGGCAACGTGGTAAGCAAAACTTCAATAAACACATTTGGAAAAAAAGTTATTGTTAATAGTTTTAATGTTTTATAAAAATTGAATCATTTTTGTTATTGCTCAAACAATATATATAGTATATAATATACATTACTAAATATTTTTTTATATTATATTATTTTATAGTTTAATATTTGAACACATAACTCTTTAATGCTATATATAATCATATTTTTTTATACCTGTTTTTGACGATATTTTGCCCCTCAACAATTTTGACATGATATATTGGTAGTTTTGATGCAAGTATGTAACCTCAATATTTTTTTAGGCAATATTGTTGACACAATATTCTGGTTTGTCAATAGTGTTGTCCTTGATATTCGATCATACAGCTCACTAATCTATCACAAACAACAATAACTACTGAACTTCTAGCACGCCACTATGACATGCGACCATGCAACTGCGCAACAGAAGTGCACTTCAAACTCCCTTCCTCCCACCCACCCATACTGGATTGCTACTGTTTACTGCTGCACTATTACCTTCACCATCACAAAATCACATACCAATATGCACTGCCACATCACAGTACAGCCTCGCCACACTTACACACACCTTTATTCCCTAATTGCCCTTACAATACTGTCATACCGGCTTACAGCACAGCAGTGTGCAGCACCATACTTCCACCGCAGCACCCTCCATGGCACCCACAACAATCACACTTCACAACCATACATAAAACACATCTTCTTGCCTAACATACAGTTTCTTCACTGTACAAATCCAGGCCTGAATACGTTGGTGTTTTTTTTTTTTTTTTTAAACCTCTCCCCTCACAACATGTTTCTGTTTCATCAATCAGTGAATAAGACCCTTATCGTTACAAGCTTTTGGTTATGTCCTTCAGTGAGTGATCACATTAATCCAGTGAATTTCTTGGAATTCACTGGAATTATGTCAGTCTCATCCTTCTCAAGGCAAAGTAGGACGGTATTAACCATAAGTTCCTTGCTTAATATGTATTGAAAAGCTTTGCTTCATGCACCGATGTACACACAACCATTTTGCGGTATCGCTGATGCAATATCATGAATATTAGCCAGCTTGTAATATTTTTGTATGTATGACCAAATTAAATAGAACCAGAGTTCCCTGGTGCGAGTTACATGCAAAAGATGATATTTACCTAATTCTCATGATTTGCAAGGAGATTCAATAATGCTTGTATTCGCGAAACCTGCCATATTTTACCGACTGCCACAATCTAAAAGTGATCTCGACACACCTCTTGCAGATATTTGGGCATTGCAATGCAAGAAGGTGCTGTAGGTGGTCTTTTTTTAAAGAAAGGGGTATCCTGACAACCTCTAGCAGCTTGAAAAGAGGCTGCACCACTTTGTGACACCTATCATTTCGTCACCAACATCACCCAGTTTACAAACTTCAGCAGCTATTATTGCAAAGTTACGTGGCAGAGCCTGTCTTTCTACACAATAGTACAATGCTCAGACATGGTACTCACATTGTGAAGCCAGGGCTCCCTTCATAGGTGTTAAATGGTCTCAGTGCCATCTCTACCACAGAAAAGTTGGCCCTGGGACAGATAGATGAATCTCAACATGTGCAAATGTGGTTTGGATATTGTGAAAACCAGACTCGTTCTTGGAGAGATTGTTTAGTAGCAACAATTCCATAATGCCCTTCATGGGCCACTTCAATTATCTGTTGTCTCAGACTCTCCAGAATGACAATTCTCAAACCTCTCAGAGTATAGCCGTTCTGAGTAACAGGCAGTTCATCTTTGACATCTTTAAACTTCTGACGTATAATAAGGTTTTTTAATTTCAGCATTTAATGATCTTGACTCATGGCAGGGATAATTTGTTCTAATGAAATGGCAGCATGGGTTCTCGATTTCACTATGAAATTTATGTAAGCTTCAGCCGTCTTAGAATGGGTGCCACTGCATTGTAGAGGCATTCATAAGAAGTGGTCGGCAGGGTTCTGATCTCTCCCTGGACAATGCACAATGGTGTAGTTGTATTCTTGCATTCGCAGACCCCAACGTTCAATGGGAGGAGGCATTTTTGCTTTTCGATTACCAAAGATAGTCAACAATGCTTGATGATTGGTCACAGGTGAGAAGGGCTTCCCTTACAAGAATATGTGGAAATGTACACAAGCCCACACTACTGCTAAGCTTTCTTTCTCAGGTTGTGAGTAATCAGTTTCAGTTCTGGACATACTTCGACTTGCATATGCTACAATACGTCTTCAAGCAATTGGGTGTCAGCTGTGCTGTGCAAGGATGGCGCGTAACCCAACTGAGCTAGCATCAACAACGATATCAGTATGAAGCTTTGGATCAAAGTATGCAGTTTCAGTAGCTTGAATGATTTTCTGGAAGCTTTGCTGGCATTCATGTGTCCAAAGAAAGAAAATATAGCAGGGGCTGGCCAAAGAAGTGGGAAAAGGTGTGCAGAGCCTGGTAAGCTGATATGAGGTACTGACAGGTGGGGAGCACACTCTAAGAAACACACAATACTCTATGCTAGAGGGAAGATGGGAATCTGCCGTTAAAAAGTATTATGGCAGTAAAAGCACTGCTATTGGTTATGATCCATGTCTTGTTTTTAACTGCTGTCACTTGTATGTAACATGATATTTGACATGTTTTAGCGTATAATGTGTATGGTTTCAATAAAAACAGTTTTTAAAAAAACATACCTTTTTGTCAAGTCACTTAATGGCGCACTGACAGTGGCAAAGTCTTGCATGTATCTATAGCAATAGCTGGCCATGCCAAGGAATGAACGTAACATGGAAACATCTTGTGAGGGACTGGCAGTTGACAGCATTTGCACTTAAGCTGGATCGGGTGTCATGCCCCCATCAGAAAAGATATGGCCAAAGAATTTTAACTTTGTCTTATGGAACTCACATTTCCCAGCATTCAAAATTAAACCATTCTCAGTGAGCAACTGACACACTATGATACATCAAATGACATCTTGGAATAGCTCCACAGCTGATGACACACCAAAATGTTTTCTTTTGTCATGGAACAGACTAACACGTGTTGAAAAGGTTGTAATGTACCTGCAATTTTCCTCGAGTTCCAAATGATGATATCCATTAATCTGATCCAGGCGAGAGAATATCTTCTCATCATTCAATTGTGTTATCATGTCGGCACTGTGTAGACCTGGATGTCGTTCTCTTTCAATTGCCTTGTTCGATTGATGCATATCCACGCAGATGCGTAAAGCTCCTTGACTGTTCTTTTTGGGTGCTACCACTATGGGAGAAACCCATGGAGTTGGACCAGTTGAACGCTCAATTATTGCATGTTTGAGTAAGGATTCAAGTTTTCTTTTCAACAGCTTCCTGTAAGTGAAAGGCGATTCATCTGTGTCTTTGAGCAATTGGACGGTCATCCTTTTTAATGTGTAAACTGGACTTTCATAGTCTTAAGTTTTTCCCATGAAACAACAAAGGGAACTGACTTACTATTTTGTGATGGTCATTCATGTTATAGTTCACGGATATCAGTTCCATATCAGCAGCTGTGTTGGAACTGAGTAAACAGGTAAACAGGCAATTGATGCTGTACCTTGAAATACATGAATGGCTGCTTGTAATTTTATTTTCTTATGCTTCATTGTTGCAACAAATGAACCTTGACTTTTTAGTGGCATCGATTCAGCCCATGTATACACTTTAGTTTTCGATGGTGTAAGTCGGGCAATGGAGACAGTTCATTATATTTCATCTCAGGCATAATATTTATTGACACTCCACTATCGATAATGAAAGGTATTGAACAGTAATTGACTTTTAGTGTGATTTTCGCACAATGTTTGATTGACTTTGGTGCTTTGTCATGTCGACTTCTCTTTGAACATCTGCATGGCACAACCATGTCCTCCACTTTCACTTGACATTGGTATGGACAAGCAGTTTAACAAAGATTTAGATGTTGATCAACATCGTTTGGTGTTGATTTTTCTCAGCTGATGTGGTCACTTGGCCTTATTAGCGTGCATCTAACGTCGCTTCTAGAATATTCAGGTGGCCATTTTGTCTCTGCGCCTTGAAGCCCTTGCTTTTTCCTTCGACTTGTAAACTGTTACAAAATAGTTCTCTTTTCCACAGCCTTTGAATATTTGTTCAATGGCTGGACATTTATCTTCGTGTGGAAATGAAAATCCACATCTGAAACACAACTTCTTTTTCTGTGGAGAATTCACCCTGCCTCCCTCAGTCTTGTGATTTGGCTTATTTTTCATATATATGACTGACTCACTCTGGGCACCATCGGCCTCCATGTCGGCAGCTTGTCGATCAGCATGCTATTCAGCTCTGGCAGCCATGTGAAATCGCTCCAGACTAAGAGTTTCTCGCAGCATTCGTCGTCTGAACGAATCTGATAAGCATTCATCAATCATTCTGAGGCATATATCTTCCTGATCATTAAATTCATTGAACTTACAGTGTTTGATGAGTGTATCCATCCTCTCAACAAATTTGTCAATGGTCTCACAAGCTTTCTGTCATTCTTGACTGAAGATGTACCTTTCGTAATCTACATTTGGCATTGGAGATTCAAGTCTGCTTTGATTTGACTGTACATAATTTCGTCCGCTCGCAGCATTTTCTTTATGACTTCTTTTACACTGTCACCAGCAAGATTCTTAAGGTACTTGATAATCTTCTTGTTATTTGCTTCTTCAATCACATCAATGAAATCATCAAATATCTCTATCCAGGCAGTCAATTTGTCACTAATATTCAGCTTTTTGGCGGTATCAAATGGCAGTGGTGGTTTCAAGAACCATGTACGAGACCGGCTGACACTGAGGGCGGAGTTCATTCCGATACTGTCTGCTGTCCGCTAGGACCTGCTTCATCCAGATCATCTCTAAGGCCCTGTGCTGTGCTGGCCTGTGGGTCACCTTGGACATCCAGTGGAACCTTGATTTCCCTCTTGGTCTCCATGGGAGCCATTTGCTTTCAGGAGCCCTTGGGAGTTGTTCTGAGCCACTAACCAGCAGCTTTGGTGGTGCACCGCTTAGGGTATTTAATAGCTCCACAAGAACAACCCTGGGTGCTTCCTCTGGGGTAATTTCCACCATTGCAGTGGCACAATGACTCTCTTCGCTCAGCTCTGGTAAATAGATGACCGTTTTTTGTATTTGAATTTCGTGGCTCGTAAGTGCCTCTTTGTACTGCCTGACACCTGGTTGATCTTTGCCTTACAGCGCTTCTTTTTGCAGTGTTATCATTCCAATGATGTATGGCTTTAGGTTGTGTAGTAGCGCAGTAACTCGATTTGCAGCCTTCACAGCAGGTTTGAGGACACCGATGTGTAGACTTCTCAGTGAAGTTTTAATTAATTTCAAATGCTTCACACCGATCTGGGGTCTGTCCATTGACTCCACATATGCCAAACGTCGATTCCACACTTTGACTGAGGCATACGTGGCACACCCAAGCAGTTTGCTGGACCACAAAAAACTTTCTGGGAGAGCACTTTTGATCTTCGGGTTACTCATCCCCTATCTCGTCACCAGTTGTAGCATACTACCCAGCGCGCGTCCTCGCCAATGACTACGCCATTTACAGAGCTTAGTATAACACATCTTTATTCTTCTGCGTGTAACTGTAAACTCCACAGTCTAAGAACTTCTAGAGCTTATATCATAGCTATGAGATGGCGCAGAAGGCAGCTGCTCCAACTCTAGATGATTTGCCTTGAAGGCATATGAGAGGTACACAATTTTGACGGCAATGAGTAGTAATGAGGCACCTACAAACACAGGGAGTAACTGAAGAAGATTAAAATGCATGTATCAGACAGTTACCTAATTGGATAGCGAGAGCATTCGCCACGGCACAATTAAGACGCAAATTTAATATATGTATAACCTAGAGGGTGGGAATGTTGGAAAACGATTGGTAAACGTACCAGGTGGGGAACAGAAGTTACAATGGCAAAAAGATATTGTGGGCCTGTTCCTGTATGACTCAGACTCACTACTGTTGATGTGGAAAGGTATGATCAATTATTGTACTTATGGTGTATATTGCTTCAATGACGATGTTATCATTTAAAATCAATAAATATATATATTTTTTTAAATGTTTCATTAGAATTAATCCAGCCATACTTATCCTTTCAAATTCTGCATAGCATTAAATGCCTTATTATGACTATACATTTTAGAAGAGTTCCTTTAAATAATGTGTTGGCAAAATGGTCCAAAACTCCCAAAAATCCAATGCCTGTGACTTATGCTGTGCAGGAATTCAAGATGTGTTTCATGTTTTACACTTATGTCCGGCATTAAATGAAGCTAGAACCAAATTCTTACTACAGGTGATAAAGAGCTATAATTTGGACCCCACATCAGGATATAATAAAATTGTTTAAAAACCTGCCAAACGAATTTACTTGTTTTAAAGTATATACAAATATGTTTTTTTAACAATTTTATGATGAAGGGTTTTTATGAGCTTATTGTTGAAATTTTGTATGATGATAGTTTTATGTGGTGAGTTGTGTTTATTATGTGTTTATTATGTCTTTTAAAATGTTGATCATAGACCTCAGTGGAGGTCAATTAAAAAGAATTAAATAAATATGATTTCAAATAAGAATGAGGAAATCACTTATCTCATTGAGTACAAACTTGAAGACCCAGCTACTCAAAACCTCTCTATGAGACATTAATGTGCACTTTCTGTTCTCTGACTACAGTTCTTCCACTAGGTCATCACCTACCTACCCTACTAACCCCTGCTGTTTAAGGTTTCTACACCCCACTGGAGACATTGCCCCAAAGGTTAGGTCTGTGTTATATAAATGTGTTTAATAAATAATATGATTAAATACAACATAAGGGCAAGACATTGCAGACCCCAAAGAGTTGAGCAAGAACATAATGGCCAATGAACGCTACTGGTGTCTGAGCCCCAAAACATGCCAGGCCAAGATGAAAATAAAACTCTAGCATACGTGTGCCTCACTCCCAACAAAAGTGTAATGCAAGATGGGTGCCAACAGGCACACACCACAATTTTTGTTAAGCAATTGCTGAAACACATTACTGAGCCGCAGTATGGTTTTGAGGCTGAATGTTTACAACTTGCACTTAATCACAGCCACTGTGAAATTGAAAGCATCCCTGAGGAATAAAAATAGCTGTTTACAGGCAAGGTGTGCCTCTGAAATCAAAATATCAAGCTGCAGGTTGGCCCCATTGGGCAGCCAGACGCCTTAACGCAACAGAGAATACAATTAAACATAACCAAAAAAGTAGAAAATGAACTATGAAAACCTGAAGACGCTGGTGTTCTTGAGAAGAAGTAAGACCCCACATATTGGGTCCTGTCCATCCCAGTTACCAACAAGGGCAGACAACCATAAATAAGTTTGAATATTCGAATTTAAGGGGGGCATGCGACAATCAAACCACGTTCATTGCTTGACGACAATGAATGGGGGGCGTCTTTGAGAGTGTGGGGCTTTCCCTTCCTGGCCGCTGTAAACCCCATTACTTCTTTGATGCACAGTGTGTTGCAAGACCTGCTTGACTTACAGGAGGGAGCAGAAAAGCAATTGATAGGCAGGATGAACCAAATATGGAGAGGAGTCCATTGGGAGTCAGCTAGGGGGGTTCTAAGTGTGGGAGGATTCTATAGGCGTGGTCCCAGGAGAAGATGGTCAGTCAAGTGGGAAGGCCGCGGTCCTCTTTTCCTGATTTAAGTCTGGAAACACTTGCCCAAAAAGGTTTTCTTGAAGACAAAAAGAACGTCAATGCCAAAAAAGACCTTCAAGCCCCTGTGGGCTATTCGGTACATCTAAATGTTGATCACTGAGGGCAAAACACTTCTTTAACCAAGTGGAGGCCACAGGAAAGCTTTTGGGAAGCCTAGCTAGTCTATGAAGTAACACCTGCTTCTAGCAGAGTCTCAACGCTGTTGATTAAGAACTCTCGGACTATAGACTGTGTAGTTTGGGGTCTAGATAACAACTCTTCTGGGGTGTGGGTTGCTGAGTGTAATACGATCATATCCCAGTTGTTTTCAACCGTGTGTTTTCTTTACACTACCCCCTACAGCCCCCCATCACCTCCTGGTGGCCTTGTGTCCCAAGTGAGATGTTCCTGTTAGAAATATCTGCTACACATAGTGTTTGGCTCATACTCTGGGGTTTCTACCGGTTCTTTAAAAAAAAGCGAATGCTTTTACTATTCTGCCAGCCCAACGCCCGACACGTCTGACCTACATATTGAAAGCAATGGAATGGAAGGAAACCTGGATTTAGCAAGACAAACTGAAATAGCAGAAACATCTATCCCATAATTGGACATTTTAACAAGACCGAACACAGATTCCATAAAGACCTCGGAAAGCACTTTTCTTCAAATACTTCTGTTCTTAAGTAAAAAAAAACCCGCAAGGAATATTTCTTTGTTCCGTTTTCAAAGAAAGACTGCTTCAACGAAGCCGGAGAAAAAAGCAACAGAAAGCACAAAGAAATAGGACAGTATTTATCCTAGAAGATATGCCCCGAAGAAGCCATAATCCTTAACCTCAAAAGCACTAGAATAAATCAGATACAATACATCTCATACTTGTGCTCAGAACCAGCTTCTAACAGTTGCCTTCACACACTAACAAACTCTTTAATGTAGTAAAGAAATTCTCTTTCCATATTATGTTTTAGGAAACTGTTTTTATTTACATTTTTAACTTGAAACATTAATTTCAATTACGAGGCACAAAATGACAAATTCACAAGCTTTACAGTACAGGTGCCCATCCAACATACATCAGGTTAACCACACGATACAGTACATAGTGGTGACTTATTGTTGACCACGTGGGGAAGCTAGCAGGCCCCCCGGCAGAGCAGAATCTACGCCGACTCTCCCATTGGCGGATTCATCACAGTTCGGGGAAGCCGCCCCTGTAAGGAGAGGTGGGGAATCGAGTGGCCTCTCCTTCTTGGTCGTTGTTTCCAAAATAAGAAATCGATCTCACCTATACCTTCCTAAACTTCCTTGGACAAACTCAGGCTGCGTACAACATCCATTATAATTCGCATTCTTCCTGCAGAGCTACAAAAAAGGTTTTATCCCTCCCTCCCCAGCCAGGTCGCCCAAAGTTGAGATGCCTATGTCACCCCACCTTATGCACGCCACCACCTTACACACTTCCCTTAACTTGCTGCCCCTCCAAATTGAAATCATCATTGCGTGGGTGTGTTGCCCCTCCACATACTGTGCCACCCTGTCCCATGTCTCCTGGGTTGCCGGGAAAGTCCCAAAAGCTCTGTTCTGTGTTTCTTGCCATAAACATAATGTTAGGTTCCATCAAGGACTGCGCCAGCCATGTTGCGGGATCATCCCTACTCGCAAAAGCCCACTCATTGATTAGCTGTAGGTGGGCTGCCCTTTGATCGGACAGGGAGACATCCCCATTGTAAACATTTCTCTGTAATGTCAAGGGGGCTATTCAGGGGGTGGGAGGCTCCCGGGGAAGTGTGCACAGAGTTCCGTCCACTCTGTCAAGAAAAGAGTCGGTATCTTATAGGGAGTGTTCCAGATGACGTAGTGGAATTTGGGTAGTGTTATCATTTTGAAAAGGGTGGACCAACCTACTAGTGAGAGGGGCAGACACCGCCATCTTTCCACGTCGGCCCGGGATTCTCAGTGACACCCTCTGGGTTGCTGGCCAAGAACTGGTCTCTGTCAAGGGAAACTTCTATAGCCAAGTATCGACACCTGCAGTAAGCGCTGGGATTAGCTCCTCCCACCTCTCCCCCAGCATGAATAACATACTTATTCCAGTTAATCGTATACCCTGCATACCTCTTAAAGTTCAGAAAAATGAACATTACCACAGGCGGGTCCGATACATGCTCTGACTCTACCTATAAGAAGTTCACTATGTCCCTTCTAATTTTGAGTCATATCACTAATAGCTCCATGCAAAGGGTGAATACCAGAGGGGCAGTGGGCACCCTTGCCTCGTCCCCCTCCTCAGGAGAAAGGTTGCCGACAGAGCCCATTGACCGTCACTGTAGCCCACATCGCCTCAATTCCTGCTGGGGATAAGCCCAGTCTTTGGCTCAAATGCTTTATCTGCCTCAAGGGTCAAGAGGGCCCAGGACTTCAGAGAATCCCTAAAATAGTCAATCCGGGTGTGGAGTCGGCGGAGATTTTGCCTAGTTGCCTGTTTAGGCATTAATCTGGTTTCATCTCTGTGTAGCAGGGAGGAGATGACACCAAATAGGCGACTTGCCAGCATCTTGGCCAAAATCTTCACCTTGGTGTTTAACAAAGGGATCAGTCTATTTGTAGTGTATTCCACCGCCGGCTTCCCTGGGTTTAGGAGTACCATGATCATTGCCAGATACACCTCACCGAACATTCCCAAGAGCTTGGGCCCCAGAATCTCGAGGGTACGCTTGTAATCTTCCATAGGAACCCCGTTAGGGCCCGGCACCTTGCCTGTTTGCCTGTCCCACAGCGTCTGTTATTTCATCTAGGGAAACCTCTCCGTCCAGGTCTGCCTGAAGCTCCGCATCTAACCTTGGGAAGGGGAGCTGGGGCTCCTCCAGGAGCTCCTGCATGTCTGCCTCTGACACCAACCTTCACCGCCCCTCACACAGACCCCGGTAGTAAGTTGCAAAGGCCTCAGCTCTGTCAGTATCGGTGGCGCAGTGGCGCCTGTCCACGTCTCTGATCTCCCTGAACCAATCTTGCCCCCTCCTCCCTCCTGCTTAGACAAGCTAAAAGGGCAGTCTGCCTTGTCCCCCACGTCATATATTTTCCTTTGAGTTGCCAAATAGTGTTGTTTGGCTGCTTCGTGGGTCCTGGCAACACAGGTTTGACACAGGGCCTCCAAGCGGTGAAGGACCGTCTACTCCCTGGTCCTGTGGAACTACTTTTCACAAGCAGCTATGTCCCTCTCAATTTGGACCACCTTTTCCTGAGAGCGTCTCCGTTTCTGAGCAATTGTTTTGTGGGCTTTGTCCCTGAAGAACCATTCTGAATGCCTCCCAGAGCGTCACCACGGAGGAGACCGAGTCCCGAGTCTCATCAAAGTACACCTGGGACTCCGTTTGGCGCTCCAAAAACACGCGCTATCGCTGATCTCTCTCCATATTAAACACACTTCTTTCTGCTCAGGCTGCCCTTGGCAGTACAAAGTTGTCTCATACACAACTGCCCCTCTCCCTCCACCATGACAAGCTGCTGAGAGACACTGCGGCCATCTTGGTGGAGCCCTAAAGCCACAACCTGACAGAGTAGTGGGACAGACAGACAATTTTTTATTTTCTTTCCTGACTTTTATATAGCGCGATCTAGACCCAAAAGTATTGGGTATCACAGCGCTTTACAGGAGCACCAGTTGCTTACACGAGGACACATTCAATGTTGTTGGGCACAGGGAGATTTAGTGATTTGCCCAGAATCACAGGTTGTTCAGCGTCATTGTCGAGATTCGAGCCCAGTTACCAAGATTCGAGATCGACCGCGGTAGCCATTAAGCTACATCCTTTCCCCAATTGATAGTCAATGTGCATTGGTACAGTGTAGGGAAACTGGAACCTGGATTTTACTCCAGACTTGCAAATAATGTCTACAATTCCATGCACCACACTGAGTTTCCATGGGCCAGGTGTGCCTACAAGAAATTAGAAAGGTATTTGTGTAATGTAACCTGGGCTCCTGCAAAGTGTTCAAGGATACAGATTCTGTCATTGTGTTTGATCTTCAGTATCCGTGGACTTTAAAAATACACTTTTGAGACTCATGGCCATGTACAGTTATAAATGTGCGGTGTCAGTTTGATTTGAGGTGTGAAGAGTGTATTTATTGAACTCTGTACTAATACTAAGGGCCTCATTTAGAGTGGGATGGAAAGGGTACTCCGTTGCAACAATAAAGCCTCAGGACCTTCAGTATGTCAGCGGCAGAGACCACTCTGTCTCCACGGCTGTCATAAATCTCAGACAGCCTGAAGGATCAAGGGCCGAGGGAGGTTTTGCCATTTGTCTGCTCACCCTAAATTGTGCAAACTAATGGCAGGTTTGTACTGTCACTTATCGCCATCCAAAACATGTCAATAAGTGAAAGAAAAAGCATATCCATGGCCCTCACGCCATGGGAGAAAATTCCAATGGTGAGTGAGTCATTGTTGTTTTTATTTTCAAAAAGAAAATCTCTATGGGCCAGGGTCGATATACTCAGGTTGCAGGAAACACACCTCATGGGTACGAGGGCCCTCTGCCTTCAGCGGGATGGGTTTCAGCAGGTCTTCCACTCCGGCTTCACACCGCAGGGTTCCCTATACGCACGATACACAGTGGACGGACACTCAGGGGCGATATCTGTTTCTTCGGGGCAAGATAAGGGGAGACCCCCTAGTGTTGGGTAGTGTATATACTCCCCCTCCCCTGCAGTGGAATCTGGTGGAGCGGCTCATGACCGTATGGGCGGATATGCCAGAGGCGCCTTCTGTGGTTGGTGGGGACTGGAACAATGTAATGGATCTGGCCACGGACAGATGGCGGGCGGGGGGTGCTCCGGGGAGTGGCCGCACCATGAGACTACACTCCTTAGTAACGGGGCTTGATTGGGTTGATGTATGGCGGCGCTTTTACGGCGATAGCCGGGAATTCACATACCTATCTGCAGTTCATGATTAATTTTCCAGAAAAGACTATCTCTTTGTTCCTAGGGTGGCTGTGGGCAGGGTGGTGTCGGCGGAGATTCTGCCCCGGTGCCTGTCCAACCACTCCCCGGTGGCCCTCACGCTTCAGATAGGTCGAGGGCATCAGCCATTCAGGTGGCGCCTCTGTATGACATCTGCAGAATGCTGACTACAAAGAATACATGAGTGTAGCCACTGATCACTACCTGACGGCTAATGTGGGGTCTGTATCTAGCGACAAGACATTATGGGAGGCACTGAAGCCTACACTGAGGGGAGTGGATATCTCCTGGTGTGCGGTAGCGCGTAGGGAGCGTAGGGAGGAGCTGCTGCGAGCAGAAGCAGGAATGGAAGCACTCGAACATAGAAGCCGGGAGGCAGAGGGAGGCCAGTCCAGGAGGCAGTTATTGTTGGCTCAACAGAATTATGCGGCCCTCCTGATGGATGAGGCCCGCCAGGCCTGGCTGGCAACACGTAGCCAGGTAAATCAATGGGGGGATAAGTCCAGCAAGATGCTGCACCGTCTCTGTCAGGGCACCTTCCATTCCCAGACACTGCCGGGAGTCTTGGGCCCGGCGGGTGACCAGCTAATGGACCCACTGGCCATAGCCGAAAGCTTTGCCGCCTATTATGCAGAACTGTACGCTCCCCAAGAATGCCTATCGGCTGCCGTTATTGATAAATTCATAACGGACCTACCCCCTAAAGCTGTCTCAGATGAGGTGAGGGGGCAATTAGAGCTACCATTGACACGAAGAACTAGGCACGGCCCTGGGGGAACTCAACCCCGGGAAGGCGCTGGGATCCAACGGATTCCCCTACAAATCTTTTAGGCATTATTTTGTGCAGTTGGCCCCTCACTTTCGACCTGTGGTAGAGGAAGCTCGGGAACGGGGCTAACTTCCCCTGGACTGGCGGCATGCAGAGGTGGTGGTGTTCCACAAGCCGGGCAGACCACCGGAGCAGCATGCTTCGTATCGTCCTATTTCCCTCCTAAATGTGGAGGCAAAAGTACTGGCCATGGCCTTGGCCAATCGCCTCTTGCCCCACATCTCTACTCTAGTACACCCACACCAGTCTGGGTTCATGCCCCAGAGGGCAACCAGACACAACATCAGGCGAGCACACGTGGCGATGGCGGCCATCCGGCAGGTGGGGGAACCGGCGGTGCTGTTATTGGCCAACATGGAAAGAGCGTTTGACTCTCTCAGTTGGTTGTATCTATTTGCCTTGTTGCGAAGACTCAACTTGGGGCCGCACTTTCTCTCCTATTTAACGCTCTTATACACAGATTTGACGGCATCGGTGCGAGTGGCTGGGGCGATCTCATCCACTATTTCTATTAGATGGGGCACGCGACAGGGCTGCCCCCTGTCCCTGTATTTATTTGCGCTAACAATGGAGCCTCTGGCCGCCGGGGTGCGTATCGATGCGCAGATTCGGGGAGTCGAGTGGGCGCCTGTCCGATAGAATCGCCCTATACGCAGACGATGTCCTCTTTTTTCTGACGGCTGTGGACAGGACGGGGCCGCGGCTACTGTGTATCATGCAAATGTTTGGGGAGACCTCGGGTCTATATATGAATCCTCATAAGTCAACGTTGTGGATTCTAGGGGACCAGACGAGAATGGGCGCGTGGACTTCCATGGTTCAGTTGGCAGAGGGGGGACTGAAATATCTAGGTGTGTTCCTATCACACGTACCCGCAGTCGCCTGGGAGCGTAATCTGGTTCTAGTGTGGGAACGGATCTGCGAAGATCTCAAATCCTGGCCCCGCATGCCCCTGTCGTTATATGGCAGATCGGCAATATTCAAGATGGTGGCGCTCCCCCGGCTCCTCTATCAGCTGCAGAATCATCTCTATCGGATCCCGCCCTGGTGGTTCCGTCAGGTGAACGCGGCGCTCGGGCTGTTCCTGTGGGAGGGGGAAAGGTGCGCATGGCTTTGTGCACATGCTTCTTGTCCACTTACTGCGGGGGGGTTAGCGTCCTCCGATGTCCTTTCTTATTACCAAGCATCACATCTGCTGGTCCTCAATGAGTGGTGGTACGGTGATAGGGGAGACCCGGCATATGCAGTTGAATGGCAACTCAGGGGGCACCACTCACTACATACCATTCTATATTCAGCACCTTTGCCGGGTTCGCTGCAGCCAGCTACGCAGGTGGTGTTCCGGATTTGGAGAGAGGCTCTGAGACGAATGGGGTGGTGGAACACTCTCACTAGGGCAACCCCCTCTGGGATAACGGGCGCTTACCTCAGCTGGCATCTCTGCAAGGGTTCCGGGGATGGGACAATATAGGCATCTCAGTCCTGGGCGACGTTATGAAGGGCCAGACGCTCAAATCCTTTCAAGATCTTCAGAAAGAATTCCTTATGCCACGGTCCCAGTTTTATCGTTATCTTCAATTTCGACATGCCTTATCCCCCAGTTTAGAGGGTCTGGAGTCATTGCCCGAATTTAGTTCACTGGAGGCAAAAGCCTTCATGGGAGATTTAAACGACCGGAAAATTTCCCAACTATACCAGTCCCTAGTTACCCATTGCTCCCCCACACTGCAGAAGCTCCGAGGCGATTGGGAAGAGGATGTGGGCACGCTGGAGGAGGAGGACTGGACCGAGGCCTTGGCGGCCCCGCGTGGGGCAGCCATAGCAATGCGACTTCACCTAGTCCAGTTCAAGTACTTACACAGGGTCTACTTTACTCGAGTGCATTTGTGGACGGCAGGGTTGATCGCTTCTCCTGCTTGCCTTCGCTGCGGTCGAGAGGAGGGTACATTCATTCATACAGTTTGGCGTTGTCTTTCCCTTGACCGCTTTTGGAGGGGGGTGTTTGCCTGTCTTTCGGAGGTCCTGGGGTGGGAGCTCCCGCGTACACCGCAGCTGGCCTTGCTTCATGTTATGGAGGGCATAGGAGGCAATATTTTTAAGCGGCACCTTATGCAACTGGGTTTCACCTTGGCAAAAAGGGATATTGCCAAGGCATGGAAGGCGCCAACGGCCCCATCAGTTGCCGCATGGAAAAATGGGCTAGACTTCTGTATGGGGCGGGAACAGCCTTTTTTTGTCACAAGAGGGTGCCCGCCATCCGTAACTGAGGTTCATCCCTTGCGATACCTTATATGTACATATTTGGGCTATAGGGGTGCGGTGCGGGGGGGGCCCGGTGGGGTTCGCCCATTCTGCTATGACTATAGGTTGCGGACAGGACTATGAGGAACTTGTGCGACCAGGAGGGTATGGGGGAGGGAGGGAGTTGGGGCATTCGTATTATTATCTACTGGCTGTCGCCAGTAGATAGTTATAGTTGGGACCTATTTTCCATAGGAAATCCGCAACATTCTATTCTCAATAAGTCTGGCGCCGGTTGATGAATCCTCGCAAAATTTCCAAACTTTTGGCCAGCTCCGCTCCGCTCCTACCCTGAAAGTTTCGCGGTGATCCGTCAAGCGGGGGCCGAGAAAAAAGGGGGGGGTCCCAAAACGCGTTTCCCCATGCAATTTCCCATAGGATCTGTTGTCGCAGCTACAGCCCGAACCGCTGAACGGAATGACACCAAATTTGGCAAAGAGGTAGTCCTCAGTTCAGACTCGTGCCTTTTGCATAAATGGTGTGAATCTGTTCAGTAGTTCCTGAGAAAATTAGGCTAAAAAAGTTAGTGATATCTATGGCCAGGGAGGATCCGCGGACCCTACCCGCACCGTATGCGCACCCTCCCCGAACCAATCGCGCACCCTCCCGATCGCGCGCGGAATGCTAATTGGCTGTCGAGTGTCTGTCTACATTTGAAACCAGGAACTGTTGGCGGCCATTTTCTGCCTCGGTAGAAGCGAGGCTGAAGAAGCAAGGGGAATAAGTGTGTAAAACATATAAAGGGGGCAGAGTGGAAATACTCTGACCCTCTAGAGGTGCTTAGGGGTCCCATAAGGACCCCCTGGGGACCCCTTTTAAAAAAAAAAATGGCGAAATGTGCGCAGGGTGCGCGCATCCTACCGCGTTGGGTGCACGGATTCTCACGCGTTGGGTGAGCGGTTCCAAGGAAAAAAAAAAGAAATTTTTGGGAGATAAACATCAAGCTTAAGTGTTTTGTTCTTGAGAGGCTCTAAAAAGAGTCGTTGTGTTCATTGAGAGTTATTGGTACTTATAAGTAAGTACCTATACAGAGTCTAATGTTGTTGAGGAAGACTCTGTTTCCTTCATCAGTAAAGTGTACTCCATCTCTCCTATACATCTCTTGCATATGAAAGCGCAGATTGTTATTGTAAATGGACCCCATTCTATAGTCTCGGAGAAAAGCAGAAACAGATTTATTCACAATTAAAAAAAATTATAGGATTAGATGTAATAATATATTAGTTTTAAGACTAGTTTAGAGTTTGTCTTCAATTAATATTCACATGAAATACATATATATATATATGTTTTTTTAAATGTTAAATATTTCGCGGGATCCGTGCGCCTACCGCGTCATAGACGCAGATGACGCATCACAGAAGCGCGTAAACGTCGTGTTACGTACATCGAACGTGTCGCGTATAGGCTGGGAGTCGCGTACCTGTCGCATTGCAATCGCGCACTAAACACGTACCCAACGCATACCATGTGCGGATGCTAACGCGTAGGGATCGAGAACGGTGCGCATAGGGTGCACAGATCCAAAAACATGGAAAAAATATATATAAAATAAAGCTTTGAACATATAGTTAAAGAAATATTTTTAAAAATATAAAAAAATATGTTTGAAAAACCGAATAAAAACAAATAATATTTTTTAATTTTTAAAAGAATTAATTAAAAAAATAAATTAAAAAAATGGTGAAAAAAAGAATTTCAAAAAAACATAATTAATGAAATTGACACACTGAATTTGAAAAATATAGAAATCCAATGAAAATCATTAAACATAGAAATTAGCATTAGTCATCCATGTGATAAATTAGTGCATCTTCTCACACCCTAATATAACCTTTGATACACCGACTCAAAATTTCAGACGGCCATTTTGAAAACCATAGATACTCCAATACCAATAACTACACACCCACTCATTGACTCTTAGGTCTACATACGTCTCCACTCACTCACCTGTTCAGTCACTCATACTTACAGATCTCTGTACAGGACTATCATATGCATTTATACACCTATATAGACACTCACACACCGCCAATCATCCATTGAGGTACTGACACATCTAGTCAGTCATGCAAATAATTAATCAGAGTCCAATTTAATCACCTATACAGTTAAACACACTCAAGTTCACTTTCTCATAAAAATACTAACAAATTCTGACGCTCTTATACAATTACTGATACAAGCACACACTCATCCATACAGTCACTCCCAAAATCACACACTCTTACATATAGATAGTTACATACTCTTACACACATATACACTGCGTTTCACATATGTAGTTACTGACACATGTACAACTGAGATATACATTCAATGACTAACACACCCTTACATACAGTAACCCAACCATACAGTCCATCACAGATGCACTCTTAAAACCATGCACCCACTGAATCACCCACTCACAGATCTATGCACAGAGTCACACACACCCTACCCACACAAACACTCAGGCACCCATACATATACTCAGACAACCAATCAAAAACCCATATAGACACTCATATAGCTATTCAAAAAACCATGCAGCCACTTATACACCAACACACAGACACATACAGACATTCACACAGTTTAGTCACTAGTCTGCAGTAAGATACATTTAATGACTCACTTATAGAGTCAGTTACGCACCTAGAAAATCACCCATTCACACACTTATACACCCACTCATTCTTCCATAGGCCTCTTACTATAAATATATAAAACATATTTAAACTTTTCAGAAAAACACACATTCACTGGATGATGTCATCAGTGATGTCATCAGTGATGTCATTTCAGATGTCATCAGTGATGTCATCAGTGATGTCACTGACCATGTCATGAGTGATGTAATATGTGACGTCATCAGCAGTGCATTGCGGGGGCACGAGTTATAGTTAGCTGAACTAACTATAACAGGGTAATTTCTAGGGTTTTGTACGAGGGAAATGTCCAGCTAACTATAACGCCCCTGAAACCTATGTTTTTTTAGTGAATTTCTAAGGTTTTTTAAATGCCAATTCCTAACTATAACGCCCCTGAAACTTTTGGTTTTTTCAGTGAATTTGAAAGGTTTTTTAAATGCCAATTCCTAACTATAACGTGCATGAAACCTATGGTTTTTTCAGTGAATTTCAAAGGTTTTTTAAATGCTAATTCCTATGTTTAATGATTTTCATTGGATTTCTATATTTTTCAAATTCAGTGTGTCAATTTCATTAATTATGTTTTTTTGAAATTCTTTTTTTCACCATTTTTTTAATTTATTTTTTTAATTAATTCTTTTAAAAATTAAAAAATATTATTTGTTTTTATTCGGTTTTTCAAACATATTTTTTTATATTTTTAAAAATATTTCTTTAACTATATGTTCAAAGCTTTATTTTATATATATTTTTTCCATGTTTTTGGATCTGTGCACCCTATGCGCACCGTTCTCGATCCCTACGCGTTAGCATCCGCGCATGGTATGCGTTGGGTACGTGTTTAGTGCGCGATTGCAATGCGACAGGTATGCGACTCCCAGCCTATACGCGACACGTTCGATGTACGTAACACGACGTTTACGCGCTTCTGTGATGCTTCATCTGCGTCTATGACGCGGTAGGCGCACGGATCCCGCGAAATATTTAACATTTAAAAAAACATATATATATATATATGTATTTCATGTGAATATTAATTGAAGACAAACTCTAAACTAGTCTTAAAACTAATATATTATTACATCTAATCCTATAATTTTTTTTAATTGTGAATAAATCTGTTTCTGCTTTTCTCCGAGACTATAGAATGGGGTCCATTTACAATAACAATCTGCGCTTTCATATGCAAGAGATGTATAGGAGAGATGGAGTACACTTTACTGATGAAGGAAACAGAGTCTTCCTCAACAACATTAGACTCTGTATAGGTACTTACTTATAAGTACCAATAACTCTCAATGAACACAACGACTCTTTTTAGAGCCACTCAAGAACAAAACACTTAAGCTTGATGTTTATCTCCCAAAAAGTTCTTTTTTTTTTTCCTTGGAACCGCTCACCCAACGCGTGAGAATCCGTGCACCCAACGCGGTAGGATGCGCGCACCCTACGCACATTTCACCATTTTTTTTTTAAAAGGGGTCCCCAGGGGGTCCTTCTGGGACCCCCTAAGCACCTCTAGAGGGTCAGAGTATTTCCACTCTGCCCCCTTTATATGTTTTACACACTTATTCCCCTTGCTTCTTCAGCCTCGCTTCTACCGAGGCAGAAAATGGCCGCCAACAGTTCCTGGTTTCAAATGTAGACAGACACTCGACAGCCAATTAGCATTTCGCGCGCGATCGGGAGGGTGCGCGATTGGTTCGGGGAGGGTGCGCTTACGGTGCGGGTAGAGTCCGCGGATCCTCCCGGGCCATAGATATCACTAACTTTTTTAGCCTAATTTTCTCAGGAACTACTGAACATATTCACACCATTTATGCAAAAGGCACGAGTCTGAACTGAGGACTACCTCTTTGCCAAATTTGGTGTCATTCCGTTCAGCGGTTCCGGCTGTAGCTGCGACAACAGATCCTATGGGAAATTGCATGGGGAAAACGCGTTTTGGGACCCCCCTTTTTTCTCGGCCCCCGCTTGACGGATCACCGCGAAACTTTCAGGGTAGGAGCGTTTCACATATGTAGTTACTGACACATGTACAACTGAGATATACATTCAATGACTAACACACCCTTACATACAGTAACCCAACCATACAGTCCATCACAGATGCACTCTTAAAACCATGCACCCACTGAATCACCCACTCACAGATCTATGCACAGAGTCACACACACCCTACCCACACAAACACTCAGGCACCCATACATATACTCAGACAACCAATCAATAACCCATATAGACACTCATATAGCTATTCAAAAAACCATGCAGCCACTTATACACCAACACACAGACACATACAGACATTCACACAGTTTAGTCACTAGTCTGCAATAAGATACATTTAATGACTCACTTATAGAGTCAGTTACGCACCTAGAAAATCACCCATTCACACACTTATACACCCACTCATTCTTCCATAGGCCTCTTACTATAAATATATAAAACATATTTAAACTTTTCAGAAAAACACACATTCACTGGATGATGTCATCAGTGATGTCATCAGTGATGTCATTTCAGATGTCATCAGTGATGTCATCAGTGATGTCACTGACCATGTCATGAGTGATGTAATATGTGACGTCATCAGCAGTGCATTGCGGGGGCGCGAGTTATAGTTAGCTGAACTAACTATAACAGGGGAATTTCTTGGGTTTTGTACGAGGGAAATGTCTAGTTAACTATAACGCCCCTGAAACCTATGGTTTTTTTAGTGAATTGCTAGGGTTTTTTAAATGCCAATTCCTAACTATAACGCCCCTGAAACCTTTGGTTTTTTCAGTGAATTTCAAATGTTTTTTAAATGCCAATTCCTAACTATAACATGCATGAAACCTATGGTTTTTTCAGTGAATTGTTATATATATATGTTTAGATTACATATGGAAAAGTCAAAGTCATCGTATCTGTACGGCTTGATTGTGCGGTTGTCTCTGGGATACAGAGCCCTGCTATACATGTGCAACTTGACAAATGAAATTTGTTTTAAAAAAAATTTAAAAAATCTCTCTATGGGATTTTCTTTTTGAAAATAAAAAAAGAAATTGAAAGTGTGCAGTACAGCTCCAATATGTTGACGGGGCAGTATGACACACTTTCAATGCATTGACAGGAAATACAGTGACGGTGGTACCTGGCAATGTAAGAGATGTCCGCTGGTGTAGTGGTCATCTCTAAATTTGGAGTGCGATTACTCCGTCTGGATAACAGAGCAACTGAATAGACAGGACTGACCTTTGGTGTCAAACAGAAGAGTTATTGATGTCACCCTAGAGCAGTGGTCTTTACACTGTTTAATGCAGTGCCACCTTTGTGTAAAACAAAATCATAGGAGCCACCAGTGACGTAACGAAACTTGAGGGGGCGACCCCTGCAAAGTACATGCAGCTCTCATGCCAGGGACCTGCCAGTGCCGGAGTGGACTCCAGAGCTCGGGGGGCCCCCGCACTGCTAGGGCTTCGGGGGCTTTTGTTATACCACTGAGAGCCACCCAAAATGAACATATGATTCACAATTATTCTATAAAATTGAGAGTTCTAAATATATTTGGTAGTCCAAATATTGCAATTATGCTCAGATATCCTTTTAGAATGCAAATATAGATTGCCAAAATGCTGTGGGAAGTATTTTCTCCCTAAAGTGTGAACGTATCCACAGAGTGATCTTTCATTAAAAATGGGGGAGGGATGGGGAAACACGTGTTGGCTGCCGGTTCAACGCTTGAAAGGAGGATTGTCACACCACGCTGTTTAATCCTGATTATACTGTTACTGTTTTTTAACTTTGTAACTTTTAAGACTCTGGCATATATTCATATTAAATAGATACGGCAAGAATGATATTGATGTCCTGCTGGTACTTTGAATTGACTTGTTTAAATAACTTTATGAATCAATATAAACTTGAATAGGAGTGCCGAGGTTTATTTCTGTTTCATAAATGGGACAGTCTCGAGACCCTTCCAGTTACATAGAGGGACACATCAAGGATGCCCTCTCTCCCCTTTAATTTTTGCAATGGCAATGGAGCCGCTTGCGGCGTGGGTACAAAATGACCCAATACTCTGTGGTATTAACTTTGGAGGAGACTGAGAGGAACGCATTTCCCTCTATGCGGACGACATGCTGCTATATGCTAGTAGACCGCGTCAGACAATACACAGACTCATACATGTGTTTCGGCTCTTTGGCAGCTATTCTGGTTACAAAATAAATTGGGAGAAATCGCTAGTGTTTCCACTGTCAACAGACCTTCCGCTCTTTTCGTCTGCCTGTGAAGCACTGAAGGCAGGAATTTAAATATTTGGGAATATATATCACTAGGTCCAAAAAGGACTTTATGGCCCTGAACTTGAATTCTCAGCTGATGAGACTGCGAGAAGATGTGGTCCATTGGAGACGGCTTCGGATCTCATTGATGGGTAGGGCGGTTTTATTCAAAATGATGGCGCTCCCATGACTGTTGTATGCACTACAAAACACCCTGTATCAGATCCTCAGTATATTCTTTAAGTCAATTGACGGTGAGCTAAGAACTCTACTATGGGATGGAGGGGCCCGCGCATCGTGCGTAAAAATTTTCAACTAGGAGTTTATGAAGGAGGGTTGGCGATCCCCGACATTAGAGGATATTACCTGGCATCACAACATGTCAATATTAATGACTGGGTCTTCTCCACAATATCGGAGCCGGCATATCTGGTAGACAGAGGGGCTATGGGGTCATGTGGCTGGTTATCGGCCCTATATTGTAAGAGAGTGGGGGAATCCTTTCCAATACACGCAGACAGTGAGTCGAGTATGGTGGGAAGCAACAAAAAGATTGGGGTGGGCTGGAAGGGTGAATGAGCAGACACCTCTCTGGGAAAGTGACATGCTGAAGGAAATGAGGCAATTGAAAGGTTTTCATAAATGGAACCTTATAGGTATAGAGCGATTAGGAGACGTATGGAAAAAGAGCTAAATGCTTAAATTTGAGGAGATGCAAGGCGAATATCAAATGGCGTAGTAGGAGAGGTATCGCTACTTGCAGCTCAGACATGCCCTGCAGAGTCATATAAAAGAAGGAGATGTGCTGCCGGAATATTCTCCATTGGATGATAGGTTGTTACTAGACCGAATGACAGATAAAGCGGTGTCTCTCACCTACTGCAATATCATGAATAATTCCCCAGACCCCTTGATCTCTCTGAGGGAGGCATAGGAATCTGATTTTGGAATTCTAGAAGAAGAGGATTGGAGGGAAGCAGTTCAAAGCCCTAGACAGATTGCTTTATGGTCAAGGATTAGATTGGTCCAACTTGGAAACCTCCATAGGTTGTACACCCCTAGAACGCTCCATTATTGGCTGGGCTGGAGCAAATCAGATAATTGTATAAGGGGGTGTGGGGAGAAGGGCATGTTCTTTAATATACTTTGGACCTGCCTTAGACTGCACCGGTACTGGTAAGGGATTGTCCATATCATGGCGAGGGTAGTGGGACAAGAGGTACCAATAGGCGCAAGATGGCACATACTGGGTGTCACAGGAGACATTAGTTGGCCCAGTCAAACCAAGAAGTGGTTGATGTTAGCAGCAGGTTTTGCTAAAAGGAATATTGCCAGAAACTGGGGAAGTGCAGAACCTCCAAGGACCAAAGACTGGAGAGAGGACCTAGACTGGTGTCAGCTGGCAGAGAAAGCGGTACACCAGACTAGAGGATGCCGAGGGAAATGGGGAAGAACTGGCCTGCATGGGAGGCATACAGGGTAGGAACAGGGTGATGCACAAGGGAAACTTGATGCAAGCGAGCAAGCTCATGTGAAGGATGGCAGAAATGCAGAATTGGAAATGAGAATACAATGTATTGATAGGTACCTGTCCGGTTTTACCATGTGTCTAGAACAATGTAAATTGGTGCATTATTGTTTGTTAATAATAAAGAGTTAACAAAAAATGGGGGATGGACTTTGAGGGTTATTAGAAGCCTCCTACTACTTTGACAACTACTCTCTGCCACCGCATGAGTCACAAAAGACGTAATGATGGCCCTTACAGAGTGGCTCACATCCACTCTGTCTTTTCACTAAAAGCACAGCACTGTTTTCAGCATGCTTTATTTGGGCAATGCCTGTCCCACCCCGAACAATTCAAGTTTACCCCAATGAGGGTCCACCCCCCAATTTGAAGACGTCTGCCCTACAGTATCTGAACTGCCCAACGTGCAACCAGGAAACCTGGGCTCAAATGTCAGCTTTCCCACTTTACCAATGTGTGTGATTCACGGGCCATCCGTTACTTCACTATGAATAATTTACCTCAACCAGCCTGTTTGAGAGCATATTGAAGTAATTCAGTTCAGGGTCCTTAATTTACAAAAACCTGACATACATGTTTTTTTTGTTTGTTGATAATCAACTTTATTGATTATTAGAGAACAAAAGAGTATTAGCAATAACAGCACAACACACAGGTCCATATATATGGCATTGCAAGTATACTGATAATAATATTATACAACATGCACAGCGATCAAGCACATCATATGGTAAGACAAACAGTCTATCAGAAGTAAGGAGAAAACTTTACGGACCCCATTATCCCAATTGGTTCGTCCATTTACCCCATATCTTTTGGTATTTGGCTGGGCATCCCCTGGCTTCAAACAAGGGTTTCTCTTGAGCGGCAGACCAGTCCAAGCCTCTGCGCCATTTAGCTATTTTAGGGGGGGTCAGGCTGCATCCAGGCCATGGCGATATTGTGCTTGGCCACCATAATGGCCGTCTCCAAGAATAATTTATTTGCTAGGGGCCTGTCTAGACCTTCCATAACGCCCAGGAGGAGGCACATGGGGTCATGAGGTACATGTCAGCCCAGGATGTATGTGAGTTCAGATTCTATTTTGCTCCAATATTTTATAAGGCGAGGACAAGACCAGACCATGTGGTAAAAGTCTACTTGTTGTTGTCCGCAGCGAGCGCATTCGGACGAGGCACGCAGCCCCGCTCCATGCAGTCGCTCTGGGGTGAGATATGCAGTAGGGAGGTAATAGATTTGGAGGAGTCGAAGCCTGTGGAGGCAGTGACAGCCTTGCAGGCCATAAGGCTGTCCCGCCAATCCTCAGCCGCTAGGGGGCCCAGCCATCCCTCCCACCGAAGCTTAAGTGAGTCAAGTGTTGTAGGGCTATTATTCGTGAAGGTACAATATATACGCGATATTCCGCTCTTCCCCAGATTTCCCATCATGACCTGTGCCTCCAGTGGGCTGAATTCGGGAAGTGTGGTGCCTGTTTATATGTGCGTGCTGAGGGCATGTCGCATCTGCAGATATCTGTAAAATTGTGAGGCATGTAGGGTAAAGCGTTTCTGCAAGTCTTGGAAGGTCCTTATGTGATCTTCCACCCACACGTCACCCAGCTGTGAAATGCCAATGTGGTCGCAGTGTTTAAAGCCTTGCACCGCCGCAAACTCAGCCAACCACACAGAGTGGCGTTTGCTGAGTCAATTTGGAGTCCCATTGTGTGTGATGCAGGACCGAGCGCCAGCCCAAGAAGACCGTCTGAGTCACCGTTGGGAGTGTTTTAGGGATGGGGAAGCCCATTTCCCGTAGTTCGGTTCTGTAGGCCGGGTCGGACCATCCTCCGGTAAACCAGTCATGAGGGACAAGTAGTCGGGTGGCTAAATAGTATAGGTATAGGTCCGTCATGCCCATGTCTCCGTCAAAGGACAGGATGCGGCATCTGGCGAGAGCCATGCGTGGTCTCCCACCTCCCCACAGAAATCGAGTAATCATTGCATTGATCTCTTTGAACCAGCTCCGGGGATAGTGGAAGGAGGTATTTTGGATGATATACAGGAGTTGAAGGAGGATAATCATCTTAAATAGTGCCACCCTTCTGATTGGATTAAGAGGCAGGGTTTGCCAGCGTCAGAGGTCTTCCTTAGCCTTTTTGATAAGCGGAGTAATGTTCAGCGCCCATTCTAATTCAGGGAGTAAAGTGACCCATATACCCAAATATTTAAATGATTGCCGTCTAATGGGGATGTTAGTCTGCCAGTAAAAGCACTCCCTAGAGAGATGGAGAGGTACGAGAGTCGATTTTGCTGTGTTAACCCGGAAACCAGAAACCCTTTCAAAGGCCTGGAGGGATGGACACATTTAGGGCTGGAGGTGGCCGGGTCTGCCAAGAAGAGCAGGACATCATCCGCGCATAGGGCAATTTTGTGAATGTGGTGACTCCCCCATGTCCAACCCTGGATCGAGTCGTCTGCGCGGATGAGACATGCCAGGGGTTCCATCGCCAGCGTGAACAGGAGGCAGGAAAGGGGGCAGCCCTGTCTTGTACCTCTTCGGATTTGAATGATCTCAGAGAGGGTTCCATTGATAAGTAGTCTGGTTCTAGGGTGGAGTATAGGATCTGAACAAAGCACCGGAACTGCTGACACATACCCATCTTTGTCAGCACTTCCTCAAGGTAGAGCCTGTCAACAGTGTTGCAAGCTTTTTCGAAATCCACAAGGAGGAGTGCTAGGTAGGGGTAAGTCTCTGGCGGTTTGCAAGGGCTAAGTGGAGGCATCTCAGGTAGTGTCTGGTGCTACGCGTTGGCATGAAGCTACTTTGGTCCGGGGGGATCAGTCTGCCAAGGAGTGGATGCAGACGCTGAGCCAAAACTGTAGCATAAATCTTGACTTCTGTGTTGATTAGGGAGATTGACCGGTAGCCCGCACAAGCCGACGAGGGTGGCTGCATCTTGGGAATGACCACAATGGTCACCATGTCCATCTCTGGGGGGAATGCTCCAACCTCTGCCACATGCTAGAATAGGGCGGAGAGGTGAGGGACCAGCAGCTCCCGATAGGAAGTGTAATATTCCTGAGGGAGTCCATCCGGGCCTGGAGTTTTCCGGGACGCCAGTTGGGAGATTGCAGCTCCTATTTGTTCTGGGGTAAAGGGAAGGTCCAGACTATCCGCCTCTGAGTGTTTCAAGCAGAGAATGTGCACCTTCACAGGGTCCAGAAGATCTGGGAGGGAGCCTTCCAATGTATGTGCCGATTATAAGCAGGCGTAATAGCCTGCAAACGCCTGCACAGTCTCAGCTGAGGTATGGCGAGTGGCTCCTGAGGAATTATGAATCTCGGAGACGATTCGATTTGCAAGGGGATCTGAGGCCAGTCTGTGTAGCAGCTTCACGTTTTTGTCACCCCAGCCATTTACCTGGGTGACAGACGAGCACCACAGTAATTTGGCCAATTCTAGCAAGATTTGCTTGGTCTCTTCACGCAGGGCTTCTAGTTGCCTGTCACAGGCCGCATTCGGGGCTCTGGTGAGGTCAGTATCCATTCTACAGGTGATCAGCAACAAGTTATATTTATGAATTGTGATTTGTCGGAGAATGATCTTCAATGCAATTATGTGTATATACTTACTTGTAAGAGATTATTTTGCTAAAAGTGTAAATATCATTCTAAAAGGGATCTTAAGACCTACCTGTTCCCAAGAGCAATGTAATTACATCTTTCCTGATGGCTTGATAAGGTCTCAGCGCCAGGATACCCTTTCGGGTGACAGCTGCGCTTAATAAGAAATAAATACATACCTACATACATTCGGACCACTTGCGCCTCAAAAAGAGCTAAGTGACTGTCCAGAGCCAGCCGTTGCGCCCGGAGGTGGCTTTTGGCCGCTCCTCGGATGGTGGCTTTACTCACCTCCCAGAGGGTACTTGGTAAAGAGACCGAGCCCAGGTTTGTGAGAAAATATTGCTGCAGTTCCTCTCCTATAGTCTTTCAGAACTCCTTGTTTTGCAGAAACCAGGCGTTCAGTCACACATCGGGCGCGGCATGCCAGGAGTGTCACCTAGGTGCAGGAATAATGCTGAGTGGTCTGAGATTCCCAGGGGGAGGATGGACATGTCGATCACACAATGGCAGTCGGGGGCAGGCATAAAGACCATGTCAATACGCGCATGGATGTGGTGCACTGCTGAGGTGTGGGTGTATTGGGAGATGCGAGGGTTCCAGACCCTCCATACATCGCAAAGGCCCGAGGCAGCCACCCATTCAACCAATTTCTTAGTGCGAGTCACCCTGGCGGGGGAGGGTGTGCCCGTGGTATCAAGAGTGGGTTGCATGACCGCGTTGAAATCACCTCCCAGCATCGTCTGTCCCTAGGGCAGAGTGGAAATGACATCAGTAAGGTGTTGCAGCGCTGAGGTGAGCATCGCAGGTGGGATGTATATGGATATAAGAATAAGGCTATTCCCCTCCAACATCCCAGAGAAAGTCACAAATCGCCCCCGTGGGTCCCTATTAACGTGAGTGGGGACAAATGGAAGGGTTCTCCTTAGTAGGATGGATGTTTGATGCGGTCAAGCAGGCCGTTAACATTCCAGGACATGACCGGAGAGAGTTAAATCCCTGGTTGTGTGCATCATATGGAGTGCTTGGTCTAAGGGAGTTACGGGGTCGTAACCTGTGATGGATGCAAGGCGGGCACTGCCCCCTAATTCGAGGACCAATACGTGGGACTGCAGTGCGTGTGTGGCATTCCTGTGCTAAAGTGCCATGTGCTGTTAGAAAAAGGAAGAATAACACTAAACATAAATCTAAACGTTGGACAATGGTCCAGGTACCCACCCCAACTCCCCCCACCCCATACTTCTGGAACTGAAGCATCTGTCCCCCTACAAACTAGGAAAAGAACAGGCTAAACTATAATGCTTAGCTTTAGGAGCTGCGTGGTGGACCCCTCCTTCAGTATCGGGTGTAAGTGCATCATCAGCAGATTTCTCTGAATTCTATAGTACAGTATTGTGGGGCATGCATCCCCGGACTTCTAGGAGTGACGCCTCTCCATTTCCCCGCCGTTGCCCCTCCAGGGGTCCTCAGATGGCAGGACATCAAGGGAGATCTAAGTCTGTAGCCGCCAAGTCCAAAGTTCCTGGGGGGTTGTGTTCCATGGATGAATCATCAGCGGACCTATGTCGCTGCCGAGGTTGGGAACCTGGAGGGCTGGTGGTGTTTCCAGGTTCTCGGGTGGTTGAACCTGGCAATCCACAGGCTTCTTAACAGCCCCTACGTTTCCTGCGCGATTGTGTGCACCTCCTGCGCTGCTTAGGGACAGAGGTTGTGAGGTTTGGGGACCAGAGTGTACAGGTGGAGAGTTCAGACGAGCCCGGAGGGGCCACTCCTCGGTCACCCAAGTTCAAGCAGCCTGTGGGGAGTCGAAGAATTGTGCTTTGCCTTGGAAGATGATGCGAAGGTGGGCCAGGAAGCGGAGCCTATATTGGAGGTCTAGAGCGCACAATTTCTGTTTGACCTCTGTATAGGAGCGCCACTGGGTCTCAACTTCTTTGGTATTGTCTAGGAAAACCATTATGGTGTGATTCTGAAATTTCAGGGTACACAGAGTCCGGGCCTCCTGTAGAACCGCGTCCTGGTCTTTGAAGATCAGGATCCGGGCTATTATAGGGCAGTGTAATGCTCCGGGTGGTGGTCTGGGTGCAAGAGACCGATGGGCCCTTTCAACAGCGAACCACGCCGACAGTGTATCTTTAGGCATCCAGGATGAAATACATGTTTCGATGAAGGTGGCCATTTGACCCTGTTTGACCCCCTCCGAAAAACCCACCAAGCGGAGGTTATTGCGACATGATTGGTTTTCGGCGTCCTCGTCTCTCCTGTGTTATTCATTGGTGTGGGTCTGCAGGTGAGCCACTTGCTCTTTCAATTGGTGGACATCATCTTCCACCATGGAAAGGCGGGACTTCGCTTCTGAGATGCGAGCGGTGGTGTTGCACAAGTGTTGCCGGATGAGGGACATGTCAACCTGAACCTCGCCAATTTTCCCCTTTACCGAGGCCTGGGACGTGCTGATCACCTGCAGGATTGAGGCTAGATCTTTACCAGGGAGAGATGGGCCGCCCACAGTCCCCCACAGTGGGTCCTGTTCGACTGTGGTGAATTGATCCATTTTCGTTTGTGTTTGGGTCGTAGAGGGTTTAGGGCCTCGGTCCTTCCCCATGACCAGAGGTGGGAAGGTCTTCTGCAGGTCAATGTCAGGGAGTCTCTAGCCCAGTCCCACCCAAAGAGGGACTCTCCATCGCCCCGGCCTCCATGTGTTGCGGCAGGGTAGATGAGCCTCAGGACTCGAGATGAAAGGTCCGTGGATAATAGAGTCTCTTGGGCACGCGAGCAGGCAGCCAATCCAGGAGATTGTGCATGCGGTTTCCCAGGCTCAAGAACGTCCCTACTGAGGGCCCAAGGAAGAAGCGGGGCCCCGTTGCACTGGGATGTCAAGCTCACAGGTCAGAGTCAAAAATCACAGCAGTGTGCCGGGAGTACCGGCCTCCCTCTTCAGCAGGGTCCAGCCGGAGGCGGGGGGATCTCAGGGTTCCAACGTGGGCCACAGCTCCGGCACGTGGGGAACTGGTCCACCGTCCCACCTCAAAGTCCAGCCGGCAGGCTCCCGTCTCCCCTAGGGTCCAAGGTGTAACGTTCATGTTTAATCACCCCGATGATCTCGCCATCACAAGGGGGGAACACGGGAGCCCCAATAGCTCTTCAAGCGGATGTGTGAAGGTTGCCACCCCGAATGGTCCAGCGAGGAGAGGCTGAGATCATTGGTGCCCTACAGGGCGTCACTAATCAGGGGGCCCCAGCCCTCACCACCCGGAGAAGGACAGTGGCGGGGCTCGAGGCAGGGAGGTCCTCCGGGCTCATTGCCAGGGAAGTCCCCGCAGCAGGATCTAGAGGTGGGAGCGGGTTAGAAAGAGATGCAGCAGCCCGGGTCCGAAGTGTCCACTCCCGGGCCACTGTGCAGTGCATCCCCGCATCGTGGGCTTGAGGCGGCCCGGTGGGCTGAGTCTTTCAGGGCCACACTCAAAGAGCACAATCACTCGGCTCAGGCCCCCCGGTGGTCAAGAGGTTTGATCACACACTGAAGCAGCCACCAAAGGTAGAAAGGGGAGAGGGGGCACTCACCGCCAGTCCGAGGATCCAGCAAGTCACAGGGTGCCGGTCAGGTGTGGCGCAGTCCCCATGGAGTTGCGTCACTTAAGCGTATGTTCCCCAGCCTCAGGGGCGGGCTGCAAGGTCGTTGCCCGGTGTGATCTCCAGGCAGGTCGCCACCTGCAATCCGGACATGCCCCCTCACAGTTCTGGTGTGCGGCCTGCACGGGCGCGGATCGCTGCGCCGGCACGGAGGGTGGGCCAGGTAGAAGGCCATAATCCAACCAATGTGACGGCAGTCCCACACGGGGGAGTCCACCTCCGAGCGTCCTCCGAGGGTCAGGAAGTCCAATGTCAGGCTGCACCATCCTGGGACCCAGTGGGCCTCTGGTGGACGATCTCGAGCCTCTCCAGGGCTCATCAGGGATGGGCCGGGTCCACCATCTTGCAGAGACGCACGGCAAACCGTGGGTGGAAGAAACGGCTCTGGTCGGAGACCCCAGGCTTGGCAGCCCCTTCAGGGCAAAGACACTGCAGCCGGGGAAGGAGCTGTCATCGTCCGGGCGAAGTGTAAGTCGCCAATGGCAGTGGATCTCGGAGCGGATGATGGAGGGGTGAGGAGCACTCTTGGAGTGTGACCGCCATCTTCATGCTCTAGGCCATGCCCCCCCATATATGCTTTATTTTAAATAATCTTGCTTCACATTTAATAACAACAAAGGCCATATAAATAGAGATAATAACAAACAGGCATATTTTAGATCTTTGATACCAATGCCCTAATGTTTAATTTAAAAAATATATATTGCTTTCAATAAATGCCAATTCAGTGATACAATAAATGTATTTAATTGAGACACTGAGAAATGTTAAAAATTGTTTTTGTTTTCACTTGCTTGATTTACATCTGTTGATTGCTCGGCTCGTGACATGTCGGTCAATGTCCAGAATCAAGGCGCGGGCTGCCAGAGTCAGCCTCGCGGTGAGATAAAGGATAATGAAAGACTTGCTCACAAAGGTATATATGTAACGTTGCAGTGTACTTGCAGCCTGTAGCCTCTTGCATGACTTCTCATTACTTCTCTTTTCCAAAGTACCCAGCTGAGGCCTACTTGAGTAAAACCCTTCCTTCTCATTTATTTGGTGTGCACGCCACCAAATCTGGCACTTGTTTTCCCATTGTATCATCAGGTATGCTTATTACTGGTCTTAATTTTTACTAATTCTCAAGGTATCAACTACCCCCTACTAAATTAGTTTCTCATTATTTCATTTCATGTTACCCTCATTGTTATGGTCCTGATGAGGCCCTATATTGTTTTTAACGGGTCGAAACATCGTCGACTAAAATCATAACGAACCATTTCTAGCCTCCCCAAATTGAAGGGAGGCAGTTGAAGTACATTGTTTAATAACAAATTGTCATTTTTATGTTTGAAGAAGCCTTATCTTATGTAAAAATGTGTCCCTCCTGTAATGTTGGTTCTTTTTTTCACATGGGACACTGAGCACAGTCTTCATGTTTCCCATACAGACATTATTTATTTGCAAAACAGTAGTTGATCTTTTTGATTATCTTTACATTGCCCACAAGACCCATAACAGTCCAAGACATTAAGGAAGCTATAAGAGAATTGGCGTACGGTAAAACCCTGGGCACAGGTGAGTTCTTGTTGAGCTTTATAAGGTCAACGCAGACACCCTGGCACTTAAATTGGTCCTTGTGTATAAGATAGCTTTGGCTGAGGTACGGTTGACCTCGGCACTCTGTGAAGCCTCATTGGTCTTGATACTTAAGCCTGGGCGTGCACCCACAAACTTGGCCTCATACAGGGCAATTGCTATATTGAACTCTGACTACAAGATCCTTAGGACAATTCTAGCCAGTTGCATTCACTGTATACTCTAGTGTTTGATTTATTCGGACCAAAACAGTTTAGTCCTAGAGAGAAATACATTCTGAAATATAAGGAACTTGTTCAAAATTATGGAAGTGGCCCAACGGATGTGGCACCATGTCACCTGTCTGGTCCTAAAACTGGGAAAGGCATTTGATACTCTGGCATGGGACTATTCAGGTTTAGGAATCACACTCTGCGGTTAATAAGACTACTCTACACAGATCCCACAGCAAGGGTCTAGCCGGGTAAGTTTATATCGGCCCCCAGAAGGTGGGCACTGGGACAAGACAGGGGTGCCACTTCTCCTTTTTGCATTAACTATCTCTGGCAACATAGTTGCGTTTGGAAGGGAGAATGGTGTATCCCACTGAGAGATGGGACACATGTGATATTGCTATAGGCAAACAGCATCTTACTGTACCTTAAAGATTTGAGGACTGACCATTCTAGTATTGCCTGGATCCTTGGTGAGTATGGAGCATCATCTGCGCTCTTCATCCACTGGCAGAAATCTTACATTTTTCGATTATATCCCCAGGGGAAACATCCATTACAACGCCGTCATTACAATGACCTCCCTTTACAACGCAACTGTTACAACACAACTGCCTTTGCATCGCATGCCATTACAATGCATGCCATTACTATACATGTCACTACAACACATGCCATTACAACAAATACCATTACAACTCATGCCATTACAATGCATTATAAGGTGAGTAATGGAGATGTATTTAGTATTAGGGTGGGTATGGGTTTTGGGGCACATGGGAATAGTAATTTTTACCCCTACACTATCCAACACTTTCTCTATTGTTGCACTCACTGGAGTGGGAATAGTAATTTTTTTTTTTTTTTTTTTTTTTTTTTTTTGAAACCGTTTATTGCAGTTCGTAAAAGTTACAGGTATGGGCCTACAACCATCCGGCCGGCCGCTAGAATGACAAAAACATATTGCACACATACAGTAAAAAGTCTCTAGGCAGTGTAGAGCAGTGAAACAGGAGTAATCAATGGTGCAGGCCACACAGCTCCAAGCCCACAGTACGGTTCCCTTTTCTTGAAACAAAACAACACCAAAAAACCACACCCGCAAGGCAACCCGCGATCCAAAATAACAGCACGTGCTCCATAAGTGGGGGATCCAAACCAGCAGCAGAACTCTGGAGAGGGGAATGGGAATAGGTCAAGGACTGGGGGACCGCGCGCCCGCGGCTGAGGGAGGGGGGCCGTCTAAGGAGACGGAGCAGGCGAGGCAGCCTGTAGCAGGGGTGGCTCACAAATACCCCCGCGGTAGGTGTTCCAGGGGCCCCAGATTTTCACCCACGCCCCAGGCTTACCTCTCGCCACATACACCACCTTTTCACGAAACATACACCAATCCATATGCTCTTTCCAGGCCGACACCGCAGGGGGCCTCTGGGATCCCCACAATTGAGCAATGTCGCGCTTGGCTATCATGTATCCCAGAGTCACCCACCGCGTCTGCGGGACCGAATAGTCATTCGGTTCCCATACATTCAGCAAGCATCTCCTCGCTTCAGGCAGCAGCGCAACACGCGTCACCACACGCAGGACGTCATGCACACCACGCCAGAATCGCTCCACCTTCGGGCACTCCCACAGTATATGCATGAAAGTCGCCAACGCACCACAGCCACGCTTACACATTCCGTCACCAGCAAAACCCATACGCAGAAGCCTTGGCCCCGTCACGTAAACCCGGTGAAGGATCTTGAGCTGGACGAAACGAAGGCGAGCCGGGATGGCCACCTCTTTCGGAGAGGCCACCGCGGAAATCCAATCCTCATCGTCCAGCTCCAGCCCGTCGGCAACCCAAGCCTCGCGGAGACTAGTCAGCAGGCACGATCTATCGTTGATCAGTTTTTTGTATATGAGGGAGATCGTGCTGTCCGGGACATGGCCATCTAGGACTCTGTCCTCCAGGGGGGAAGACTCCGGAATGGATGCGACATCCGGGAAGACGGAGCCCAGCGCATGGCGGACCTGTAGGTACCGAAAGTACTCACTGCCCTGTAGCTGGAACTCCGCCTGCAGCGTCTCAAAAGTTTTGAATCCCCCCCTCGTCCAGAGATCTCCCACCGTGCTGATTCCGATCGTGTCCCACTTCTCGAAGCCCTTCGACGTCCACAGGGAGCCCAACCTCTCCGACGCATACAGCGGTGACGCCCGGGTCAAACGGTCCTTCCACCCCATAGCTGCATTAGCCGCGTACCAGACACGCACCATGACACGCGTCGGTCCCGTCAAACGAGAGTCGGGCGCGCCAGCGTAGAGCGCTCGATTGTAATCGCCACCGGGCAGGAGCATCTTATCCATCTCGAATGCCGGGTTCAAGGCGGGCCCGTAAAGGCCATGATTAATTGCAGCTAGTTGGGAGGCCCAGTAATACCGTTTAATGTCAGGGAGGGCAACCCCCCCATCGTACCACGGGAGCGTCAATTTAGCCAGAGCAATGCGCGGCCTCCCGTCCCAGAACAGGCGCCGCTGGAGGCCCTCCACCTCACGGAAATAGCGTGCCGGGACCAAGTCCATAGTATTCTGGAGGGCGTAGAGGAAGCGTGGCAGGGACATCATTTTAAACAAGGCCGCTCGGCCGAGCGGCGAGAGCGGCAGACGCCGCCAGCGCACCACGTCCTCCCTCAAACGCCGAAGGGGGGGTAACAAATTCCGCTCGTAGCGGGCCCCCGGGTCAAGAGTGATATAGATACCCAGGTACCGAAAACCTTGGGAGGCAATCTGGATCGGACAGTCCCGTGGTAGGGCCGGAGCCTCCCCGGAAAGCACATATACACAGGATTTCGCCCAGTTGATGACCAGGCCTGAGTTGCGACCGAATGAACGCAAAACATCAACCAGGACGATCAGTGATTTACGCGGGGAGGCGAGATACAGAAGGATATCGTCAGCATAGAGGGACACACGGTCCTCATACTCGGGGGTCCAGCGGAGACCACGGATAGAAGGGTGCCACCGCAGCCACTCCGCCAGGGGCTCCAGGGCCAGGGCAAACAGGAGAGGCGACAGGGGGCAGCCCTGTCGCGTACCCCTCCCCAGCGCGAATGGGGCCGAGACTCGCCCATTCACTACCACCTGCGCCAATGGGCCCGAATATAGCAATTTGACCCAGCTAATGAAACCCGGGCCAAACCCGAATTTTGCCAGCATCGCCCAGATGTATGGCCATTCAAGCGTATCAAACGCCATGGTGGCGTCCAAGGACGCCAAGACGGCCGGCTCCCGCACAAATGGGACACGCGCGAGCACCCCGTGCAAGCGCCGCAGATTAAGCGCCGTGTTGCGGTGCGGTATAAAGCCAGATTGGTCTTGGTGGACCAAATCGCCCACCACGCCAACCAACCTGTTGGCCAACACCTTGGCGAGGATTTTGGGCTCCGCGTTCAAAAGCGAAATCGGCCTATAGGATGTGACCCGTTCACGGGGCCTCCCCTCCTTGTGGATCACCACAATTGTGGCTAGACGCTGGTCCGGCGGGAGGGAACCCCGCGAGTGGGCCGCCAGGAACATCGCGCGCAGGTGGGGCGCCAACACATCCGGGCGTAGCTTGTAGAGCTCGATGGGAATACCATTGGGGCCCATGGCCTTGCCGGATGCAACCGAGCGAATAGCCAAGGCAATTTCGTCCGAGGTGGGAGGGGCGTCCAGCGAATCCCTGTCCTCCACCGTTAGGGAGGGCAGTGCGATGTCCCGAAGCAGGGCATGGGAGTCTGCCTCCGAGCAGGGGGAAACCGGGGAGTAGACTTCGCGGAAATAATCCGCGAAGCAGGAGACAATGGCTTCCGGCTCAGTGACACACGCACCATCAACACTCTCAATCAAAGGCACCACACGGCTCGCTCTCTCCCTCTTATCCAACCACGCAATCAATTTGCCAGCCTTATCACCCACATCATACAATCGCCCCTGCTGCTCTCTACTGAGGCCCCTGGCCGCCTCCGTGACGAGGGCCCGATAGGCCGCCTGCTTTAGGTGTAGAACATGCAACTTGTCGTCTGTTACCCCGCTTCCCAGGTCACCCTCCAGTTCTGCAATCTCGGCCTCTACCCGGGTCGCCTCCTCCCGCTCGCGCCGCCGGGCATGGGAGATAAAGGAGAGGGCCTCCCCTCTAAGGACTACCTTGAAAGCCTCCCACAGGGAGATGGCCGAAGAGACCGACCCCACATTCTCATCGAAATATCGCTGTAGGGATTTGATCAAATCAGCACGAATGGTGGGGTCGCGCAAATACCATGCATTGATTGGGGCCACCCTGCCATCCCCCCTCGGGAAGACATCGAGATGCAACAACAATGGGGAGTGGTCTGAGATACCCCGCGCCAGATGGCGCACCTCCCCCACCCTCCCTGCGTGGGCCGCCGGGACAAGGATGTAATCAAGCCGCGAGAGGCTACCATGGGCACCCGAGTGGAAGGTGTACAGTCGCGATGCAGGATGCTTTAATCGCCAGCAATCCACCAGGCCCAGCGTGTCCAGAAGGCCGGGCAGCCACGCCTGTGCCCGGGGGAGGTCCCTAGGGGGATGGCGATCCATAGACCCAGAGGCTACCGCATTAAAATCCCCTCCAACCACCAGCAGGCCACTCGGAAGGTCCAGAAGGAGGCGCCCCAGGTCCGCAAATGTGGTGGCTTGTAACCCAGGCGGGACGTACACTGATGTAAAGATAAACACTCTACCCTCCATTCTTCCCACCAGAACCGTGTAACGTCCCCTCTCATCATGGCGCACCTCATCAATCTCCAACGGGAGCGAGTTCTTGATCATAATACCCACCCCCCGCGAGCCCGAGGTGAAGCCAGAATGGGCCGCCAAACGATATCCCCGCCGGTTCATTGCATGAAAGGAGTTACCTATAAGGTGCGTCTCCTGCAGGAAGACAACATCTGGTGAAATACGTTTTAAGTACTGCAGGACCACACCACGCTTAATCCTATCCCCCAGGCCATTAACATTCCATGACAACACAGCCAAATCCCTACCCCCCATCATACGTCGAAACAATCGGTCGTCCCCCATCGAGCATCCTAAAAACAACAACAGAGTAGCGGGTTTGCCCTGCGGTGCTAACAAACAACACACCCCCCCCACCCCCCGGTCCCAACAAAACTCCCCCCTCCCTGCACCCCTGCATGAGCCCAGACAGCCCCCCCAAAGTGCAGTGTGCCTGTCGCCCCATAGCTAAAATACTAACTAGTCCCCCAGAGGAGGAGGGAAGCCCCCAACAGACCCCGCACGACCTCCATAGGAGGGGAAAATACGCAATCAATAAATGGTGAAGGAACAACGGCCAGAGCACGGCATATGCAGTCACCCCTCAATTCTGCTCCGGCGGGCCCTCCTCGCCAGCCGCGCCCCCCCCGCCCCCCCGGCCCCGATCTCCAGGCAGAGTGTCCAGCCAGTCCCCAGTTGCCTCGGGCCGGTCGAAGAAGTGCGTGCGACCATCCACCTCTACCCTCAGCTTAGCTGGAAAGAGCATTGAGTACTTGAGGTTGAGGTCCCTTAGGCGACGTTTAACACCAAGAAAGCTCTGCCGCTGCTTCTGGACCGCCGGGGTAAAGTCCGGGTAGAAATGTACCTCCATGTTGTCGAGCTTGACCGGTCCCTGTTGTCTGGAGGTCTGGAGGATAGCATCTCTGTCCCGGAAATTAAAAATCCGGGCAATGAGAGGCCGCGGCGGGGCACCAGTCTTAGGTCTGCCCCCGGGGACCCGGTGAGCACGCTCCACCGCAAAAAGCTTACTCAGCCCCCGGGGCTGGAGATGGGTCAGGATCAACTCTTCCACAAAAAGATCCGCCGCCTCCTCCTCTCGTCCCTCCGGCACCCCCACAATACGGACATTATTCCTCCGGGCCCGACCCTCGGAGTCCTCCAGTCGCCGGTCCATCAGGGCGCTCGCCTGGCCAAGCCGGCGCACCTCCTTCTGGAGGGCCACCACGTCTGTCGTGAGGCTCGTTGTGGTGTGGGCCAGGGAGTCGACTCGGTCGTTTGTTTTGGACAAGTCTGCCCTCACAAGGCTCACATCCACCAGGACCGAGTCTATTTTTTGCGCTAAGGTGTCGAAACGCTGGTCCACCGAGGCCTTCATCTCTGCGATGGCGCCCATGACGTCCCGGAGGGTCAGATCCACCGGATGAGCGGATGCCTCCGTCGGGCCCACCGGGGATGCACGCGATGTCTCCGGAGAACCCTTCTGGAGCGTGTAGCGGTCCATACTGTTGGCCTGGTGTGCCGTGCCACGGCGGGTCGTCTTCACCTTCGCCCGGTCGCCATCTTGTTTGGTGGACATGCTGGCTCTTCCACCGTCGTGCCAAGCACCCCAAACGGGCCGCTATACCAAGTCACGGGTGCCAGGGGGGGGGCAGGGGCGACCACCGGACCGCGGGTCAACCCACCGCCGGCGGGTCAGCCGGGCTCCCGGACAAGGCCACACCACCACACCCCGCTCCGCAGTCCGACTCCGCTTGAGAGCTAGGAGGGCGCAAAAGCGAAAGTGAAAGTGCGGGGTACGCCAGTCGCCCAGCCCCGCTCGCCGCTGTTATTCACTTTGTCCCCGGATCGCCCCACTACTCCAATCCGGGGGCCCGCGAGGAGAAGGCCACAACCTTCGATCGATGCTCCCACCGGCGTCCGGGGTCCGATTCGAGCCCAAAAAACGGGTGGCGCCTCAGCTCCGGTTCCCCAACACAGTCCCCTCAACAAGGACAGGATATCGCCAGGATTAATTCAGGAGGTCGCGGAGGTCCTCGGGAGCCTCGCACCTACGCGGCCATCTTGGTTGCGCGCTAGGCTCCTCCCGGGAATAGTAATTTTGACCCCTACACTAGCCAACACTTACCCTACTGTTGCACTCACTGGAGTGGGAATAGTCATTTTAACCCCTACTCTATCCAACACTTACCCTACTGTTGCCCTAAAAGTATTATGCGTTGTAATGGTATCCGTTGTAATGGACTGCGTTGTAATGGTAGTTTTTTAAAAATGCGTAGTAATGGCATGCGTTGTAAGATCATGCAATGTAATGGTAATTGCGATGTAAAGACTGCGTTGTAAAAGCATGCGTTGTGTTTGCATGCGTTGTAACGTCATATAATCTATCCCAGAGAACTTCCAGCAGCCATAGATTTGGGAAATGGCCACATCAGGTGTTAAAGCGCCTCTTTCTGCTACTTGGGTATCCGTATATGCCACTGTGAGCAGGATCTTCTAGATGGCAATCTGACCAGGGCAGCAAGAACATTAAGGCTCAAGTGACTTTTTGGAGATCACTTCCGCTCTCAACCATGGGGTGGATCGTCTTATCCAAGATGGTGATGCTGCCTCGCCTTTTGTACTATTTTGCCAATATCCCTGTATTCCTCATGATGAAGTTTTTCCGAGATATGAACATACTGTTAGAGGAACTCATCTGGCACACAGGCTGTTGCAGGGTTGTCCAGGGCTTCTGGTTGATTAGGGAGGGTTGGGGCCCCCATACTTTGAGCATTACTACTTAGCAGTGCAACTCCAGTGGCTGTTGGGTCTCTCCTTAGAGGAGACTAGTATGGTCGAGGGCCCATGCATCTCAAGCAAATATTTGAGCTGATACTCCCAGGCATCAATCCCAGGCACAATTAACCTCACCAAGTATCCTCAGCACAACAATGCCTAGCTAGAGTCTTGCCATTCACCAAACGGATGACCCCTTATACATCAATAATACCTCTATTTGGCCTCCCCAAAACAACAGGGGGGCATTACTGTAAGGGAACTACATCATTGGGAGGTGACCAGCATCTCAATGCTAGGTGATCTATTTCAAGACCGTCAGCTCTTATCTTTTCACATGCTCTGCCTCACCAAGAGTGCCTCCTGGATGACAGACAATTGAATGAAATTAAATGCTGACAAAACGGAGGTGATGTTTTTTAATCAACCTTCAGCTCCATGGGCAGATCTTTGGTGGCCGGCACAGCTGAACCCCCCCTCCTGTCCCTGTCACCTCAGTCAGAAATTTAGGCCTTAAATTTGATTCTAAATTTTCGGGCAAGGCCCAGATTCGTCAAGTCTCCAGAGCTTGTTTTTCGAAACTTAAAGCCTTGCGAAGATTCCTCCACTTGCTGCCAATGGACTGTCGGGCAACAATAGTCCATGCCCTTATCACATCTCAGCTGGACTATGCTAAAAGCTTGTACCTGGATCTCCCTGCTTACCTTACCCAGAGATTGAAGACAGTCCAGAACGCTACAGCGAGGTTCATTAGAAATGAGCCCCTCCGCCATCACATTTCTCCTCATCTGCGCAGACTTCACTGGCTCCCAGTAAAAAGGAGAATCAAATTCAAGGCCCTGTCCCTTGCCTACAGAGCCTTAAGAGATAGAGGTCCAGGATATCTGAAACAGAGACTTCAGAAATATCACCAGACCAGGAACTTGCAATCAAATTCCCAGGTGCTACTCCACACTCCTCGCTTTTTCAAAGCCAGGATTGGCAATCGAGCCTTCGCAGTGAGAACTGCCGCCCTTCGGAATTCTATGCCTGACTACCTGCGTAAAGCAGAATCGGAATCCACTTTCAGGAAGGCACTGAAAACATGGCTGTTTGATTTGCCCTAGCTTGTCCCCCATTCCCCTGTCTGACTACGCTGCTATTTTAGCGCCGGGACACCGCCGTTGGTGGTAGTCTTGCGCTCTATAAATGGATATGGATGGATGGATGGAATGCCTCACGCAGCCTTTTGCGCCACATCCTTCAGGTCACATAATTCATTGTCAATATTGAGCCTGACACTTACTCTCTAATGTCAAAAACTATACGTGACGGGTAGCTGGTTATGCAAAGCTCATTAGAGCCGCACACATTTCATTGCAGCCCTTACAAGACACATGGGAAGTGGCCAGAAGGCATAAAATATTCCTGATCGGTAAGGAATGGGACACTTTATGCTTCGCATTGGCAGAGGCGCCCAGAGACGATCATCTGCCACCATAATCACCACATGACTATCTGATCAATGGATGGGCCATGATGGTATTCCAATGTGAGAAACTTCAAAGAGCTGAGAAGTTCATGTCCCTGCTCTTACGTTTGCGATTGTAATCTCTCCCATAGCAGTTTTGCGATCCTCGCATCCTCTCTCCCTCCCTCTCCTTAACCAGTTCTTCTAACTTGGGGAACTCTGTCAGGTTCAGATCCCCCCTGACCCACACAGGGCATGCTTTCACCTCTGAGGCAGGCAGCTTATACCGATTGGTCTCTGTTTCAGAGTCATCTATCCTCTTGATACGTATGCCACGAGGATTATGTGACATGCACATGCCCTAAACAAATGCAAAAAGGACAATTGATGGACAGAATGTTGAACAATGTCAAACATTGGGGTGGCATGGTGAGCAAAAGAACGATGGATTTAACCCAGATCTATTGACTGGGGAGAATGTTTGATTTGCTCTGCATTCTGTCCATCATCGGTGTGTCTTATGCACTTGCCCTGCCATGTCATTTCTTGAAAAGATGTCTTATTTGGTTATGAAAAATGCCAATATAGATGGTTTAAAGAAATGTATCTGTATCCTACTCATTCTACATTAAGCTGAAGTAGTTTGGGGTCAGAGTGCTCAGAGGTAGCGAATTTTACTTACAGTGTCAATTCCTTCCTTTTCCAGATGTGGTTGATTGAAACAGTGTGCGAAGCAAGGTATTTTGCTGGGTTTTGCCAGCAATGGAAAATCAGGAACAGTAACCAGGTAGGTGTCTTTTGGTAAGAGCGACAAATAAACTGAAATTTGCTGATAGCAACTTTCGACAGGGGAACATTGATATGTCCATGTCATTAGGTAGTCTTTCCCCCCTCCCCTTTCACTCCCTCCCTTAGGGTATTTACTCATCTGCTGACAGCCCCAGCAATGATTTGGAATCAGAACGGTGGAACAGAAGTTTGACACTGATCGTATTTTCCCAGGCTGATCACCTATCCAATCTGGGAGATGGAAGTCAGGCACCAAACTCACAGCAAACACACTAATCCAACTGAAGAACATCAACAGAAGGGTTGAGTCCTGCGGCAGCATTCAAAGTAGAAGGCAGCATCATAGAAGGAGTCCCAGAAAAGTAGATGACGGTGACAGAGACTCTGAAATGAGCTGTGATCCATGAGGAAACAGAAGAGAGACAAAAAAACATGGCCTTACCTCCAATGCCCATTGAGGATTAGCTGCATGGCCTGGACATGGCCAGGCCCTATGCCATCCGCCATAGGAGGACTATCCCCTCTGCATAAAGCCATGCACAGGGGGTTTGTCTTCTGCTCTCAGGCCCTGTGGGGACCGATCACCCATTGTGCAGGGCCTTTGGCCGTGCTTAGCACGAGTTGCCTATTCACCCACTCTCCGTAGCAGGCCTTTGGCCGTGTGCAGTATGTTGACCACAGGACCTGACCAAACCAACAGTCAGTAGCCAACCCCCAGTGCACATGGATTTTCACCATGCTCAGAGGGGTTTGACAGCAAAGCTATCTCACCTTGGCCAACCCACTGTGGGCAGCTATGCAAGGCCTGACAAGATCTTTTTGGTTCTCAAAATAACCAGTTTTTGTGGGGTTCGAGGGATGGATTATATGTTTGTTTATTTTGCAACTTTGGTACCAAATGCATAGGCTCTGCATCACCCCAAAGTGACCATGCTGGAGTTAAGAAGTTTAAAGACCAAATAAAATGCCTTCAAATTTTGTTTTTATCTTGTCACATTTGCTATGCTTTCAAAGGCAGATGTCAAGTGTCAGGCTGTGTCTTCTGACAAATTGCTGCTTATTCTTTTAGCAGGGAGATTGGTGTTTACGTTTCTTTTTTTGACTGCAAAGTTAGTGAATGTTGTATTATGAACTGTCAGACAATCTTGCTGGGCTATAGGAAGGGTGACAGGAAAGGCGTTAGGATGTCAGCTTTTTTCTAACTCACCACAACATTTAAAAACCTGTAAAATAACTGTACAAATACTTAAAAATATATCAGCAGTTAGGAAACCACAAATGAACCACATTTTTTCCAATTCTGAAATGTGATGGAAATTAATATTTTAACAGGATCAAAACAAATCAAGACGCTTTACTTGGTGATAGACAAATGGAAAAAATGTGCTGAAAATGGGATGTCTGTAAATGACTGTGCACTACCACACCATGTTTTAGCAATATATTTGAGATAACATGCTTCAAAAGGAACCACCAGCTACGTAGGACAGATGCTGAGGTGGGGATTGTTCTTCTCCACGTCCTGCAGCTTCTTTAACAGAACATTTTGAAGTCTTGAGTACTCTCTGACTCCTGGTTTGCGGGTGTTGTTTTTTTCCTGTTTCTCCAGGAATCTAATGGACTTCTTTTCATGCTTCAACTTGAGGTATTGTTCCATCGTTGAAGCCCCAACTGAGTACAGTCTACTCTGCCCCTGCTCATCTTTGGTAGCATAACTTGCAGTTGACCCTCCTCCCATTTAGTTTCTTCTCCCCAGTGTATGAGTGAAGAATTCACACATGACTGAATCCTTTCTGTTGTTTTCGCTTTTTGCCACTAAAGGGTCAATTGGATGCTTTGTGGGCTATGTTTGAGTCCCAAAGGACGAAGGCACTTGGCATAAAATTACAAGAAAACCCACATAGGAAATCCACACTGGAAAATTCACAGTTGACAAGAATTCAAAGTACAAACCGTGAAGGTTTATCTAATTAAGACTCAATACAGAAGGCCAGAAGACAAATGTGTCAGTCAATTTAAGTCAATGGAAGGATCACATAAGCTTAACCACATCCAAAAAGTATTTTAAGTATCCGATCAATCACTCTGACATGGAGTTTGACTCTATAATTAAGGGGAAATGCACTGGTCCATACCCCAAAAACAACAGTCCTTATAGAATTTCAAAGGCATAGAATCAGATACTAAGCATGGTGTGAAGTAGCAGCATGGGTAATACTCCCAATTTTACATTAATAAGCCAATCATCATTCGGACTTTTCATTACATGAAACAAGCTCACTCTAGAAACCCTCACAAAATGAATAAACAAGTAGAACCATTAGACTACACATAAGAAGTGTGGCTCATTGGTTAGAGCAGGCAGACCCTGAAGCAGAGGTCAGACCCGGGACCAGGGTTCAATTCCCGACGCGGCAGGGTCTTGAGCTCAAATGTCCATGGACTCGATAATTCTCGCTTCGGTGCCTGACCTAATCATGGGTTCACACTCTGCAACTCTGGGCATTAAGCTTGCTTAATCTCCACAACGGCCCCCCGCGGTGGGATGCCTGGCTTTCACCTTGGGGATGCCCTGTAGGGGCTATCTCACAGGGAAAAGCCAGGACGGGTTCCCAAGGCAAGCGCGGAGATACCTCTTCGGGGGTCGATTCAGGCGCTATATAAGAAACATAATAATAATAATAATAATAATAAGTGAGAGCGACATTGCATTACTAAACAATAGCTGTTTGGAAATATGAATAAAACACAATTCTGCCGGGGGGCGTGGCTTGCAGCCACCGAGAATGGCCGCTGCCTAAAGGAGCTCCCGATCCCCGCATAACATATCGACATATCCTGTGCCATTCAAGGAAATAAAGAAACGGTGGAGATGTGGCGCCGCACTCCCTACCTGTGGGATTGAGGCTGGTGAATCCTGAGGGCGGAAAGCGGGCATTTGCGACCCCCCTACATGAGCCCTGGCAGCGGCAGCAATGGCGGCCCTCTAGAGCTGGAGGTCATACCTTGCGGTGTGGGATGTGTGGAGGTTCCGACGTGCCCAGCGGAGCCCTGATGGCGGTGTGAGCGGCAGCGGACATTCGATGGGCGCACTGCGAGTGAGCGGGGGCTGAGGTGGTGAGAGCCAGGCGACCGGCGCTCCGACCTGAGGTCCCGGCGTGGAGGCCTGCTGTGCGAGTGAGCGGGGGCTGAGGTGGTGAGAGCCAGGCGACCGGCGCTCCGACCTGAGGTCCCGGCGTGGAGGCCTGCTGATCGTGATCTCCCAGAAGTATAGTAAGGAGCCCGGGAGGGAGGCGGTACTAGCGGGACCCTGGAGGCTGGCCCGGTGCTCCGGTAGGAATCAGGGCACTGCGCAACTAGAAGAGGTCCGCTGAGAGGTGGTGCCCCGCCGTGTTGGAGGAGACGGCGCGCGACGGCGGAATAGAGTGAGAGGCTCGGAGAGGGTACAGCAGTGGACCCTGCGATGCGAGGCCCTGGTCGCGCGGCCTTCAGGGCCTGATTGACTCTGGCGGTGGCACATAGCTCCTTGGCGGTTGGAGGAGGTGGGGGGGTCTGACTCCCCGTGTTTACATATAGCCTGCATTTGTATGTTGGATTTGCTACCTGGACCGCAATGCCCCCCCCCCCCACCCTCCGTGTAAAGTTGCAAATCTGGGAGTTGGGGGCTGTGGCTGATAGCCAGTCTGCAGCCAGTTTGATCCTCCGCAGTGTGACAGGACGTCCTCCTGGTGGGGGCAATGGTGTAAATTGTACCTTGAAGATTGGAACCTGCACCACGGCACATGGTGGATGGAACACATGCGTGGGTGGTCCGGAGGCCCTAACTGCAAACCGTGATAGACGCATTGGGGGCACTTGTGGCTGGGCCGGGTGAGTGAAGCGGCGGCCAATTTGGACTTGGCAGTACAGTGCGGGAAGGACCGGATTTCGGCCCTCATTGGGCCTGGAAGTGCCTTCGTAGTAGTGACCCTTGCCCCCTGGGGGGCATCCTGCAGTGATCAGTGTTGGGACCGCAGCAATATTGGCGCGACCGGGCTGTCTCTAGGACCCGAAATAACTCGGGTGTGAGTTATAAGTGGACTTGCCCCATACCCCAGAGAGGCGGTGCTTCGGAGCCGGCGGCCATCCTCGCTGGAGAAGCTTGCAGTGGGTTGGGAGGCGGAGGCAGAAGCCTTGGAGAATCTGTTTGGATAGGTTCTGGGCTGCTCACTGGCAACGTTGACGGCTGGCGATAGCCGCGGTAGCCCCGAGGTCTCTCCTGGCCCCCGTGACGTCGCTCTGCATACATGGCGACGGGAGGAAGGGGCCCTAAAGCGAACGCTCAGAAACAACTGGCCAAGTTTGCTTGGTCTAAGGCCGGAGATAAGGGTGAGCCGCAAGAAATGGGGAAAGAAGAAGGGCCTAATGTCCCTAAGCAGGGACCGGAGCCGACGCTACATGATGTTATGGCGGTGATTAACGGAGTGCGCACATCTCTGGACTCGGTCACGGTGGAAGTCTCTCTCATCAGGGCAGATTTTAGAAAGATGGATGACAGGGTGAAGGAGGTGAAAATTGCTACTACGGCCTTGCAAACGGATACATCAGAGCTACAAACGTGGGTGGTTGAGATGCAAAAGAAGCAGGAGCGAATGGCACAACAACTGGATAACTATGAAGGCCGCGCCCGCCGTAATAAAATACGCATTTTGGGGGTTCCGGAATGGACACAAGGGCCTGTCGCAGACCTCTATGCTGAAGAACTAATCACCATGCATCTCAAGCCTAAGACGGTGTCCAGCTATTTCTCGATTGAAAGGGCTCACAGAGTGCCTGGGGCAGGCCCAAACCAGGTACCCCCCCAAATCCCCTAATAGCCAGAGTTTTCAACTTTCGAAACCGAGACATTATCCTGCAGACGACGAGGTCCAGTCCTCCCTTGAAGGTTGATAACTATGAAGTCGCCTTCTTTCCGGACTTCACGGCTAAGGTCCAGGCCCAGAGTCGAAGTTTTCAGGCAGTGAAAAGAGAACTTCAAAAACGTGAAGTGAAGTATGCAATGCTCTTTCCGGCGAAGTTGAGAGTGGAATCGGATGGCAAAACGTGGTTCTGCGAGTCACCGGAGGAAGCGTGGGACTGGATGGAAGGATGGAGCAAAGCTGAAAGCCAAAGAAGGGACCGGGCTAGCAGATCGAGCCTGCAAAGGGGCAGCCGTACAGAAGTGCTAGGCGACGACTCGGCGGACAAAGGAGATCCTGCTACGGAGCAGGAATGAGACACTCATTGTGGAACCTAGACGGCGTCGGACCCCGCTCACAGAGTAAGAGTGGTAAAGCAGAGACATGGTTCTGGCAGCGACCTCACATAGGACACTGACGGTGGGTGATGGTGATCTGGTAAAGTATTGTGGACTTAAAGGACATGGTTCGCCCAAGACTTAAGTGATTGCATAATGTGGATGGCAAGACTCATAAATTGTGATATGTAGATGCGGAGGGAGAGAGGCACTCTGCCATGTTTGGGGGTGGGTAGTTTTAAATCCACGGGCAGGGGGGCAGGGAGGGGGGAGGTACTGTGTGGGAGGGGGGGTGTTTTCATGGCCAGTTGAAAAGTAGTTGTATTATTTTGCTATGTGATCGTATTCATGTTGGTTTTGGAAGTGACAGACACAAGTATAATGGAGTTGCTCTCGTGTGTATGGAGCATTATGATGTATGTGCTGTACTGTTGACCTGTAAGGTGGTAGATACTAGCGTGCTATGGGATGGGGGTTGATGGGGATTTAGGACTCTCTGTCCTATCTCAGAATGTTAACGGACTGGGTGACAAAATAAAGAGGGGGATTGTCCAACAATATCTCAAGAGACAGTCCCGGGATCTGGTGCTGCTGCAGGAAACTCACCTGGTGGGTAACAAAAGCAAGGCCCTTAATAGATGGGGATATAAGCTCTTGGTCCATGCTGATTATACCACTGGCTCTAGAGGTACGTGCATCCTGGTTAAATAAGTCAAGCCCTTGATTATACACAAGACATGGGCAGACCCGGGGGGCGGTTTGCTGTGGTTGAAGCCCAATAGGATGGAAGAGCCCTTAATGTGGTTTCTGTTTACCTGCCACCGGCCCTGGGTAAGGTGGCCCTGGCTGACCTTGGTAGAATGTTGACTGGACTCCCTGAGGGTACCCTGATAATGGGTGGTGATTACAATTTGACTATGGATGATATGATCAACAGATACCCACAGAGGCAGGGGGCCAGACCTAGCAACCTTATGCCAGAATTCGCCATGGCACCAGGCCTCTCAGATGTGGGGCGGGAGTTATAAACAGCAGACTCTAATTACACGTACTTCTCCAGTGTGCACAGCAGTCTTTCCCATATTGACTATTTCCTAACACACACGGCCTCCATTGGTAGCTTTAGGCACCCTCAATTGTTGCCCAGAGGAATCTCGGATCATTCCTCTGTAGGGATTGAGTTCACGCACGGAGAGCGACAGGCCCGCAGTACTATAGTTATTAACCCTTGGCTGTTAAAAATACCTGATAATAAAGAAGAACTCTGAATACAACCAGGCAACTATCTGGCTGAAAATTTGGGATCGGTAGACTCTGCACAGACTATTTGGGAGGCATATAAGGTGGTCCTAAAGGGGTATGCCTTGTCATTAAAAATGAAGTATGTCGCGAACAGGCGTCAAATATTGGTTCAATTAGAGGAGGAACTCCGAGAGCTTGAGACAGAGCATGCAGGGGACCCCTCCGGGGATGCACAACATAGACTGACTCTAAAAGAAGACGAATACAGACTCAAGGCGCGTGAACACATGATGGCCACCCATAGTGCTACTCAACATAGGTTGTATGAATTGGAAGATCGGGCCGGGGGGACTCTGGCATGGTTGGAAAGGAGGGAGCAGGGTACAAGGTGGGTGCCTCGACTAACGTTGCCCAACGGGGAGGTTCTCCGTCACCCCAAAGATATCACAGAGGCATTTGTGGGTCACTTTGAAAAAGTATATTCTCCCTCCACTGCATATACGGAAGAGGACTCATGTCAACTTTTGGCAGATAGTGATGTGCCGGCTCTCTCAGAGCTCGATAGAGATGTACTAGACGCGGACCTGACCAATGAGGAAATCCAGAACGCTATTGGCCAAATTTAGTCGGGGAAGGCGATGGGGCCAAATGGCACCCCCATAGAGTTCCTCAAGGTCATGGCCTCTCAGATCGTCCCACATCTATGGGCAATGTATGAGGAAAGCTATGAAAAGGGATGTCTGCCGGGAGACAAGCGTATTGCTAGTATTGTTGTTATTCACAAGTCGGGAAAGCCTGTGGATGACTGTAGCTCTTACAGGCCTATCTCGTTGATAAATGCGGAGGCTAAGGTCTTGGCGAAAATACTTGCCTCGCGCCTTGGAACAGTGATCTCCTCCTTGGTACACCCGGATCAGTCGGGCTTTACGCCAGGAAGAAATACGGCTCTTAACATACTCCGACTGCATAATGTGATGGCGCGCAGGGCCTTTCTAGTGGAGGACGCAGTCATATTGTCCATGGATGCTTCCTTGGCATTCGATTCTATTGAATGGCCATATTTGTTTGAAGTTCTCAAGAGGGTCGGACTGGGCCCTAAATTTATACAGTGGGTGAAACTGCTCTACACTGACATACAGGGGCAGGTCAGAGTTAACAGCTATACTTCCCGGGTCTTCACGCTTAGAAGGGGCACTAGACAGGGATGTCCACTATCCCCACTATTGTTTCCCCTTATGCTGGAGCCCCTGGCGGCTTGGATCCGTCGAGATGTTATGATACGGGGCTTCCGATGGACATTGGAATGCGAAGACAGAATATCCTCATATGTCGACGACATACTTCTATACCTTGCTTCCCCGTAAAAGTCCATACGTACTGTCCTTGATATTTTGATAAACTTTGGGAAATACTCGGGGTATGCCATTAACTGGGGTAAGTCTGTGCTGTTTGTGTTACATGGGCAGGTTCCCCACCTCCCCAAAGACTCTGCGTTAGTGGTCGCAGTGAACGGTTTGAAATATCTGGGAATCTTTGTCACATCGGACCTGGCACTTTTTTACAGCCATAATTTGGTGACCCCACTGGCCAGACTGTGGGCAGACGTTAAACACTGGAGATCGCTCCCTCTGTCTTTGGTGGGCCGTGCTGCCCTCTTCAAAATGCTGGAGCCCCCGCGATTTCTATATGTCCTTCAGAACTGCCCGCACCGTATTCCGGATGCGTACTTCGCAGCGGTTGAAGGGGAGGTACAAACGCTGTTGTGGGATGGTAGGGCCCCTAGAATTGCTCTTCAGAAATTAACAAAAGGATGGGGGGATAGCGTTGCCCGACCTCAGGTTGTACTACTGGGCCTCTCAGTTGGTGGCCGTTAATTATTGGATGTACACCCTGCCGATGGACCTGGCCTACGCCCTGGACAGATACCAGATGGACCGTTCAGGCTATCTGGGTGCCCTGTATTTCCGCACCAAGAGACAAAAGTATGTTGGTCCGACACTGCACATGATACAAATTTGGCGTCTGGCAAACTCAAGGCTGGGATGGGCTAATGTTCTCACCTAGGCAACGCCTTTATGGTACACTCAGAAACTAGGCATTCTGTGCTATCAACCACGGTTTGACGGGTGGGATATGATAGGCATCAAGACAGTGAAAGACATGATTAAAAAGGGGGCAATACTCAAATTTGAAGATCTCCGGAAGATCTACCAGATGGCTCCTGGGGAGGTGTTTAGGTACCTGCAAATAACCCATGCCTTAAGGGCGGCCTTCCCGAGCTGCGAGGACATACCGGATTCGTCGCCTCTGGAGGATCGCTTGCTTGATGGGCCACTACAGTCTAAAGCAATCTCCTTGACGTATAAAAAACTCAGTAACAATTTACCAGATAACTTTGGCAAGCTCAAGGAGCAGTGGGAGAGAGACCTGGGGTTGATTGAAGAGGACGATTGGCGATTGGCTCTTATGTCACCTAGGGAGGCGGCCATCACTCTTTGATTCAGACTGATACAACTTAGGATTCTGCATCGGTCGTATATGACGGGGATAACTCTTGCTAAAATCGGGGCGAGGCAAGATGACCTATGTCTGAAGGGTTGCAAGCAATAGGCTACCTTCTACCACACGCTGTGGGAATGCCCTCTGGTGCGCAGTCTCTGGGAGAGGACCACGAATCATATGCAGTCTGCATTGGGAAAAACAGTGGACCTGACGCCCCGCCTAGGCCTCTTAAACATATGGGCAGATTCGTACCTGACTGAGATCGAACAGCAACTGGTGACATTGAGGTACACGTTGGTGAAAAGAGAGTTGGCTAGGGGCTGGGGTGAAGTGGCACCACCTGCTGTATCGGTATGGTTGAAGAAACTGGACAGGTGCATGGTTGCTGAGAAGGAGGTGTTTGTAACCAGGGGGTGCCCAAAGAAATGGGATAAAAAATGGTCAAAATGGAACACCAACAGGGGAGAGATTTGTGTATCACCCGTGGTGGAATTGGAAATGCGTAGAAATGGGGACAGAGATGTGACTTCTTAAAATTTCTGTTTCTTAACCCATGTAACGTACATAATGATGAGTGCAACTTGCCAATAATATATGTCAATAATTTAGGATTGTCTGTCATGAACCTTTCTCAATAATTTTTATTTTTTTTAAAGAAAACACAATTCTGCCAGAAAAGACATCAACCTTGAAACATTATATGTAAGTTCCTGCAGCAGCAAGCAGGCTTCGTTTAGAACTACCTCAAAAATAATCTTCACCACAGAACAGGGCACATTTCAACTATTTTATCAAGAGAGGAAAAACACTGTATAAACAAAAACATAATGAAATGCACAATGCAACTTTTAAAAGACATGTTTTCAATGCAATTAGATCACGGCCAAGAAAATTAGTTTTGCTGCCATCGTATGCTAATTTAAACCCACAATGTTTTCATTCTAATATTGCATTCTCAGTCCCTCCCTCTGATGATTCAAATCATCAGAAACAACACTACACTTGAGTCATAGTTTCATAGTATTTCTTTCTCTCATTTCTTGCAAGGCATTCTGCTCATCATAAACATCTGACTTTACATCTTCTAGATCGACTTCCTTTCTCTTTCTTTTCATTCACATTTTTTAAATAAGTAGTAGACCTATTCGGCATAGTAAAATTATAACTAGTGCTGTTAAAACATTACGTATCATTCCACCAGCCACATCACCAAACTATTCACCAACATTTGTAATTCAATTTCCAGTTCCACTAAACCATGAACCAACCATCTCCCACACAGCAATTTTCTTCACCAAAAGACTTTATCTCATGCAAAATATTAGTTATATTATTAGTATATTGATTAATTAGCTTACTATTTCTGGTACATATGTACAACACTCATGGACCATCAAGACACAGCACACTTCACTTTCTCTCACAAGCAATTTATTCAAAGCCATTCTGTTTTGAATCACCATTCCTGAACAGTAATCATTTCTTCATGATGTTTTGTGACTGTACCTGCAGTATTAGCAGCAATCCAATCTACCAGAGTCAACAACATTCTAATATTCACTTCATTCAAAGCAACATCAATAGGAGGAATTAACACAAAAAGTGTATCCATAAGCACTTATCCAAATCCACGTTCCACTCCTCTAAGACCAGTGTCACTTATTTCATTCACTTGATACACTATGGGGAAAAATAAAGCCAAGTAACTGCCCTTCTAATTGCATGGCAAATTAAAATAAGCTGTCTTTCCACAAACATAATACATTCCTCCATAAATAGGCCCTTCATCCTTCAAATAATCCCCATCAACCATAAAGTGATGACTCATACACACAGCTCCTTTGTTCTCCTGTTTAATTCTGAGTCAAGGACGTATTTTTGAATTTCTAAATCCCTCTTCAGCTGCTTCTTGCAATACAATCTCTCTCACTTCATCCAAATGTCTACTAATTCTCACTCTTATCTCATTAGATTCCCCTCTAAATTTTTGTTCCACCTCAACACTCTCCCCAGTTTTAGGAAGATTCTCTAATCGAAGATCAACATATACATCACTTATCTCTAAGAATCCTTGACCACGAAGAATAGATACAAAAACACTACAGAATGAACTATAGGAAAGCAGACATTAATTGTAGGTCACCCCCTCTGAAACAGAAAATGTCAGTTATGTACATACATGACAATTATTCACATTCAGGAGTAAGATGGCGGCCGGCTGACACCCCTGGTTCTCTCATGGGAGGAATGTTAGCATGATATGGCATAGAACTGCTGGGTGCTATATATGAAACTTTTGTGCTAGGGATAATTTTTTTTAAAGACTTATGTATACCTAACACATAACAAATGCCTCTGCTGCACCTTGGCAGGCATGGTTGTTCTTTAGATACATTTTGGTATTGGGCGGCAGCTCTTTGAGATGCAGCTGTGCTGCAACAGCCAGGAGTCACCTCCGGGGAAATGCTAGCTGGGTCAGCACAAGCACGCTGACTGAACCCGCTGCGAGGTACTGCAGTAGAGCCAGGGGAGACTGCAGTCGACATGTCAAATTACGGTGCACAGGGAGATTCACATAAAGTACGGTCAAATGTGTATGCCACTGCCCCTACTCTGACTGGAAAAAATGTACCTGATGTCTACCTGGATACAATCTCTTTTGTGAGGAGAGAGAGTTGGAGCCCTGCAGGTATACCTGCAGTTCAGGCTGATTTGCAGAATAAAGGCCATACCACTATGAATACAGTTGTTGAGAAGAAGAAGGTACAGATACAACCTCAGATCAACAATAACAAGAACATTTACTAGAGGCATTGAATTAGGGGAGTATCAGAGCAAGGAAACCAGTCGCAAGGAAAGTGCAACCAGCCAATAATCACCCTGTACACCTGTCAGGACTTACAGCAAAACTATCTGTCAGAAAGGGGGAGCCGTGGGAAAAGATAACAAAAAACCAACACTCTTGATAAAGTCCTTCTTTAGGATCATGGATTCTAACAACAGAGAGGCCAAATTCTGGACAGTAGCCATGAAGGCAGCTAGGAAGCTGAATCACCTATTAAAAAGTGAATAACAATTGAAATGCAAGCCCCCCTTACAGCAACCCATGTTCAGCGAATGTATCCCACTAACAAATAGGTTCAAGAGTTTACAACAACTAGATAGCACATTAGGTAAAGTGATCGAAAATGACTCTTGCGGTAGCGATCCTGGCTCCAGGTGGGAGGACGGGGGAGAGTAACAGCTCCTCAAAAGGTCCTGAGGCCCAAAGAGAGGAAGGTAATACGGACTTGAGAAACATTATTTTAGGTCTCAAGTCTCTGATAATGACAAGATTCGAGGCATCAGAGCAAAATCAGAAGGTGAGCCAAGGAACGTGTCAGGGTTTGGATGTTAAATTAGACAATTTAGTTGAGCGTACTAGACTTCTAGAAGAAAATATGTTGAAAGTAAAGCTAAGCCTCCAAGATAACACACAGCTGATAGAAGCCCTGAAATGACAAAAAAATCTACTAATGGAGGACTTGGAGAGGCTCAAATTACATGCAAGGTGAAATACCATTAGAACATCTGGTATATTAGAGGGAGCTGAGGGCAGCAATCTTACGGAATTTGTACCCAGAGTGTTAAGAGAGGGTCTCTTGAAAACAGACACGATGTTGATATAGAAGCTAAAATACAGAGAGTACATTGAGATCCTCTTTTAGCAAAGTGGGAATCGGAAATCTCCCTAGAGAGTCTTGGTCAACTTTCAAACCTTTGCTATAAAAGATCTAATCCTAAGCAAAGCATTAAAAGAGTTCATTGACTTTCTAGAGTTTTTTTATCAGATGAGATCAGATTTTGTAAAGATTACTGCTCAGAAACAATGGAAGTTAAGTAGTAAACTTAATGAGCTGAAAAGCATAGGGGCAAGAGTACAGCTTACATTTTCAGTCCTCCTCAAGGTGATGTGGAGAAACGAAATGTACAACCTCAGGGAAGGCTAATGAGTTAATTAAGAAAATGAAGCTTAACCCCTAATCTAGTGTGTACATGATCGAATGTAGGGTAAACACATATTTTCAATGTAATGCATGAAGCACTTAAGCACGTCCAGATCCCTAATGGACTACCAACACTAATTGACACATGTATGCAACCCCCCACCCTAAAAAGAACCTTAAAGCGAGAAGATGAGACCAATAAAGTAGGGAAGATTCCTCAGGGTGGACATGGGTGGGTGGGGAGCATGGGGAAAAAATAAAAAAAGAATCTTCAAGACATAGTTCAGTAAAGGCCTATTTCTCCATAAGAAATGGAGATATAGTTCTGATCATTACCTGCAGATGTCCTCTGGTGAAAGGAGAATCTGGGGGCTATGTCGTAAGATAGGATAACTTTAGAAATGATAGGGAAACAGATAGAGGTCCTCACATGGAACGTAATGGGTCTAAGAACTAGGAAAAGACAGAGACTAATTGTGGAATATCTTTAGTGCAATAAAGCCTACATTATCATACTCAAGGAGGCTTAGTTAGAGAAAATGAAATGCAGGGCCTGTTTTGAGAAATGTAGGTGTGTAGAGGACATAATTTGCACAGATTAGGTGGACAGTACAGAGGGAGTAGTTATCATCATTAAGAAGAACCTGGGTGTCCGGCTCAAACATTATAAAACAGACAACTCAATGAGGTGGATTATGGCCACCCTGATCACTGGGCAGACAAAATGGACCTGCGTGGAGTACTACAGTCCCAACAGTGATGATCCATCATTTCTAAATGCTTTACAATGCCAACTGTTAGAAGCAACAGGCCCAATGATTAGAGGGGGGATTTTAATGTTATTTTAGATACAGAACTGGACAGAATAGCTAAATGGAATTATACACCTACTCCAAATACGAGAGTGTACCTGAGGAATATGATACAAGATCTGGGGCTAATAGATATTTAGAGAACAATCGTTGGTGGGCAGAAAAGCTTTACCATTTTGGGCAAAAAGTATGGGCATCCCTCTTGTTCTGATTACTTCCTTATAGACAGGCATATGGCAAGATTGGCTAAATCGGTGATTCATATTCCAGCAACATTATCAGACCACTCAACTGTAGCACTGTCCCTAGAATATCCAACAATGTTGGGCAGTGCTAGATGGACCCTAGATAAAAACTTACTTCAGAATGAAGGTTTTATTGAGTGTCTTAAAGAGAAGACCATATAACTTTTTGATCTAAACTTAAATATGGCAGGCAGCCCTGGATACATTCAAATATTTCTTAAGAGGGCTAATAATGACATTTTCCTATGAACGTAGGAAAGAGACAGTAACTGTTCAAGAAAATGTGTTGAAAAAAATCGCTAAGAAAAAGGAAATTGAGAATTTTTCAGGTGTGTCGCCACTTCGGGTTGTTCATTTGAGAACCAAGTTAGAAGAGCTGCAAGGCAAATTTGCAATTCGACTGATAAAAAGGATTCAGGAACGCTGGCAAGCAAATAAGCCACAACACTATGAATATGGTGAAAAAGTGGGGCCTCCTGGCCTGGAAGACTAAGTCGGACCAGTCCAGAAACTATATTGACTTATTGAGAGGCCCAGAGAATGGGAGACTGGCCCACACAGATCAGGGAATAAAAGCAGTTAGGTTAAGGCACATTTTGCATACTTATTTGGAGGATATTACTTCAAGCCCACTACATGGTAGAAAATGGCTGTTATATAAGATACTATTAGCCCTGGGGAATCAAGAAAATGCAGGTTTGAAAAAAGAAATTACAGACAAGGAAATGGTGAAACAAGTGGGAAGACTCACAAATGGTAAGGCTGCAGGTCCAGATGGGATTCCTGGATAATTATATAAGACTGTTACTTTTTTTAGTCCCCGTTTGGAAAAACCTTTGTAACCAAATAGGAGAAGGAAGAGAGATTCCCCACTCTTGGTATCAAGCCACATTATTCTGATCCTGAACCCCAAGAAAGACCCAGCTAAACCATGGACGTCATTTAGGGGTCGCCAGGGGTCACATTTGCGACCCCCTAACAGTGCCCTTGCAACTTCTATCTTAAGAGATCGCAAAAGCACTGCCGGAAGCGTTAAAACATAGCTTTCAATAGCTTTTTGTAAAATTATGTTTAGGCTGCAGCGAACACTAATAAGTGACTACCAGCAGTGAAACGAAACTACACATAAATCAAATGTTATCTTTTGTGATCTTGGTGACATGGCTGAGCTATTTTTGCAGCATGCAGCTCCAGCAAGAACCCAGCAGAGTGCTTTTAAAATGAAAAGAACAAACTTGTGATGGAGCAGGGTTTTGTGAAATAAACCCTGCTTGGATCAAACTTCTCTTTGTGTGAATTATTAACAAATGCTGTGCGCAAATTAACAGTGAAAAACTAAAAATGGGGAGAACATGAAATTGCGCAAATGCGTGCTGGAATTAGATCAGTATTTCCAGTACTTTTCTAGTAGGCCACTAACGTGAATGATTAATGCAGAAATAATGATAGATGCTATGAGTTTTAAAAAAGAGACATTTTCTCTTTGCACTAACTGTCCAAAACTGAATACATAACGAGTAGAGAAATGCAAAATATAAAAAATGGAGTGTTGTTGTGCTATGATATTTATTTGTGTATTTGTTTTTCCTAGAGAAAAAGCACACTTTATTGTTCTGTAGAGAAGGCCTCGAAAGTCTTTTTAGGTTTAATTTGCTTTCTAAAACATAGGCTGCAAAGAAATATATTTTGTCCTTCGAGAGTTCCTGAAGATGGCCATGGCTGTGCGGAGGAAGTAATGAATGTTATTAATGGAATTTCCTTGCCGAACGGAGAAAATGTTCCTGTGGACAATCGTGTTTGATAAAATGTTACAGAGCGCTATGTGCAAGCTGCGGAAGAGATTATTGGAGTTTCCTCTTCTAAAGGACGATGACGACGTTTCCTAAAGACAAAGGACCTGTTGAAAGTCAGGTGCACTGGAAAGTGGAGTCATTAGACACCCCCTGGTCTAGTCCAATTGAAATTGTAGATTTTTGTGTTTTGGTGCATGGGGGGGCTGGATCTATAGAGAATACGGGTATATTTATTAGTTTTAGAATCTTTAGCGGGTTGGTTGGTTGCTTCTTATTGCGAGAGGAGAGGGCCGTGTTGCTGTTTTCCTTACGTAACTAGCTGTCTGTTGTTCTGCTGATCCTGACTCTTTAACTTTGCTCCTCATACTTTTGTGAGAGAGCCCAGCTTGCTCTTCCAGCCGGAAAATAGCTTTTCTGACTATTAGCATTTTGTGCTATAAGTATTTTTTTAGGTTTGTATGATATTCTGAATTTGCATTTATCTTACTTGCAAATGTTCTTTGTCTCTTCACCTATCCACTCACTCATGGTTCGTTATGAGATGTATAAGGAATTACTGTATTTATGTTTCTCTTGTGTGATGATCTATAATTCGAGCTGTATTGTACTAGATGAGTATTCACAATTCTTTTTTTAAAAAAAGGATAAAAGCATGTTGATAAGTAATCAGAGGTTGTCATTATTTTTGTTACATGATTATAGTGTTTGAATTACTTTCTTGTTCAGGTCCTCATAAGTTAGGATTCTGACTATCTTTTGCCAATCCCTATTAACTCTCAAAGGTCTTTCGGAGAGTGAGGACCTCAGAATATGATGAATATATGTAACTTGTTTAGGTGATTATGTTTAAAAATCATGCAGCGAAAGTGGACTGGTAGGTGTTGAAATTGGCTCCTGATGGTAAAATTTGTTAAAGCCCCTCTCCGCTGCATCACTTACAACATAATTTGTTGTTGCTGATTGAGAGAGCCTGGTAAAAACATGCCTTGATGTCGCCAGGCATGCCAGGGAGAGTGAAAATATGGCAGAGAGGACAGAGAAAAGAGGGAAGAAAGATCGTGGGAGTAGCAGAGAGACCAGAAAAGAGGTAGAAGACTCAACAGATAGGTGAGACACAGAGGAAAAGGTTAGAGTGTGTCTTTGTGTGTGATGGACTGGTAGGTGTTGAAATTGGCTCCTGATGGTAAAATTTGGCAAAGCCCCTCTCCGCTTCATCAGTTTTTGGTAGCAGACTTGATGGTTAGATTGATTAAATTGGCAATTGATTAGGACGGAATTGATTATTTTTGTTATTAATAATTGTATTTTTGTTATATGTTGTCATCTGCCGTTGACCTTAATGCAGTTGAGTACGGGTCCGAAGTGGCCTAAGATCCCGGAATGTTATTAGCCTAAAGATGTGTCTTAGTGTTGCATACACTAAGCGGCATTGCGTTGTCTTCTGTTGATGCATTTTTAAACGATAGTTGCATTGTTAGTATTGCACAGGGAACTTTGGAGTTGGTATAGTGAGGTTTCTTTTGGGTACCTTTAGAAAGCGCAGCTGAAGAAGTCCAGAGAATTGTCACTTGTTCGAGGGTAGAATAACGCTGGTCGATATTCTGCTGGTAGCGAAAGAATTCTTGGAGTGACTGAATCTATTTTTCTTTTAGTGGAGCAGACAAGCAGGTTTGTTTTGTATGTTCTAATCTTGTTTGTCATATAAGAAAATTGTTTAGTTTACTGTCGATTATTTTTGCAGAGGGAGGGTCAGTCGCAGGAGTTATACTGACGTCACAGAGAGCCGCATGGCATTGGTCAACTAGTGTGATTTGTCACAAAAGGGTGCTGTGCTGCTATTGGTTGGTTGGTGTGAGTTGCGCTGGTATTGGTCAGTGTGAAAGAATAGAGTTTGTGGAAGTACAGAAGAGTTTTTCTGTTTGTTTGGGTTTAGTGTAGCGAACGAAATAAAATGAAGTTATTGAAATTGTTAAAGACTAGAAAGGATGAGCCTATATCTATTGTAGAGGGAATTCCTGTACCACCTGAGGGTACGCCTGCTTCTTTTATGTCCTTAGAAAGAGGACATCACACGTGTACGTGGTTGGAAAAATGGGTGAAATTTACAGAAGAGGATGGGAATATGGTGTTTCCATAGAATGGTACTTTTAACATGAGGATTTTAGAAAACGTGAGACACCAAATGAATGAATTGAGACCATATCCTAGACCTACGCAGTACGAAGCGCTTGAGGAATGGTCTTAAAATAAATACCGAAAAACTCAGAGACGAAATTGGATGCTCAAATGAAGAAGTGGAGGAGAGACTTGATAGCAGTAGGTGAAGGATTATTACCAGTTGTTTTAGTGGAGAATCAGGAATGAGGATAGTGTAGAGAGAAAAGGAAAAATATTGTGGAAACAGGTTCAGATCAAATGAGGTAGATGATGAATTGTTGGATGAATTATTGTTAAGTAGACCTCCACCATATCAGGAAAAACAAGAAAAAATTACCCCTAGTGCTTTGTTGATTCATGTAGAAGTTCCTCAGTATTCTCAAAGGAAAAATACGAATGTAGTGAGCCAGGTGAAATGTGATTTGACAAAAAAGATTACTGAATTGAACTTGAATGCAGATGCTTTGTCAGTCCCCGTGACTATTGGACCTATAGTTCCATTTTATAGTGAGGGCCATAGTATTTCACAAGTACCTGCATTGACAGTGCCTGTTAACAACAGGACTAATGGTAGCACTGGTGCTGGTGCAGGTGAGACAGGATAATTGATTGATATTTCAGAAAGGTCAGTGGAAACACCAAAGCGTAATGTGCAAATAGAACCAAGGAGACTAGTGCAGAATGAGAGAGGAATGACACCTACATCAGGAGGCTCAGTAGGGCCGTCTCCGGGAGAATTGGATGAATGGATTAGAGGGATGGTGTCTAACAAAGTCGATACAAGCATGGATGTGAGTAGATTTGATGGAGCAGGTAAAAGAACATTTGTATACCTCCTCTAATTTGCATGAAATTAATTATGTAATTATTCTAAAATGTATTTAATTAACATGTTTGCAGTGAAACTATTAATCAACTTTTACACCTTGAGAAACACGAAATACACGTGGCAGAATAATTAATCAATTAACTACAGTACGCAAACTAATTTTAGATTGTGGTGAAATAGTAGAATTGCATGATTTATGTTGCTTGGTGATTGTATGTGCTTTAAATACATAAAATGGTAAGTATTATTGCTTTAAATGTTGCCACACCTAGGAAAATACTAATATATAATGGTATTAGTGTTGGTTTTAACATTAGCATCTTCATTTCCATATTCTAATTACTGTTATGTCTATTTTTGCTTAAGTTGGCATTCGGGCCTACTAGGCCAAAGTACCTAAGATGGCGTCCTCATCAGAAAATGCCACCATGTGAGAGCAATGATATATGCGCATGCATGAACGGCTCTAGAGATCACAAAGTGGCTTAAACTTTTAAACACCGCGTTCCCTACCAAGGAACGAAATCGAAATTGACTGCCAGCCAAATACATGACACGGTGGGAACAGCGGAAAGGACAAAACAGAACCTGTGAAACGATTACATATTTTCCTTGAAGTTCTACGTTCATGGCTCTCGCTTGGGAGCTACAATAAAATTTGACCAGTTACGCTTTCTCATGCCAAGTCATCATGGAGAACCGGTTTTGCGCAAAGAAACTTTCAGTAACCTACAGATAACCCTGAACTGTCCAATCAGAACATTTTCTCTGCCCCCAAATGTTGCATGTTAGTATGAAGTAAGAGTGAAAAGGGTATAAAATGCCCTAATCCGCCATTGGGGAGGGCAATAGCTTTTGATCGTTCATGGTGTTAGGTTGCATTGAGCTGTTGACGATGTGTTGGTTTGCCTTGGGTTTATTTGGCGTTCTGGGAGGAAATTTGAATATTTCGTCTGACGGTTTGATTCCTTGCTGTGAGTCAGACAGCCTGTCCTGGGAGTTGTACCAGAGAATGCGGATAACTCTCTTTTGATCAGAAGCTGTCTTCATTTGAAAATTGGTAACTAATTGGCTATGTTTTTCAAAATTTATGTTTATTTAATAATGCTTGATTTTCTCTTTAAATAAAACTAAAATTATATTATGAGCTGTAGTGAAGAAATGCAACATAAAGAAATTTATTATTAGATAAATCAAAATTGAAATAATAAGAAATTAGTTTGTGGTTCTTTAATTAATTACAGAAAAAAACAAATGTTTCCTAGGCTTTAATTGTGATTTAGCAGGTTCTAATTCACCATCAACCAGTCCAACTAATTGGTCCATCAACCAATTAGTGGAGTGCCTTGATGTTAAGGTCGGGATTCTGGTGATGTATATATAGAAGGTGTATATAATGTAAATACAATTTAATCCTGATAGGTAATAAGGTACCCACATGTCTAGCGCCTTATTCTCCTGAGTACAGATTCGAATGAGTTTGGTTGAATGATGAGTGTGTTGGTGTTATGGGCCCCATCAATGAATGAGTGTATGAATGAGCTGTTGTGAATAAGAATCTGTGACATAAGGAGAATATGCAAATCTTGTCAACAGATTTCTTGGTAGCAGATTGATGGTTATTATTGTATTGGTTTGGTGATTATCGATTTATGTTTAACACTTTGGTGCCGATTCCGATCCGTTAAAAAAATTTGCCGTCCGACTCGTATCCGTATTTTTTTACGTACGAATCGTACAAGTACCGTACAAACTGCGAAGTACGATTCGTACGTGAAAAATACATACGAATTGCATCGGGAAAATGGTCCGAGAGGGAGCCGTAAATTTTTACGTCCGAATAGCGTCGGGAAAAGTGTCCAACAGGGAGCCGGACATTTTTACGTGCAAATCGTAAAACAGAAGTCTGAGCGCGCAAGTACGATCCGTACCGCCCGTCCGAATACACAACCGCATGTAAAATGGCCCGTACGGAGCGAACGCTGAAGCCTACATGTACACGGGTAAACTTGTGCCCGGATACGAGTCGTACAGCCCCCCTCACCCCGCACATGTCAGCACCGTACCCCTCCTCCGCACCGTACCCCAACGCCTTAGCCCAGCCCCGTACCTGTACGCACCGTACCCCCACCCCCGTAGGTACGTGCCGTACCCCCACCCCCATAGGTACATGCCATACCCCCACCCCCGTAGGTACGCGCCGTACCCCCACCCCCGTAGTTACGTGCCGTAACCCCACCCCCGTAGGTATGTGCCATACCCTCACCCCCATAGGTACGTGCCGTAACCCCCCCGTAGGTACGCGCCGTACCCCCACCCCCGTAGGTACGTGCCGTACCCCCACCCCCGTAGGTACGCACCATACCCCCAGCGCTATGCACATAGTCAGTCTGGCGATTACTTCGCCATCGGCAACAAGTACGCCAATGATATGGCCCAATACTGTGCACGAAATCAGAATTCCATTAATCGGGCAAAGGAGAAAAAAGTGACTTCTTGCACCTTAATGTTTACTAACATTGTGAGTACCTGGGAGGAATTAAGGCAATTGCAGGAAGAAGCAGGAGATGAGGAAATGAAGCAGTGGGTAAAAGCAGGATGTGCACCAAGGGAAAAAGACCATGTGTGGGTCTATCAGGATGGACGACCAGTTATGCCTGATAGCATGATGTCTGCCATGGCACGGATGTATCATGGTGAGGGACAGATAGGGAGAGATGCTATGATCAGGTCATTTAAGCAGACCTGGTACAATGAAAAATTTAGACTTGTAGCAGAAAATCTTTGTCAGAGATGCCTTATATGTCAGCAATACAACCCTGGAACAAAGACAGTGGTGAGTCTAGGAACAATAGGTTGAGAAGGAGGGCCTTTTTACCAGAATGCAAGTAGATTTCATTGAAAGGCCTCCCTGTAACAGGTTGAGGTATGTTCTAGTTATGGTCTGTTTGTTTTCTAGATGGGTGGAAGCATACCCAACAAGAAGAAATGATGGAATCACAGTGTCAAAATTGCTTTTGAGGGAATTTATTCCTAGATTCGGGTTCCCAGTAACAATTGAATCAGATCGAGGAAGACATTTCCATAATGAGATCATAAAATTGATTTGTGAAGCATTACATGTACAACAAAAACTACATTGTGCCTATCGCCCAGAGGCTTCTGGTGTGGTGGAACAAATGAATGGTACTATCAAAAACAGGATAGGGAAAATGTGTTTAGCCACGGGTATGAAATGGCCTGATGCCTCTAGTACTCATGACCATTAGACCAATTCCAGACAGAACTACAGGGTTGAGCCCCCATGAAATTATCATGTGTAGAGCAACGTGTCATGTGTTCATACCAGTCAGCAAGCTGTTGCCTATAACTAATGACATGGTGTTGGATTACTGTAAAAGCCTGGCTGACGCAGTTCATTCTGTGTTTCATCAGGTTGGAGCGGATGCCACCACCCTTGAAAAGAAGCAAGCTCAGGACCTGAGCCCAGGGGACTGGGTAAGAATCAAAGTACACAGAAGAAGAAACTGTTTGGTCCCAAGGTGGGGAAAACCACGACAAGTGATTTTGACTACAACAACAGCTGTGAAGTGTGCTGGAATCAAGAACTGGATTCATGCATGTCACACATTGAGAATTCCAAATCCATTGAATAGCACAGAAAGAGAATATTTTGATGAATCAGAATCTAGTACTGAATCAGATGATGAAGAGACAAGAACAAAAGAAAACCCTGAAAGGGGGGAATCAGAGTCAGATGTAACTTTTGTCCCAAGAAGTATTTCCTTGAGGAGAAGGGTACAGATTTCTGATACCAGCTCAGACTCAGAGACTGAACAAGGAACTTTACGTTCAAGAAAAGAAAAAGACAGTGAAAAGACAATTAAAGAAATTGTTGATAAAGAAATTCCAGAAGAAAAACTGCGAGAAGTTCCACCTGAGATAACAAATTTAGATGGACAGGTGCCAGATACAGAGAGAGAGAGAGAAAGATTTCTGCGGAAGACCCCCGAGGAGGTGGAGGGAATTCCAACATCCAGTTAGAGGAAGGGACAAGTAGTCAGCAGGAAGATTGCGTGCAGGAGACTCGAGGAGGGACAGAAGTAGGGAAAACGAAAGAAGTGGTGGAAAGAAAAGCGGTTGAAAGAAAAAAGCAAGTTTAAACAGAGTCAGAGGAAAGTGAAGACGAAGTACCAGAAGGTCGAGTCTTAAGAAAGAGAGCTTGGAGAACTGAAAAGAATGATAAAGGAAGTAAACTGAAAAGAGCAGCAAAAGACGAAGTTTTGCCGAATAAAATAAAAAGACTGAGATATTGACTGACACAAGGAAATTCACCAAGAGCTGAACAGGTGAATGAAGTAACAAGTCAAGAGAAATCAAAAGACGAAGAAATAGTTGTAATTGGAGAAAGCAAAAGAACGAGAAAACCTAACCAGAAGTATAAGTCGCCGGAATGGACATATGTGGCCCTGCCTGAAATGAAAGAAGAGGCGGAAAGCCAAGGAAACCCAGAGGTGACTGTACCGGAAGTGGTTGAGGAAGACGAGGAATCGGAAATCCTGAAAGTTATCTTGTCCGATATCGGAGAAGAAGCCGATGTTCAAGACATTCTGTATTCAGTTCACGAAGGAAAAGTGAAAGATGATGAGATGCCAAACTGAATGAGACAAGAAAGTTGCTAATGGAAAGACAATAAAATACGGGAAAAAGACAAAAACTGGTAGAACCAAGTAGGTGCTTAGAGCCTTGGGTTAGAAAAACTAGTTGTGAAGTAGAAGAGGCTAAGTCAAAAGACACTGTCCATTTTAACAAAAATGGCAAACACAGATAGTAGAAAAGGTAGATGTATATTTTTGAAAAGATGGTGTAAAATGTGTTGTTGTTGTACAGGATTACTAATGCTTCGGTGGAGCATACTTGCTCTCCTGATCTCATTTAAAGTTACTATAGATACAATAGAAGGACATAGTGAAAACAAAACTAATATAGAAAAGATTCAAAAAGTAGTTCCGACTAGAATATATAAAAACTATTTACATGAAGACAGGTCTATAACTGATTTTTCTAATAATGTGTTCTCAAAATTGTTGTATGAATATGTAAAGACAATGGACGTAAGGGACTGCTACGTTTGTATGCAGTTACCTGCATCTATATCGGAGGGAGTGACTTATCATTCCAGCAACTTATGAAATAACATGTAGTGTAATAGCTAGTTTATTTTACCAAACAGGGAAATTAGAGTATTATTTTTCAGATGTAGAAAACATATTTTCACAAGTACCATCGATTAACAAGCTAAACAAGGTAAAACGAGCAAAGGTATTAGGTGAATTGTTCTTAGAGACTAAAGAACTAACATTAGAATATATATTTAAAAACAATTTGACTTGCAGTTTAAAGAAAGAGGAACAGACATGTTTGGATATGGTTGAAGAAAGGAGATTGAAAATACAAAGAAAGGCATCTGACAAAAACTGGTAGAACCAAGTAGGTGCTTAGAGCCTTGGGTTAGAAAAACTAGTTGTGAAGTAGAAGAGGCTAAGTCAAAAGACAATGCTCATTTTTACAGAAATGGCAAACACAGATAGTAGAAAAAGTAGATGTATATTTTTGAAGCGATGGTGTAAAATGTGTTGTTGTTGTACAGGATTACTAATGCTTCTGTGGAGTATACTAGCTCTGATGATCTAATTTAAGGTTACTATAGATACAATAGAAGGACATAGTGAGAACAAAACTAACATAGAAAAGATTCAAAAGATAGTTCCGACTCAAATAGATAGAAATTATTTGCACAAAGATAGGTCAATAACTGATTTTTATAACAATGTTTTTTCAAAATTATTGTATGAATATGTAAAGACAATGGATGTAAGGGACTGCTACATTTGTATGCAGTTACCTGCATCTGTAGCGGAGGGAGTGACTTATCACAACCTTCCAGCAACCTATGGAATAACATGTAGTGTGATTGCTAGTTTATTTTACCAAACAGGGAAGTTAGAATATTATTTTTCAGATGTAGATAACATATTTTCACAAGTACCATCAATTAACAAGCTAAACAAGGCAAAACCTGCCAAGGTATTAGGTGAATTTTTCTTAGAGACTAAAGAACTAACATTAGAATATATTTTTAGAAATAATTTGACATGCAGTTTAAAGAAAGAAGAAAAGACATGTTTGGATATGGTTGAAGAAAGGAGATTAAAAATGCAAAGGAAAGCATCTGAGGGAAAAGTTGAAAAGACAGTCTGGGATATTAAAATTGAAAAACACTTGAAGGGAGAAGCTAGTCCAACTATGGCTTTAGATTGGCCTCAGAAAGGGAAATTATGTATTAGAAGGAATCAAACTGCATATGACAATTACTTTGTAGGTAACAGTGAGTGCCATGATACATACCGAATCATGGATGGATGGGGATTTAAAGGAGGAAATTATCCAGTTTTTCCTGGATTATATTTTATTTGCGGGAGCAAGGCGTATTATCGTTTGCCAGACCATTGGTATGGCACATGTTACGTAGTCCTGATTTTCCCAAATATTTTTCACATGGGAAGAGGAGAAGATGGTGTACATAAGTTAGGTAGTTACTTAGAAAGAGAGAATCTTGGTTCAGAAATTGTAGGTGATATCTTTGGACGATCAACAGTAGTGGATTGCTTGTCAACAAGCACCGCTGGAGGATTTTTATTGGTAAACACTGAAATGGTTGCCATGAGTGCTATGGTAATGCAAAATCGACTTGCCCTTGATATATTATTGGCAAAAGAGGGTGGAGTCTGTGGAATGCTGAAAGTTCAACATTCCAGACGAAAGTAAAGATTTGAAAATTTCTATTAAAAATATAACTGATCTGCATGAGGAAAGTACACCACTGGAGGTTGAAGGTGTTTGGGAAAAGAAAGGAAAGAAAATATCTTCTATGAAAAATTTCTTAGTAAACCTAGGTAGTACATTTTTAGGTAAAATCATATTTCCATTAACATGTGTGATTTTCTTATTATTAATATTAAGATTAGGATGCCTCTGTCATAAAAGGAAGAAAATTCAGAAAAAGTTAAAAAAGAGAAAATTTAAGAAGAAAAGATAAGAACCGAGAGAGGGAATTAGAAGAAATAGAATTAGAAGAAGTAAAGGAAAATATGTATAAGACAGCCAAAAGAGAAGATATTGGGGAAACTGAGATGTGAATAAAAGCAAGAACTCATTTCAACTCCATGAAAAGTAATACAACATTTTAATGGTGTGGTGATAAAATCACCAAAGTGGGGATTGATGGAGCGGGTAGTACAAAATTTTGTATACCTCCCCTTATTCTGCATGTCTATACTAATTAGAATAATCAATTAATTATAATACTATTAATGCGTTTGCATGACATTTAATCAACATTACTAATGTACGGAAAACACGTGGGATTTGCTATTTGCATGGCTAATTAATTTGTCATTGACATATGTACGCACACTAACAGTAGAAAATAGAATATCACATGATATATGTTGCTTTTGTGACGTTTTCGTAATGTTACACCAGATGACATCAATGGGTGAATATAAACGCTTTAAATGTCGCTATACGCTAGATAATTACAAGCACATAGGGGAATTAGTAAGGGTTTAACATTTTATTCATTATTTCTATGTATTAATTACTCTTTTGTGTTTGTTTCGCTTAAGTTGTCCTTTGGGCCTAAAGTAAAGATGGCCGCCGACGTAACCTGACGTGATGGCCACCATTCCACGAGGTTTCGGGCGAAGTGTGCCTGCGCTACAACACGTTTCTGTGGCCTCGACATGACCCTTCTCTCGTTGTACCCAAGCAAGGTCACGATGGGAAGCCTGCCAAGTACTCTAACAATGGACAGACACAAGGAACCGGATGGATCATGTATAATGACATAACCTCCTGAACTGTGTGAAACCTCACCGGACGATCCCAACCGACCAATGGGATAAGCCCAAATTTTGTAAAGTGTATCATCTTTGACTTTACTCTTATTATAAAAATTATGGTAGAATAGAGAGGATGAACCTCACTTATTATCTCTTTCCTTTTTGCTGACGGAGACGACGGTGACGCTACGTGACTGCTGCGTTCCTGAATCTTTGACAGACTGAATGCTGCCCATTTCTTTGACGAACTGAGGACTTCATAAAATCTATGGGCACTGATAGATGCTTGCACGTCTCTGGTCCTTGTCCAGTCTTGGGACTGTAGCGTGCTGCACGAAGAACTCCCGAATTCTGACTGATTGACGACTACATTCGATGACTTAGAGGACGACAAATAGCCAGATTATGTAAATATGGTGTTCTGTGATTTGCGTAAAGTCTAAGAAACTTGTAGGTGGAACAAAATTCTTGCAATAATTAGATAAACAAATATTGATTAACAAGCAAATGTGTTTTGTCGTTTATTGAGAGAGGATAGATTAGAATCTCAAGTGTGTTTTAGTATGACTAAATCACCTTACCAATCCAACTAAATGATCCATTGATTACGTGGGAGGAGTATCTTAATGTTTAGGATTGAGATGTGTAGGTTTAAGGATAATAGTATATAGATGTGTAAAATAAATGTTCTCTCTAGGTTATAAGATATTCCTTTCATATCAGCGCTTGGAACATTCATCTCTCCTGTAAGTGCAGACCAGTGAGAAGTGACGTGTGAATGTTGGTGTTGTGGGTAGGCCTGGGCAAAAATTTCGTTCCGTTCGCGGAAATTGCGATAATTTGACATTTTTGCGTTGCGCGGAGAGCGCGAAAATGTCAAAAATTCCGGTTTCCGCAGCTTGGCGATAATTTGTTTCTTGCTCGCGCTGTAAAATGATACATTCTCGCGCGCGCGCGATCGCCTTACCTGAATCCCTGCGTTCGCCGACAAGTTTTCTTGATCCGGTCGCGTTCTCCATGAGATGTTGTATTGTTTTTAGCCATTTGCGCTGTCTCGCGACAGTTCGCGCCCGCAGTGACGTCATGCGTCGCGCGATCACGTCTTTCTTCTCGCGATCATGCACCGCGAGAACAACTCAAAACAAGATGGCCGCGCCCGCAAGCAACCACATGGGTAAGTTGGCGACCCGCAACCATGCAGAAAATCTCGCGAACATGCCGGAAAAAAACTTCCGCATCTTCGCGATATTTCTGCTTGTTTGCGATAATTTTAAACATTCTCGCGATAATTTGCGAAGGTTAATTCCGCAAATTCCGCCCACCCCTAGTTGTGGGCCCCACCAGTGATTGTATGAGTGAATGTGTTAATGTGATATCTGGTCTGTGACGTAGGGAGGATATTCGGTACAGGTTTTTGTCCTGATTCCCTTTACCCAGGTTTCCGCGCTGTAACAATGACACCAAGTGCACCACCACAGGAGACTGTAACGAATAAACATTATGAACAAATGCCGAATAATTTTGGGAAAAATAATCCATTTAAAGATGTGGAAATGTCACAGACAGTAAGAATTGAAAACGAAAAGTCTGCAGAATTAGCTAGAACTAAACTGGAATTAACTGAAAAGATTAGAGAGTAACAAAGAATATGGAAGCAGTGACTGTGCCTGTAACTATAGGACCAGTGATACCAGTTTTTGATAAACAAAAGGATAGTGAGCATTGTCTAACCTCTTCGCTGCGGCGCAAATTCCGCCGCAGCGCTCCCGCAGTGCTGACATTCCGATCGCGGGCGTGGTCATGACGTCTCCCGGCCGTCGTCCGCTTACGCCCATCGTGACACATGACGGCCGGGAGACGTCATGAGCATGCAAGAGGTTAACAGTCCCATATAATGGCAATATGCAAAAGGAAAAAGAAATGAGTAGTTCAGGAGAAAATGAGTGGAAGGTTACTCTAGCAATATCAGAACTAAGTACTTCTAAAAATGTAACCGTAAATCAAAGTTTAGCAATTAAAACACCTATGGCAACAGAATCGGCAACTGAAACCCCAGAGGGAATATCAGATAAAATGAGAATAGCAACAACCCCTATAGGACCAACATCTGAAGAATTAAGTGATTGGTTAAGGAGTTTACAGAAAAAGGATACAGAACCACAACCTTTAGATGAGGCAAAATTAAAGGTATCTTTAGAAGAATTAATTGTAGGAACAATTCCAACTGAAAATAAAAAGCATATCAAGATGAGGAACTAATGTTTTTATGTAAAAGTATTACTCGGAGAGCAAGGAGTTTACATGAAAAGCTAGAAGAGACAGCGAGTGAAATGGGAATAGATTTTGAAAAAATCAGGTCATTACAAAAGCCATATAGGGTAGATTTTTCTGAAAAAGATGTTGAAAATTTGAATACTGCAGGAAGATTGACCTAAATTAAAGAATTCATTGCGTTACTGAGAAAATGGGGTGATGTGGATCGGTGGAAAAGTAGATGGTTTAGCAGGAGAGAGGAAACCACAGATAAGGCCTCTCTAGCTTTCCCAATGAGAGAAAAAGAGCCAGTAGTAAAAGAATGCCCTATGAAAGAAATTCCTGGAGGAGGATATGTACATGTTCCATGGACTAGACAGGATATTTTGTAATTTACAAATGATTTCCCCAGGTTGAGAGAAAAAACAGTTGAATGGTACAGACAGGTAGATAGATTTGTCAAGCTTTCAAAAGTGTTGTGGATAGATTTGAATGGTCTTTTTGATATAATTGTGCCTGCAGATTTATGGGCAGAGTGTAATATTACAATAGATTGGCCAACGCAAGAGTATCCTAGGGATCCTAAGGCAGGAGCCCCAGATCCAGAAGTAATGAAAAAATATGACCAGGTTATTACTTTCCTGAAAAATAAAGTACCGCCGAAAGAAACTGATTGGGTAAAAATCGACAAAACTCATCAAGAGGCTAAAGAATCAGTGCATGCATATTACGAAAGGTTACTGTTGGCTTTTAAACAATACAGTGGAGACGAGAAATTGAGTGAAAAGGATTTGAGTCATTTTGTGTACAGATTTGTTTATGGGTTAAGACCTAAAGTGAGTGAAATGATTAAACAGCATACAGTAGATTGGCCAAACAAAAAGATAGACGAGGTGTTGCCACATGAAAAATATTTTAGTGATGAAATTGAAGCCAAACAGTGTAAATTGAAAGAAAAGGCGATGTGGGCACAGGTCAAAGAAGCAGAACAACAAGAAGCCCAATTAATTGAACAAGCCAATGGAATAGGGCAAGGAAGACCAAAACCCAATATTGGCAAAGGAAAAGGACAGATTAGCATATATGAAGCTAAAAAGAAATGGCCATGTCATAGTCGCGGAAAATTAGGGCATTGGAAATTCGAGTGTAAATTGCAACCAAAAACTAATGGTGATAATTCATCATTAAATCCACAGGTGCAGAATGAGGTGAGGTTGTTCCCCAACAGTGTCAGGTGCCAAAGCCACCTTTTCCACAGAACGTAAATCCTCAAAGATACAGTAATGAGACAGGATTCTACAACAAAGAACAGGTAACAAAGCTACCGCGCGCTGGTGCCATTTTGCAGTATTGGCTGCAACGCGATGAGAGTGAGTCAGAAGAGAGTTATTGACGGTGCCTAGGAGAGGAAGTGGAGTGCTTACTTGGCGCAACTCTAGAGGTAGACCAGTCAGGACCCTTTGTGTGTGGAAAAGTGAATGAAGTAAACATTACTTTCCTAGTGGATACTGGTGCTACTCTTTCAACTGTTAGATCAGCTGAAGTGAAAAATCTTCCTCTCTCGGGTGAAACAATCCAAGTAGTTGGAGTTTCAAACAAACATATAAAAGCTTATCTTACTGATCCTGTAAAGGTTAGAATAGGGAAATTCACTGACATGCATCGTTTTGTAGTCTGCGACACTAGTCCTGTAAATCTATTAGGGAGGGATTTACTGTGCAAGATGAATTGCACCATTGTTGTACACCTGATGGTATAGCCTTTGAAACCCCAGATGAAGATGTACTGTATAGAATGACAATGGCAAACTTAGGGCCTGAAATTACCGAAGCATTTGTTGTATTTGATCCAGAAAAATGACCTCACGAGTTAAAAAAGACAGTGAAAACAGAAGTATGGGATTTCACAGGAGAAGATGTTGGATTAATGAAAAGAGTAGATCATGTGTAAATCACTGTAAAGGAAGGAGTAAATCACCCGAATATTCCACAGTATAAGCTAACACCAGAAATAATTGCAGGAGTAACATCTGTAATGGACAGAATGATTGAACAAGGAATTCTGAGAGAAATAATGAGCAGTCCATGTAATTCTCCAATCATGGGTTTGAAAAAGCCAAATGGGACTTTTAGGATAGTACAGGATTTGAGAAAGGTGAATAAAATTGTTGTTCCTTGCTGGCCCATTGTGCCAAACCCCTCAGTAATTTTATATCAGATTCCTCATGATGCAGAATGGTACACAGTCATTGACTTGTGTCATGCTTTCTTTTCTATTCCCTTGCACCCTGATAGCCAACAAATGTTTGCGTTCCGGTTCAGTGACCGTATTTTGGCATGGTGCCGTATCCCTCAAGGGTATACAGAGAGTCCTTCTATATTTAATCAGATTCTAAAGAAGTCACTGGAAGATTTAAAAATGCCAGAAAGTTCAGTCCTTGTTCAGTATATCGATGACCTATTGTTGGCATCGAAAATGCGAGAAGCATGTGTGATTGACACAGTCGCCCTATTAAATCATTTGGCAGATGGAGGACTTAAAGTATCCCCATCAAAATTGCAGTTTTGTCAGAAAGAGGTACAATGCTTAGGTCAATCAATCAATCAATGAAAACTTTATTCGGATCATTGACAATCCATAAAAGTACAAAAGAAACAATAATAAAATCATACAATAAGATAAAATACTGTTTACACATGGGGAATAGTCCATCTAAACTTTAAGACATTGTGGACCGGGCACGAACCGCAGTTTTTAAAAAAGAGCTCACACGAAAAACAAGTTCATCATCATCCAGGGACAAAATCATTGAAAATGCAAGTTCCAGGCTAATTGGTTTTGATTTTTTAAAATACGGAGTTAAAAACCATTTAATATACTTCATATAAAATTTACAAAAGAATAAAAAATGTAGAGTTGTTTGCCTACTCTGGGAGTCACAGGGGCATGGCTCAACACATTGGTCATTAAAATTCCATAAAGGGAAGCTAAGTGCATGTTTAATGGTGCCTGCCCTAAGGCGAAATATAAGGCCTCGCTCCCAATGACTCAGAACAGGCTCAGAAACCTCACCCCCAGTGCCAATCCTGACACAGGCCTTCAAATCCCTATGCAAATAGGCCAAAAAATGTACCAGCGATTCATCCAAGCCGTAATCCAATAAGGCCTTCCAAAGCAATGACCTATTGACAAGGTCAAAGGCGGTGGATAAATCCATGAAGGCCAGATAAATTGGGCAATTACGTGCTACGGTGTACTTGCCCAAAATAAGGTTCAGATTAAGGCATTGCTCCGCAGTTCCCACTTTATTGCGGAAACCCAACTGACAACTCTCTAGAATTTGGTTGTCCTCGGCCCATAACAGGATTTTATTATACAGTACTCTCCCTAAAATCTTTAGAGTATTGTCAATAAGGGAGATAGGCCTATAGCATGATGGTTGGGAACGGTCACCCTTCTTAAAAATAGGCACTATAATACTAGATGACCAGGTTGGAGGTGGTAAAGAGGTAAAATTTAAATTCTTAAAAACATTCAATAAGAGTGGGGCCCATAAATCAGGGTGGGTCTTAATAATGTCGATTGGGAGGCCATCTGGGCCAGGGGCTTTATTCCCCGCGCTCTGTGCGATGGCCTCCATTACCTCAGATAGTAATATATCAGCCCGTGGGGGGCTATTAAATATTGGGATGGCCGCCGCAGAAGGTGGAACCGCGTAGATCTTAGAAAAGTGGTCCGCCCATGCAGCTACAGGGATGGTACAATCTATTGGGGTCGCGACCTGGCCCGCGCAACGCAGGTCTTTGACCGCGGCCCAAAAAATATCTCCCCTACCACGGGCAGCAGTTTGTACTAGCACCTCCCAGCGCTCCTCGAGAATCTCCTCCTTCCTTCTCCTAATGGCCAATTTATATCGTGACCTAGCGTTTTTTACATCAGTCAGATTCCTCGGGCTAACAGATAAGACTAGTCGCAATTCGCGGTTGGCCAGGGAACACTCATGATCAAACCATCCCTGGTCATCCGTCATGGCGCGCAAAGGAATCGTGAGCTGTGCACGAAGGGCTGAGCAGATCTTGACAAAATCGTCTACTACCCCAGGGTTAGGACTTAAATCGGACAAACAAGAGAGGAAAAGAGGAAAGTTATCTCTGACCAAGGTCTGTACAGTCGTCATCACATTAATACCCCTCCATTTTAATCTGAGATTGTTTGAGCTTAAGGAAAGGTTCCTAGCGCTGCATTCCTTATTGTAGACCGGTCGGTGGATAATCTTTAAACTGATCTTGATAGGGTTATGGTCCCCTTGGGACATTGGAATTACCTTGGCCTCGCTAATGCGGTCTGTCAGGCCAGGGGATATAAAAATGTAAGCAATTATTGAGGAACAATCTCTACCTCTAAATGTTGGCACTAGGGGGACAGTGGGAAAGCGGTCCATAACATTCTCCAAATTATGTGTACTCAAAAGAATAGTTAATTCCACTCCCCTGTGGCACCCCAGACCTGAGTTACAATCCTTAAAAGTTGGGCAAACACCATTTAATTTAGCATTAAAATCACCACCCAATACAAGACCGGAGGTATCATTAAAATCGTCCCTAGCCTCCAGAGTGGTAATAAAATTTAAAAGATTCCTGAAATGTGTATTAGGTAGTGAGCTAAAATCGTTATTATAAAAATTTACCAGGAAAAGACTAGTTTTCTGTTTAAATAATATAGCCTGGAAGTTCTGATTATTTGTCGGTATGACCCTGGAAGAGCCTCCAGCAGAGATGTTAATCCAGATAGATAAGCCTCCGGAAGGGCGGCCCATTCTAGATTTTGAGGCAAGAATATTATGGCACTGAAACCCATTAGCATGTAAATTAACCGTTGCCCACGTCTCCTGTAACATAATTATATCTTGACTCTGAATGAAATTGACCCACCCAGGGTCGAGGAGCCTTTGTTGGAGACCTGCTATATTCCAACTTATGACATTTAGGTTACCTGTCCTTGATGCTATACACTCTAAGGAGTTAGCAAAATTATCAGAAGTCATAGGTACAGGTGCTAACGGCAGGATAGGGTCCTCTATCAACGGTAGGGCAAGGAGTCCGTTACTCGGACTTGGTTGTCAATCAGGAACATCTAAGTCAGACAAACCCAAGAAACGATTGGCCAAAGGAAGGGCCGTAGGCGTGGGCACACAATTATTGGGGATGGGTTTATAGAAATAGCCAAGGGAAAACATACATATGTTCGTCATAAGCCCTGGCAATAACTCACGGGTGCGCATTAGCGACTGAACAGTATGGGGTCTGCAAAAATTTATGACAATGCAATCCCCACTAATGTTTTTTGCTGATGTGCCCACCCATCCCACTCTCCGCACCATTAAAATTTCATGCAATCTGGCCGGTTCAAAACCCTTGTGTTTCCTTAACCAGTCCACACATTTATTGCGAAGGTCATAAGATTGAAAAAGGCCTGAGAAAAGTAACAATGGACAGAATTAAAATAATCAAAGGAATGAGAGCCCCAATGACACAGAGAGAAGTCAGAATGTTTCTTGGAATGGTGGGATATTGTCAACAGTGGATCAGCAACTTTTCACTGAACGCAAAACCATTGGAACGCTTGACAAAGAGTGATGTGAAAGATCCTCTTGAGCTGAATAAAGAATAGATGAAATCGTTTAAACAATTGAGAGACAGCTTGTGTGAAGCACCGGCTCTTGGAATGCCTGACTATGAAAAAGAATTTGAACTTTATTGCAGCGAGAGAGATGGATGTGCTCTTTCCGTATTAGTGCAGAGACATGGAAGATTGAGACGACCGGTTGCTTATTTTTCAGCTATACTAGATCCAGTAGCTGTCGCATTGCCCGGATGGTTGAAAGCCATGGCTGCCACCTGTTAGAGCGTGGAACAAAGTGAAGGAATTGTAATGGGATACCCTGTGAAAGTGTATGTTCCCCCTGATGTGGCGATCCTTTTGACAAGAAGTAAAACACAGTTCATGACGCATAGTCGTCTAACCAAATATGAAAAGGTGATTCTGGGTGCTACAAATGTGAGTCTTGTAAGATGCACTAATGTGAACCCATCAACGTTGCTGCCTGATGCTGTGAATGCAGAGGTGAAAGATGAAGTTGATCATGATTGTTTGGAAGTGCTTGATTTTTGCACCAAACCACGTCCGGACATTAAAGATGTGCCCTTGAGAGAGAGTGACTATGTGATGTTTGTAGATGGGTCATGCCTAAGAACTGGAGAAGGGATTTTGAGTGCTGCATATACTGTGTGCACCGTAGCGACTGTTTTGGAAGCAACCTGTTTGAAAGGAGTACGATCTGCTCAAGTTGCTGAATTGTTTGCACTGATTAGAGCATGCAAGTTGGGAAAGAATTTGCGAATCACTGTGGTTACTGACAGTCAGTATGGGTTTGGAGTGGTACATGACTTTGGGCAGATTTGGTCCCAAAGAGGTTTCTTGACGTCGAGTGGAACTCCAATCAGAAATGCAGAAATAGTTGGAAAATTACTTGAGGCGATACAGCTGCCTAAACAGATTGCTGTTATTAAATGTAGTGCACACAGAAAGGAAACTGACTACGTGTCAGCAGGAAATGAATTTGCAAATGATCTAGCGCAATATTGTGCGTGAAATCAAACTTCTTTAAATCGTAACAGCATTCCACAGACTCCTCCCTCTTTTGCCAATAAAATGTCAAGGGCAAGTCGATTTTGCATTATCATAGCTCTCAAGGCAACCATTTCGTTATTTACTGGAATGCTGAAAGTACAACATTGCTGTACTTATATTCCTGACGAAAGTCAGAATCTAAAGAAATATATTAAGAATATACCTGATTTGCATGAAGAAATTGTTCCAATGGAGGTTGAAGGTGTATGGGAGAAACTTGGTAAGGGTTTTTCCACTATTAAGAATCTATTAACAAAACTAGGTAGCTCCTTTGTGGGGAAAATACTGATACCTGTAACCTTTGTGATTATTTTAGTGTTAATATTAAGGTTCGGATGTGTGTGCATAAAAAGAAGAAAATTACAAAACAAGATAAAAAGAGAAAACAAGAAAAAGAATGAGAAAGAAATAAGAGAAAGAGAGATAGAAGAAATAGAATTAGAAGAGTTGCAAGATAATGTGTACAAGAAAACAAAAGAAAATGGTATGGAGAACACTATGATTTGAACTAGCAAATGAAAGTGGAACTGAATAAAACCATTTCCGTAGAAAAATTTAGTGAAATTAGTGAGTAGTGGTGATATCTAAAATCACCATTGATGGAGCAAGTAAAACAAAAGTTTGTATACCTCCTCTAATTTGCATGAAATTAATTACGTAATTATTCTAAAATTAATTTAATTAACATGTTTGCAGTGAAACTATTAATCAACTTTTACACCTTGATAAACACGAATTCCACGTGGGACTTAATTGCTAATTGCATGGCAGAATAATTAATCAATTAACTACGGTACGCAAACTAATTTTAGATTGTGGTGAAATAGTAGAATTGCATGATTTATGTTGCTTGGTGATTGTATGTGCTTTAAATACATAAAATGGTAAGTATTATTGCTTTAAATGTTGCCACACCTAGGAAAATACTAATATATAATGGTATTAGTGTGGGTTTAAACATTAGCATCTTCATTTCCATATTCTAATTACTGTTATGTCTATTTTTGCTTAAGTTGGCATTCGGGCCTACTAGGCCACAGTACCTAAGATGGCGTCCTCATCAGAAAATGCCACCATGTGAGAGCAATGATATATGCGCATGCATGAACGGCTCTGGAGATCACCAAGTGCCTTAAACTTTTGACGCCGCGTTCCCTACCAAGGACAGAAATCGAAATTGACTGCCAGACAAATGCATGACACGGTGGGAACAGCGGAAAGGACAATACAGAACCTGTGAAACGATGACATCTTTTCCTTGAAGTGCTACATTCATGGCTCTCGCTTGGGAGCTAGAATAAAATTTGACCAGTTACGCTTTCTCATGCCAAGTCATCATGAAGAACCGGTTTTGCGCAAAGAAACTTTCAATAACCTACAGATAACCCCAAACTGTCCAATCAGAAAATTGTCTCTGCCCCCAAATGTTGCATGTTAGTATGAAGTAAGAGGGAAAAGGGTATAAAATGCTCTCATCCACCATTGGGGAGGGCAATAGCTTTTGACTGTTCATGGTGTTAGGTTGCATTGAGCTGTTGACGATTTGTTGGTTTGCCTTGGGTTTATTTGGCGTTCTGGGAGGAAATTTGCAGTGCATCCTATATTTCGTCAGACGGTTTAATTCCTTGCTGTGGGTCAGACAGCCTGTCCTGGGAGTTTTACCAGAGAATGCGGCTAACTCTCTTTTGATCAGAAGCCATCTTCCTTTGAAAATTGGTAACTAATTGACTACGTTTTTCAAAATTTATGTTTATTTACTAAATGCTTGATTTTGTCTTTAAATTAAACTAAAATTATATTATGAGCTGTAGGGAAGAAATACAACATAAAGAAATGTATTATTAGATAAATCAAAATTGAAACAATAAGAAATGAGTTTGTGGTTCTTTAATTAATTACAGAAAATACCAAATGTTTCCTAGGCTTTAATTGTGATTTAGCAGATTCTAATTCACCATCAACCAGTCCAACTAATTGGTCCATCAACCAAGTGGTGGAGTGCCTTGATGTTAAGGTCAAGATTCTGGTGATGTATATATAGAAGGTGTATATAATGTAAATACAATTTAATCCTGATAGGTAATAAGGTACCCACATGTCCAGCGCCTTATTCTTCTGAGTACAGATTCGAATAAGTTTGGTTGAATGATGAGTGTGTTGGTGTTATGGGCCCCACCAACGAAAGAGTGTATGAATGAGCTGTTGTGAATAAGAATCTGTGACATAAGGAGAATATGCAAATCTTGTCCTCCGCGCTGCATCAGATTGAAAGACAGTTTGTTGGAAATGATTATGGGTAACATCAGTCCCGAAAGATTGAGTAAATATCAGGAGGAAGAGTTATTATTTTTATGTAAGAATATTCCAATGAGAGCGAAGAGTCTGCATGAGAGATTTGCTGAAGTAGCACAAACCTATGGTGTTGACATAGAAAAATACAAAGCTTTACAGAAAACATATAGATTGGATTTTAGTGACAAGACTTGGAGAGTTTGAATGCTTCAGGAAAGCGATTACAAATTAAGGAGCTGAATAATACATTGAGACGATGGGGTGAATTGGAACGATAGAAAGGCAGATGGGCTAAAAAGAAAGAAGAAATAGTTGCAAATCACGGGGCCTCATCTATGTTTCTGGTGAGAGAGACAGGTACAGAGACGACTAAAATTATATATCCAATGAGAGCAGTGCCAGGAGGTGGATATGTTCATGTACCTTGGTCAAGGCAGTATATCCTGTCTTGTACGAATGAGTTTCCCAGAATGAGAGAAAAACCAGTTGAGTGGTACAAACAAATAGAGAGGTTTGCAAAGGTTTCAAAGGTCTTATGGAAGGATTTAGATGGTTTGTTTGATATAGTGGTTCCAGCTGAATTGTGGGTTGAGTGTAAGATTGCTGTAGATTGGTCAAAAGAAGAATATCTCAGGGATGCAAAGACTGGAGCACCATCAGACAAAGTGATGAAAAAATATAATCAGGTTTTTACCTATTGGAAGGGAAAGATTTCACCAAAGGAAACAGATTAGGTAAAAATAGATAGAACGACTCAGCAAATGAAAGAAACAGTGCATACTTATTATGAAAGACTTCTACATGTATTTAAACAGTATAGTGGTTTTGAGAACATTACTGATATGGACATGGGACATTTTGTATACAGGCTTGTGTTTGGATTAAAACCACAGATTAGTAATATGATTCAGCAGCATTTGATTTGTTGGCAAAACAAAGGTATAGACGAGATACTGCGGTATTCAAAATATTGGAGTGATGATATTGAAACAAGACACAAGAAGTTGAAAGAGAAATTAATGTGGGCACAGAAAGGTAGTAATTTTGTAAATTTCTCTCAAACAGATTTCCAAGGATAGGGTCAGAATCAGAATATTCAGGATGGTCAGATTGCTGCCATGGGAGTTGTCATGGTGAATGGAGGTGTTCTTGCACAAGGAAAGGGAAGCGGTAGACGTAATAAGGAGGATATGAAAAATAAATATCTGTGTTATGCGTGCAGTAAGTTGGGACACTGGAAGCGCAAGTGTAAGGCTTTTTTAGGGAATAAGGAGATGAACCAGAACTCTAATGAGCAGATGCAGGTTGAAATGAACAAGAATAAACAACAACATCATCAGGTGATAATACAGGTTCACATACCACATGCCAAATGAAAATGTGAATGCTCAAGTACAAAGATACAGTGCGAATGTGGGTTTTCATGCGGGTGAATCAGTTAATAAAAATCTACAAATGGCTTCACAATATTGGTTGCAGTGCCTGGAGAATGATTCAGATACATCTCAATGATGGTGCCTGAGGGCGGAGGAAAAGTGCGTGCTTGGCACATCTCTAGAGGTAAATCAGTGTGGTCCCTTTGTGGATGTAGAAGTAGAAGGTAATGTGATTACATTCCTTGTAGACACTGGTGCTACCCATTCCAATGTAAGAACTGTGGAGAGCCCTAACCTACCCCTCTCGGGAGATACTATCCAAGTCGTAGGTGTTTCAAATCAATTGATCAAAACTCCAGTGACAAAACCGATGAAGGTACACATTGGAGATTTTCAAGACTTGCATCGCTTTGTGGTGTGTGATACAAGTCCAGTTAAAATGTTAGGTAGAGATTTACTGTGCAAAATGAATTGCACCATCTATAGTACACTGGATGGAATAGCATTTCATACGCAGGATGAGGATGTACTGTTCAAAACAATGATGGCAAGGCATGGGACAGAGGTGAATGATTTATATCCTTTATTTACAGCAAAGGATTTGCCTGTTGAACTGAGAGATACAGTGTTGATTGATGTTTGGGATTTTTCAGGAAAAGACATTGGACTAATGAAAGGAGTTGATCTCATTCAGATTTCAGTCAAACAAGGTGCAGAATTTCCAAAAATGCCCCAATGCAAAATGAGTCCAGGGACCATTGCAGGAGTAACACCTGTAATAGAATTGATGATTGAACAGGGTATTCTGCGAGAGATACTAGGGAGTCCTTGTAATTCACCTATTATGGGGATTAAGAAACCAAGTGGTAATAATAGGATAGTTCAAGATTGGAGGAACATCAATAAGATGGTGATACCTTTTTGTCCAATAGTGCCAAACCCCACAGTGATTCTTTACCAAAATTCATGTAATGTGGAGTGGCTTACAGTGATCGAGTTATGGCAAGCATTTTTCTCGCTACCCTTGCATCCGGATAGTCAATATTTGTTTGCATTCCGGTTTGGAGACCGTATTTTGGAATGGTGCCGAGTTCCTCAAGGGTATACAGAGAATCCCTCAATCTTTAACCAGATTTGGAAGAGTGTTTAGAGTCATTGGTAATGCCAGAAGACTCTGTTTTAGTCCAAAATATTGATGACTTGCTTGCTGCATCAAAGACTAGAGAAGCATGTGTGACAGATACTATTGCTCTACTGAACCATTTGGCAGTAGCAGGGCATAAAGTGTCACAAGCAAAATTGCAATTCTGTCAAAAAGAAGTTCTATATTTGGGACACAAAATTGAGAAAGGAGTCAGGAAAGTATCACAAGATCGAATACCTGCCATCTTGCAAATGAATCCACCCAAAACACAGAAAGAAGTTTGAATGTTTTGGTGAATGGTTGGCAACTGCAGAGAATGGATCAGTGGCTTTTCACTGACAGCCAAGCCATTGAAAAGATTGACACATAAAGATGTGAACGATCCACTTCAACTCAATGAGGAGTACATGAAGGCATTTTTGGATTTGCGAGACAGCCTTTGTCGAGCACCCGCATTAGGAATCCCAGATTAAAACAAGGATTTTGATTTCTTCTGTTGCGAAAGAGACGGTTGGGCACTTTCAGTTCTAATACAAATACATGGAACAGCACGTTGTCCAGTGGCATATTTCTCTGTAACACTAGATTCAGTGGCTGCAACTTTACCAGGATGTTTGAAAGCAGTGGCTGCTACTAGTCTGATTTTGGAACCGAGTGAAACGATTGTGATGGGACATCCTTTGAGAGTGTATGTGCAACATTCTGTTGAGATTTTGTTGACACGAACTCGAACACAGCACCTTACAAGCAGTCGGTTGACAAAATATGAAAGAGTGATTCTTGGAGCTGAAAATGTGACTGTGACAAGCTATATGAATTTGAATCCAGCTACTTTGTTACCGAGTCCAGGTTGTGAGGAAGTGGTGGACGAAGCTGACCATGATTGTCTGGATGTGACTGAGCTATGTACAAAACCAAGGCCTGATATAAAAGATATACCATTGTCTGAATCAGATTGTGTGATGTTTGTGGATGGATCAAGCTTGAGAGATGAAAAGGGTATCTTGCATGCTTCATATGCAGTCTGTACAGTGGCCATGGTCCTTAAAGCTTCACGCTTGAAAGGAGTAAGTTCAGCACAGATCTCAGAGCTGCTCGCATTGACTAGGGCATGCATCATTGGGAAAAAACTGAGAATAACCATATTTACTGATAGTCAATATGGTTTTGGAGGTGTCCATGACTTTGGAAAATTGTGGTTGCACTGTGGATTTTTAACCTCGTCTGGTTCACGAATTTAAAATGGAAATTATGTAAAGGAATTTTTGGTTGCACTACAATTGCCCAAAGAAATTGGAGTTGTAAAGTGTACAGCACACCAATTGGGAAATGGGTACATTACAAGTGGAAATCACTATGCGGATCAAGTTGCACGATTTTGTGCTGAAAATTCAATTTCAATCAACAAATGTATGCAGAAATCTGATGAAAATTGTCATCTGATGTTTTCTTAAGTGGAAACGTGGGAAGAGATTAGGCAACTGCAGGAGGAAACTAGTGAGGAAGAAAAATACATTTGGATCAAGACAAGTAGTTCACGTACGGCTGAAGATGAAGTGTGGGTCTATACAGATGTAAGACCAATAATGCCAGACAGCCTGTTGTCACAAATGGCTAGAATGTACCATGGTCTAACACATGTTGGAAGAGATGCAATGATTAGGTTGTTTAAACAAACATGGTACAATCCTAAATTCAGGATCATTGCAGAAAGTCTTTGCCAGAGATGTATAACTTGTCAGCAGCACAATGCAGGGAGAAAGACTGTTGTCAGTTGGGGACAAATTGGAAAAGCAGCAGATCCATTTACTAAATTGCAGGCTGATTGTATTGAATTGCCTCCATGTAACAGACTAAGTTATGTGTTGGTGGTGGTTTGTCTGTTCTCTTGTTTGGTAGAGGCTTATCCAACAAGACGAAATGATAGCCTAGCTGTTGCTAAACTGCTGTTGAGAGAGATTATACTACGGTTTGGATTTCCAGTCTCTTTAGAAACAGATAGAGGTACACATTTTAACAATTAAATAATTCAGATGATTTGTGCAGCATTGCAAATTGAGCAAGAATTTCATTGTGCCTATCGACCAGAAGCCTCAGGTGTGGTTGAACAGATAAATGGTACAAATAAATCAAGACTTTCAAAAGTGTGTGCATCCACAGCATTAAAATGGCTAGATGCTTTGCCCTTAGTTCTGATGAGTCTGAAAAGTATCCCTGATAAAAAAGATTGAATTATCGCCCCATGAAGTCATTATAGGCAGAGCAATGAGACAGCCAATAGTTCTAGCAAATCAACTGATGAATATAACTGATGATCTAGTGCTCGATTATTGCAAAGGATTGGCTGATGTAGTGCATTCTGTGTTTCATCAGGTTGGAGAAGTTGCAACCACAACACAGCAAGAACAAGCGCATGACCTGAGCCCTGGAGAGTGGGTCTTAGTGAAGAAACACATGAGAAAGTTGTGTTTGGAACCACATTGGTATGAGCCATACCGAATGATACTGGTGACAACGACAGCAGTGAAGTGTGGTGGTTTACCGAACTGGATACACGCAAGTCACACAAGAAGAGTCCCAAGTCCACTTGAAAGAACAGAAACAAATTAAATTGCTCAGGGAAAAAGAGGAGAAAGTGGTCAAAGGAATGGAGAACAGACTGAAAGTCAAAGATAGTCTGAACAGAATTTAGTAAAGTGGGTACCAGTTATTGGGTCGTGTAAAACTGTTGTCAACAAAGAAAAGAGCTAGATTCAAGAGCAAGAGCAAACAAGAAGAGAGGAATCAAACTAAATACGTTTTGAGTCAAGTCTTGAATCTGGTGACTCTGTGCAAGTGAAAAAGGCAAGAAAGATATATAAGCAAAAGGAATGAAAAGACTGAAATACATTCCGAATATAAATACAATAATCGAAGCATCAAGTCAATCAGAACAAAGTGACTCAGAAGAAGATGCCGTTCGGAGAACAAAAACAGCGAGAGTCCCAAACAAAATGTACACAGCACCTGAATTGACATATGTGGTGGCTGTCGAAATTGAACATACAGACCATTGTGAGGAGAAGACCATCGCAGAATCAATCTACAGAAACGGTTATGATCCACCCTAAATGAACTGTGTTAAAAAATTAGGGTGCAGAAAAAATTTTAAAAAGCTGTTCTGTAAAGTGCAGAAAATTAAGCTGGAACCCAGTCAAAGGCTGTAGGAAAAAATTGAGGAGAAGCAAAAAGGCTTAAGAAGTGCTTGGATACACTATACCTTATGTACTTTTTATACATCATTTTTCTAGTTTTTTGTTTTAGTTTTTAAAAACATTTTTTTCTTTAGTTCTTAGGGAAAATGGCAAGAGCAAAATATCAAGAGACTGCATATCATAATCAAGGTTTTAAACGTAGATGTATTAATGCTTGCTTAATAGGTGTGTTATTAATGATGTTTGTTTGGTTAAAACTAATTGTCATTGTGCCTTATTTTATGTATCCTACTAAGAATAATATTACTAATGATCTGGTAAATGAGAAATTTGATATAGAGAATCTTAAAGAAGATACAGACTAACATTAAGAGACTAACCGGTGATAATTTGCACCAAGATAACTCCATTAATGATTTCTCGTTAAATGCTTTTACCAAATTATTGTGTGAGTATATGGTTACTATGGATGCAAGAGATTGTTACGTGTGCATGTAATTACCATCATCTGTGTCTGAAGGGGTGACCTACCATCACCTACCTTTAACGTATGGAATCTCGTGTAGTGTACTAACAAGTCTGTTCTATGAAACAGGCAGTTTACAGTACTTTTATTAAAATTTAGATTTCGTCTTTCTGAAATACTTATTAGAAAGAATATGGAAATAGTGAGTAGCGTGAGGGACGCCAAATATTTTGGGGAATTTTTCCATACTACTAATACATGGGTACTCACAAACTTTCTCTCGGGGGCCAAATTTACAGTGTGGTTTGTGGCCGAGGGCAGTACCGGTGGGGGCGGGGTCAGAGGGGGAGGGGCGGGGCTAAAGCAAAAATAATTGTGACCATGAGGTTGAACACAGGTCCCTGCAGCAGAAGCCTTCGTCCACTGAGCCACCAGACCCGGCATACACACATCTCTCTCTCTCCCTCTCCCTCCCCTCTCTCTCCCCCTCCCCCTCCTTCCCCCTCCCTCCCCCTCCATCTCCCTCCCTCTCCCTCTCTCTCTCCCCCTCCCTCTCCCTTCCTCTCCCTCTCCCTCCCTCTCCCTCCCTCCCTCTCCCTCTTCCTCCCTCTCCCTCTCCCTTCTCCTCCCTCCCTGTCTCCCGCTCCCTCTCCCTCCCTGTTTCTCCCTCCCTGTTTCTCCCTCCCTCTGTCGCCCTCCTCCCTCTCTGTCACCCTCCTCCCTCTCTGTCTCCCTCCTCCCTCTCTGTCTCCCTCATCCCTCCCTCCTCCCTCTCTGTCTCCCTCCTCCCCCTCTGTCTCCCTCTGTCTCCCTCCCTCCCCCTCTGTCTCCCTCCCTCCCCCTCTGTCTCCCTCCCTCTCCCTCTGTCTCCCTCCCTCTCCCTCTGTCTCCCTCCCTCTCCCTCTGTCTCTCTCCCTCTCTCTCCCTCCCTCTCCCTCCCTCCCTCCCTCTCTCTCCCTCCCTCTGTCTCCCTCTCTCTCCCTCCCTCTCTCTCCCTCCCTCTCTCTCCCTCCCTTTCTATCCCTCCCTAACCCTCTCCCTCCGTCTCCCTCTCCCTCTCCCTCTGTCTCCCTCCGTCTCCCTCTCCCTCCCTCTCCCTCTGTCTCCCTCTGTCTCCCTCCCTCTCCGTCTCCCTCCCTCCATCTCCCTCCCTCCGTCTCCCTGTCTCCCTCCCTCCGTCTCCCTCCCTCCGTCTCTCTGTCTCCCTCCCTCTGTCTCCCTCCATCTCCCTCCGTCTCTCTCCCTCCTTCCATCTCCCTCCCTTCCTCCGTCTCCCTCCCTCCGTCTCCCTCCCTCTCCCTCTCTGTCTCCCTCCCTCCGTCTCTCCTTGTCTCCCTCCCCCAGTCTCTCCCTGTCTCTCTCCCTCTATCTCTCCCTGTCTCCCTCCCTCTGTCTCTCTCCCTCTGTCTCTCTCCCTCTGACTCTCTCCCTCTGCCTTCTCCCTCCCTCTCCCTCTGTCTCCCTCCCTCTCCCTCTCCCTCTGTCTCTCTCCCTCTCTCTCCCTCCCTCTCCCTCCCTCCCTCCCTCTCTCTCCCTCCCTCTGTCTCCCTCCCTCTGTCTCTCTCCCTCCCTCCCTCTCCCTCCCTCTCCTTCTCCCTCCCTCTCCCTCCCTCTCTCTCCCTCCCTCTCCCTCCGTCTCCCTCTCCCTCCCTCCGTCTCCCTCTCCCTCCCTCCGTCTCCCTCTCCCTCCCTCTCCCTCCGTCTCCCTCACCCTCCCTCTCTGTCTCCCTCCCTCCGTCTCCCTCCCTCCGTCTCCCTCCCTCCATCTCCCTCCGTCTCTCTCCCTCCCTCCGTCCGTCTCCCTCCCTCTGTCTCCCTCCCTCCGTCTCCCTCCCTCCGTCTCCCTGTCTCCCTACCTCTGTCTCCCTGTCTCCCTCCCTCCGTCTCGCTCCGTCTCTCTCCCTCCCTCCATCTCCCTCCCTCCCTCCGTCTCCCTCCCTCCGTCTCCCTCCCTTCATCTCCCTCCCTCTCCCTCTCTGTCTCCCTCCCTCCGTCTCTCCTTGTCTCCCTCCCCCAGTCTCTCCCTGTCTCCCTCCCTCTATCTCTCCCTATCTCCCTCCCTCTGTCTCTCTCCCTCTGTCTCTCTCCCTCTGACTCTCTCCCTCTGTCCCCCTCCCTCTGTCTCCCTCCCTCTCCCTCTGTCTCCCTCCCCCTCCCTCTCTCTCTGTCTCTCTCCCTCTCTCTCCCTCCCTCTCCCTCCCTCCCTCTCTCTCCCTCCCTCTGTCTCCCTCCCTCTCCCTCTGTCTCCCTCCCTCTCCCTATCCCTCTGTCTCTCTCCCTCTCTCTCCCTCCCTCTCCCTCCCTCCCTCCCTCCATCCCTCCCTCCCTCTCTCTCCCTCCCTCTGTCTCCCTCCCTCTCCCTCTGTCTCCCTCCCTCTGTCTCTCTACCTCTCCCCCTCCCTCTCCCTACCTCTCCTTCTTCCTCCCTCTCCCTCCCTCTCTCTCCCTCCCTCTCCCTCCGTCTCCCTCTCCCTCCCTCCGTCTCCCTCTCCCTCCCTCTCCCTCCGTCTCCCTCTCCCTCCCTCTCTGTCTCCCTCCCTCCGTCTCCCTCCCTCCGTCTCCCTCCCTCCGTCTCCCTCCCTCCGTCTCCCTCCGTCTCTCTCCCTCCCTCCGTCCGTCTCCCTCCCTCTGTCTCCCTCCCTCCGTCTACCTCCCTCCGTCTCCCTGTCTCCCTACCTCCGTCTCCCTGTCTCCCTCCCTCCGTCTCCCTCTGTCTCCCTCCGTCTCTCTCCCTCCCTCCATCTCCCTCCCTCCCTCCGTCTCCCTCCCTCCGTCTCCCTCCCTCTCCCTCTCTGTCTCCCTCCCTCCGTCTCCCTCCCTCTCCCTCTCTGTCTCCCTCCCTCCGTCTCTCCCTGTCTCCCTCCCACAGTCTCTCCCTGTCTCCCTCCCCCTATCTCTCCCTGTCTCCCTCCCTCTGTCTCTCTCCCTCTGTCTCTCTCCCTCTGTCTCCCTCCCTCTGTCTCCCTCCCTCTGTCTCCCTCCCCGTCTCCCTCCCTCTCCCCGTCTCCCTCCCTCTCCCCGTCTCCCTCCCTCTGTCTTCCTCCCTCTGTCTCCCTCCCTCTGTCTCTCTCCCTCTGTCTCTCTTCCTCTGTCTCCCTCCCTCTCCCTCTGTCTCCCTCCCTCTCCCTCCCTCTCACGCCCTCCCTCTCCCTCCCTCTCCCTCCCTCTCCCTCTCCCTTCCTCTCCCTCCTTCTCCCTCCCTCTCTCTCCCCCTCTCCCTCCCTCCCTCTCCCTCCCTCTCTCTCCCTCCCTCTCTCTCCCTCCCACCCTCTCCCTCCCTCTCCCTCCGTCTCCCTCTCCCTCCGCCTCCCTCTCCCTCCCTTTCCCTCCGTCTCCCTCACTCTCCCTCTCCGTCTCTCCCTCCCTCCATCTCCCTCCCTCCGTCTCCCTCCCTCCGTCTCCCTCTGTCTCCCTGTCTCCCTCCCTCCGTCTCCCTGTCTCCCTCCCTCCGTCTCCCTCTGTCTCTCTCCCTCCCTCCGTCTCCCTCCGTCTCCCTCCGTCTCCCTCCGTCTCCCTCCCTCCGTCTCCCTCCCTCTGTCTCCCTCCCTCCGTCTCCCTCCCTCCGTCTCCCTCCCTCTATCTCTCCCAGTCTCCCTCCCTCTATCTCTCCCTGTCTCCCTCCCTCTATCTCTCCCTGTCTCTCTCCCTCTATCTCTCCCTGTCTCTCTCCCTGTCCCTCTACCTGTCTCTCTCCCTGTCCTTCTCCCTGTCTCTCTCCCTGTCCCTGTCTCTCTCTCTCCCTCTCCCTGTCTCTCTCCCTCCCTCTCCCTCTGTCTCCCTCCCTCTCCCTCTGTCTCCCTCCCTCTCCCTCTGTCTCTCTCCCTCTGTCTCCCTCCGTCTCCCTCCCTCTCCCCCTCTGTCTCCCTCCCTCTGTCTCCCTCCCTCTGTCTCCCTCCTCCCTCTCTGTCTCCCTCCCTCTCCCCATGTCCCTCCCTCTCCCCGTCTCACTCCCTCTCCCCCCTCCCTCCCTGTCTCCCTCCCTCTATCTCTCCCAGTCTCCCTCCCTCTATCTCTCCCTGTCTCCCTCCCTCTATCTCTCCCTGTCTCTCTCCCTGTCCCTCTCCCTGTCTCTCTCCCTGTCCTTCTCCCTGTCTGACTCCCTTTCCCTGTCTCTCTCCCTCCCTCTCCCTGTCTCTCTCCCTCCCTCTCCCTGTCTCTCTCCCTCCCTCTCCCTCTGTCTCCCTCCCTCTCCCTCTGTCTCTCTCCCTCTGTCTCTCTCCCTCTGTCTCCCTCCCTCTGTCTCCCTCCCTCTGTCTCCCTCCCTCTGTCTCCCTACTCCCTCTCTGTCTCCCTCCCTCTCCCCATCTCCCTCCCTCTCCCCGTCTCCCTCCCTCTCACCCCTCCCTCCCTGTCTCCCTCCCTCTCCCCATCTCCCTCCCTCTCCCCGTCTCCCTCCCTCTCCCCCTGTCTCCCTCCCCCTGTCTCCCTCCCTCTGTCTCTCTTCCTCTGTCTCTCTCCCTCTGTCTCCCTCCCTCTATCTACCTCCCTCTGTCTCCCTCCCTCTGTCTTCCTCCCTCCGTCTCCCTCCGTCCGTCTCCCTCCCTCCGTCTCCCTCCCTCCGTCTCCCTCCCTCCGTCCGTCGCCCTCCCTCTGTCTCCCTCCTCCCTCTCTGTCTCCCTCCTCCCTCTCTGTCTCCCTCTCTCTATCTCTCCCTCTCTCTATCTCTCCCTCCCTCTCCCTGTCTCCCTCCCTCTACCTGTCTCCCTGTCTCCCTCCCTCTCCCTCCCTCTCCCCGCCTCCCTCCCTCACCCCGTCTCCCTCCCTCACCCCGTCTCCCTCCCTCTCCCTGCTCCCCTCCCACTCCCCCCTCCCTCTGTCTCCCTCCCTCTGTCTCTCTCCCTCTGTCTCTCTCCCTCTGTCTCTCTCCCTCTGTCTTCCTCTCTGTCTTCCTCTGTCTTCCTCTCTGTCTCCCTCCCTCCGTCTCATTCCCTCCGTCTCCCTCCCTCCCTCCCTCTCCCTCCCTCTCCCTCTGTCTCCCTCTGTCTCCCTCCCTCTGTTTCTCTCTCTCTGTCTCCCTCCCCCTCCCTCCCTCCCTCCCTCCGTCTCCCTGCCTGTCTCCCTTCCTCTGCGTCCCTCCCTCTCCCTCTGTCTCTCTCCCTCTGTCTCTCTCCCTCCCTCCCTCTCCCTCTGTCTCCCTCTGTCTCCCTCCCTCTGTTTCTCTCTCTCTGTCTCCCTCTCCCTCCCTCCCTCCCTCCGTCTCCCTGCCTGTCTCCCTTCCTCTGCGTCCCTCCCTCTCCCTCTGTCTCTCTCCCTCTGTCTCTCTCCCTCCCTCCCTCTCCCTCTGTCTCCCTCTGTCTCCCTCCCTCTGTTTCTCTCTCTCTGTCTCCCTCTCCCTCCCTCCCTCCCTCCGTCTCCCTTTCTGTCTCCCTTCCTCTGCGTCCCTCCCTCTCCCTCTGTCTCCCCCAGACTGCGCCTCTCTGTCTCCCTCTCTCTGTCACGCTCTGTCAACCTCTGTCTCCCTCCATTTGTCTCCCTCTCCCTCCCTCCGCCCTCTGTTATCTCACCCGTGTGTGTGTGTCAGCCCTCAGCCCGGGCTGAGACAGCTTTCCAGCGCGCACACACAGCCGCACCCGAGTACTTCACAGGTCTTTAAAAGACCATTTACATGTTAATAAAGCTTTGTTGTATTTCACCTCTTAGGCCCCTGCATCTCCACTTTCACAATCACTCACTGGAATCCCCCGGCCCCTACAGAGCAGAATCTGGGCTGCTGCACCCCGCAGTGTTTGCTAACACTATTTAATTTTATTTTTTTTAAACACAGGTAGGATGTCTGCAGGGTCCGCGGGCCGCCAAGGAAGGCTTGCCGGGCCGCTGGCGGCCCGCGGGCCGTACTATGAGTAACCGTGTACTAATACATAGATACTATGTAAGCACATCGCAATAAGTTAACATGTAGTTTGCGTCAGGAGGAAATTGGATTCATAAATGTAGTGGAAGACAGGAGACAAAGTTTCAATGAAAAGGCTGCTGGGCAAAAGTCCCATATATCTCCTTGGGCTTTTAGAGAAGGAAATTACAGAAAAGATGAGACTTATGCTGCAATGACCCTGGATTGTCATCATGGAGGAAAGCTTTGCTTACTTAGACAGAAAACAGGACATAATAATTATTTCATTGGTTTTAGTGAATGTGACCATACGTTCCTGATTACAGAGGGTTGGGGAATAAAAGGTGGTACAGATCCTGTTTTTCCTGGTATATATTATGTGTGTGGTAAGAATGTCTATTATAGGTTGCCCGCACATTGGTATGGGTGTTGTTATATGGGAATTGTTTTCCCTAAAATATATCATATGGATAAAAGTCATGGAACCAATGAAATGAAGAGTGGACTAACACGAAATAATTTGGGAATTAGTGCTGCGGAAATTGTGGGTGATATTTTTGGAGCATTGATACCTTCAGTTGGAGTAATATTGAATTTGCCTAAAATTAGAAAATTGTCCACACTGGTTGATTGATTATCAACAGATACTGCTGGTGGGTGTTTAATGATTGATACCGAAATGGTGGCTATTAGATCGATGGTTTTACAAAATTGGCTCGCTCTTGATGTATTATTGTCAAAAGAGGGTGGAGTCTGTAGCATGTTGAAAATCCAACAGTGTTGCACATATATGCCTGACAAAAGTTAGAACCTAGGGGGATATATTACTAATAATACGCATTTAAGGGAAGATCTAACTGAACTGAAGGTTGACAGTGCTTGGGAGAAAATTGGTAAAGGTTTCTCTTCAGTGGGTAACTGGTTTTCTGCTTTTAGAAATAGCTTGTTAGGAAGAATAGTAACGCCAATAATTGCTATTGCTACAGGGATATTAATGCTAAAAAAGAAAGAAAGAAGAAATAGAATTAGAAGACAGAAGAGGAAATTACTATGAAATAGTAAAATATATAGGTGGGATTAGGTTGAAACAGAAGAAAACTACTGCTTTCTAAGTAGTATCATCTGATGATGATCAGATTTATGGGTTTTATGATGGCCTAAGTCGCCATCAAAGGGGGAATTGATGGAGCAGGGTTTTGCAAAATAAAATCTGCTCGGATCAAACTTCTCATAGTATGGATTATTAACAAACGTTGTGTGAAAATTAACAGTGAAAAACTAAAAATGAGGAGAACATGAAATTGCGAAAATGCGTGCTGGATAGAGATCAGTATTACCAGTACTTTTCTAGTAGGCCGCAAACGTGAATGTTTAATGCAGAAATAACAGCCAAAACAAAAATAATTATAGAAGCTATGAGTTTTAAAAAAGAGACATTTTCTCTTTGCACTAACTGTCCAAAACTGAATACATAACAAGTAGAGAAATGCAAAGTATTAAAAATTGAGTGTTGTTGTGCTATGATATTTACTTGTGTATTTCTTTTTCCTAGAGAAAAAGCACACTTTACTGTTCTGCAGAGACGGCCACAAAAGACTTCTTAGGTTTAATTTGCTTTCTAAAACATAGGCTGCAAAGAAATGTATTTTGTCCTTCAAGAGTTCCTGAAGATGGCCATGGTTGTGTGGAGGAAGTAATGAATGTGATTCATGGAATTTTCTTGCCGACCGGAGAAAATGTTCCTGTGGACAATAGTGTTTGATAAAATATTACAGAGTGCTATGTGCAAGCTGCAGAACAGATTATTGGAGTTTCCTCTGCTGAAGGACGATGACAACGTTTCCTAAAGACAAAGGAACTGTTGAAAGTCAGGTGCACTAGAAAGTGGAGTGATCAGACACCCCCTAGTCTTCTAGTCCAATTGGTAATTGTAGATTTTTGTGTTTTGATACATGAGGGGCCGGATCTTTAGAGAATAAGGGTATAATTATTAGTGTTAGAATCTTTAGTGGGTTGGTTGGTTGCTTCTTATTGCGAGAGGAGAGGGCCATGTTGCTATTCTTGTTACTTAACTGGCCTGCAGTTGTTCTGCTCATCCTGACTCTTTACCTTTGCTCCTCATACTTTCGTGAGGGTGTCCAGCTTGCTCTTCCGGACGGAAAATAGCTTTTCTGACTATTAGCATTTTGTGCTATAGGTATTCCTAGGTTTGTATGATATTGTGAATTTGCATTTATCTTACTTGCAAATGTTCTTTGTCTCTTCACCTATCCACTCACTCATGGTTCATTATGAGATGTATTATGAATTACTGTATTGATGTTTCTCTTGTGTGATGATCTATGATTTGAGCTGTATTGTACTAGATGAGTATTCACAATTCCTTTCAAAATAAATTGATAAAAGCATGTTAATAAGTAACCAGATGTTGTCATTATTTTTGTTACATGATTATAGTGTTTGAATTACTTTCTTGTTTAGGTCCTCATAAGATAGGATTCTGACTATCTTTTGCCAATCCCTATTAACTCTCAAAGGTCCATCGGAGAGTGAGGACCTCAGAATATGATGAATATAGGTAACTTGTTAGTGATTATGTTTAAAAATCACGCAGCGGAAGGGACTGATAGGTGTTGAAATTGGCTCCTGATGGTAACATTTGTTAAAGCCCCTCTCCGCTGCATCACTTACAACATAATTTGTTGTTGCTTTTTGAGAGAGCCTGGTAGAAACGTGCCTTAATGTCGCCAGGCATGCCAGGGAGAGTGAAAATATGGCAGAGAAAGATCGTGGGAGCAGCAGAAAGACCAGAAAAGAGGTAGAAGGCACAACAGATAGATGAGACACAGAGGAAAATGTTAGAGTGTGTCTTTTGTGTGAGTGTGAGAGAGAGCTCCAGAGTGAAAGAAAAATAAAGACACAGCAGAGAGAGATGGAAGGATGAAGCGATATATATTGGAGAGACAAACATGTGAGAGGGAGAGACAAGAGAGAAGCTTAAGACAGGAAAAAAAAGAGACAGTTGACCGACCGATGGAAAGACAAAGATGTAACAGGTACAAAAATGAGAAAGGACCAATAGAGAAATAGAGGTGAGACAGGTGTGACAAAGGGGTGAAAAAGGGACAGCCAAGAAAAGACACAGCAGAGAGGTATGACAGGTGAAAAAGAGGCACGTAAGAGATAGGTGAGCGAGACAGAGACAGAGAGTAGGAGACAGGTGTAAGAAAGGTGATAAAGAAAGCAAAGTGTGAGGAAGCTCAGAGAGAAATAGAACGAAAGAGAGTCCACTGGTGAGAGAGAGAGAGGGGTTAATAAAGAGGGGAAGAAACAACTGAGAGGTGAGGGAATGTACATGTGAGAAATATGTTATAAAGAGACTGCTGAGAGGTTTGTAGGGGAGACAATCTAAAGAGAAGTGATACAGAGGTATGAGGCAACTGAAAGAGAGGTAGGTAAAGAGAAAGGTGAAAGGTAGATTATATAGAGGTAAGAAAGAGATAAGTGAGAGAGTGAGACAGAGGTCTGAGGCAGACAAGAGAAGTAATAAGGAGTAATAAGGAGTGGGGTGAGAGACACACGTATAAAGAGCTAGCGAGAGAGGATGAAAGAAGAGAGACAGGTCGGAAAGACTTTGTTCAGAGGGAAAGTAGGACATAGTTTAAGGGGAAAAAGAGAAACTGATGCAGGCACATTTAGAGAAGGAGACAGGTGAGAGAGTGAGGGTTGATAAAGGGACAGCAGCTTAAATAAAAATAGATTATTGAGGTAGGGAGAATTGATAGGTCTGCTGCAAGAGAAGGGAAACAGGTGAGAGCAAAGACAAAAATGGAGCACGTTGAGAGAAAGCTGAGAGGGGAAGAAATATGAATGCATTGATAAAAAAGTAGATAGATGAGGAAAAAATAGCTGGACATAAAGGTGAGACAGATGAGAAGAAGATGATAAAGACATAGTGACTGGGGAGAAGGAAACAGTAGAGATAAAGGTGAGAAAAACGAAAGAAGTGGTGATAGAAAGATGATAATGATAGCTGAAAGAGAGACAGAGAGTGTGAAAGACGGGGTTGATAGTCAGAGATGTTAGGAAGAGACAACTAACAGAGATTAGGGCAGGTGGGAGATAGAGAATTGATATACAGACATGCTAAATTTGTTTGACAGACAGTTAAGAAAGAGATGGCTGAGGAAGTAAGACAGGCGGGAGACTTGTGAGAAAGGGATGATAAAGAGATAGAGAAGTAAGAATAAGGTAACTGAGCTAGAGGGGGGAGACAGGTGAGATAAAGAGGTAGGAAAGGCACAGCAATAATTAAGAAGGAGACAGCTGAGGGAAAGAAGGGTGACAAAGATAGAAAAATACAGATACATTTGAGAAAGTGCCGCTTGTCATGGATGGGAGAAAGATGAGGAATGGAGAAACGTGATAAAGAGTCAACTGAGCAAGAAAGATGTAGAGAGGGAGGCAGGTGACGCAGTAACAGGTGGTATTGAAAAGGAAGAGAAGAAAGGGGACTAATTAGATGGGACAGACAAGAGATAAAAGAAACATTTCAGGAGAGAGGAAGGGGGTGGGAGAAAAACCACAAAGGGATAATAATAAAAAAGAGAATGTGCCGGACAGGTTAGGAGAAAAAGGCACACAAGATGGTTGTCAAGGGAGGAAAGAGAGATTTGAGAAAAGGGGCGAAAGAAATCCTTAGAACCACAAAATTTGGCAAAATAGTGTGCTCATAATCTGGCACAGTAGTACAGGTGTGCCTTCCTCTATTATGAGATAATGGACATGTATTCTGCATACATTTATGAAACCAAAGGCAGGGTCCCAGTCTATACCAATGTACACATTTTTTGAGTGTGTCCAGTGCTACCATAACTATCACCGAAATTCCTTAAAATTACTCTGTTACCATACATGCCAACATTTCCAAACATGAAAGAAGTAGCTAGTGGAAACAATCGTGGGAATTTATTTTCCGCATTGACTAACTATGAAACACAGGTAATTTTAGGCAGGAGACAGCTAAAATAAAGGCTTCTTTGGCTTTAAAAATCATGAGCCTTCTGCCTAAATTTGGTCTGCCAGCATGTAGGAATCAGGCACTCGTGTGAACTGAGACTCTGCATCTGCACTGCAGAGAGTGCAGCAGTAAAAGGCGAAACAGTGGTTTCAAACTGCTGCTCCAGGTTTCACTGCTTGTGGACGGCCTGCCTTTAGTTGGTGCACCTGGGATTACCAGTGACCTTCCATATTCCCTTAGGAGTGCACTAGTTATGATACTTCCTACTTGGCACAATTTGGTGCAAGCTGAAGTGCAAAGGTGTTCTCTCATTTGAATAGGGCATGCCAACAATTAAATGAGGGATTGCCCTCTTGACATTGAACAAGAGTGGATATGTGCACCTAAGCTATGGGCATTAAACTGGGGGCTCGTCATGCATCTGCAGCCCCTTCTATATAACATAAGTGTCTGGTTGAATGGAATGTTATAGAAGATTGATGGGTGAACATTCTGTGATAAAACAACTGAATATCCTTTGACAGCTGACAAAATATGTTGTTTGGGTAATAACCTGTTCTTAAAGTTTTTAAAAATGTAATACAATAAAACAGTCTAGGTTTGGACGATACATATGAGTATGCAGGCCTTGTTTCTGCATATCTGTAGGGGATCAGGCCTCGGTTTGAAGCTGGACTCTGTCTTTTGCCAGGGTTTTCTTGCATTCAGGGACTGGTCGAGCCCCTTGTGAGAGCGTCACTAAATAGATGCCTGTTCACTGATACATACACAATGGGTCCCACTAAATATGCTAACTGCACTCGCTTTTGGGGAATCAATATTTCATTATTTATGTGTTTCGTCCCCAAGTGGCCATGTTACCTGGGGATTTTTCCAGGCTTTATTGGATTATTTTCAACCATGTTTAAACGTAAGTAGATTGCAAGTACCTCTGATGTAGATCCAATAAGTCCAAGCAAAGTGCTAATCACGTGGTCTGCGTTTCAAAATCTGTTTAATTTTGCATCTGAACTACTGTTTTAGCTGTGGAGGTGATATCTATGTCTCTACTTGAAATATAGATGGTAACTAAAATAGAGCTTTATCTGCTTTTGTAACTGTTGTTTCTTTTTATCAGCCTTGCACTGATTGTTTGGGTTTGTAACTGCAGTGAAGTCACTTCTAATTATGCCATCAGAGTCAAATGCCATGTGATATCACTTCCTAAGATGACAGTAGTGGGTAGCGGTTCATATGATGGGACTTACTGTGGTGTAATTGGGGGTCAAAGGGCAAGTGATGTCACTTCTTCTACCCCTCGGATTTTGGTGTATCGACATCTATGGGCTAAAACTGATTCTTACAGACCCATATCACTCCTGAATAGCGACTATAAAATCTTCATGGGCATTTTAGCAAAAATGCTAGCAGGAGTAAGGGAGACAACAATTCACCTGGATCAAAAAGGCTTTATTCCGGGCAGGAAGCTCAATGAGTTGACATATCTTTTAATTTGAGTCACACATATGGGAGAGACGTACAAGAGCCCATTGACTATAGCAACTTTAGAGGCTGCCAAGGACTTTGACCAGGTGAGCTGGACATAATTATGGGATGTTTTAAATGTCTATAGATTTGGATATAGACTTTATTCATGCAATGCAAATTCTGTAGACGTCACCCACTGCTAGAATATTATATTAATAAATGGGAAATTAACTAGTTCTATCACTAGAGGGGCTAGTCAGGGCTGCCAGCTATCACCGTTATTGGTCGACTTCCATATTGAACCTTTTGCTCAAGCGATTGGACTAGATAAAACTATCATGCCATTTGTTCATGCCAATTTGGCTATTAAGGTTGTGCTATATGCAGACGACATTCTATTGTATTCTGCCAATCCAACATATTCAGTTCCTAGACACAAAGCTCAAGATGAAGCATTTGGGAGCTTTTCAGGCTATAAAATAAATAAGGAAAAGGCGAAAGTTATGCCATGGGTTCATAAGGAATATACATAGGGGTGTCAGGAGGTTATTAGATTAGACACCTCAGGATTTTGATAAGAAAAGCCTGGAACACTTGTCTAATCTTAATTTGTATAAGAGTAGTGGGGAAATAGGGTTCTGAGGAAATGGTAGAATCGCCCTTTGAGCATCAATGGAAGAACCAGCTTGATTAAGATGATGGTTCTCCCAAAGCTGTCATTTCTTTTCAATGCAATAACATTGACATTTACTAAGGACCTTATCAAAAATATACAGGAAAGGGTGAGCAGCTTTATATGGGCTCCTAAAGGAAGTAGGCTTTCCTGGAAGAAATTGAGGAAGAAGCAAAAGGAGGGAGGGCTCACACTTTTAGATTTTCAGATATACTACCATGCTTTTCGATTTAAGAATTGTAGAATGTTGGCTGTAAAGCCAGACAAGACTAATCACACATTGGACAAGTCTATACAGTCATGCTGAGGGAGTATGGACAGGAGAAATTCTTAACCAAATTGGGATATCCAAAGTTTTTCAAAAACAGCTAACAAATGTGAGACTCAAGGACTTGTTAAAAGCTCTAAGGCTCTTGTGTTTCATGAGAAAGATCTTTGACATCCATTACTGTACATCCCTAACGCTGATATGGGACTTACCCGGGATGGCTGAATGTTTACGAGATAAATTGAGCACCCCCCTCAGACAAATAGGGATACATACATGGGGTAAACGTAGGAACGGAACTAGGCTGATGGATTGGGAGGCGATTTGAGAAATAACAGAAGGAAGGTTGTCAAGGTTTTAATACTGCCAATTGAGGTCATGGAGGTTGGTGCAAAAGTTGACGAAAGAGGGTGACTGGGATCATGATAACATAGTAATTTACAAAGTTAGGCTGCAGAAGGAGATAACCATCAGGTATCAGGAAATTGTCAAAGCGGAGAACAAGACCCTAGCAGATCTGTATCGAGTGTGGAAAGAAGACTTGCTGGAGCCAGTTACAGAAGACCTATGGAAAGTATCTTTGAGCGTACTTTGTTCTACAGTAAAGACTGCTCCTATAAAGATTAAACATTTTTTTTACCCTTCACAGTGTATACTGGACTCGTCAAAGACTCTCTAAGCTAACTCAACAGGAGTAGCAGTGTAAGAACTGTAAGCTCCTGCGAGCAGACGACCGCCATATGTTCATCGACTGCCCTGGTCTGCATACTTATTGGTAGGTAGTAAGTACAAACATAAGTGAAATAATGCAGTGGGAGATTAAAGTAAGCCATATTCTAATTTTGATGGGGGTTGACCCATCTGTCAGTGGTAGACTGACTAAGCCCCAGCAAAGATTGTTGTTTTGTCTAATACTGTTGGCAAGGAGAGACATCTGCAAAAAATGGGTCGCTGTTGACCCCCCAATAGCATTTAATTGGATAAAATTGACAAATTGTTTAAGTCAACAGGGCATAGCATGTACCTGAAAAGCTTTGATAATATCTGGAGATGATTTAGGCTATGGCAGCATGTCCAATGACTACACTGTTTTATATTATGGTGCCTGGGGTTAGGCCCTTGTGCTGTACCTACAAGCAGTATCTGCAAGCTAACTACCCTTGTAGTCAGTCTCTCCGACTTGAGGACATGATGGGCACAATAGGAAATAAAATTCAAAAAAGAAATTATTCACATTCATAATGCCAAGATACTCATTTAACAAACAAGAATATGCAATTTTCCCTATAATCTTCCCTAGAAAGTCCCTGTGATCTAATTTTGTATCGCAATTCATGTTATTATTAATTTGCAGTTTCATTTTAGATTAAAGAAAAACATATCTAACTGAGGAGTGAAGAATAACCAAAATAGCTATCAAAATGATCAATATGAAAATTGGAAAACCCATTCTTATTGATAAATAACCATTCTGTTTAACTTGGCCATACTCCCTCAAGAAAAAACCTTATCAAAACCTTGAAATATAATATTACTATATATACTACCAAAAACCAAACTTCAAAGTTTTCAAAAATCTCCAAATGTTAATGTGTCATTAATAAGAACTTCAGTTTGATATTGGCACGCAGGAGGATGTCGTTGGGGTGGATTAGCTCAAAGGCCCCCAATATCTCCCTGTGGTACAGAGATGTGTTTCATAACAGAGGAGAAGTACCTTAGACTAGTCAGAAAGGATGACAAATTGTGGGATGACCTGCAGACCGGGGGGAGCTTCTACATTGGTTCACGGAGAGAGTTAAGCCGGGTGTTAGATCTCCTGTATGAGGGTGACCCTACACAAGCTCATAACTAATGTGCCACTTTCGATGGTGGCTGCCCCTCCCCTGGGTTCCCGCCCATCATGCATAGTTTAGCGTGTCAAAACACACATAGGTGACCAATCTGGGAAGATGGGCGTAATGTTGGCAACTTGATCTACACTGATCTTGAACTGGGATTGTGTTCATTTAAAGACTCTGGGTAGTATTAATGCATAAGTCACGCAGGATTGTGGCCATCCAATTTACTGCAGATATTCTTTGGGTGTGGCTGTCCTATTGGTGCTACTGTTGTATATTGCCATAAATTTCAATAAAGAAATGTTACAAAAAAATAAGAAGTTCATGTTTTTAATTTTTTTTTTTTTTTAGAGTTTTATATAGCGCGAACTAGACCCTAGGATATCAGGTATCAGAGCGCTTTACATGAGCACCTGTTTCAGTACAGATGGACATATTCATTGTTGTTAGGCACGGGGAGATTAAGCGATTTGCCCAGAATCACAGGAAGTTGTGCGTTGTTGCCATGACTCGAACCCAGTCCCCAGCTTTGAGGTCGACAGCTCTAGCCGTAAGGCTACATCATCTCCCCAGTTTGCGAGGAAAGTTCACGAGACACCCTACTACCTTCAACTGATTACATAAAATACAATATTAATCGTCTTTGAAAAATAAGGAAGTAAAATTTCAACTAAGAATAATATTGTAGACCCTTTTAAAAAATTTTAAAACGTCTATGTTCATTTTCTGCACGTCATAAAAACTATTCAAAGTTGATTTTCTCCATGCCATATCACAACAGATTCATAACAGTTCATCAGAAACAAACTGATAGCCTCTCAAACCATTGTCTCTTTTCTATTTCTGAATTTTTGGCAACTATATATTTCCATTAGGGTGCTGCATTCCTCTTGTTGTTTACTCTCACTCTTGTAAATCGTCTTACTACTGACTGTTCAGTTTCTCTGTCACTCAGATCTGTTTCTGTTTATTCTGGTTTATGTTTTGACTCTTCTTCAATTGTTTCTAGACTTTCCTTGACGTTCTTTTCCTGCCTGTCACAGTCTCAGACCATTCATCTTGGATTCAGCATTAATCTTCAGAACCACATGTGACAATTGCTGCAACTTCAGCTTCTCTTGACAATTTGATTTTTGCAGCTTTCGACTTCAACAGCTTGATTTTCTCTGGTGGCTTTTGAGATTAAAAAGTTTTCTTTCTGATTTTTTTGTTTTTCTTGTTCTTATTGTGCTTTTTTCTTGTGGTTGCACAATTAGATCTTCACCACCTGCCTATGGCTCCATCTAGGGAACATGGGTTTGACCCTGTGAGACATTGGATGGTATCACTACTTCTTCATCTGCAGTCTTCCCTCTTTTCATGTTAGATGCGTAGATTCAGCGTGGCAAGTATGCACACTTCACAGCAGTGTTTGTCACAAGTATGATTTGGTAGGGTCCATGCCACAATGGCTCCAGGCAGTTTTATGAGCATGTATCTTCATCACAACTAATTCACCAGTTTCCAGGTATTGGCAGGTTTCTTCATTTGCTGAGGGAGTTCACAACGTTGCCTGGGGAGAGATAGAGCATACCACATCAACCAGACACTTGCAATAGTCCAGAACAAGATCATCAGTATGTTCACAAGTGCAGCTGAAAGAATACCAAGAATTTGCATTACTTTGCCCATGATACTTTCATGAGGCTAGAGTCCAAGCACTTTATTTTGTGTGCGCCATAAACTCAATAATAGAATAGGTAAAGCATCTAACCATTTCAGTGACATCGAGTTATATACCTTGGACAACTTTTCTCAAGAAGGGTAGATTGGGAACCTCCATCGATCTAACCATGGAGTGGGTAGCACCTGTAATTATAAAAAACCATATTGAGTGGCCATTCACCTCACCATCTACATACGAGCCACTGTGGAATACTTGTAGCACTGCACCATGCATGTAATCCTCCTCCCCTCAGCCGCTGCCATTATTCTTGACTTGGACCAGTAGGAACTCCAAGTGAAGCAGCAATTTGTATAAAATTGCTGTTAATTACTGAAGATTTTGTTGAAAACTGAGATTCTGTTGAAACTTCATTTTATTCTGCATATTATATAGCGGCATTGGGGCTGAAAGAAAGTTTCTATTGAACTGCCTTTGATTCTGCATGTTTTGCACAAAGGCTAATTCGACTGGGGCTATTGACTGTAACATCCCATGCTGTACCATTTGATTAATGTTTTTCCACATTTGTGAAACTATTTGCAACTCTATTGCAGATCCTTCTTGATTATATCCACACTTTTGCTTCCGGTGTCCAAACGTCCAACATATATGACATGATGCATCTCTTTTTTGCATGTTAATATTAACATTGCCCATTTTTTTGTTATTGGCGAAACCTTTACCTTGTGGAATTTGTTTCCAGTTTAATAAATTAACAATCATTACTCAACACATCAACTTCTTACATGCCTGAATTTCCACCTGCAACAAAACCAGAATCAAAACCAGGATCTGGTATGTCGGAACCTTTTTAACCACCTTTCTGAAAATACTTTGGTTTGCACTACCATCAACTTTTCCTTGATTTACCTCTGTTTTGTATCAAAACAATCACCACAGTACTTCACATGCTCAAGGATCTGATCAAGAGATTTTATCTGCCAACACATCACACAGAACTGATTTCTAGATGCAAAGCCAACACGAATGCTGAGACAAATCCAATACCTCCTTTTTTGACTGGGATCTTCATCTCCACTATACTGTCTCTAAATTTTAATCAATTTCTCATAATATGCATGCACTGATTCTTTAGGCTCCTGCGTCACACTGGTAGTTTATAACCAATTTCTTTCTTTCTGTGGAACTCTAGTTTTCAAATGTTCAACCAATAATTTATATTTCTTCAACACAACAGAAGATAAACTATTCTGGGGTGATACCATTGGATGCTCTGCATCAGGGCAATTTACAATCCCTTTGCACTCTATCCACAAATCTTCAGGGATAAAAGTCTCAAACAATGTATTCAAATCAATCTAAAAATATTTTGAAACTGTAAAAATTATTTCCACGTCTGAATACTACTTATCAGTCAGTCAACAGCTTTATTTCGATTGTTACATCATAAAAGCGACAGATAAAAAAAAGCACAATCGTTTAAAATGTTGTATCTAAAAACAAGAAAAACAAATACAGGTTTTTATGCAAAAAAGGAAAAGCGAGTTATCAAACAAATAAACAATTAAAAGTCATCAATTAAACAGTAATTAACAGCCGTTTTGCCCTGATTGACCAAGCCCATGACAGAAATTTCGAAAGACTAAAAACATACAAGGGCCGGGTATCTGATATTAAAATTCGAAGTGCCACAGATGAATGCCTAGTGCCCAAGGCCCTACACACGGGCTTAAGCCACGTTTGCCTTGGGCGAACATAGGTCGGGCACGCAAAAAGAAAATGTTCAATTGTCTCTTTGGGAGTGCTACAGGAGGGACAAGATGCAACTGTCTGGTAAGGCGGTTTCCAGCAAGATGTTAGGGCACGCACAGGGAGGGACCCTACTCTAAATCTAAAATAAAGGGCCCTATCATATGGCTTCTAGACCAAATCCAGGTAGAGCTCCAAACAGGGTGAGTCCTTATGCACTAAAAATTCTTCTGTGAGCCTACCATGAGAAGGATCCGTGGAAATTCTGCTTCTAACCCAATTCCAATATAAGGTTTTCAAGGCTGCTTTCGGAGGGGAAGACCTGTTTTCCCAAGCTTCACTAAGGCCTAGTTTGCCAAGCATAGACTTGACATCAGTAAGCCATCTGATCCTACACCAGCCCACCATCGACATCACCTCTGTTAGGCATACTTGGCGAGTTCGGGGACGCGCCATAGCCTAGCCCATAAGAGCAGTGGACGCAGTTTTGCTACGTCACTAATTTGCTGGCAACCAAGGTCCAAAAAGAGGGGTAGCGTGGGTGTACTCTGCGGGAGAGACATAATACATTTTAAAAACTTATTCTCAGACCTAGTTAGGACGCTGATGTTAGAGGTACCCCAAAGTTCAGCGCCATACAAAGCGGAACTAACTCCCTTTGCCCTGTAGATATCCAGAACAGGGGCAATGGGCTTGGTTGAAGAAGATCTCTGCTCTCTAACAAGTGCCCCTATAACCCTTTTATGGATAAGTGACATTTTTAATAAATGAGGGGTCCACTGCATGGAATCTGTAATACGGATCCCTAGATAGTCGGCCTAATTTTTTGGGGGGGTTTAATACCAGGTACTTAGTTTTATTTGTATTTATTACTAGGCCCCGTTGGTCACAGAAGGTCTGAAAGTTGTTTAAAAGTTTCTGTAGACCCGCAGAGCTTTTTGAGATTAGAAGCGTATCATCGGCAAAGAGAAGGGTGGGAATTCTCTCCCCTGCCAATGATGGTGCGTCCGAAGGTTGTTTGTGTAGATGGTCCACAACCCCATTCACATAAAGTGAAAAAAGGGTTGGAGCCAGGACACAGCCCTGACGCACCCCTTTTGCCACTGGGATCCTGCTAGTTTTCTGGCCATCGGTACCCCAGCGTACCTGCGCATAATTGCCATCATGCAGGCGCACTAAAATGGAGAGGATGTTTAGTGGAATCCCCATTTCAGCTAACACGCCCCATAACTGTTCTCTGGGCACAAGGTCGAAGGCAGTCTTCAGGTCGATGAATGCCAAATAAAGACTGCCTCCGCCTATCACTACCACCTTCCAATATAGTAGTAAGAGCCTGAAGGCCTGCTCTATCGTGCCCGTTCCAGCCCTGAAACCAGCCTGATAGTCCGACAGAATCTCTTCGTCCTTAATCCATTGGAGGATTCTTTCTAGGAGCACCTTTCCCACAACCTTCTGGGTTGAATCCAATAGACTTATTGGTCGGTAGTTGGCAGGGTCGTCCCTCCGGCCTTTCTTAAAAATAGGGACAACCTCTGCCCCCTTCCAAGAGTCGGGAATGGCTGCTCCTTTGTCGATTGCACTAATCAGAAGGTGAATAAGCTTCCCCCACCTCTGCAGGTTTGAACGCAGCAGATCCCCCGGAACTCCGTCGGGTCCCGCTGCTTTCTGTGGCACAATACACCTAATTGCGTGTTCTACTTCTTTAATTATAAATGGGGAAACCATTTCATTTCTCGTGAGTACTAGGGGTCCGTAGGATGCGGGGGGGGGGCAAATGCCTCTTGAAGATTCGAATACAAGTTAGTAAAATGTTCGAACCAGACCTGACCAGTTATGTTGCACGTTATAAAGTTACTATCAGGTCTGTTCCTTTCCCTAATAGTATTCCAAAAACGGGCTGCATCCCGCCCAGTGCTTGCTTCTCTTAGAGTTTGCCAATATTCGTCTTCCCATTCCTTTTTTGCAATCCCAATCACTCGTTTGTATTCTGCTCTAGCCTGCAGCACAAGGGGCTGCGATTTTGTCCTAACAGCTTGAATAAGGCACGCCTTCAATTCTCTGCATTTTGACGTATACCACCCCTGCTTATCTTTTGACCTGGGGTGGCCATCCGGCCTGCCTACACGTACTTGCGCCTTGAAAAAATTACCAAACGAATTGATGTTCTCCTGGAACATCAGCGTGATCCTGGGTATAGCAGAATGATCTAAGGAGATTGTTGCCATCTCACTTAGTGTAGCTTCCAAAAATTGATCTATGGCCTGTAATTTTGGTGCGTAAGAGGCTACTTTCCGCCATTTGAGACGCCTACCGCAATTAGACAGGATAACATCCGATGTTGACCTTTTGGCTGGTGATAAGGTTGGGGTACTATGATTTAACCATAGGTGCCTTAGGGAAAGCGAAAGGAAATTATGATCGCTATCTATGGTAGGTACTACAGCCATATCCACAACAGACTGCCAAAGGTCAAAATCAAGCAAGATGTAGTCGATCCGGGAAGAATGGTTAGCCCTGTTGATGTATGACTGCCCAATGGGTCAGAGGTGGTTCTTCCATTAACGGCTCGCAGGCCGTGCTCCAGGGTCATAGAATTTAACTGGATCGCCCTCTCTGTCCATCTCTTTATCGGCTCAACAGATAATGCTGGGATACCCCTCCTCACATCATCCTCTACCACACCCAGAATATCTTCTGCGAGAAGTGGTTCGAACGTGCAATTCAAGTCTCCTGCAATCATAACTTGGGCATCCTCACCACACTCATCTAAGACTTTCTCCAGTAATACTATAGTGGGGGAAAGAGAGCTACCTCTAGTACCTCTGGCATACACATTCAGAATCTCTAGGTGCCCCCTAAATCCTGGGCCTTTCAGTGAGATTCTAAGGATGTCCATTGAGCCACTATACTTCTGAGTAATTCTACACCCCAAAGAGATATCCACCCAGATGAGGAGTCCCCCCGAAGGCCGGCCCCTCCCAGATGGTGACTGAAGGGCAGGCAGGTAATATGTGGAATATCCAACTTTGTATACAGGTTCAAGGCTCCAAGTTTCCTGGAAGATGCAGATACAGTGCTGTTCTACCTGTGAGTGCCATTCGGGGAGGTCCAAATTCCTACAAATGCCTGCTATATTCCAACACATAACCCCCATCATCGGTCCATTGCCATCGGACCCTCCCTGTACGTGTGCAGTATTCTTTATACAAGAAGCACTAGTGTCGTCTGAATTCACAACCTCCGCTACCACTATTGGATTGCTTAGTGTGGATCGATTAGGAGAATGGATGGCCACTGGAGAGTACAATCCCTGGTCGGGTATCAGCGTCTTAGGGATGTTACCACGGTCAGCCAATCCCTCCACTTCCATGGAGGCAGGTATAGAATACCCTAAGGGCCCTGATTGTCAATCACAATCGCTCATACCCGAGAGGGCATTAAATCTATTTGACACATCCAGGGGGGTCAGTGGAGTCAGTGGGCCTGTTATACCTCTCCATCTAGGACCACAATGACTCTGTGGAATATTGTGCCACCCAACAGATCTGTTAGGAGCCAAGGGGTACAATACATGGGGCACAGGCCAGTTGCTTCGGGGTGCGGGATGATGACTAGGTCTATCACAAGCTAAGATCCCAGGATTTACTGGGGGACCTACCAGGGGTCTTGGATAGAAATACGTTAGGTCGTAGGGAGTGATAAGATTACTTCCACTCCCCGGGAACCAGTTTAATATATGCCTAACAACTCCCTGCTCTCTGAAGTTGACAATAATAATATCCCCCTGTAGGTCCTTAACCCTGCGACCTAGCCACGGGAGGCGCCGAACATGCAAGATCTCGCCATCGATATTACAGGGGAGAGGTCTATTCAGGGCCAACCAATGCATAACTTTGTGCTTTAGCTGGAAGAAACCCTCTCTTGTACCTTCTGCTAACGCGGGAACTCCAGTGAGGACTCCCACATATGGTACTGATTCAGGGGGTAGCTCAACTGTACGCCCATTATACTCTGTGGTCACTGCTTGCGCATTACATACCCCTCTATTGCTATCAGGTTTTGGGTGGAGAATACTGTGCCCCCCAACAGCTACTCTATCGTCATTCTGTGCAGGCTGCTCAATAGTTTTAGGCGGAGCCTTCTGCTTAACACTAATGGTGGATTTAGTGGTTTTATTTGCCTCTTTGCTGCGAGTAGTACTAATAGCAGCAAGTGCTGCGGGAGCTGGAGAGGGCAATACAGATTTCTCAAAAGTTTTTAACAACCCAGTATTAGCAGCAATGGTTTGCTCTAGGGTCCCCAACCTTTGTTCCAACCTGTCTAGTGTTTGTTTGATAGGGAACATGAGGGATTTAATTAACTGTTCTATGCCACCTAGGAGAGCAGGAGATACTACCTCATTCCCCGTAGGTTGTGCCTGTAGGGATGTGGTTGCTGGCTTATCTAAGGACAATACAAGAGATTTAGACGGTTTACCAAAGTCTGAGTGACTAATTTTGGCTTTAGGTTGCTCACCCCCCCCTCTTTCTCCTTTTACTAAGAGGGGGCCCCAGCTCCTTAGAAGTCGCTTTTTTCCTAGCTCTATTCACATGTGCAGTCCCTACAACTATAGGACATGGCTCATGATGAATCTCCACCACTGTAGTTGAGCCTCTAACAGGGAGTACAGGAATAAGAGACAAAGGACTAGATATGTCAGGTACAGGAGATTTTTCGCGGAAGAGTACAGGAGTGCTGTCTAATTGAGACGCATCAGGGCCTTTGGATAAGCTAAGGATACTCAGAGGAGGTGAAACAATCAACTGTGGGGGGTCTAAAGATGGGCATCTACCCTTCATGGATTCAATCGAGCGACGACGCTCGATTCGTCGCTCAACCAGTGTTTGCTCCCTATCAGCTTCTAGTAAAGTCCTAGTAAAATAACCATCTAGGGTCCCTTGGTTCAGTCCCCCTGCTAACAGCGATATACCAACAGTGGGACTTGAAGCCATGATACTCCCTGACAGCTGTAATGACCACCAACAAACGATCCTGCTCGGGCGAAAGAGACGCGGCCCAGCCCAGCCTCCCTCAGCCTCTGACGGCCTCAGACGGCCCGCCCTTTGCCCGGGCTTCGCCCCGGGCGCTTCCGCGTGCTCCCGCGCAGCGGGAACAGAGACCAGTAATAAAGTAAGTGGTGAGGAAGGGGCGGGGCAGGCAGGGAGAGCGACCCAGGTGTTGCGGGTCTCGACCTCACGCAGGGACTCCTGGTACTTTGAGTCCCTGCGGGTCAGCTCGCAGCCCTGGTAAACCCCACACACACACCAACAACAGCAATAATGTCCCAGAGGTCCTTACAGCACGCAGAGTCACCGCGAGAGGGAAGAACGAAGCGGGACCCGCGCAGCGGGTCCGGCGAGGAGCAGCGTTGGAAGCAGTAAAATCCCAGTTCTGGTGGTCCAAGACAGCAGCGAGGACAGTTCTCTGGTCCCAGGCAAAACAAACGGTCCCAATGGTGCTACACAGCTGCAGGAACTTATTTGCTGAGGAGGGGGCGGGGCAGACAGGGAGAGCGACCCATGTGTTGTGGGTCTCAACCTCACGCAGGGACTCCTGGTACTTTGAGTCCCTGCGGGTCAGCTACTTATCTGACTCTTCTCTAAGCTTTGGGAAATTTTTCCGTAAATGTCAAAATATCAGATCTCATCCATAGCATATATGCTCCTCCATGCTCTTCTCTCAACGGGTACCCCGCTATCACTTCAGCTTCAGAATCCGGCACACTTGTTTCTTTTACTTTTCAATGTACTCTTTATTAAATCTCCAATAATTGTTCTCAAGCTCATCAGTCCCATCTCTTGTATTTTGTCTTTGCTCATATCAATTTTATAATTTCTGCATAATCCCTTTCTATACAAATTTACATTAAATTAATCTGCCAAATCCTCAAGCCTCTCATATGCACCACAAGTATATCTTGTTGCTTCCTAACTCAGGTATCTCAATTCATCTTTATTATATGATGTCATTCTTTCTACACCAATAGTACATCAACATTTTCTCCAAATTCAAATGTTTAATCTATAAACGTATTTTTATTTTGCTATCAGCAAAACCGGTGCTGATGCACTAGCAAGGACACTAGGTCTTGGTGAAGCAGAACTTTCATACGATCTGGGCTATCTGGTTACTCTCTCCTTCTCTTGTGGTCTTGGCTAATAATTATACAGAGGTCGCCTTGAATTAAAAAAATCATCTACAAACATATTTTCCTCATCAGAATCGCTAAAGATTGATCTATTTATTTATTTTTGAGCTGTGACATTTTCACTGTCTCTTTTTCTTTTTGTCTGTTTCTGTAATAATCGCAGGGAACAGAAGCACATCTTTTATCATGTCTTCTCTCCACTCCACGCCTTCTTTTGTATAAGCCTTCTCAAGTCTAATCAATGACTCACTGCATTTCTTACCTGAAATTTCATCATTTCCATTCGCTCTTTTTCATTTGTCACGTTCTCCTATTCATTTGAAGCCTCGACTGTGCAGCTCTATTCTGTGGTTTTGCCTAGTCCATGGCACCCTTAAAGTACTCGATCTTTCTCCTATCTATTGAAAGTAATCTGCATATGTTTGTCTCAGCAGAAATCTTATTCCATTGTCTAATCCATAAACAAATATGAAGTGCTGCATCTAGTATCATTTAGTGGGACGAGCATCCTTCGGGTAGAATTTTGACTCCCTCAAAAGCAGAAGCTACAGAGTTTTTCGAAGCGGAATCCAGTTTCACTCAAATGTTAGGTTGAATGTATGCTTATTATCAACACAATCAACCAATCAATTAAAATATGCTTTCAAAGTAAGACTTGAAATGCAAACTACAATCCAAACAAACTGCAAACAAAAAATGTGTCTGCCTACTGGGATACGAAACAGGAAAGCAAACTCACCACAAAACTAAGCAAACACTCAAAAATACCATCAATCACACTAAGATAAATTTCCGACCAGCAGTAATCTACCTTTAAGTCAGTTCTCATCTACTTGCCATGATTAAAGAAATTAATGAAACAACAGTAATTAGTTCAATCACAACTAGACCATCGGGGATTTATAGGACTTCAACATATAATCTTAACTTGATGCCATACGTCTTCAGAAGCCAACCTGAACATTTAGCTTGAATTTCTTTGAATCCACTAACCCAAAAAACACAATATTTTCATCAAACACAAATTTCAAAACAATTTCATCAATTAGCACAATGCATTACATTGCAATGTAAATTTCAACTTCAACACTGGCAAACATAAAACACAGACCTATTGGCATAACACCACTACAATGTTTACCGCATAACATGACACAGCATGTGCATAACTTACCATATTTCAGAACCATTTTCCCACTTCAAACGACACACCACACTCACTCCGAATCACACATCTTGTGGCACATAATGAATAGGCAAACCACATCACAAACCTGGCAGACTACGTAAAACAACTCACTTCACATACCCATTTAATTCAGCTTCAACCGGACCACTGTATCAGCATAATCCAAGAAATTGCAGGAACCAGGAAATTAGGGATCCTTACTTTGACAATTTTCAAATTACAGATTTGCACTGAAATTTACTATCAAATTTGGCTTTAACTAGCCAGTTTACTTAGCTATCCTCTGCTACCAAAAACTGTTGCCGCTTTTTACCCAGAGAACCCACATAGGAAATTTTCACAGGACAATTCACACAAGACAAGAATTCAAGTACAGACCACAAAGCTTTATTTAACTAAGAATTAGTACAGAAGGCAAGAAGACAAATGATTATCCAGTCAATTTAAGTCAATGGGAGGATAACATAAGGTTAAAATATTCTTAATATAAGATCAGTAAGTACTCTGACATGGAGTCTGCATTTAAGAGCTTTTTTTTCAAGCATTAGCCCACATCTCAAAAACAACAGTTCTTATAGAATTTCAGTGAAGAGAATTAAACTCTAAGCATTGTGTAAAGTAGCGCAATGGACTGTAATCCTATTGTTACAGTATTGCTGTTTACAAATATGAATAAAACATAGTTCTGCTAGTAAAGACATCAACCTTGAACATTGAAACATATATGCATGCTTCTCCAGCAGCAAGCAGGCTTCTTTTAGAGATAGTGAATTGTTACAGCAAACATTTATCATCACAGAGCATGGCACATTTAAACTATTTTATGAAGAGAGTAAAACACTGTATAAATGAAAACATGGACAGTGCACAATGTAACATTTAAAAGCCACTTTCTCAATGTAATCAGACTAAGGCCCAGAATATTAGTTTTGCCACCTACTTATGCTTTCTAAATACACAATTTTATTCATTATAATTTTGCATTGTCATTTTGCTTCTCCATTTGCCTACACTCCCCGATGCAAACCACTACTTTTTCCTCTGAAGCAGCAGGGAGTGGTCCAGGAACCTTTCCTTTTCCTCTCTTAGCCATGTTGTTCTGAAATGCAGCTGTGAGCTGTTCAGATCGTTTCCTCCTCACAAATAGTGGATATGGAAAGCTCTTAATGCTGTTGGCAAACGTGGCAAATAGTAGAAATGACTGCACATCATGGACTATGGATGAAGTCCTAAACTCGGCCCTGGGCATGCCGCAGCCATGGTCTTGAGATTCAGACCGTAGATTTCACGTTTTTAAAAACATTAATTTCACTGGGCACACCACCATAAAATGCAACTGATTCCAGCTCACATATACCAGGATAATTTTATGAAGACAAAGGGCTTGATTACGATGGTGGTCCTATCACCGCAAGCAGGTGACTGTCTGACAATGTGTTGGTCCCGCCCACCCTATTATGATACGGCTGCCGTGCAGGTGATCATAAATTGCCATTTTCTACTGAAAAGGGCTTGAGAACAAGCAGCAGTAAAAAAAAGGCACTTTACAAAGATCCATGCACCGTGTGCCTGGCACACAGTGCATAGATGTGTGGGGCGGCACTACATGTATCCCCATGGCCACCTAGCAGTGGCCCACAGGGGATGGGGGCCCTGCTTGGGTCCCCTAAATTCGTTTACTATTTCATGCCGGTGGGACCGCCATGAAAAGGCAGTTGGAAAGGCACATCCTAATCCCTACGGAGTTGCCTGCGCAGGCACCGCCTCCATTGTAGGGATTAGGGTCTGACCACTGCCCTGACAATCTCCTTGAGTCTGTCGGAGGCGGCAGTATTTCCCCCCGACATCATTGCTCCGACCACCGGTATTTTAATCCAGCAGTCGGTCTGATGGCCTGGATTTTGTTTTGTTTTTTAAAACAGAGTTTATTCAGCAAATTTCTAGTACATAAGTAAAGCGATACCAAAGGGGATGATGGAAGGAGCGTTTAAGCACATCAAACACTCACCCCCAGTCAACTGATCTGGGTTTAATCCATCATCATTCTTTAGCTCACTCCACCACCCCAGTTCAGACATGGCCACATGCAAATCAGTCTGACCCTGTGCCTCATGGGATCAGTCCAGCCCGAACTGCCAAGCCATGTCTTCCCTGGACCGGAAACAAGCATTGGGCCCATGCCAAACCAACCAACGCTGCTTTTTGTTTGGGTGCGTGGCAGTGAAGCCTCGTTCTGGGTCCCCGCCCTCAATTTTCACTGACTGCATGTGTAAGTGGGCAACATGGCGGGATGGGTAGGTAAATGCTGAAAACCGGCTCCGTTACCGTAAGGTCTATAATAAAGACATAATCGGGTGCCGGTGCTGGAGATCATGGCTCCAGTGTTTTTCTGGCTTTGTGGGAGGTGGGTGTTAGTGGGTCAATGAAAGTTGAATTTCTTCGCATGAACATTGATGTTGCAGGAACACTTCTTGTTTTTCTTTTCCCTCTTATTGTTGAAGTCACCATGGATATTATTTTCTGCGGAGAACATTTGGCTGTCCAAGAAATATTAAGTGAAGTGCTTTGATAAATCAACTCTGTTTTCTAGGAGAATGTTTGATGATTTTGACATATGTTCTTTTGGGTGGCAAGGTTCTGAGGCTGATTTTGAGTCCTTTGAAGAAAAATTCAAAGTTGCGGACTTTTTGATGATGCGCTGTGAGTAAGTGGGTGGAGCCAGTGGAGGAAGTGGGTGGAGCCAGAGAAAAGGAGGTGTGGCCTCATTTCAGCACCTGCACTTCATATTTTACAAATTAAGCACCGGGGGTGAAACCCCGAAACCGGTGCTAGGATGCTTGTCTCCAGTCCAGGGAGGACCTGGCTTGGCTGTTCAGGCTGGACTGTTCCCATGAGGCACAGGGTCAAGACTGATTTGCATATAGCTGGGTTCAAATTGGAACGGCATGGTGAGCAAAAAAATGGTGGATTTAGGCCCAGATCTCTGTACTGGGGTGAATGTATGACATTGTTCTGCATTCTGTCCATCAACTGTTGTTTTTGCATTTGTCACCCCGAGTGGGAAGGGTATGCCCAGATGTGGGTCCCTTGCTCTCCATGCCACTGGAATCAAGCTATCCTGGCTGAAGAGGAGTGAAACCCTGAAACCAGTCCTAGGATGCTTGTTTCCAGTCCAGGGAGGATCTGGCTTGGCAGTTCGGACTGGACTGTTCCCATGAGGCACAGGGTCAAGACTGATTTGCATATGGCTGGGTTCAAACTGGAACGGCATCGTGAGCAAAAAAATTATGGATTTAGGCCCAGATCTCTGTACTGGGGTGAATGTGTGACATTGTTCTGCATTCTGTCCATCAACTGTTGTTTTTGCATTAGTACATAAGTAAGACAGTGGGATTAGAGCATACATCGTGTGACCAATAACAGATATCGATAAGTATAGCTGCTGGGCGCATATTTCCCGGTGCAGATGTCACCATGTGTGTTGATGTCCTGGATGTTGGGCAGACAGCCACTGATGGCCTGTCGGTGGCGATCTGCCCAACATCAAAATGAGGGCCATAGTGTTTACATTTAAATGATACCTAAATGTGTCAATAGTTGCTGGGCTTAAATATGAGTCGGCAGGCTCAACACACGCATAGTAGTTTTCAGATTCCTTAAACACCATATAGAGACTTCAGACTATGGAAGGAACCCAAAATGGGTCCATGAGTTTCATAATCTGCTTTATCAGCTCCGGGGCCATGGACAACGTAATTTGACCCAACATGGTTCCACAAGTTTGATAGTCTGCTGTCTCAGCACCGAGACCATGGACTATGAAAGGGGACCCGACAATGGTCCACAAGCTTCGTAACCTGTGATCTTGGGTCCGAGACCACATACTTTGGAACACAATGGGGACTGTAGGAGTCTCAGTTTGCAGACTCTGGGATGAGTTTGCTAATCCTGCAACACTAACCTTTTTTTTAAATTTAAATTTGGTGGACTTCCCCAATAGTGGGTTTCCCCGACTAAACCCAGAGGTCAGGGTGTGCCCATCGTGCCGCCTTATGTGGCCTTAAGATTTTTTTCTAGGACACAAAAGTAACTATGCCTTGCGTCCTGTAATGAGAAAAGCAAAACAATAATTTCAGCCAATCAGAGCGTCGTTGTCAGAAACCCCTTATCGTGCTCTTGTGTCAGCTCTAAAAGATGTGCTTTAACCTTCTTTAAATCACCTGTGATAAAGTACCCGCACTGGAGAAGATTGAGCCCCTGCTGGAGAGCATCTCTTCAGTTCATAATGCATGAATTAAGGCGAACCGCAGTTACGGGACAAGACTTGACCGCACCCACTTCCTGTAGAGGTGTGCGGTCTAGTCATTCTCTCCCGAGACGCTTCTGAACTGTAAATGCGCCTGCGCGAGTATCACGCGGCGCACTTTAACTGAGAGAAAACCCTAATGGGAGCGTTCTCTCGTGGCGCTTCATTTCTGAGGAAAATCTTGTGAAGAGTTTAATTCAGCGCTTCTGTTGGCCTTTCTTAAGGGAAGTAGAAAAGGCTAGTTTCTTGTTCCTTCGTGTTTAGTTGCTCTAATTTAAATATTGCTTCTGTAGAGAAAATTGTTGCATTTGTGCCCTGAGTTCCGGACACCTGTCATGCTGTATGATTTAGAGGGCTGTGATCTGACAAGTCAAGGGAGCTAACTTCTGTGAAGAGAAGTGCTCCGAATTTCAAGTAAGAGTTTTCAGTTGGTTTCTAGTTGCCTCATGACGAGAGAATATTTTTGAAAAGAAAAGGCAAACAGAAACGCCAAATCTGCAACATTGACAGGACTGAAAGACTGTTAAGAACTGCATCAATATTCAGAGACTAGTTTTAGCTCAATCACCTTGCATATAACATTCAGGATCAGACGACAGTGCTCTTTCTTGGGAATAGTTTGGAAAGACTCTATAGCGGAAGGATTTACCAACTACCAAGGATTAAATAAAAGCACAGGAGAGGATTTGCAAGTTTGATTCCTGAGGCAGTGTCCTGAGGCAGTCTCTCTTATTTGTCTTCCACTTCCCCTTTCCCCCGGGTTAAAGTTAGTGACAGTTGTCATCACCTGTCACAGACTTTGGCAAGAGGGATTTGAGGCAAGATCATCTGTTCCTGAGGAGATCGCAAATCTTGTATTGGATTGTTCTGACAGATTGAAATGCCACCCTCTTAATTGAGGATTATAGCTCTCCTCCCGGTCAGTATGACGGAAGGTTTAGACTTAAAGGCTTTGACCAATATCCTGGATAGTATGCAGAAACAATTAAATAATGCTCTAGAAGAAAACAAATCTTTGAGGGAGGAATTTAGAAGAATCCATTCAAACACGTCAGAAATTAGATGAGCTTGTAGCTTCAGGTTCATTCTTCAAAGGGACCCAATTTTTGCCTAATATTCCATCCTCCTCTGACATCTCCACTCAGGTCATTCATGCTATCTCGCCAATCATTCCATTAGCGTCCCCTGAGAGATTTGGCAGAGATCCTCAAAACGCGCAAATATTTTTGACTCAGTGTTCTTTGCACTTCTTGTGTCGGCCAGTGATATTTGCTGAGGATCAATCAAAAGTGGCATTTATTCTGTCGTATCTGAATGGCGATTCAGCAGCGTGGTCTATGTCTTTGGTCACACGAAATGATCCAGTATTTTACAACTTTGAAAATTTTAAAATAGAATTTTTGAGAATGTTTGATCGGCGCTCTGCCTCTCAAGCTACAGACAATGAGCTATTAGAGCTCAAGCAAGGGAATAGAGATCTGGTTGGATATTTGCCGCATTTCAATAAGTTGGTTGTGGAAACTAATTGGCTAGTGGAAAAAAGGGCTGCCATTTTCTATAGAGGATTGAGGGACGAGCTGAAAGATGCTTTGGCTCAAATTCCTAGAAGACCCACGGAATTCTCTGAACTTATTGATTTGGTGTTGCAACTTGATCACAGGTTGAGTTTGCGTCGCAATGAGCAGAAGAAAGAAATTTGACCACTACCTCCTCGTTTTGATCGGATTAAATCTGAAGGTCACAAGACTTCGGAAAACACTTCCAATGAAGAGCCTATGAAGATTGGATCCATTAGAGGTCCTTTAACCAAGGAGGAAAAAGAACGTCGAAGAAATGCTCAATTCTGTTTATATTGCGGATTGGCAGGCCATTTCGTGAAAGAATGCCCCAAAAAGCCCAAAACTTCTCAGCAGGGAAAAGGTCGACTTCACCTGTAGATGGAGTTGCACGGGTGGAAGCACAGGTTAAGTCAGCTCCAGAGTTGCAGCAAATAGTAAATACCCTGAATTCAGCTGCGCCTCATTTGGTGGTTTCTTTCACTGTAAAATTTCGTAGTACAGAGATATGCGAGGTCTCTGTGATGATTGATTCAGGGGTAACGGGAAATTTTTACGACATTAAATATGCCTGACGGATTGGAATTGAGTTTGTAGAGAAGAAGTTTTTGGAAGTGGTCCGAGCTGTGGATGGAACGAATTTATCTTCCGGACCTAACACACACAAAACTGAGATAGTCCCACTGACTGGATTAAATGGGCATACTGAGTTGATAGCATTTAATTTAATTGATGCGCCTCAGTTTCAGTTGATACTTGTTAACAGAACTTAACCCGCGCAGAGACTGGAGTAAAAGATCTGTTGTTAAGGATTCTCCTTTTTGTAAACAAAATTGTTTTTGTGAACAAAATAAGTCATCTGAGGAGTCGCCAGTCAAAAGTTTGATTCATCATCCGGCTCAAATTTGCACTGTGGAAAGCAAAGAAATTCCTCGAGAGTATCAGGATTTGTCTTCAGTATTTGATAAGAAGGAAGCAGAAAAACTCCCCCCTCATCGCCCTTATGACTGCAAGATTGAGATCGAACCTGTAGCAGTTTTACCGTCTAGTCGCATATACGCCCTCACAGAGACAGAAAAGCGATTTTGGAAAACCTATCTGGACCAGCATCTAGCAAATGGATTCAAACGCCCCTCCCAATCCCCAGTCTCCTCAGCTCTATTTTTCATTCCCAAGAAAGATGGAGATCTTCGCGCTTGCATCAATTATAGGGCCTTGAATCAAGTAACAATAAAGAATCGTTACTCTCTTCCCCTGATTTCAGTGTTGTTCGATCAAGTAAAACATGACAAGATATTTGCTAAATTGGATTTGCATGGAGCGTATCATTTAATTCGAGTAGCTCCGGGCGACAAATGGAAAACAGCCTTCAGAACACGCAATGGCTTATTTAAATACCAGGTAATGCCGTACGGTGTATGCAACGCCCCTGCTGCCTTTCAACATTTTGTGAATTACATTTTAAGAGAATATTTTGACAGAGTGGCGGTGGTCTGTATAGACAACATTCTGATCTTCTCAGAGAGCATAGAGGAGCATGTTGCTCATGTCAGATCCATTCTAACTAGACTGCATGAAAATCACCTTTATGTAAAATTGAAAAAGTGTGCATTTCATGTCATAAAGGTCAAATCTTTGGGCTTCGTGCTGTCTCCTGAAGGGGTTAGCATGGATTTGGCTAAAGTCAGGACGGTGCAGGAGTGGCCATCTCCAAAAAATGTAAAGGAGATTCAAAGTTTCATTGGATTTTCAAATTTTTACAGAAGATGAATTCCTGATTTCTCTCGCAAGGTGACCCTGATTACTAGTTTGTTAAAGAAAAGAGTGAAGTTCGTTTGGGGTTTGGAAGCTGAAGAAGCCTTTTAATGTTTGAAAAAATCGTTTACTCAAGCCCCTGTTCTATTACATCCTAGAACTGAAGATCCATTCTATGTTGAAGCAGATGCCTCGGATGTTGCCATTGTAGACATACTGTCACAGCGGCACTCGGATACTGGCCAACTACATCTTGTGGCCTACTACTCTAGGAAATTAACTCCTTCAGAATGTAATTATTCCATCGCCGATAAGGAGTTGTTGGCTGTTAAATGTGCATGTTTAGAATGGCAGCATTATTTGCTGGGCGCTAAGCACAAGGTCTCAGTGTTTACAGACCATCAAAATTTACAATTTCTCAAGTCTGCCCGCACTCTAACTGCCCGACAATTACGTTGGTCTTTATTTTTCGTAGACTTTGATTTTGTGCTAACCTTTCGGCCTGGCACAAGTAATGCAAATGCAGATGCGCATTCCAGAATTAATTCAAACTCTCAGGAATCAAAAACAGAAACACAGGCTATAATACCGGAAGAAAACATTCTATTGGCCACCAGTAACTCTGATTTTTCAACTGAAATCAAGAAAACAATGACAGTTCGTGAAATGGTCCAATGGACCCAAGAACAAGATGGTAGAGAGATCAAGAATGGCCTTCCATATCAAGAAAACCAGCTGTTTCTTCCAACAAAGGATCTGCAAGAAAAGGTCTTGAAATCCTGCCACGATGATTTGCTTGCAGGCCACAAAGGAATTCAAAAGACAATTGACTTAGAGGTGAGAAATTTATGGTGGCCAAAGATGAAGCCGCTGATACGACAGTTTGTGTCCACTTGTGAGAGATGTTTAGGGGGAAATTAGATCATATGGCACCACAAGGTCTTTTGATGCCCATGCCCACCCCGCCACATCCGTGGCACACCATTTCTATGGATCTGATTGTTGATCTCCCTCCTGGTCAAGGGTTTAACACTATTCTGGTAATGGTCGACACATTTTCCAACATGGCGCATTTTGTTCCATTAAAACAAATACCTCAAGCATTTCAATTGGCTCAGTTGTTTTCCCAACACATTGTAAGATTGCATGGAGTTCCCAAAGTTTTGGTGTCAGATCGTGACTCGCAATTTGTTTCATACTTTTGGAGAGCTTTCACAAAAAGGTTAGGTATTGACGCCCGCTACTCCACCAGTTTCCACCCAGAAACTGATGGACAAACAGAAAGAGTCAATCAAGAATTAGAACAGTACCTTCGACTCTATTTGTTAGATCAAATAGCTGAGTGGTCAGAGATAGTTTGGGCAGCAGATTTTGCCTATAACAATGCCAAACGTTCCTCTACTGGTAACTCTCCTTTCTATTTAAATTATGGTAGGCATCCAAGTTTAATATTAGAAAAGGAAGAAGGTCCTGTCCCAGCAGTAGAAGAGTTTGTGGAAGAAGTTCAGAGTTCATTAATACAAGCTGAAGAGAATTTAATTAAGGCTAAGACCTCTTATAAAACCCAAGCTGATAAGGAAAGGAGAACATGTCCTGTCTTTAATCCAGGAGATAAGGTGTGGTTATCTACAAAAAACCTTAGGCTAAAAGAAAATCATAAGTTTCAGCCTCGGTTCATTGGCCCTTTTAAGGTAGACAAGATTTTAAATCCAGTGACAGTCAAGATACATTTACCTTCAAACCTCAGAGTGCACCCAACATTTCATGTGTCAATGCTTAAAAAGAGTCCACCTAATGTGAGAATGCATTCACCATTCAAGCCAATTTTAGTAGATTTGAAGTGCACAAAATTCTAGATTCCACCTTTAGGAAGGGTAAATTGTATTATATGATTGTTTGGAAGAACTTCGGTCCTGAAGAGAGATCTTGGGAATCATGTACAAATGTTCATGCTCCCAGACTTGTACGAGAATTCCACAAAACCAATCCAACAAAATCAAGATTGAGGGAACTTTTTTGGTGGGGGGTACTGTCAGGAACCCCTTATCGTGCTCTAGTGTCAGCTCTAAAAGATGTGCTTTAACCTTCTTTAAATCACCTGTGATAAAGTATCCGCGCTGGAGAAGATTGAGCCCCTGCTGGAGAGCATCTCTTCGGTTCATAATGCATGAATTAAGGCGAACCGCAGTTACGGGACACTTCCTGTAGAGGTGTGCGGTCTAGTCGTTCTCTCCCGAGATGCTTCTGAACTGTAACTGTGCCTGCGCGAGTATCGCGCGGCGCACTTCAACTGAGAGAAACCCCTGACGGGAGCATTCTCTCATGGCACTTCGTTTCTGAGGAAAATCTTGTGAAGAGTTTTATTCAGCGCTTCTGTTGGTCTTTCTTAAGGGAAGTAGAAAAGGCTAATTTATTGTTCCTTCTTGTTTAGTTGCTCTAATTTAAATATTGCTTCTGCAGAGAAAATCGCCGCATTTGTGCCCTGAGTTCCGGACTCCTGTCATGCAGTAGGATTTAGAGGGGGGCGATCTGACAAGTTAAGGGAGCTAACTTCTGTGAAGAGAAGTGCTCCGAATTTCAAATAAGAGTTTTCAGTTGGTTTCTAGTTGCCTCATGACGAGAGAATTTTTTTCAAAAGAAAAGGCAAACGGAAACGCCAAATCTGCAACATTGACAGGGCTGAAAGACTGTTAAGAACTGCATCAATATTCAGAGACTAGTTTTAGCTCAATCACCTTGCATATAACATTCAGGATCAAACGACAGTGTTCTTTCTTGGGAATAGTTTGGAAAGACTCTATAGCAGAAGGATTTACGAACTACCAAGAATTAAATAAAAGCACTTGAGAGGATATGCAAGTTTGATTCCTTATCTTGTAAACAGAGGAACCAATATTCAATTGATAGCTGTATTTACATCTGCATGAAACTGATTCAAATACATATTGGTTCGTTGTTCTTTCATTAAATCAGATGATACAGACATAAATACCATAGACACAGAAACATCTTAGAGAGGCGCAGTTCTCAAGACTGACCCAGGTGGGGAACAACCTTTACAACGCAACTTTTACAACGCACTACCATTACAACGAAACTGTTACAACGCGAGTGTATTGACAACGCAGGACATTACAACGCAAGTCTTTACATCGACTTGCACTAGATGGCGTGCTAACATTAAAAATAGTGTAGTTTACTATCCCAACACCTTCCCTACTGTTACGTGGACTGGAGTTGGAATAGTAAATTACACTTTTTTAATGTTAGCACGCCATCTAGTGCAAGTCGATGTAAAGACTTGCGTTGTAATGTCCAGCGTTGTCAATGCACTCGCGTTGTAAAACTTTCGTTGTAACAGCATGCGTTGTAACAGCATGCGTTGTAACATCATACATCCGACACAGGTAAATAATTACATTAGAGAGTGTGTATAGATTTTAGAGTAGTGAGAATAGTAATTGTTAATACTTGCTGTTACAGGTCAACACTCAAGATACAGAAGAGGAGTCAGTGTCCTGAGGCAGTATCTCTTGTTTGTCTTCCACTTCTCCTTTCCCCCGGGTTAAAGTTAGTGACCGTTGTCATCACCTGTCGCAGACTTCGGCAAGAGGGATTTGAGGCAGGATCATCTGTTCCTGAGGAGATTGCAAATCTTGTATTGAATTGTTCTGCCAGTCGTTCGCTCAAATATATTGTTTTTATTTGGGTCTGCCAACTGCCCTCACCCTGGAGTTCCACGACAGTTTGCAGACTTATGGTCCAGATAGCTTTAGCTTTTTCCCCCTTTCAAGCCACGGCACACATTTATGTAATGGTAATTTCTCCAAAACTACTGAATGGATTTACATGAATCCAAGCAAATCTAGTTCCTTTTGTAAAATTGTAATTTCATACTACGTTCAGTGTAATTCTGTTCAGAATTGTTTTCTGTAGAGAGCAGCCACATTTGCCTTTTTCTTGGTTTGGTGTAAATTGGTTGAGTATTTTCCGAGAAATTAGCATTTAAAATTTGTTTCAGTTTGAGCATAAAGAAGTAACATTTTAGATCTACTGTGAGATCTGGAAAGGTGCATTCTTGATTTACCAATAAGTTTAGGGCTGTTTATCAAATTTGATTGAAATTCGACAGAGGCTCAGCAAGTTTAGCTTAGGTTTGATATTTTAAATTTGTGCAGATTCTTAAAACTAAAAACAGGAGTCAAAAAGTGTTCATTTGCCAATAATTGTGACATTATTTGACAAATCCACATGAAATTAGGTAGACATTTAGCTAATCTAGTCTTCTGTGGGTATGGCAAGTTGAGCAGATCCATTGGGGGTGGGCAAAGTTAAAAGAGGGCAGGGTACAATATTTAATGTGCTATTAACTTTATTGTTCCTTAATGAATATGCAATAACTTTAGCAGACTGTTAACACATTACGGCCAGTACTGGAATTCCAGGTTTCATGCTGGCCTGACAAAGGAGGTGGGGTAAAGTTAAATGGAGGTAAAACAAATAATTTATTTGCTATTAACTTTCACACAGTTTTTATAGATCTACACACTTGAAAGAAATTAACCTTCTTTAGCTTCCTCTTGATGGTTTGAGTTTCATGCAAATATGTCGAGGTGTCAAGGGGTAATGGTTAATGTGTTGGCAAAAAAAAGCAATTTTTCATCTTTTAACTCATAGAATTTTTTTCTCTCAGCGAAAGAAATGGCATTATACTAAACTCGGCAAGAAATCAGACCTTTACTCAGGAAAGTACCTTTGGTTGGTTTGGTGTAAACTTATTCAGTGGTTTTCAAGAAATTAGCAAACAACAGCATGTCAGTGGTACTGAAAGGGATGAAAGTTGGAGATATCTGGACTGCTAATCTGCGGACAGCCCTCCAACTACCAGAGGACCAAAATTTTAAAAGCCCTGCATTGGACAAGGAAGATTTTTTCTCCTGTCATTCATTTCCCTCGCGCTCCAGCGTAACAATAACTCACGCCCTCGCTATGCTCTGGTGATTACCCCACATATTACATCAGTCATGGCATCACTGATAATATTCCTGCAAAATTTGCAGTGAAATTATTGATGAGAAAACTGTGCATGGCGGGAGTGTGAGATATAGTTACTTTACAGCATGAGTTATAGTTACTTAAGATAACTATAACTTGTGAATTTCTGGGCTTTTTCAAAGTTTGAAATATTACGTTGTTACTGAACATTTCACCTAACTATAATGTTACTCTAACCTTTGTTTTTTTCAGTGAATGTATATATATATATATATATATATATATAGTACAGTGGGTAGTTATAGTTAGGACCATGTTTCCATAGGCAAAGCTTTTTTTTGACTTGCCTAAATCTTTGGTGCAGTTTGAGAAATCTTTATGAAATTTTACCAAAAAGTGCGCTGTGATTCTTGTTGTGCATGGAAAGTTTCGGGGCGATCCCTGAAGCGGGGGCTGAAAAAAGGGGGGGGGTCAAAAAAAGGGTTTTTCCAATGTTCATTTCTGTAGAGAATGTTAGACACAACTAAAGCCCAAACCACTGGAAGGAATTACACATAATTTGGCAGAAAGGCACCTCTTGGTCCAGGAAGAACCCTTTTTTAGGTCTCACATAGGCAGCACATGCGCTGCCTCTATGAGGCATCAAGTAATCAGTGTTACTAGTGAAACTCCACCCATTGCGTTTCTCTTTGTTTTGTCGCTTGCCATTGGTGATATCTAGCATTGCTCTTCTTATCTCGCTCATTGTTGGCTAATGACTCGATGCGTCACTTCTGTTTTCTTCTGTTTCTGGAGGAAGCAGCATTAATCAATTACAGTTAACTTACGCTGCAGGGCGGTATCTTTTAATGTAGGGACTACTTCTTGTGTTGCTCGGCCGCTTTCCTCATGTGGCGGCAGGGTTAGTCTCTGCACGGGATAGCGACTCACTGGCTACCCCTTCTAATGATGCCGTCTCGTTTGCCGAACATCCCTTTTTAAGCGAAAACGTTCTAACTGTTTTCTCCATTATGTAATACTTCGCATTTCAGCACAGCTCGAAGGAAAAATATATACGTTTTCTGCATAACACCTCTTCAGGGTAGAAAGCGATATATAAAGTGAACTCTATTCCACGAATGCTCCTACCTGCATGCATTTCAGTAGGCAGCTGGACACCAGCCTTCTATGGATATTTTGTGATATCAGTAGGTGACGGCCGCTTTCCTCGTGTGGCGGCGGGGTTAGTCTCTAATCTTTTTACTTTGGCACCTGGTCTGTGTGGTGCAAGGGTGGAAATACTGCATCAGTACAGGGAGATGTACGACTTTACCAACCGGCTGAAGATATTCGGGAACTGACCCTTTGCGGAGAACTGCATGTGTACCCCGGAAAATGTAAGTACCTCCAAAACCTACACCCCAACTCCTGGAGGTAGCCTATGGGTCGGATGGAGCTGAGAGGGGGGTAGATGTTCGGGTGACCAGCTTACTATGTGTCCCAAGGACACAACCTTGTTTGCCATGGGCTGTCGTTTGCTAATGCAATGCATTGTGGGAGTTGTAGTCTTTATTCGGTTAACTGAACGGACGTACCTGGTAGCACGAGTTGTAAAATCAAAGTCCTGGACTGCACAAAGGCGCCTCAATGTCCCTCTGATCCCAAATGTGAACTCTTAGTGTCTCTTTCCTTTGCTCCTCCCTTGTGTTTTCGGCAGGCAGAGTCGGAGACCACAGGCGCTTTAAACACTGGCTATTTAAACCATTAGACGTTTATAAGGGAAGTGAGGCTAAGTTATTGTAAATGTAAGTGTGCCACAATTTCTCCTGTGCTGCTCCTGGTACTGCTTACAAGGGAGGGTGGTGTAATGTCCTAGATGTATCCAGGATCGGTGTGACGTCATCATGGCATGTCATTAGCAGGTATCACTCTTCCTTAAGGCGCGGGCGGTCTTCACACAGAGGTTTGATGCCACTTCTGCCCCTTTGTGCTCATTTCACTCCTTGCAGTGGGTTAGCAGGGTCGGCGTCTGTACCCCAGCCCGCGTACACCCGTCCACCCCCGGGTTTTGTAGTTACCAGTGTATCCCACCGGGGGCTGTAGCGCCTTGAGGCTGAGGTGCGACTCCTGGTGCCTCTGCCCCCAGGTTATTGCACCAGGGAGGGGGGGCTTCAAGAGAGGGGGGGTGGATGGGTTAGGCATTCTTGCCAGGGCTGCTGGTGACACCCCGTCCGGCCCTGGCTCCGCCCACTGTGGGGGCCGCTTTCAAATTACAAACCGCTTTTGGCAGCCCGTATACCAACAGCCCCACCCACTAGGGGTTACGAAGTCATGTCATGCGTGACAACAACAGGCCAGCTCTTGAGTTCACTAAAAGACAAGCATTTGCAATGCAATAGGTCTCGCATGTACTCGAGTTTAAGCTATTGGCATTATAAATGACAATGCCTTTTATTTATGTTTAAAAAAAAAAAAAAGGCACTGACATTTACAATGTCAATAGCTCAAAGTCCTATTGCATTGCAAATGCTTGTTGTTATTTGGTGTAAATGTGTTCAGTAGTTATGCAGATATAAAAAAAAATGTATATATATAGGGACGCGCATCCAACAGTCCCTGTGCTGAAATCTGATTGGCTGCCAACACGTCAACCAGGAAGTGTTGACAGCCATCTTGGGACTTGGCTTCAGCGGAGTCCCACAAAAAATGTTTTAAGAAAAAGAAAAGAGGGCAAGGTGTGAATACCCGGACCCCCTAACTGTGGTCCTGCAGTCCCCCTGGCACCCTGACAGGGCCAAAAAGCACTTTAAAAAAAATTGCCACAGGAACGCGACAAAGCCACAAATCCGTGGTGAAACAAAAAAAAACAAGCATAGTCTCCCGCACTTGTTTACATTATAGCCCCTGGGTGGGCAAGGATCTGGAGGCATGTGGGCTTTAAAAAAAAGGAGGGGGTGCACGAGCCCCCCTCTTTGGGCCTAATTATGCCCTGGGGAACACCACCAACCCCAGGGCTTATAATTAATAACACAGGGGGGTGCTCAGACCCCCTTCAAACACCAGGGACCGCCACCTTCTTGGGACTATATTCAAAGAAAGGGGCACCGGCTCAGACCATGGGAACTTATAGGCTCCTCCCGCGGTCTGGGGAAAAGAGCAGAAAGAGGCAAAATATAGCTCTGTAATGGGCAGAAAGAGGCAGAATAAAGGTCAGAAACGAGCAACAAGAGGCAAAATAAAGGTGAGAAATTAGTAGAAAGAGGCAAAATAAATGTGAAAAAAATGCAGAAAAAGGCAAAATAGAGGTCAGAAACCAGCACCAAGAGGCAAAAAAAAGGTAAGAAACTATCAGAAAGAGGAAAAATAAAGGTCAGCAATGAGCAGAAAGAGCCAAAATAAAGGTGAGAAATGAGCAGAAAGAGGCAGAAAAAAGGGCAGAAACCAGCAGCAAGAGGCTGACTAAAGGTCAGAAACCAGCAGAAAGAGGCAAAGAAAAACTCAGGGGCAGAAAAGAGCAGCAGGAGGCAAAAGGTCAGGAGCAAGCAGAAAAAGGTAAAATAACAGACAGAAGGAGCAGAAAGAGGTAAAATAGAGGGCAGGAGCGAGGAGAGAAGAGGCAGAAAAATGAGCAGAAAATTAATGGAAGAGGCACAAACCTGAAGGCAGCAGAGGGTAGCGGACTGCAGACAGCCTGGACAAGAGGACCATCATTGGGGAAGCTGGTATGAGGACCTGCTCCTATGTGCCCCCTACTTTTTTTACTGCATACCCACTGACAGACTAACTTATACACTCACGCATCCACTCACAGACCCACTCACACACTTGCATTCCTACTCACAGACCCACTCAGAGACTCAAGCACCCACTGACAGATGCACTCATGCACCCACTCACAGATCCATTCAAGTACTCATTCACCCACTCACAGACCCAGTGAAAAGACTCACAGACCCACTCAGAGACTCACTCACACACCCATGCATCCAATCACAGACCCACTCAGAGACTCACACACCAACTCACAGACCCACTGAGACACTCATGCACCCACTCACAGACCCACTCACAGACAGTTGCATGCTCTCACAGACCTACTCAGACACTCATGTTCCTATTCACAGACCCACTCAGAGACTCATGCACTCACTACTCACAGACTCATTCAGAGACTCATGCACCCACTCCCAGACCCACACAGACACTCATGTTCCCATTAACAGACCAACAGAGACTTATGCGCCCACTCACAAACCCATTTATAGACACAACCACTCACAGATCCACTCAGACATTCATGCACCAACTCACAGACCCACTCAGAAATTCGAACATCCAGTCACGACCCACTATATTCATACACTCACTCACAGATCCACTCAGAGACACATGCACTAACTCACAGAGCCACTCAGAGACTCATGTACTCACTCACAGACCCACTCACGCACCTACTCACAGACCTTTTTAGACACTCACGCACCCACTCACAGACCTATTCAGATGTTCACACACCTACTGACAGACCCACTCAGATACATTAACACCCACTCATAGGCTTACTGAGACACTCAAGTACTCACTCATATAATCACTGTCAAAGGTTAGTGGTTACATTTAGGAAATAAAATTTAAAAAATCTTAGAAATTCACTTAAAAACCCAAAGGTTATAGGGACATTCCAATTGGAAAATAGAATTTAAAAAAAATTCACTGAAAAAAAACAAAGGTTACAGGGACATTATAGTTAGGCTCAGATTTCAGCAGTTGTAGTTAGCTGAGCTAACTATAACTTACTCCCCTGCAACATACTGCTTATGACCTCACATATTAGATCACTCATGAGATGGTCAGTGACTTCTCTGATGAAATCTCAAATGGCTTCACTGATTACATCATCCACAGAAGCACTTACAAATCCACTCACACCCCTATACATCCTCTCATACACACAGTCACGTCCCCACACAACCACTCACATACCCTTTAAAGTTTTCACACATCTACTCACTCAACCTTAGAGCCACTCACAAACCCAACCACTTACTCATACAGCCACTAACACACCACTCTCACTCATACAGCTACTCATACAACCAGTCACTTACCCATACAGCCACTCACACAGCCACACACTCACCCATACAGCTACTCATACACCCACATATTCACCCATATGGCCACTCACACACCCACTCACTCATCCATACAGTTTCTCAACACAGCCACTCACTCACCCATACAAGCACACACACACCCACTCACATACCATTTGACACATCCATACAAGCAGTCTCATACCTGCTCACCCTCCCATACAGCCATTCACACAGACACTCGGTCTCCAATACTGCCACTCAAACACCGAGTCACTTAACCAAACACCCACTCACACACCCATACAGCCACTTACACAACCCATTCACTCACTCATACTGCCATTCAGACACCCACTCACTCACCCAGTCACTCACACATCCACTCACCCACCCAAACAGCCACTTACTCACCCATAGAGCAACTCACACATCCACTCACTTACCAATACAGCAACTCATACAGCCACTCACCCACACAGCTACTCACACACCTACTTATATACCCATACATCCACTCACATACCCAGTCAGACGCCATACAGCCACTCACGCACAGATACACACACCGTCACACAGCCGCTCACATAATATGTTAGAAGCAGTATCACTCATTAGTAGTGCATCTAGTATAGTAATCTAACTTTTATAGTAGGTTAGTATATATGTTTAACGCTCATAAACTCCTAGAAAACACTTATACTCCCTGGATGATGTAGTCGCTGATTTCATTTGAGATGTCATCAGTGATGTTTATCAGTGATGTCACTGACCATGTCATGAGAGATGTAAATTGTGAGGTCATAAACAGTGTATTGCGGGGGTGTAAATTATAGTTAGCTCTTCTGAGTTTCACTGGTTTTGTACGAGTGAAATCTGAGCCTAACTACATCTCTGTAAACTTTGGGTTTTTCAGTGCATAAAAAGGAATATATATATATATATATATATATATATATATATATATATATATATATATATATATATATATATATATATATATATATATATATATATGTATATGTATATTACCTACTGGCGGTCGCCAGTAGGTAGTTATACTTAGGACCTATTTTCCATAGGAAATCCGCAACATTCTATTCCCAATAAGTCTGGTGCCGGTTGACGAATCTTCGTGAAATTTTCCAAACTTTTGGCCAGCTCCTATCCTGAAAGTTTCGTGGTGATTCGTAAAGCGGGGGCCAAGAAAAAAGGGGGGTCTCAAAATGTGTTTTCCCCATGCAGTTTCCCATAGGACCTTTTGACGCAGCTACAGCCCGAACTGCTGAACGGAATTACACCAAATTTGGCAAAGAGGTAGTCCTCAGTTCAGACTTGTGCCTTTTGCTTAAATGGTGTAAATCCGTTCAGTAGTTTCTGAGAAAATTACAGTTAAAAGTACATATATATCTATGGCCTCGGAGGATCTGCGCACCCTATGCGCAGCCTGTGCGCACCCTCTGTGAACCGTGCATGCACCCTTCCGATCACGCGCTGAATGCTAATTGGCTGTCAAGTGTCTGTCAACATTCGAAACCAGGAACTGTTGGCAGCCATTTTGTGCCTCGGTAGAAGCGAGGCTGAGGAAGTAAGGGAAATAAGTGTGTGAAAGATGTAAAGGGGGCAGGGTAGAAATACTCTGACCCTCTAGTGTCCCCCCGGGACCGCCTTTTTATATTTTTTTTTAAACAGCAAACTGCGCGCAGGGTGCGCGGATCCGGCCGTAAAAAAAAAAAACTAAACGTGCGCTTTCGCGCTTCCTTAATAATTAGCCCCCGGGGTGCCAAATCCCGGGGGCAAAATGCGTAAAAATTAAAAAGGGGGGCCCAGGGGGGCCCCGGGGACTGCTACCCCCGGGGCTACAAAATACATAGGGTGGGGGGGGCTGAACAGCCCCCCCAAGCCCCGGGAACCAACACCCCGGGGCTTTATTTATTGAGGGAGGGGGGCTGCGTGGCCCCCTTCTTGGAGCGTTCGAGGGCCCTGGGGACCGCCACCCCCCAGGGCCGGCTCCTACAGTGTCCTGGGGTGTCCACCCCCAGGACGCTGATGTTTGCTATGAGAGGGCGAGAGTCTCCCGCCCTCCCATAGCAAACTTCGTTTGGATTTTGAAAGAGAGAGCAGGGAAACCTGCTCTCTCTTTCAAAATCCAAACATATTGCTTTTCCACACGGGGAGCTGCCTGTCAGCAGCTCCCCATGTGGAAAAGCAATGCCGGCTCCCGAAGGACGCGGGGAGCCGGCTGAGACCGTGGGGGCGTTGGGGCTCCCCCCACAGTCCCCAACGTGTTTTTATGAGCCCCGGGGGATGGGGTCCCCGGGGATAATAATAATTAGTGATAGGGGCTATTTTTTTTTTTTTACGGTTAAATTAGGAGTCGCGCATCCTATCGCGTTGGGTGCATGATTTCTCTCGCGTAGGGTGCACAGTTCCTAACGCGTTGGGTGCGTGACTCCAAGCAAAAACAAATGACATTTTGTGGAGATAAACATCAAGCTTAGGTGTTTTGTTCTTGAGTGGCTCTAAAAAGAGCCGTTGTGTTCATTGAGAGTTTTTGGTACTTAGAAGTAAGTACCTATACAGAGTATAAAGTTGTTGAGGAAGACTCTGTTTCCTTCATCAGTAAAGTATACTCCATCTCTCCTATACATCTCTTGCATATGAAAGTGCAGATTGTTATTGTAAATGGACCCCATTCTATAGTCTCGGAGAAAAGCAGAAACATATTTATTCACATGTTTCCTAGCTTTCTCAATCTTTGGACAAAAATGATTGGACCAGTTACATTTCTGCCTTTGGCATATGTTAGAATACACAAAGGCAGTTTGGGGAAAAAGTGAAATAAATTCTGCAAAGGTGTCCTTCATAGGCATTTCCAGACCTACCCCAGTCAAAGTGCCTAGGTCATTGCCACCACAGTGCACTATTATGAGGTCAGGGTGTTGGAGATGCATAAAGGATTTTACCAATGGCATCAATTGGTGCCACTTTAACCCTCTCTGTCCAATCCATTTAATGTCTACATTTCGCAAACCTAGGTCTTTGTGAATGCCTTTGTTTTCTGCATACCTTTGGCTCCAGAAAATATAGCTGTGTCCCACAATCCACACTCTAAGCATCTTGAAGGGAGGTCTGGATGCACTCAGATGGTCTCTGTAAATGAAATGGCAGTTTGAAAAGTAAGATTTTTCTAAAATGGTGGCTAAGATGCAGTTTTAAAAAAAGACAAGAAATCATTGGTTGTTTGACAGCCTTCTACACTGAAAACTAGGGTGCATGTTTCTGTTTTTTAAACGCATGATTCTTATTGGTTAACAAAAACTGATTGAAAGGAATATTATATATGATAAGCTAATATGTTAAAAAGTCAAGCACACTTGCTGTTTTGTTTAGCAACATTGTGTGCTGAACTTTTGACCTGTGTGCTCAGTTAAGTGTTCCATGACCTGTTTCTTTGGTAACAGGCAGAAGGCAGATTGGGGGTAGGGTTCAAATTTATGTCATTTGGAAAGGGTTGAAATGTTTAACCAATAGAAATGTGTGTTAGGTTTTGAATTAATGTGGGAAGGAATGTGATTTGATGTTTACATATATATGTGTGCAAAAAGAGAGGGAAACTTTGCCATTCTTTGGTTTTGCTGACAGGTGCACAGTGCAGACATTCTGTATAAGAAAATCTGGTGTGTGACTGACATACTTCTTAATCTATAAGACAACTTGAAAGGTGAGTTATTTAATTGTGAGGGGATGTATGTGGTCTATTTTGATTTTAATCAGACTAATGTATTCCTCCTGCTAAAATGCAGGAAGTACTTTTTTTTGTCTACAATATTTTTGACAGTGTGTGTGCATGTAGAAACCATTATGTGATAAGCATTTGTGTTTTTCATGTGTTTGCAGACAGATAACTGTGCTGTTTTTATGTTTTGGTAGAATTCGAAACCAGTCATTGTTTATGTATTTGCAAAATGAGTCATGTTTCTACACTAAAATGTAGTACTTCTTCTAGATTAAGAAATGTGTTTTGGTACAGTGCAAGGGATAGTGTTGTTTGTCTAGAATCACACAGTGAGTCTGTGTGCATTTAGGAATCATTTTGAGAGAAACATTTTGGTATTATTGTGTAGTAGAAAATGTTCTGCAATGTGTGCAGTCACCTTACATCTTGTAGACTAGAGAATGTATTTTGTACAAGGGATAGTTGGCTGTCTACAATCACACTGTGAGTCTGCGTGTATTTGGGCAATTATTGTGAGAATAGCATTTGGTAACATCATGTATTTGCTTGCAGATTACTGCTTTAAAATTTGGTTTGTTGTCAAGTTTGAGTAGCATTAGAGGCCAGTCATTGCTTATGCAATTGCAAAATGAGTCAGGCTTTCACAGTAGTGTGCAGTATTGAAATATGTAGAATGTGTGCAGTCACCATACCCCTTCCACAGTAGTGAACGACTTTTGGTAAACTCCTAGAGATAGTGTTGCTTGTCTAGAATCACACTGTGAGTCTGTGTGCATTTGGGTAAACATTGTGAGAGAAGCATTTGGTAACATTGTGTATTTGCTGACAGATAACTGATTTAAAACCTGTCATGTTGTCAAGGTTTAGTAGCATTAGAAGCCAGTCTTTGCTTATGCATTGATAAAATGAGTCAGGCTGTGACACTAAAGTGCAGTACTGAAATATGTAAATTGTGTGCAGTCCCCTTACCCCTTCCACAGTAGTGAATGAGTTTTGGTAAACTCCTAGGGATAGTGTTGCTTGTCTAGAATCACACTGTGAGTCTGTGTGCATTTGGGTAACCATTGTGAGAGAAGCATTTGGTAACATCATGTATTTGCTGACAGATAACTGTTTTAAAACCTGTCATGTTGTCAAGTTTTGGTAGCATTAGAAGCCAGTCTTTGCTTATGCATTGATAAAATGAGTCAGGCTTTGACACTAAATTACAGTACTGAAATATGTAGATTGTGTGCAGTCCCCTTACTCCTTCTAGAGTAGTGAATGTGTTTTGGTAAAGTCCAAGGGATAGTGTTGCTTGTCTAGAATCACACTGTGAGTCTGTGTGCATTTAGCCAACCATTGTGAGAGAAGCATTTGGTTACATCGTGTATTTGCTGACAGATAACTGTTTTAAAACCTGTCATGTTGTCAAGTTTTAGTAGTATTAGAAGCCAGTTATTGCTTATGCATTCATAAAATGAGTCAGGCTTTGACACTAAAGTGCAGTACTGAAATATGTAGATTGTGTGCAGTCCCCTTACCCCTTCCAGAGTAGTGAATGAGTTTTGGTAAAGTCCAAGGGATAGTGTTGCTTGTCTAGAATCACACTGTGAGTCTGTGTGCATTTGGGAACCACTGTGAGAGAAGCATTTGGGTACTTCATATCTTTGCATACACATAACTGCTTAAAAACCTTTCCTGTTCTCAAGTTTTGGTAGAATTAGAAGCCAGTCATTGCTTATGTATTCGGAAAATGAGTCAGGCTTCTACACTAAAATGCAGTACTAAAATATGTAGATTGTATGCAGTCCCCTTACCCCTTCCAGAGTAGTGAATGAGTTTTGGTAAACTCCTAGGGATAGTGTTGCTTGTCTAGAATCACACTGTGAGTCTGTGTGCATTTGGGTAAGCATTGTGAGAGAAGCATTTGGTAACATCGTGTATTTGCTGACAGATAACTGTTTTAAAACCTGTCATATTGTCAGGTTTTAGTAGCATTAGAAGCCAGTCTTTGCTTATGCATTGATAAAATGAGTCAGGCTTTGACAATAAAGTACAGTACTGAAATATGTAGATTGTGTGCAGTCCCCTTACTCCTTCCAGAGTAGTGAATGTGTTTTGGTAAAGTGCAAGGGATAGTGTTGCTTGTCTAGAATCACACTGTGAGTCTGTGTGCATTTGGCCAACCGTTGTGAGAGAAACATTTGGTTATATTGTGTATTTGCTGACAGATAACTGTTTTAAATCCTGTCATGTTGTGATGTTTTAGTAGTATTAGAAGCCAGTTATTGCTTATGCATTCATAAAATAAGTCAGGCTTTGACACTAAAGTGCAGTACTGAAATATGTAGATTGTGTGCAGTCCCCTTACCCCTTCCACAGTAGTGAATGAGTTTTGGGAAACTCCTAGGGATAGTGTTGCTTGTCTAGAATCACACTGTGAGTGTGTGTGCATTTGGGTAACCATTATGAGAGAAGCATTTAGTAACATCATGTATTTGCTGACAGATAACTGTTTTAAAAGCTGTCATGTTGTCAGGTTTTAGTAGCATTAGAAGCTAGTCATTGGTTATACATTGATAAAATGAGTCAGGCTTTGACACTAAAGTACAGTACTGAAATATGTAGATTGTGTGCAGTCCCCTTACTCCTTCCAGAGTAGTGAATGAGTTTTCGTAAAGTCCAAGGGATAGTGTTGCTTGTCTAGAATCACACTGTGAGTCTGTGTGCATTTGGGAACCACTATGAGAGAAGCATTTGGGTACTTCATATCTTTGCATACACATAACTGCTTAAAAACCTTTCCTGTTCTCAAGTTTTGGTAGAATTAGAAGCCAGTCATTGCTTATGTATTCACCCAGGAACTATCCTTGCAATACTGTAAACATTCAGTTAATATCCAAGTAGCAATGGAGTGAGGCAGGCCTTAGCACATGGATTGATTCAAACGCCTATCCACTATGCATGCAGTCCTCTAACCATCTACACACTTGTCTTTCACACCTTCAATTCCCCAGTCAATATCCATACACTTCCAGGAAACACCCTTTCACTGCCCTTGCACTCCTCCACTGATCCATTCAGCACCATGTACTAATCCATTCACTGTGGGAAAACCCAACCACTTATAAATTCATCCAGGCACTGTCCTTGCAGTACTCTAATTATTCAGTCAGTACCTAACTACTCATTCAGTGACTAGGCCTTAGCACATGGACTGCTTCAAACCCCTATCCACTATGCACGCAGTCCTCTAACCATTTACACACTTGTCTTTCATACCTGCAATTCCCCAGTCAGTATCCATACACTTCCAGCAAACATCCTGTCACTCCCATTGCAATCCTCTAGTGACCCATTCAGCACCATGTACTAATCCATTGACTGCACCAAAACCCAACCACTTATAAATTCACCGAGGCACTCTCCTTGTAGTACTCTAATGATTCAGTCAGTACCCAGGTACTTATGTAGTGAACCCGGACTTAGCACATGGACTACTTCAAACGTCTATCCACTATGCATGCAGGCCTCTAACCACCTACACAATTGTCTTTCACACCTTCATTAGCCCAGTCAGTATCTATATACTCCAATAAACACCCTGTCACTCCCCTTGCACACCTCCAGTGACTCATCCAGCACCATGTACTAATCTATTCACTGCGCCAAAAACTTAAAAAAGATTATTCCAGGTACTCTCCTTGCAGTACTCTAATGATTCAGTCAGTACCCAGGTACTCATGCGATGACACAGGCCTTAGCTCATGGACTGCTTCAAACATCTGTCCAGTATGCATGCAGGCCTCTAACCACCTACACACTTGTCTTTCACACCTTCAATACCCCAGTCAGTATTCATACAGTTCCCGCAAACACCCTGTCACTCCCCTTACACTTCTCCAGTGACCCATTCAGCACCATGTACTAATCCATTTACTGCGCCAAAAGCCAAGCACATATAAATTCACCGAGGCACTCTCTTTGTAGTACTCTAATGATTCAGTCAGTACCCAGGTACTTATGTAGTGACCCAGGCCTTAGCTGATGGACTGCTTCAAACGTCTGTCCAGTATGCATGCAGGCCTCTAACCACCTACACACTTGTCTTTCACACCTTCGATACCCCAGTCAGTATTCATACAGTTCCCGCAAACACCCTATCACTCTCCTTACACTTCTCCAGTGGCCCATTCAGCACCATGTACTAATCCATTTACTGCGCCAAAAGCCAAACACTTATAAATTCACCGAGGCACTCTCCTTGTAGTACTCTAATGATTCAGTCAGTACCCAGGTACTTATGTAGTGAACCCGGCCTTAGCACATGGACTACTTCAAACGTCTATCCACTATGCATGCAGGCCTCTAACCACCTACACAATTGTCTTTCACACCTTCATTTGCCCAGTCAGTATCTATATACTCCAATAAACACCCTGTCACTCCCCTTGCACACCTCCAGTGACTCATCCAGCACCATGTACTAATCTATTCACTGCGCCAAAACCCAAAAACTTAAAACATTCATCCAGGCACTCTCCTTGCAGTACTCTAATGATTCAGTCAGTACCCAGGTACTCATGCAGTGACCCACGCCTTAGCCCATGGAGTGCTTCAAACGTCTGTCCAGTATGCATGCAGCCCTCTAGTCACCTACACACTTGTCTTTCACTTCTTCAATTAACTAGTCAGTATATATAAACTCCAGTAATTACTCTTTCAGTCCACTTGCACACCTCTAGTGACTCATCTGGCACTATGAAGTAATCTATTCACTGCACCAAAACACAACAACTTAAAAAGATTAACCCAGGCACTCTCCTTGCAGTAGTGTAATGATTCAGTCAGTACCCAGGTAATCATGCAGTGTCTGAGGTCTTAGCTCATGGACTGTTTAAACGTCTATCCACTATGCATGCAGGCCTCTAGTCACCTACACACTTGTCTTTCACTTCTTCAATTAATCAGTCAGTATCTATATACTTCAATAAACACCCTGTCACTCATCTTGCACTCCTCCAGTGACTGATCCAGTACCATGTACTAATCTATTCACTGTGCCAAAACCGAAAAACTTAAAAGTTTCACCCTGGCAGTCTCCTAGCAGTAGTTTAATGATTCAGTCAGTACGCAGGTACTCATGCAGTGAACCATGCATTACCACATGGACTGCTTCAAAGGTCTATCCAGTATGCATGCAGGCTTCTAACCTACAATACACTTGTCTTTCATACCTTCAATTCCCCAGTCAGTATCCATGTACTTCCAACAAACACCCTGTCACTCCCCTTGCACTCTTACAGTGACTTATTCAGCACCATGTAGTAATGCATTCACTGCGACAAAAGTGAAACACTTATAAATTCACCCAGGCACTCTTCTTGCAATAGTCTAATCATTCAGTCAGTACTCAAGTACTAATGGAGTGAGGCAGGCCTTAGCACATGAATTGATTCAAACGCATTTCCACTATGCATGGAGGCATCTAACTACCAACACAATTGTCTTTCAGACCTTCAATTTCCCAGTCAGTATCTATAAACTCCAATAAACACCCTGTCACTTCAATTGCACACCTCCACTGACTAATTTGGCACTAAGTACTAATCTATTCACTGCGCCAAAACCCAAAAACTTAAAAAGATTCACCCAGGCACTCTCCTTGCAGTACTCTAATGATTCAGTCAGTACCCAGGTAGTTTTGCAGTGATCCAGGTGTTACTCCATGGACTGTTTCAAACGTCTATCGACTATGCATGCAGGTCTCTAGCCACCTACACACTTGTCTTTCACACCTTCGATACCCCAGTCAGTATTCATACCGGGCCCGATTCACAGAACTAACTTAAGACAAAATCCTAAACTTACTACCATTTTGGTATTCACAGAAGGCACTTACTCATTTTGGTATTCACAGAAGGCACTTACTCATTTCGGTATTCACAGAAGTTAGGAGTCCTAACTTTAGGACTCCTAAATGCCTTCTGTGAATACCGAAAGTCTTAAAATTAGGATTTTTCTCAGTTTAGTAGTAGTATAGTTAGGACTCCTAACTTTAGGACTCCTAAATGCCTTCTGTGAATACCGAAAGTCTTAAAATTAGGATTTTTCTCAATTTAGTAGTCCTAAATTTAGATTTAGGACTACTAAATTGAGAAAAATCCTAATTTTAAGACTTTCGGTATTCACAGAAGGCATTTAGGAGTCCTAAAGTTAGGAGTCCTAACTATACTACTACTAAACTGAGAAAAATCCTAATTTTAAGACTTTCGGTATTCACAGAAGGCATTTAGGAGTCCTAAAGTTAGGACTCCTAACTTCTGTGAATACCGAAATGAGTAAGTGCCTTCTGTGAATGCCAAAATGAGTAAGTGCCTTCTGTGAATACCAAAATGGTAGTAAGTTTAGGATTTTGTCTTAAGTTAGTTCTGTGAATCGGGCCCACAGTTCCTGCAAACACCCTGTCACTCCCCTTATACTTCTCTAGTGACTCATTCAGCACCATGTACTAATGTATTTACTGCGCCAAAAAACAAATAGTTATAAATTCATCCAGGCACTCTCATTGCAATACTCAAAACATTCAGTCAGTATCCAAGTACTATTGGAGTGAGACAGGCCTTAGCACATGGATTGATTCAAACGCCTATCCACTATGCATGTAGGTCTCTAATCACCTACACACTTGTCTTTCACACCATCAATATCCCAGTCAGTATCCATACACTTCTAGCAAACACCCTGTCACTCACCCAGTGTCTCTCCTTATAGTACTGTAATCATTCAGTCAGTAAGCATGTAGTCTTTCAGTGAGGCAGGCTTTAGGGCATGAACTGCTTCAAAGTAGTATGCACTATGCATGTAGTGTTTTAACCATCGTCACACTTGTGCTTCAGGGCTATAATTTCTTAGTCAGTATTTATATAAAATATGTTTGTACAGTAATAGAAAAGTATACATTTTAAAATTATTAATATACATTTATTTGTGATTATTTTTTACAGATACTGTTTTTCACCATTAAAATAGAGAAATCATGCCAGAAAAAAAAGAAAAAGAAAAGAACAGAGAAAGGAGAGTTACTTGAAGAAAAACCAACCACAAGTATTGAATGAACAACATAATGTGGCTAAAAAGAAAAAATCTTCTGGTAAGATCACAAAGCAATTTATTAAAAATGTTTGTAGGACCAGACAGAATGTACAGAATGCTGAAATCTCTGAGAATGCTTCAACTAGAAAAAATATTCAAAATAATAGCAAAAGCAAAAAAGCAAATGAACAGTCAAAGGAGACGAAGTATGGTAAAAGAAGGCAAAATAAGTATAAGGAAATCCGCAAAAAAATATTTTACAAGAGAGTAGTACATAATTTGCTGAAAGATGTGAAGAAATATAAAAAGAGAGCTCTATTTTATAAAAAGAAGAAGCATATTGAAACCATTGTTGAAAAGGCTTTTGAAGTAAAAAGGAATATATTCATTTTAGTATTAAACAGAATTCGATCACTAGATAAACCAATCCATTTAATGAAGGCCAAAAGTAGGAGGAAAAGAGTAATTAATAGAACACATTTTTGTGATTTTTTTGGGGAGAATGGAAACACAGTTCCAGTCCAGAGCCTTTCTTTAATGAAGAGAGTTATTTACAGAGTAATAATTTATTGCATGCAGTTGCCACCAGTGGTCGAGGTTATGAGGTTAGAGATGGTTGTCCAATTGACAAAGAGAAAATGGTTGAAAGAAATGCAGAAGAAGGGATAGCTGATGAAGTTCTAGGGAGACGTCCTAAACACCCTGTGTACACTTGGGATTGCAGTAGTATTTGTAGTGTACGACAAGAATCTATTGATAAATTATGTCGTTTTCGACAAGCATATAGTAAAAAAAGTGTTAAACAAAAGATTAAGGTGTTGCAAGGACTAACCCTTGCAGAGTGAGAAAAAATACTGGTTTGCAAGGTCATTCTCTGGCTTGTCTTTCTAGGAAAGTTTGTCAAAGTGTTTTTCACCATTTCAGGATGTTGGCAGTACATCATACTCAAATGCGGAAGTTAGTGAGAAGATTGTATTATGCAAAAAGTCTAGCACTAAAGTTAAATGAGTTGAACAGTGCTCTTTTGCGTGGGTCAGTATCAGATGTGAAGAAGGTTTGTGATGATATTGAGTTTTGTTACTTTGGTCCTCAGCAAGAGAGTGCAGAAACTGACACATTAGTAGAACAAAATGTTGAAGACAATGTAGAACCCGTGATTACCAAAAATTTTGAAGATCAAATCACAAAGTTTAAGGTAATTTCAGGTGAAAGACCAAATGTTTCTTGTATTTGTTGTCGGCGAAGTCACTATAAAAATCAGACTAGGAGTGTCAATCTGTATTTAAAAAGTGAAATAAAAAATAATGATAAGTGGAAGGAATTTGCAACTTATTTGTTGGTAGAGGATTGTTTTGATTTGGGATCTGAGCAGCGTATTTGCAAATATTGTTATAACAAATTAGATGAGAATAAAATGCCTGCTAGAGCTGTTCATAATAATCTAGAGTTGGTTGCTATTCCTCCAGAGCTGATAGATTTAAATACGTATGAGTCTATTCTCATTCAATGTGTGCACCCGTTTCAGGCTATTGTTCGTATGGAGCCTAAAACAGGTAAATTACCTCCATCAGAGTTACAAAGAGGATTGAAAGGAAGAGTTGTGTATTTACCGTTAGATTTAAAGAAAAACATTGAAACTATTGTTGTAGACCATGCAGAAAATGAACCACTAGTCATTCTAGTTAATGGTGTTCCTACTAAGAATAAGAAAATCTGGCAAGAGTTAGTGGATGTTAGAAAAGTGCAAAAGGCATCATTGTATCTGATAACAAAAATAATGAGTACTATAGAAATATGTTTGTAGGAGAAGAAGAAATATATTTAGCAGAAGATACTGAAACATTAAGTGGACAAATAGAAAAAGTGGACATGTCCAGATGTGAAGAAATCTATGAACATTACAGTGTACATCCCCTTCATTCCAAAGAGGTGATGGGGAAAATGATTGAGTTGTTCCAAATGAAAAAAGCAACAGGAAGTCCCATGAGTGTATGGGAAGAGAGCTTGGAAGCTCGTTGTTTCCCGCAGTTGTTTCCAACAGGAAAAGGTGTTCGATATGATGAATGTCCTGTGCAGATTCCTGCATCTGAATATCGGACAACAAGATTATATGCAGAAGATCCAAGATTTTGACAATGTATCCCTTATATGTTTCATCTTCTGGTTGAAAGTGACTTGTCTGGACTTTCATATGCAGTAAATCACATTTTAAAAACTGGAATGCATCTGCAAAATGTAACTGCAAAGGATTTTATGGATAAAGTGCATCAGAGAGATGATCATTTAGAATCTCAGTTGATTAATCTGATGGCATGTCAGCGTGGGACTAATGAATATTGGTACCGTCGTCATGGAGAACTGAAATGTATGCTACGGAACGTAGGAAATCCTACATGGTTTGTTACACTAAGCTGTGCTGAGTATGCTTGGGATGATTTACTTGAATTTCTTCGAGAGGCAAATTCCAATATAAAAAATATTGAATACAAGACACCTGGAGAATTGTGCTCTTTGGATCCTGTTAATGTATGCAGATATTTCAATCATAGATTTGAAGCTATGATGTCTTTCATCTGCAATAAAAAAAATCCTCCTCTTGGAGAAGTTGTGGATTTCTTTTGGGGAAAGGAGTATCAAGCAAGAGGTGCTCCTCATATACATATGTTTTTATGGATCAAGGACGCCCCCAAATTTGGAACAGATTCAGATGATACTGTTTTATCTTTCATTGAAGATTATGCCACATGTGCCGTACCCAATAGCAGAGAAGATAAAAACTTAAAACAACAAGTCTTACAATTCCAAAGCCATAGGTGTGGAAAATACTGTCGACGAAAGTACAAGTCAAAGGATAAGTTCTATACCAAATGTCGATTTGGATTTCCATGTCCTGTATTATCCAAAGGAAGAGTGAACAGTTTTATGTCAGCTATGCGACATACCATCACAAGAAAGTCTCCAAAAAATACCTACAAGTTAAGAAGAAGCGAAGAGTCAAAATACATAAATGACTACAATCCAGTTCTTTTATCCATGTGGAACGCTAACATGGATATTCAGTATGTTGCGGACAATTCCATTGCTGTTGCTCAATATGTAACGTCCTACATTACTAAATCAAAAAAGCCAGAATTGAAAGAAATGTGGGAAGAGATTTCTCACGAGAAGACTCTAAGTAAGAAATTATACAGTTTCAGTTTGAAGATGTTATCGCATCGTGAAATTGGAGCATATGAATGCTCAGATCGGTTATCATCTGCAAGTCTATACTCCAAAAGTAGAAGAATCATTTGGGTGAGTCTAGGTCTTGCAGCAATGCGAAATCGGGTACTGAAATCTGTTCAAGAAATTGAACATTTAGCAGAAAAAGAACCAGAAAGTACAGATATTTTGACACATATTACCCAAACAGAAGTCATCATCTTGAGAACATGTGTCTCTATGAAGTGCTGCAAAACTACACTTTTAAACGGTATACTACAGAGAACATCAATGATGGAAAATATGCAGTGATTGGTTCCGAAGGATGTTTGGTGAAACAAAGGAAAGGAAATTTAATTAATCACAGGAAACTGAGTTGCGACACTGCTGATAAAAGGGAATTTTACTATTTAGCCCTTTTGCAAATGTTCAAACCATGGCGTTCAGAACTGGAATTACTTGGAGATTTTCAGAGCTATGAAGATTAATTTAATGCTTGTAAAGATAGCATACAATGCAGTGCTTTTGCAAATTATGTGAAAATGTTAAATGATGAAATTGATCAAGAAGCTACAATTGCAGCTGAGATTGCTAGAGACAGTTCTCAAGATAGTCAAAGTTCCGCTGTACTGAGTCAAAATCCACTGGGACAACCAATTGTTGAAAATGAAGCAGCAATTGCCATGAATGAGGTGGAAACAGAAATGTATCAAGCTCAAGAAGTATATAATACAGTTAGGAAACTTGGAAGAACAACTAAGGGGCCAATTCCAATCCTGGAAAAAGGCTGTACGAATCGTTGTACGGAGCGTTTTCTCTGTACTACTAATTCCCGGTAAACTTTCCGTACAACCTAGGAAGTACGATTCGTACAGAAAGCCTATTTCCGTACGAATCGTACAAAAGACCGTACGGGTCTTTTCTCACGGGAGCCAAAAACAGCCGTAAAAGCAGAGTCCTACAAACAGAGCTCCGGTACGTGACGTACACGCCATGAACCTCATCGTACGTGTCATCCCGGTCCTCTTAGCCTACGACCTGGTGCACCGAAACTGACGCACACGCCGCAGAAGGTGAGAACAACACCTAGGGGCCAGGGTGGGGGTGAGGGGCAGGAAACATACCCCATACCCAAAGCCAAACCTATTATATGGAGCCCATACATTACCACCAGGGTCAGTTCACTTGGGCGGCGTGTCCAGCAACCCCTGCGTACCGCAACAACGGAAGTGGACGTGTAGGTGCGTTGCACACGTACCCGTATGGCATCAGTACAATAGTGATACGGGGCGTACACACGCAATGAATGCGGGGGTACGGTGCGTTTCACACGTACAGGTACGGCACCAGTACAATAGTGATACGGGGCGTACACACGCAATGATTGCGGGGGTATGGTGTGTTTCACACGTACAGGTACGGCACCAGTACAATAGTGATATGGGGCGTACACACGCAATGAATGCGGGGGGTACGGTGTGTTCCACACGTACAGGTAAGGCACCAGTACAATAGTGATACGTGGCGTACACACGCAATGAATGCAGGGGTATGGTGCGTTTCACACGTACAGGTACGGCACCAGTACAATAGTGATACGGGGCATACACACAAAATGAATGCGGGGGTACGGTGCGTTTCACACGTACAGGTACGGCACCAGTACAATAGTGATACGAGGCATACACATACAACGAATGCGGGGGGTTCGGTGCGTTTCACACGTACAGGTACGGCACCAGTACAATAGTGATAAGGGGCATATACACGCAATGAATGCGGTGGTACGGTGCGTTTCACACGCTTACAATGGTGATACGAGGCGTACACACGCCAGGAATGTGGGGTTACGGTCTGGCCCTGCATGTTACCTTCATATTTGTGTGTGTGTAGGTCCAGGCCAGAAGGGTACTGCTCCAAGGGGGTGGGTGGGTGGGTGCAGAGGATTCCCAGCAGTGGCCAGCCATATGGGGGTGGCTGCAGATCAATACCAGCAGTGTCCAGACATGTAGGGGTGGCTGTAGAGGACTCCCAGCAGTGGTCAGCCATATAGGGGTGGCTGTAGATGAATACCCGCAGTGTCCAGCCATATGGAGGTGGCTGCAGATGAATACCAGCAGTGGACAAACATATAGGGGTGGGTGCAGATGAATACCAGCAGCGTCCAGACATATGGGGGTGGGTGCAGAGGGCTCCCAGCAGTGTCCAGACATATGGGGGTGGGTGCAGAGGACTCCCAGCAGTGGACAGAGACATGGGGGTGGGTGCATATGACTACCAGAAGTGGACAGAGATATGGGGGGTGTACATCATTATCAGATGACCACACCTACATGGTGGTATGGACGCATCCCTAACTTTGGACTATGATGATAGTGCTATAACAACACATCACAGACAGCAGTGTCCCACTCCCAGGAGGATGGATGTCTTTCACCCACTGCATGACACACCACATGTGGATGTGAGGACAAATAACACATGCATACCCACCCATGGTGGATGCAGCACAATACACACCCTGATATCATGCCACAAGACTGTAACTTCCTACAAAACTAAGATAGTCAAAGGGAACACACACTGTCACGCACATCCCAGGAGTGATAGGAATGTCCAGGTGCTGGTCCAGCCACCAAGATGTTGTCTCTCATGGAAGGAATAGGGTGGAATTCCCCTAGATACAATGCCCACAATTGTGAGTCAGGTGCCCAAATACCCTGCATAACAAGTACCATTTGTGTGGTAGGCCGTGATTACACACATGCATAGTGCTGAAAAGGGTGAATTTGTCCCTGAAGGCATTTCTACATACTCAAAACACAAGTACAGTGACTAGCAAGGATGGCACAGACGATTCAGCAGGAGACATCGGTGAGCAGGCATGGCCATTGTTGAAGGGATCCGTCACCAACAAAGGAAATGTTGACACAGGTCAGCACAACAATTGTGCAACTGTTTGCAGGGAAGATGTGAGGTGCCACAGAGGAAGGAACACTCCTTGGGACAATGTCTCAAAACAAAATGAACACACACTACCAATGATTCTTTGCAGAGACATTGTGATGGCACACAGATACTATGGTCCACCTCATGACCATCATACAAAAACATTTCTCAGAACCGTAACACATTACCAGAACACCAACTCCAGGAGCCTCATCACCAACATCAAGTACCTGAAATGCAATAGTGTTGAAAGTAAAACAAAAGGCTTTATTCAGCACAAAAAAAACAATTCAACGAATAGACTATTTACACAGGCCAATGGCCAGTCCATATTTCAAGTCCAAGGGGGGACGTAGGGGACCGCGTCTACCCCTAGCTTGCCTGCACAAATGAACCTCCAGGTTCGTCGAACGGGGGTGGGGAATCATCTGGGGCAGTACCAGGCACCGCAGGGACAGGAGGGGGAAGGGTAGGTGTGGTGGGTGCAGGGGTGGACGTCTCCACCACAGGGGGTGGGTCAGCGCCGAAGGTGGTGGCGAGCTCGGCGATGCACACCGCTGCAAGTACGTCCAGCACAACCCTTGCACCTGGGGATTCCCCAGGGTCAAGGGAGGGTGTGATGGGCGAGGGATGGGGTGCATCGCTCTTGTGGGAGGGGGTCGACGTGGTGGGGGACTCAACTCCAGTGCCCGGGGACTTCCTCTCCCGCTTGTGGGGTGGTGGCTCAGCGGGGGCGAGGTCCAGCTCAGCCAGAAAGAGCTGCTTGGGTGAGCGTTTGGCAGGGGAGCCAATGGGAGAGGTTTTGGAGGGACAGGGTTGTGAGGACTGTGGACTGCGACTGTGGCTGCGTGTATGTCGTCTGTCCCCAGACCCTGTGGGTGTGCCTACATCCCCCTGAGTGTGCATGCCAGGAGGTTTGCGCTTCGCCTTACTTGGGGGTGTGCTGCCTGTGTGGTGAGGTGCGTGCTCGTGACTGTCTGGGTGTGCGTTGGACAGGTATGGGAGAGGGAAGTGTGGATGGGTCCGGGGTAGGGGTGGGACGGAGCGCTGCAGGAGAGTAACTGCTGCCGTCAGGGAAGAGTCCATGGACCGCAGAATCTTGCGTTGGTCACACATTGTTGCTGACATGCCCTCCATGAACGACACCATCTGTGTGAGCAGTTTAGTGTGGCCATGGAGGACAGTCAGCACCGATGCCTGCCCAACCTGCAACTGCTGCAGTATGTCCACAGACTCTTCACTGAGGGCAGCAGGGGTGACAGGGGCAGGGGGTGCGGTGCCTGGGCCGAAGGAGACATGGTGGGCCTCTGCACGGACAGAAGGAACGGGAGCAACTTGGAGGGCGGAGATGGTAACGGAGGAGGCGGGGACAGATGTGGGGCTGCTGCCAGGTGGTGTAGCAGCCTCCGCCTCCTCGAGGAAGTCAGCGTCTGACCCGTCGGCGTCGTAGGTGGTATCGCCTCCAGACAGGTCCTCGGACTGACTCCACTTGCCCTCCGTGCCACTGGCTCCCTCGGACTTGACAGCAAAGGTGGCACTGTCGCTGGGTCCCTCCTCCAGGTCCGTGCAGGTGTCTCCATCTGTTTGGGATGATGATGCTGTGGGCAAGAAGGAGAAACCGAAATGCATCAGTCACCTGTATACATCTGACACATGAGCACAAAAACAATAGGTCACAGTGCATATCAGGCAATGCATCATGAGTAACAGCTAGATTACTCCGCACATATGTAAGCCCTGTACTGCCCAGTTGGTAGACCCACTATGCCACTTGGACACAAGGAAAAAAAGAACACACCAGGCCACAACTTGAATGAGAAATACACTGAGAAGCTAGTGTCTGTGAACAGGTGAGCACAGCAATACAATGAAGTCATGCCACCTCTTGTTTACCCTGAAAGAAACAGTAGTGGTGCACCCAAGGTAAACTAACACACCTCAATACTCAAGGTGTTACCACACTCAGAGACCTGTAAGTACTTTGGAACACAAAACAAAAAAATGTTGGTACCTTGGGACTCACAATACTTTACACAATCGACATGTATTGAATGTGGCAATTCGCCATTTCGTGAAAAGAACACTCATGTGCCTGCATGAAAGATGTCTCCCAAGGAAGTGCACACAAAACTACATTTACACTGTCATTGAAGAAGCTGGCACCTTTTCCAAAGAAGCCACTGTTAGAAATAAATGGTGTTGCAGAAAGTACATATACATGGGCCCACGGAGGTCTTGATGTCTTGACACTCGTTAGTTTGTATCACCAACAACAAAGGTGTTTCACAAAATCAAGACCACTGTGGGAACATGTATATAGAGAATCAGCAACACCATTTAATTCTAACAGTGGCTTATTTGAAAAGGTGCCAGCGTGTTCCATGAAAGTGGAAATGTCGTTTGGTGTGCACTTCCTTGGGAGACATCTTTCATGCAGGCACATTAGTGTTCTTAACACAAATCATCAAATTACCACATTTAAAACATGAAGAACTGTTGACAAGTGCTGTGAGTGCCAAGGTACAATATTTTTTGACTAACAACTTGAATTATGTCAGTTGTCACATGGCCATCCGTCACCTGATGACACAGTTGGCTACACATGTGACCTACTGCCTGTCATGTGGAGTGGCACACATGTCCAAACCCAGGACAATGCATAAGCTAATGGGCCTGCAATTGGGTTGTAAAAAAGCATAGCTGTACTGTGGAGACACCCTCATGGCAAGCCAGAATGTCCACACAGATGTCAGCACACAAAGACCAAACTGCGTTGCATCTGAACCACACACAGGTGCCAAAAATGTATGAGCAGGAATCATGTTTTTAAAAAAATGACACAGGCTGCAACGCACAAACATTAAGCACTGGCCACCATCACAGGAGCACTGCACGGTGATTCTTTGTACAGCCAATTCTCACACACAGGTCAGACCTGGCAAGGAAAAATCAGGGGTGTAGGCCTCTCCCGCACAACCCCCATACCTGAATCAATGTGATTGATACAGATCAAGAAGTGACACCTCTTAATCAGGGTTCCAAAAAGTGTGCAGCAACAATTGCTACATTGACACAACATCACCTCGTGGGGCAGGCAACACATATTTGTGACAAACAACCATCAACAGATTGTTGTGAATAGCCACACAGGCACTGCCCAGTGTGAGTATGCACAAGCCAAATGGTGTATCCCTGTCCAGTGGACACATGTAGCACACATTGGAAAAATACAAACTAGGCCAGGGAACAATGCCACAGAGGCAGACCTATGCTGAACCCACAGAGAATGTGCACAGTGTTGGATGACACACATGATTAGGAGGCCAGGGTGTCTCAGGGGACTGTAGTGGGCACACTGATCCGTGTTCCTGGAATGAGCTGACTGTACCATGAGCAAATGTCATGGCACTATGCATATCTCCCACTTATGCACATCATGTCTGAGGCCACAACATTGGTCATGCATGGTGCAAGGGTGTTTAGTTGAAACCTCACACTTCTATGTTGAGACTCATCATCAGTGCCAACAAATATGGACCCCCAACATAGTGAACAGGTCATGGCACAGGCAAGGTACCAACACAAGTCACAGACCACCCTCCCACATGATGCGGAAAGTAATGTGCACTTTGATTTTCTGGCACCCTAGATGACCATGTGTAAATGTGATTACACACAGACCAGGGGACACATGTCAAGGAGGGGAAGGGATGAAAAAGAGCACCAGGTGACATTGTGGAACAGAAAATGCACTGCACATATAAACTCTGGGAGTGTATCCAGGCTACAGAGCACTTCCAAAAGCTGGTGACACATAACACAACAAACAGCCATGTACCTACCCTCTCCTTGCTGCAGTCTCTCCTGTAACTGCCTATCGAGGTCAGGGAAGACCACCGCCAGGACACGGGTCATGTGGGGGGTCAGGCGTCGGCGCCCGCCGTGGGGGCGAGAAGGGTCGATCCCCAGCTGGACGCGGGCGATCCAGCCCCAGATATCCTGCCACCTTTTTCTGACCTGTGGTAGGCGCCGACTACGATCCCCTGACGATGTCCCGCCAGATCAACATCTTCTCGTAGGCAGTTACCTGTCAGGATGACAAAGTGAGACAACATCACTACACCTGCTCCATGTCCCAGAGACACACATTTGAACATCTTTGATATGTTGAACAGGGCATAGGATGCTGACAGGAATTGCATCATTCTCAATGAGAAATTGGCCTGTGTGCAAGCCCCAATGCACTACATGGCATTGAAAGTCAACAGGTGGCATAAGGGGTGCGACACACTCACTGATCATGGCACACACTGTGCAGCACATGCAACAGCAGGCTGATGGACAGCACGTGCCAAGCAGTCACATGTTTCACTCCACTGATGCACCCTCAGCAGACTAGACAGACACACCCAGGCACAGATCACTCGCCTGTCAGTCACAACAGCGGATACAACCCTCACTCTGCACATGTGGCACTTGCCAGTGGGGTGTCATAGGTGTTGTCCTAGCTCTGCAAGTCAGATACACAGCACGGCTTACTTGTCACATCAGATGGGTAGAGCTGTTGCCTCCTCCATGCAGCTGTGGTGCAACACTTCACATAGACACTCACCCACTTGACAAGGAACATTCACACACATCAATGTCCATGAGGTCGTACACATCATTTGGACACTCTCACCACAGGTCCACTCAACTCATACACATCTGTGGGTACAGTCACCTGTCACACTGGGGGGACCACTGAATCACCTCAGGACAATAGGAAAAAAAGCCACCAAGGATTTGCCAGGCTGAATGTGTCATGCACTATGCAGTGAATGTCACAGTAAGCACAATGCTAGTGAGGAGTGCACACAGGAACTACATCATGCTCTGCATGAGAGACATAAGCATGCCCCCCCCGGGACCCACTCTAGACAACATTGCATGTCTGTCGCACCTGGACACAATGCCAGAAGTGACAGTCTCACAACTGGTGCACAGTCACAGGTAGTGTTTTACACCGCTTATGGCAACATTACAACAGTGATACGATTCTAACCGACACCATGGGTACGATGCGTACACACGCAATGAATGCAGGTGTACGCTTCGTTTCACATAGCATGTCTGTCCCACCTGGACACAATATTGACAGTCACACAACAGGTGCATAGGCAAAGATAGTGGAGTCAGCACTCACCTGCTCCCCTGGTCTCCCATACAGCTTGTGGTACTGTGGGAGGAGGCAGTCCAGCAACGCCTCATTCTCCTCTAGGGTGAATGGCTGGGCCCTCTCCACAGTAGGCGACATGGTCCAGAGGAAGCAGAGACAGCAGCAGTGTGGTCGACTCGAACGTTGTACAGGCAAGTGCCCTCTCATGGGTTCTGGCTGCCTTTATATCTGTCTTGCTGAGGGGCATTCATTTAGAGTAGTACATAGTGATTGGTCAGACTCATTCGCATCGTACATTTACTCCAATCTCTACGGGGCATACACAGGCAATGAATGTGGGGGTACGGTGCATTTCACACGTATCCGTACAGCACCAGTACAATAGTGATACGGGGTGTACACACGCAGTGAATGCGGGGGTACGGTGCATTTCACACGTACCCGTACGGCACCAGTACAATAGTGATACGGGGCGTACACATGCAATGAATGCGGGGGTACGGTGCGTTTCACACGCTTACAATGGTGATACGAGGCGTACACACGCCAGGAATGGAGGGCTACGAGTCGCACAAGGATGTCCATCAAGTACTTGTCATTGCATACTTTCATGTGCAGGCCCTAGGTGTGGCAGTCAGTGATATTGCACAGGGCATCTCATCTAGTTGCACAATTGATGTGTGATGACCTGTGGACACTTGTCATGTGTGATGGGGCACTATGTGGCACACATCACCTTGACACTTGCCACATGTGTGTCTGTAGTCCAACTGTGTCATGCACAGCAGCAGTGGGATGGCACAGTCATCAACAGCCGTACCTGTCTCCTGATGCCAGGGACAGGGACACTCTATCAACTGACATGTCACTGTCAGCGTGCACCTATGTGACTATGTCAGGTGTGTGTCATGTGTTCCCATGAGCTTGCTGTTAGTGTTCCGTCAACTGCATCTGCTGTTGGTGCATCCAACATGGGTCTGTGTGGAGATGGGCATGGCACACATCTACGCACACCATGCCACATGTGGATTCCCACGGCTGTAGGGTCTGTGTGCATCGGACGTAATATTTTCCCAGGCATACATGTCTGCGTCATCAAAATGGCTGTGTTTTTTTGTTGTCACGTGTACCCCTTCATCGCCATGTGTTTGATATGTACATTTGACATTCCATGTGACCTGTGCGTGTGCCTTGCAGTCAGCTGTCTGGATGAGATGACATCCTTCCAATGCAGCTATGTGGATGTGTGTCACTCCGGTGATATCTCTGGCTGCTCACTCAGACTGGCCCCCAGCTCATTTCAGGGCATGTCATGTAGACTTGACAATCAACAGGTGTATCTGGCTTTTCGTAGGAGTACCAGCAAGCTGGCATATTTGTCCTGGATGTATTGCACACACCAGACTCCATAGTTACCTGATGTTTAGTAGCAGTTTAGCATGTGCTATGTTCATTGACATTGATGTTGACAGACTCTCAATCTTCATTATTCCAAACAATGTCCTGTAGGGCACTGCCTGTCCCAAGACCAATGCCAGACTTGGCTGCCATGAGGGAACGTGCCTGCATCCGACGTTACAGATTCACTCGCCAGTTGATTGAGGACTTGACTAACAAGCTGGCACCACACCTCCAACCACGACACAGGTATCCTACTGCGCTGACCCCCAAGACGAAGGTGATGGCAGCCCTACATTTTTTTGCCACAGGTACGTTTCACTTGACCATAGCTGATGTTGGTGGGATGTCACAGACAATGTTCAGCCGTGTCCTGCGTGATGTTTTGGCAGCCATGTTGGAGCACCTTGATGAATTCATCAAATTTCCTACGAGTTGACAGATGTCAAGGGTGATTTCTATGCCCTGGGAAGGATGCCCCATGTCATTGGGTCCATTGATGGGACACATGTGGCTTTGGTACCACCACAGGCACAGGAGCAAGCCTATCGCAACCGAAAACATTACCACTCAATAAATGCCCTTGTAGTGTGTCTTGCTAACATGCTGATTTCCCATGTCTGTGCACGTTTTCCAGGATCAGCACACGATGCCTACATCATGAGGCGTAGCAGGGTGCCACAAATGATGCTGTGGCTGCACAACGAACGAGCATGTCTTGTTGGTGGGTATACTCTGTTTGTCCTGTGTGTTGCGGTATGTTTGGCTCTTACGGCATCTCCTGACCCACTTATTTACATGATGTTTCCATGTAGGGGACTCTGGATATCCCAACATGCCATGGCTACTGACACCTATCCGCAAATCAAGAACAGCTGCAGATCACCGGTACAACAATGCACACGGGCAGACCAGGCGAGTGATTGAGAGGACGTTTGGCCTCCTGAAGAGCCGATTCCGGTGCCTTGACAAGACAGGTGGGTCCCTCCCATATGCACCGGAGAAGGTATGCAAAATCTTCATCATGTGTTGCATGCTGCACAACATGGCAGTTGAGAAGGCAGTGCCACTCATCCTGGATCCGGATGAGCAGGAACATCCACCCGTGGAGGATCAAGGGCTTGGTCACGAGGCAAGTGATGAGGAGGAGGAGGAGGATGATATCCGGAGTCAGCTCATACGCAACTTCTTCTCACAATGGTGAGTCACTGGGTATGAGTGTGCAAGCTTGTAGCATTGAGTGGCATGTGTTGCAATGTGTGTGTCCAGCTGACTGAATGTAAAGTGACTTTGATCTGTGTTCTGATGTGTCACTTGAGTGATGATGTCATGCCACACAGTTTTGCAGAGAGACTTTCTTTGAAATTTGCATGTGTGCAACATTGTTCATGTTTCGTAACTGACCATGTGTGCGGCGAGAATTGTTTTAGGTGACTTCTTGTGTGTCTGTCATTCCCAGGTTTTTGCGCCTGTTGTCTGCTCGTGTCATCTTTGTCCTCCTGCTATTCCTCATGAGGATTGCAACGTGTGCTGAATAAGCGTTCCATGCACGGACATGTGGAAATGTCAGTTTGGGTAAGGATTGCAGCAAGGCTTTTTGGTGGTGGTACAGGTTGGGAATGTGTGGGGACTGCTTCTGTGCATGTTGTGGTACCATGCATACATGTCTTCTCACCATGGAGCATATAACATGTAGCATCACTCCCATGCCATGATAGTCACCCTTCTTGACAGTAATCTGTAGTGGAGTGTGGAGTCTGATGAAGGCATCAATGTGTGTTAACCTTGCCTCTGAAACATTGCGGATGCTAGGGGTGGAGATAGTGTGGGACATCACAACAACAGGCTCTATGGGGAATTGCAGCCTCTCCGTGTGCAGCAGGATGTGTTTGGCTCATCCCCTTAACTTGCGTGCCAGTTCATTGGGATTTACAACATCCGTGTTGTGAAGGGGGGGTCCAGCGTATGTCCCACATGTTATGTCAACTGACCTGTGAGTCTGTTCATATGGATGCATTTCCCTTTGTGTGAGTTTGTGTAATAAAGGTGTTCACCACAATCCAAAGTGCCTTATCTCTGTCACTGCAGATCTCTTGCCAGTTTGCATGCGTTATCTATGGCATAATTGTCAAAGAGTGTATGTGTACTTCGGCAACATGCATGCAGTTCTTCATGGCTAATAATCTCTATTGTGCATGAAGTACCTGGTTGTGTATGTATTTGTGCAGGTTGCTCCCCACAACGGGACGTCAACGCCTGCTGACAGTGTGTCTCCTGTGCGCAGCTCCGCATTTTGTTGCCTGATCCTGTAGCCGTCATTTTTGGTGATTGTTCATACATTTTCTCGGAGTGACCCATGAGTAACCTGACACTCCTTCCTTTACATACACCTGTTGCACTGTGCCTTTCTGACCTCCTTGTCGTTGTGTGCTACTTTTTGCCTAGTTTCTCACCCCTTCCGCCTGCTGCTGCCTCACCTGCGGCACCGCCCCACCGAGTGCCCTGATTCTGCAACCCACACACCTCCAAAATGCTCCTCCCTTCCCCCTTCCACCCATTCTTAATGCAGCCAGCAGCTTTTCTGTGCCACTGTTGCGCCAAAGGCAGGACCGTCTGCACCTGCAACGGGCACGACCCTCTGGTCCTTGCATGACCCACGTCACACAACAGGCTCATGCTGCAGCCACCCTCCAAGCAATGTCCACCAGACAATCAACCGCCTGCTATCAGGCAACCCCTAAGCGCACACACGACACCTTCGCATGCTGAGTGTGCAACTCCAACTGCCTACACACCGCTGCCCCGCCTACCAGACCCTGTCAGAACAACCAGGTCATTGTAAGGAGTCCCAAGATTTCTGCAGGAGCGTCAGGAATCCGAAGAAAGTGCCTCAGCCTTCCCCTACGGCCCTCCGACTCTATCAGACTCTAGAGTATCGGATGGCACGCTAGGGGAAAACAGGGAAACAAAACAAGGGAAGGCGGGGGAAACTCCTGTAGCGTGGCTGAAGACAGGTCAGGAAGGGGTAGGCGATACTCTGCTGTAAAACAAAGGCTCTGTTAACTCCAGTATTTACAGCATGTCCCACAAGTAATTCTAGCCCTAGGTCCCACCTACCCGAATGTTGTCACATCTGCGCTGATATGGTGTGGGTGTACGATTTCAACCTTGGGAATCCTATAGGTCAGAAGACACAGGGTTAATGAGGGCAGTTCCACTGAGAACCTCTACTGGATTGTAAATGAGGGCAACTCACCTAACACAAAGGTATGTACTTGGCTAGGGTTCACTATGCATGATATAGATGTAGTCAGCTAGGGCTTTAGGAGAAAACCTGTCAAAAGAATAAAACAACACTAAGTACACCCCAACTGTTGTAATAACTCTTAGATAAAGAATAGGGCAGCACACAGCGCTGTTACCGTGCTTCTGTCGTGTAGAGATTACGGGCACAGTGGTCCACACGAGTATCCTCAGGGAGCTAGACAACTCGACTCTCCTTGTGATGACCATTGGAAGGATACGTGTTCCCTGTTGAAGACCAGGCAGGTAGTAAAGCAGCAAAGACCCTGTAGTTGGTAAGGTGGCCGGTAGCAAGTCTGAGAGAAGTTGGGGTAGGAACTGATATCACAGACTTGGCGCCAGAAGGCGCACGAAATCCCACGGAGAAGTATCTGCGGTGTGGGAACACAGGAGTATAGGACTGGGTACTTAGGGAGAGATAATGAAATAATAAGGACCAGGTGGTGTTTCGTTCGATAGGAAATGAACAGGACCTATGACGAGTATGGAAAAGCAGAGCTGAACACCGGGATACGGTAAACACCCCAGACAGCGGGAGAGGAGCAGGAATCGGGAGCAGAATATCGAGAACAGGTCAGCAACTAAGAAGAGACGCGTGTGCTAAAACGCGTACAACGTGGAAACACAAGTGATGCTGGGTGCACACTAGTCAGCGGGGAACCAAGTAAAGACGAGGCAACGCTCCGGTCAACGCGCGCAACCCATCAGGGACTGAAGGCGGAAACAGGAAGCAATACACCGGAAGTCAGGCAACAATCCACAGGACGGAAACAGAGCTCACCGCAAGAACGCTAAGCGGAGTTGAGGGCATCGCGGGTCCTTAAATACTGACTCATCTCGTGAGTCGGACCCCGGGGCATGACAGTCATGTGCCTCCTACTCCACACCCGCTCCATCCACCAGCACGCCATTGGACTCTGTTACCTCCTCAACATAACAGCCCCACACATCACCTTCATGACAGTAACCTGGATAAAAGCATCCTCAGCACACAACTTCTTCATTGCCATCTCAGACGGATACAAGATCACCCGCAGGGACGGCACCAACAATCCCGGAGGATGAATTGCAATTTATTCACAAGTACACCCTCAGAGTCACAAATTTGGTTTCGCACCAACCCCTGGCAACCCTCAGAGTAACACTCATCTACAGATCTCCAGGCCTACATCCACAATTCCGCTAAGCCATTAACACGTACATCTGCATGCAAGCCCTCACCTCCACAGGCTACATGTGGCTGGGGGCCAGTAACTTCTTGCTGGAGGAGAACCACACCACCATCCATCATTGGTCCATCAACATTTGCATCCACGTCTCCGACAAGCAACACACTGCCCCACACCCCGCTACCGATCCCCCAAAGATGCTTGATGTAAGTCACCACAAACAAGCTGTGTGGGACACTCGAACCGACACCACCGCCACACCCTGCAACCTCACACACTGGATCAGCAACTGATCCAACAATCTTGCCACATTGACGGACTTTCCTGTGAAGCACAACAACAGTTAAGCCACCTGGGACAAGGCAGACCTACTGGACTCATACAGATCTAGCCGGACTCTTGTGCAAACCTTGCAACACAAAGAACCATCAGTTACCTTACAGCCCTGGAAAACGCCACACACAGCCATCACCATATCATCAGCAAGTGGAGATACTTCAGATAGGGCCGAGGCACCAAAACACACGACATCAAGAGCTCATCAGCATTGTGAGTGAACTAACAGCAGCTCTCCATCCAAAAGACACCCCTCCCTTGCAAGGCAGATCAAATCCCTTGCAACTTTCTACCACTGCAAGCTCATGGACATACACGACAGCCTTGGCACACAGAGGCAGACAGAACTATTATCCGCGGGACAAACCCCCCTCAGGTTCTGGACTCCCGTCAGCAGCAAATACACCACCTGGCTCATGTGCACCATCCACTCTGGCTCTCCATCAGGCCCCTTCCCACGCAACATCTCAACCACATCATTCCCCATCCTTGAAGCCCACGTCCAGCACGTCATGAATGTCTCCTTTGAGTTTGCCACATTCCATGGGAGCTGGAGGCATGCAGAGACCCAGGCCCTTCTTAAACAACGGACGGCAGTACCGCAGGATCTCCTGGAACATCACCCTGCTTCCCTACCCAGCAAATGTCATCAGGAAGACACTCAACGAGCAACTGACAAACTTCCTCCACGCAAACAGCTCCAGGCAACTGGCACCAGACCATCTTCCACAGTAATCACACCACTGGAACCGTCATCATTGCCACCACCAACGACAACTTTGTCCTGCTCAACAATGGTGAGACCACCCCCCTTGACCTCTCTACGGCATTCTACACCATGTGCTACCACACTGTCAGCTCACACATCTCCAACACGGTATCCAGAGGAGGGCTCAGGATTAAATCAACAAGTAGCTCACCAGCAAGCCCAAGGGAGTCGGCCTCCACCCTTCAGCATGTAGCACACTGGGGTCATCTGGCCCATGCCCCAGGGTTCATCTCTCAGCGTGACGATCTTCAATGTCTACATGACCCCCCCTCTCCACCATCACATGCGCACAAGACCTCATCATCATCTCGTATGCCATTGACACCCAGCTGCTCCTCACCCTCACCAAAGACCCAGCCATTGCCAGATCCAACCTTCAAGAAGGCATGAGATCTGTTGACGAATGGCTGAACATCAGCCACCTGAGGCTGGACTTGGACAGGACTGAGGTCATCATCTGAGGATTGTCCCCTTATGGCTGGGTCAACTCCTTGTGTCCCACCAGCCTGGGCACCGCACCAGCACCCAGTGGCCATGCACGCAAGCTGGTGTTCATCATGGACTCATCGCTCACAATTACCATGCAACTCAACACCATCTGTACCTCATGCTGCAACACCCTCCGCATGCTGCAAATGATCCACAGATAGATCCACTCCAAGGCAAGACAGACTGTCCCCCAGGTCCACGACACCAGCCGGGTCAACTACAGCACCACCCTCTACGGAGGAACAACAGCAAAACTGCAGGAGAACTTGTCCACTTCCAGGGTGCATCCGCACACCTCATCTTCAACATCCCCCGCCCCAGCCACATCACCGTCCACCTGAGATAGCTACAATGGCTCACTGTCTGCTGCATGATCACCTTCAGACTCCTCAACCACACTCAGGAGGCAGTCCACAACCCCAGACCCAAAACCGACCTTGGACGTCTGTCATCCAACACCCCATTGGCCCAACTCCGTGCAGCCAACCTTGCCCTGGCCACCATTCATCACATCCACAGAAGAACTGCATGCAGGAGATAGTTCTCCCACCTCGCCAAACAGACCTTGGACTCCCTCCCCGGGCACCTCCACATGACCCATGACCTCTACGCCTTCATGATACTCTTCCAAATTGGTCTGTCCGAGCAGTATTGCAAGCCCCCCCCCTCAGCAGCTTGAGGCCATCACGGGTGAGTATTGGGCTCCATGTCTGTATTTGATGATACATTGTGACCCATGTGTGTCCTTGACCGGACTCAGATCCCAGACTGTGACTAGCAAGTCCATGTGGCAGATAATGTCAATCAATGAGGTGATGCTGTCACACATGAAGGCCAGGTGCCAGGCCAGGTGACCTGGGAGATGTGGATGGGCCGCTGCCTCCCACGGTCTTTTCAGTGGACGACCCACCTTCCTCGGGGGTCCCTCAGATGCAGGCCTTGACGATGCTTGGGACGCTCCGTCGGATGAATCCTCCTCCTCCTCCCTCCCTGTGGCTGGTGGTGGTCTTCACCTGGTGGCACAGGGAGGGTTGCCCATGTTGTCGGCGATCCGACGGAGTGATTGGCTTATGTCCCTTTGCACCGCCAGGAGCTCAACCAGTCGTGCCTCCATCCGTCCTTGGTGTTCTTGTTGACTGGCGTGTTGCTCGGCCTGCTCGTTCTTCATCTCTGTGATGGTCCGCTTTATCTCTGTGAAGGTCTCCCCTACCTGGCTGAACTCCCTGGTGTCACGCCGGTATGCTTCCATGATGTTGTGTATGTGTGACATACCGGTCCCTTCAGCTGGCTTGTCAGGTTCTCGCCTCCGCCTGCCTACACTCCCACCACCCCTGCCCACATGAGCCTGGGCTGCCGTTGTGGGCACATCGGGTCTACGGGACCCCTGAGGGATGGCAGTGGCAGTGTTGTCTGCCTCCTCCTGGGTGCCCGGCGCACCTTGTCCCTCCTGGTCAGACTGGCTCAGTTGTTCATTGCGGGCACGACTCCTCAGTGTCTCCTGGGATGTGGCAGGAATGGGGGTGGTGGTTGGCACAGATGTTCCTGAACCAGGTGCTGCAGGGGCTTGGACTCTTCACCCCCATTGTTGGGGGGAGATTCATCACATTGCCCTGTGTGTGAGAGACAGACAATGTTAATGCTGTTTCATGCAACATCCATGTTTCATACACATTCAAGTTGGCACTGTTCCTCCAGGTATTTGTATGTGCCTAGCATTCTCCTCAATGTTCACTTGTGGATGGGTATGTTGCGGGGGACAGATTGATATGTTCTCCTGAGTCTTTGACATGTAGATTTTTGGCTTGGATGCTTCTTCGGCTATGTATTGGTCTTGTTGTGTTACATGTCCATTGTGACAGTGGGTAAATCCATTTCCTGTCCCGGGGGGTGTCTGCTTGTGTAAGGGGTGTGTGTGACAGGGCCTGCTGTTGGGTGTAGTGTGATTTGGCACTGGGGTTCCCAGGTGATGTAGCTGTCCCCCCATGGAGCATGCTGCCATGACAGTGAGTGTGAGTTCCTGTCCTAGAAATCTGACCTTGTTGTCTTGGTGTTTGTGTTTGCACTGGTCACAGGAGGGCCTTGTGCTGCCTACACCAGGGCCAAGTGTCAGCTATCTTGTCAGTACTTTCCCAGTCCCTGTGTATTGCGCATGGTGCATGGGTATGTACCTGGGCCATATGGGATGAGGGCAATTGTGTCTGATTTGGAGTTCAACAATGCGTTTTGTGACACCCACCCTCCCAGCATACCGGACATCCATTCTTGGGTTAGTGCTTTGTGTAGCATGGGACATAGCATGGCCTTGCTTTCTCAATGGGGCATACACATGTTAGTGGCATTAGCGTTGTTTTTGACTGTGGTTCTGGCCGGTGAGGGCTTGGGGGTAGTTGCATGCATTTTGTGTAGTTGGGGTGTGGATGCCATTACCCCCAAGTTACATAAGTTGTTTGTGTACTCACCAGGCTCTGGAAGTCCTTGAAGTCCATGTAGTCCCACCGGCGGAAGCAGGGCCATCACCTTCTCCTCCCAGGGATGGAAATGTACTGGTCTGGGGGGCCCACCACCTCCAGTGTTGTTGCTCAGGGCGTAGTCGTCATTCATTTCTCGCTTGACTGACCTCTGCAGATCGTACCAGCTGGCTTGGCATTCAGTCCTGGTCCTTCTGATGGGTGCAACAGCATTCACCCTATCGACGATCCTCTGCCACAGGCGTGGTGATTTTTCGCCTATGCTGGTCTGTCTGACCAATGTGCCAAACAGCTGTGGCTCGACTCTGATGACTTCATTGACAAGGATCTCCAACTCCTCCCTTGTGAACTTTGGATTCTTGTCTGTGGGCATGGTGTGGGGTGAGGGTGTGGATGGTTGTGGGTGTGTGGGTCTGAATGTGAAGGTGTGGGTCGGAATGTGAAGAGGGGGTATGTGTGAAGGAGGTTGTGTGAAGGTGTATATGTTAAGGTGGATGGGTGCAGTTGTTGGTGTGTGCTCTCTAGCTGCAGTGAGTCTGTTGCAAAGGCTCATGGTTTGTGTGTGTGGGCCCTTTTTATTGGTCCATTTGTGGGTGGGCCTCAGTTTGAATTTTTGGTGGGTGTGTTATAAGGGGTAGTTGTGAGTTTGCCCCTCTGTTTGCCTGTTTGGATGTGGCCAGGTCAGTCATTTCCATGTTTTGTACACTGTAGACGTGTTTTGTGGTGTTGTGCGAGTCGAATAGACCGTCCTTGTGCTGTTTTACAGTGTCCGTGGTTCAGTACGACTCGTTTCGTTGTATTTGCTTCTGTTTTTTTGTGTGTCCGACTCGGTCATACGCGACGTTCTCCGCTGTACAAGTCATACTCCGACACGTTCCCAGGGGTGCGAGTCGTACAGGGGTACGAGTCGTACAGGCATACACCCCCATGCGTTGTGTATGTACGGTGCGTACCCCAACATTGCGTATGTACAGTGCGTACATACGTGATGTTGTTGTAAGGTGCGTACATACGCGATGTTGGGGTACGCACCGTACATACGCAATGTTGTTGTAAGGTGCGTACATACGTGATGTTGTTGTAAGGTGCGTACATATGCATGGGGGGCCTGTACGACTCGTACCCTTGTACGACTCTCACCCCGGAAACAACTTTTCCCGGGATACGAGTCATACAAAGTTCGCTTCGTAGCGGGTAAAGGCATTGCCCGTGTACTGGACGTTTTTCATACGAATTGTAAATCGGAAAGCCGGTCCGGATCATACTTGTACGGTCGGACTGTATTTTTACGATTAGTACGGAAAAGTGTCCGGGTCCGTCTCGGACAACTTTTCCCGATCCGATTCGTACGGATCGGGCCGATCCATATGTATTTTTCCCGTCCGAATCGTACTTCACGGGTCGGACGGGACTTGTACGATTCGTACGGAAAAAATTACGGATACGAGTCGTACTGAAAAAAAAAAATCAGGATCGGAATCGACCCCTAAATGTTGAACAGAAACAAATATATCAACAAGTGAAAGAGCAGATTGACCATGGATTACTTCATGAAAAGAAAGGGTGCTCATGTACATCATTTCAACCTATCCGAATGTATGTGAGTGGTCAGCTGGAACAGGAAAAAGTTTCTTAATTATAGTAATTACAAGTTATCTGCAGACAGCAACTGAGTCACATTTGTCTTGTGTTGTCACTGTTCCAACTGGGTTGGCAGCACATAACATTAAAGGAATTACTTTACATCGTTTACTAATGCTACCAGTAGAGCATGAGAACAAATTGGAATACCACAAACTATCTGGAGAAGCTTGTTGTGAAGTTTCAAGAGTTCTGAAGAAAATGAAACTTCTCATTATTGATGAGGTAAGCATGGTCTCAAACTTGATGCTTGCCTTTGTGCATTTAAGAATGCAGCAAATTCTTAAAACAGAGTATGACGTTTTATTTGGAGGAAAACACGTCATAGTTTTTGGAGATCTACTGCAACTGACTCCGGTAAAAGGACAACCGATATTTAAAACACTTGCACATGAAGATTCCAGAAAGTCTCTTGGTAGTGTTGGTAACGTGAACATTTGGACATATTTTGAATACAAAGAACTGACAACAAATATGCGACAGGCAAATGATGCTGAATATGGAAGTATTCTTTAAGATATAAGAATTGGACTTCTGACAGAACATGGCAAACAAGCTTTGGAGAGTCGATTACTTTCCAATTTGTTTCCAAATGAAAATGTAGTTCCTGAGAAAGTGTACATGAAAATTGCAGAAAATAAATCTGATCTGCTTAATGCCAACACTGCGCGAGTGTTCTATATTCAACGAAGAACTATTGAAACTGGAAAATGAAGAAATTATAAAAATGGAAGCCATCGATAAAATAGAGCATGAAGGAATCACTATTATTTTGACGGGAAAATTGAAAACAAAATTGGATTCTTTAGAAAAAAGAATATCTAAAACAGCTGGTTTAGAAAAGACTCTATATGCATGTGTAAACTGTCGGGTAATTTTAAGGCGTAATTTGGATGTAGAAAAAGGTTTAGTTAATGGAGCAATGGGTAAAGTGGTGGATTTTGTTAATTATCAGAAAAAAGAAGGAATTACATTTTTAAAAATTGATCAGATTGAGGAAGTTAAAGAAATTGGTTGTTGTACAGTTCGTTTTTTGCTTGTTAAAGATTTATATGTCCGTAGGAAACAATTTCCATTTTCTCTGGCATATGCAGGAACTATTCATAAATCTCAAAGATTAAGTGTAGACAGTGCATTGGTGAACATTGGATCTACTGTGTTTAAAGAGGGTATGGCATATGTTGCTTTGTCGCGAGTCTGAACATTATCTGGTTTGTTTTTGATTGATTTTGATGAGACAAAGGTTACTGCAGATGCAAACTGTGTAAAAGAGTATAATAGGTTAAGAAGGGTGTATGCTCCCAATTTACGTCAATATCCTGTATTTGAAAAGCGTGTGGTTGGTCGAAAAAGAAGGTTTGAGAATATCTGTACTGAAGGTGTAGAGAAGGGAAAAGAACAATTCTAATTTCTAATTTAAAACATTTGTAGAGCGCGGCGTACACCTTGCGGTTTCTTGGCGCTGGGGGTTGAGTAACTGAGGGAGAAAGACCAGGAAAAGAATGAGATAAGTTTAGGCGGGGAAAGCCTGGCAGAAGAGGAAGGTTTTCAGATCTCTACGGAAGGAGAGGTAGTGGGATGCGGAGCGGAGATGGTCTGGAAGTGAGTTCCAGAGAGTGGGGGCCAGAAATGAGAAGTTAGACCCGCCCCACTTTTTGCGTGAGAAGCGGGGAATCTGGAGAAGAGACTTGGAGGAAGACCGGAGATCTCTTGCGGGGACATAAGGTTTGACTAGTGAGGAGATGAAAGCGGGGGCAGTGCCCTGACGGGCCTGAAAAACCATGCATCCGATCTTAAAGAGGGAGCGTTGTTTCACGGGGAGCCAATGAAGCTCCTTTAGAAGGGGAGTGGAGTGGTGGTAGCGTGGAAGACCGTATACCAACCGAGCCGCCTGGTTCTGGATGGTTTGGAGTCTGCGCAGGCTGTACGCTGGAATGCCATGATAGAGGGCGTTGGCGTAGTCCAAACGCGAAATTACCAGGGCGGCTATGATGATCTTTAGTGCCTGGGGGGAGAAGAAACGGGAGACAGAGCGGATAGTTCGGAGAGTGAGGAAACAGGAGGAAACCACAGAGCTGATTTGTGAGTGAAGAGTAAGCTGATTATTGATTTTGACACCCAGTGTTTTGACAGTGGTAGAGAGGGATGGTGCCGGGCCAAGAGCGGGGGGCCAGAAAAGAGAGTTCCAGGGGCTGGATGAACCACCAGTGAGAACCAGCTCGGTTTTGTCCGGGTTCAGTTTAAGATGGTTGTGATTCATCCAGTCCCTGATAAATGTCATAGTTGACTGGAAATTAGAGACCGAGAGAGAAGAAGGGGATAGATCAAAGATGAGCTGGAGGTCATCCGCGTAATTGTAGACGGTGACCTCCAGCTGCTGGAGTGCAAAGATAAGAGGGAAGATATAAAGATTGAAAAGTAAAGGAGAGAGAGAAGAGCCCTGGGGAACCCCGCAGGTGACAGGGAGAGGGGTGGAAGTGAAATCGCCTAGTCGAACCGCCTGGGTGCGGTCCCTCAGAAAGGAGGAGAGCCAGATCAAAGCTGATCCCCCGATGCCGGCCGCCTTGACACGGGAAAGTAAGATGGTATGGTCCACCGTGTCAAAGGCGGCGGAGAGATCAAGGAGGACCAGTGCCTGGTGGTGGTTGTCATCCATACCCTTCCTGAGGTTGTCTAGGACTGAGACTATGACCGATTCGGTCGAGTGCCTAGGGCGGAATCCTGCCTGGCGGGAGGCCAACCCCCCATTCGCCTCGACGTGAGCGCTCAGTACCGCGGTGACATGGCGTTCCATCACCTTGCCCAAGAAGGGCAGCAGGGAGATGGGGCGAAAGTTGGCCGAGATGGAGGGGTCCGCGCCAGGTTTCTTCAGAAGGGGCACAATGGTGGCCGCTTTTAGTGCAGGGGTCACAACACCCTGTGCCAAGGAACCGTTGAGGAAAGCAATAGGGGGATCCGGGCAGCTAGAGTAGATTTGCTGCAAAATGCGTGCGGGGCAGACGTCCGCCGGAGACCCCGACTTCACTTTGGGAAGTATCGCCAGAAACGATTCCTGAGTGAGAGGAGGGATGAAAGTGAGAGGACTTTGGACGGTAGGGGGGGAGGGATCAACAAAAGCAGGCGAGGGAAGTGGGATATTAGTCTTGATAGTTGTAATTTTGTCCAGGAAGTAGTTATTAAGTTGGTCACAAAGAAGCTGGGAAGGAGGGACCTGGGGCGAGGTACGATCTGAGAATGCCAGGTCATTCACAATGCCAAAGATTACCCTGGGTTTGTTGTCAGCAGACGTGATTTTGGTAGAGAAGTAATTGGTTTTTGCGACCAAGATTGCTGATTTATATTCAGCCAGTGACATGAGGAAGAGGGTTTTTGATGAGGGGCTGTAATCTTTCCTCCACTGCCTCTCCGCCCGTCGGGCGCTCAGTTTAAGATCTTTTAGGTGGTCGTTAAACCATCTATTGGAGTCCTTGAGACGACGGATGGAAATGCGGCGTAGGGGAGCCACTGAGTCGCAACCTCCCGCCAGCCAGGTGTTAATGGCCCTGGCTTGAGAAGCCGATGGTAGGCCGGTGAGGGTGGGGATGGAGTTGCGGAGCAGGGAGGTCAGGGAGGGGAGATCCAGCCTGTTCCAATTCCGCGACCAGGTGTTTTTAGCGTGCGGGGTTTTGGATATTGGGTTATGGGGAATGGAGAATGAGATGAGGGCATGGTCGGACCAAGGGCATGGAGAGACCGCCAACGAGGCCACTGGAAGGTTGAGAGACCAGACCTGGTCGAGTGTGTGCCCGCGAGAATGAGTGGGGACAGTTATGTGTGGCACAAAGTTGAGGGATAATAAGGATTCTGTAAATTCTTTAGAAGCTGGGCACTCGTATGGGTCTGAGGGCCAGTAGTTGAAATCCCCCAGCACCAGAACCGAGGCATAATTGACCACCAGATTGGCCAGTAGGTCTTGAAAAGCTGGTAGGAATGAGGGTGAGGGCTGGGGGGGACGGTACGTGAGTAGGCAAGTGATGGGAGGGGAGGATAGAAGGGAGCGGACTACCAAAAAGTCAGCCGGGAGCATGGAGGGGAAGGGAAGTGATTGAAAATGCAAATCAGACCTGGCGATTAAGGCGACCCCACCACCAGCCCTTCCCGCCGGACGGTCGGCGCGTAGGGCCACGTAGGAGGGAGGTAGGGTAGCCAAGAGAACAGGAAGGGAGGTGTCACAGTACCAGGTTTCGGTCAGGAGCAGTAAGTCCGGTTTCTCTGAGTCGAGTAGGATGGAGAGTTCATGGTGGTGCTTGACCGCTGACCTGGTGTTGAGTAGGATAACAGAAAGTGGAGGAGTCGTGGGGTGAGGGTCGGGGAGGGGGGAGCAGGGTGACAGGGGAACACGTGGCGGGGAGAGAAGGGGAGTGAGGAGGGTGGGAGCAATGCCCAGTGAAGAGACGAGTCTACGGACGGGCTCCGGGAGTGGCCAGAGGCCCTGGAGGGCGATGAGGTCCTTAGAGGAATAGGACAGATTTTTGGCATAGTGTCGTGCCCCTGGCCCCGTCCGGTCGCGGACGGGCGCGACTTCGGCGCGCAGACGGCGCTCCCGCTGCGCTCGTCCGCTGCGCGTTCTGTAGATGCACATTTATGTAGACTGCCTCAAGGGCGAGAAGGGGGCGTGGCCTAGCGATGGGCGTGGCCAGCGGCGAAGAACGCCGGTGTGAGGGGTCACGTGAGCGCTAAATCCGCTCCGTGATGCCCTAAAGTGCCAGAGTGCAACAATAACAAGATAAAAGCAGTTTTTAAAAGCAAGTCTTTCCAAATGTAAACAGCAGCGTCTACTCCCGGCTTTACGCCTCAGGAGACAACCCAACAGAGCGCTCGTAGCTCAGCGCTTATGTAGGGCGGGTAGGGGGCGTGGCCTAGCGATGGGCGTGGCCAGCGGCGAAGAACGCCGGTGTGAGGGGTCACGTGAGCGCTAAATCCGCTCCGTGATGCCCTAAAGTGCCAGAGTGCAACAATAACAAGATAAAAGCAGTTTTTAAAAGCAAGTCTTTCCAAATGTAAACAGCAGCGTCTACTCCCGGCTTTACGCCTCAGGAGACAACCCAACAGAGCGCTCGTAGCTCAGCGCTTATGTAGGGCGGGAAGGGGGCGTGGCCTAGCGATGGGCGTGGCCAGCGGCGAAGAACGCCGGTGTGAGGGGTCACGTGAGCGCTAAATCCGCTCCGTGATGCCCTAAAGTGCCAGAGTGCAACAATAACAAGATAAAAGCAGTTTTTTAAAAGCAAGTCTTTCCAAATGTAAACAGCAGCGTCTACTCCCGGCTTTACGCCTCAGGAGACAACCCAACAATATAATGTTGAGATAGCAAGTAAAAAGAAAAAGGACACTATTGAAGAGATTGTTGGTTATCAGTTTGAAAATAGTTCAGGTGTCAACTGCTATGCTAATGTAGTGGTCAATGTTGTTTTTTACCTTGAAGGGTTGCATGAACAAATTATGCAGAATTGGCAAAAAAGATTTTGTTCCTTGTTGCATTCTGTTTATGAAAAATTGACAACAGATACAAGTAAAATACAAACTGTTTCAGATGTTCGTAATCTTTTGGATGTGTGTTCTGGTTCTACACAATTTACGCAAAATATCCAACAAGATGCTCAGGAATTCTTAATGTATATGCTCATCATTTTTGAAAATGAAGGTGTAGAAATAGAAAATATTTTTGGCCTTTGTTACAAATGGGAACATCATTGTGAAAATTGCATGTATACATCTAGCACTAATGTAGACACTGAAAGATTTCTATATTTAACATTACCGGACTGTAAATCAGTGTCTTTCAATAAATTAGTTAAAGGTGCATATCAAACCATGGAGTATAGCCAATGTAAATCAGAAATGTTATCCACATTATTTTAAAAAAAAATATGGACAATATATAATTTTAAAGATGCAACGTTGTACAGCTGATGGAAGAAAATTGAATACTTTAATAAAGCAATTTGTAGCAACACAACTATCAATATCAGGAAGGACTTTTGTAGCAATTGCAATAATTTTCCATGATGGTCCTTCCATAACATCTGGACATTACACTGCCAATCTAAAATGTGACAAAGGCTGGACACTTTGTAATGATGCCCAGTTGGTTTTCAAACAACGTTTGCCTAGTGAATTACCAAATTCCTACCTAATATTTTTAAAGCCAAAGTTTTAGGAAGATAATTCATTCTCTGAGGAATTTATTATTATAATTTATTAGGATTACCATTGGACAATTTACAGACTGTGCAAAAATACCATTTGGCCTCAAGGAAAGGTATATGTTTGAATTATGGACTTTTTTGTACTCATTGACTCGGTGAATATTTTAAAGCGACAACATTTACAGTTTTTATAAATTAAAGTTATAAAATGTTGTTAGCAATAAGCATTTCATATGTGTGATTTGTATTTTCTGGTATTTTACTGAGAATAGCATGTTGTTATTTTTTAAACAATCTTTTTGATTATTTTTTTTTGCCCGCTGTTATGTGATGAGTACGATTGAAATCACTATTTCTAGTGAAATTCAATATATTCTGAGAACAGCAAAAAAGGCAAACAAATTATTTTGTTTAAATTATTTTGTGTTGTTAAAAATGTATTATTACATGTTATAACTATTTTTTCTTTTATTTCACAGATCCTAATTCTAAAATAAGCAATTTACTCCAATTTACATTACAAAAAAAACCTGAAAAAATGTGTACCATTTTTTATTTCTAATACTGTGATGGTAAGTTTAACTAAGTATTAATATGTACAATGGGCAGATCTGCAAGAAGCTACAAAGTTTGAGTACGTTTTTCAAAACACCCTGTTTATACCTATGTAGTTTTTGAATCTCCCTGTCATAGGATATCATGTGACCTGCAAAAAAAACAGATTTGAGTGGTTCATAATATTTCCCATTGTACCTATTGAAGGACCACAATCATTTCAATCATTCTTCTTTGAGCATCTTTGCAGACAAAACTCTGTGCTTACCTCCTATCATTCGCAAGCAATTTCCCAAACAGAAATATGTCACTTTTTGTAACATAGTTATAGCGCAAGACACTCTTTCATATTTACAAAGAGAGGAAAAGGCACTCTCTGTACCTTTTCTTCTCCATGTAAATATAACCTCATCATACACACCACTTTGTGTTGAAAGGGTGTTCTATAAGTGTTGTTGTGCGTGATTGCACTGAATACTCATAGAACAAGACACATCTCCAGATTTATCATAAATCATAAATCTCGACATATGTGTGAATGCTGCACCATTCTCCAATTGGTGTAGCAAAACACAACAAGGAGAATTGTTTTCATTTCTCCTCATTTTTTAACCTTCAATGCATGCTAAAATGTTCAGCATACATTGAAGGAGAAAAATGTGTTTACTGATTGTTTTTGTGCAGGAAGGTGTGTCTTCCTGCACAAAAACAAACACCACATGACACAGATATCCTTGCACCATGGTGCAAGGGTGCCTGCGTCACTTTATGGCTGCAGTTTAAGCAGCCATGCAGAGAGAAGCATAGATGTGCAACATATTTATGTACATATGTTGCATCCCTGTGCTTCGGAAGTACTACAGCACACTGCAGTTAAAGAGGTTACTGTGTGATGCTGCAGCACTTCCTCATAGTTCTGCACTTATACATTCACCATATGCTACTAATGCATTTGTTCACTCAATTACATACTACACATACATTCATCTAAACTTTCACACACTAACAAACAAATATAGCTCTTTTTTTAAACCAGGAAAGTTAGTTCTTAGAAGAACTTTTTTTTTCTTCTTTTTTCTTTTATATTTTTTTTCTTCGTTTTTTGAACAATTTTTAATTTTTTTGGTTTTTCTTGAAAAAAAAGGAAAAAACAGAACTGGTGGAACAAAACAATGAACTTCAGGGGAAAAAAACAAAAAAAAATAGCAATGATGATTCTCTTGCTTTCGACAGATAAGGTCAATCGACTGCTCTCCATAGCAAAGTACAGCGTTGCATTTTATGCAGAGCACTTTTAAGGTAGCAAACTGTGGACGGATGTCCAAGTTTTGCACAGATGGATCCACCCTTGAAGTACTCGGCTGCGATGCATTAGATGGAGCTGGAAGAACTCGCATTCTTCGGCATTCCTCTCGAGCAAGGATGGAGGGTCCTCAGATGCTTCATCATATTGGCTGTACCGCAGGAATATTTTTTGTTGGGCTCTTCACGGGAGAACACTCGCTGGCAGATCTTACATGTCACTAAGGTGGCATTGGTTTTGGTTTGCCCCTCAGGAAAAGTAAAAAAATTCCAAACCACAGATATATATCTTGGGTGGCGTGGTGGTTCTTCCAAAAATTCATTCTCAGATGAATGAGCAGATGCTGGTGATGCCTGCTGCCCTGCAGCCATTGTTTTTGAAAAAAGTTTGAACTAAGTGTAAACTTAGCCAAAAAAGTTCTTCTCTGCAGAGAGATGCTCCTCCAAAGAAGGTAAAAGAAGAATGATTGAAATGGGTGGGGTCTTTCAATAGTTTGAATAGGAAGTGTAATGAACTATTCAAATCTCTTTTTTTCAGGTCACATGGGATCCGCGCACCGTGTGCATAGGCAGCACGCACTGAGCGCGAATTCGCAAAATTGCATTTTAAAGGAATAGAGGATTAAAAGTAAAAATATATTAATTTTATTAGTAGTTTAGATTATGTCTTCAATTGATATTGACATGAAATACATATATATATGTTTTTTGACATTTAAAATATTTTGCGGGATTCGGGCACCCACCGCGTCAAACACGCACATGACGTATCACGGAAGCGCACAAGCGTCGCGTAACGTGCTTCGTACGTGTCGCGTATGGGCTTGGAGTCGCGTACCGGTCGCATAGCAATCGTGCACGAAAATACGTACCCAATGCATACCGTACACGGATCCTACACTACAATTGTAAAATGGCGACTATGTTCCGCGCAGGGATCGAGAAAGGTGCGCATAGGGTGCGCGAATCCAAAAAAATTGTTACAAAAAAATAACAAAGTATTAAAAATATAGTTTAAGAAATATTAAAAAAATATAAAAAATAGTTTTAAAAAATTTACAATTTTTTTATTTAAAAAAATCATTAAAAACAAATCATATTTTTTAATTTTTAAAAGAATTAATTGAAAAAAGTTTTTAAAATGGTGAAAAAACAATATAAACAAAATATTAAAAGAATTGACACACTGAAATATAAAGATTTAGAAATCCTATGAAAATCATTAAACATCATAGCTTAAGAGATAAGTTATAGATAGGAATTAGCATTTGAAAAACCTATGAAATTCACTTAAAAAGCCATAGGTTTCAGGTATGTTATAGTTAGGAATTAGCATTTATAAAACCTTTGAAATTCACTTAAAAAACCATAGGTTTCATGCACGTTATAGTTAGGAATTAGCATTTAAAAAACCTTAGAAATTCACTGAAAAAACCATAGGTTTCATGCACGTTATAGTTAGAAATTAGCATTTAAAAAACCTTAGAAATTCACTGAAAAAAACGTAGGTTTCAGGGGCGTTATAGTTAGCTGGACATTTCCCTCGTACAAAACCCTAGACAATTCCCCCGTTATAGTTAGTTCAGCTAACTATAACTCGCGACTCCGCAATGCACTGCTGATGACGTCACATATTACATCACTCATGTCATGGTCAGTGACATCACTGATGACATCACTGATGACATCTCAAATGACATCACTGATGACATCACTGATGACATCATCCATGTGATAATTTGATGTATCTTCTCACACCCTAATATAACCTTTGAGACACCCACTCAAAATTTCAGACAGCCATTCTCAAAACCATAGATACTCCAATACCAATAACTACATACCCACTCATTGACTCTTAGGTGTACACACACATCCACTCACTCACCTGTACAGTCACTCATACTTACAGTCACTCAATACAGGACTATCATATGCATTTATACACATATATAGACACTGACACACTTCCACTCATCCATAGAGGTACTCACACACCTACTCAGTCATGCAAATAATTAATCACACTCCCATTTACTCACCTATACAGTTATACACACACAAGTTCACTTACTCATAAAAATACTACCATATTCTTACGCCCTTATACAATCACTGATACAAGCACACACTCATCCATACAGCCACTCTCACAATCACACACTCTCACATATAGCCAGTTATATACTCTTACACACATATATACTGCCTTTGCACATATGTAGTTACTCATACATGTACCACTGAGATATACATTCAATCACTAACACACCCATACATACTCTCACCCAACCATACAGTCCATCACAGATGCACTCTTAAAACGATGCACCTAGTGAATCACCCCCTCACACATCTATGCACAGTCATACACAACCCACCCACACAAACACTCAGGCACCCATACAGATACTCAGACAACCAATCAGTAACTCATATCGACACTCATGCAGCTATTCGCAAACCCATGCAGCCGCTTACACACCAGCAGACAGACAAATACAGACATTCACACAGTTTAGTCACTAACTCATGCATTCAGTAAGTTATGTGTAATCACTCACTTATAGAGTCAGTCACACACCTAGTAAATCATCCAGTCAGACACGTATACACCCACTCATTCTTCAACACGCCTTTCCCTATATATATTAAAACGTATTTAAACTTTAGAGAAACTCACAGTCACTGGATGATGTCATTAGTGATGTCATCAGTGATGTCATTTGAGATGTCATCAGTGATGTCATCAGTGATGTCACTGACCAGGTCATGAGTGATGTAATATGTGACGTCATCAGCAGTAAATTGCGGGGGCGCGAGTTATAGTTAGCTGAACTAACTATAACGTGGGAATTTCTAGGGTTTTGTATGAGGGAAATGTCCAGCTAACTATAACGCCCCTGAAACATATGGTTTTTTAAGTGAATTTCTAAGGTTTTTTAAATGCTAATCAGTGAATATATATATATATATATATATATATATATCTTTATATATATATATATATTTCTCTCAAATCTCAAAAACACCAATAAAGCGCACTCTCAGGCAGACGAGGTAGATGCAGAAAAAATATTTATTCCGTCATAAATCATTTGTAACGCGTTTCGACCCACCAGCAGTCTTGATCACACGGCTCTTATAGTCTTTTTTTATCCGGGGTGTGTGCGAAATTGGAAAAACAAGTAATGGCCAATCTTCTGGGAAATTAATGCTCATTTGATCGATGGTGCCTCCCACAGTTTAATTGTTTCATTTTCTTGTGATAGATCATGGTGCAATATGTCCTCACTCAATAGATTTAAGCAATCAACTTGTTAGCGTTATTCCAGTTTTCTCTACAGTTGGCAGAAAAGCAAGTCTCTGAACAGAGCTCTTTGGTGACATATCTCTGGCATGTCAAATGACATTCAATTTTTCAGTCTGTGTATAATTTCAACAGCCTTCAAAGCTGTTGTTAAAGACAAGTTTGCAGACGTGCATTTTTGCACTTTCCATGTGCAAATAATTGACCCTTCAAGCGCTGCCAATCGGAAGCCTGCTTTCTGTAGCCCGACGGGGTTTGGTGTTACCTGCGATGGCATTTGCTGACTCCCCTGTGATGATGTGAAACAGGAAGTAAACGAACACCTAGAGGCAGCAGGTCCCGTGGCAGGTGAGATGGGATTCCTCGATTGCCTGGGAGTGATGAGTCATAGCCTAGGGCCCGAGTTCTTCCTCTCGGTGACCCCATATAGGACGAAGCCGGCCGGAACCCTCTAGCAACATCGCTTCATACAGCACAACTAAAAAGAAGGTGCGCTTAACTTCTCGCACATAGTTTGATAGTTAGTCATATGAGCAGTCACGTCTACTGGAATGGCAATAATAAAGCCCCGCTTCTGTTTACATCCAAAGCCCTTCGCCTGCAGTGGAAAGCTTGCCTTTTATTGAATTTTTATACCGCTCCTTGACAAGGGTAGCCACCAAGCCAGTATTTTGATAATTTTGTGAGTTTACTATAACACCGACCACTTTCTAATAGTGAGTATGTAACGTTTGCAGCTTTGATTTGAGCTGCACTGTTTTAAAACTTGCGGACACAGAATGGGGTTTTGCAGTACGGTTAGGTGAAAGCATCACGCTTTTTATTTTTTTCAATGCTATTTACTTGCACTTATAAGTGCGTGATTTTGTTTGAGTTATTTCTGAACGTAGTAGTTTCTGTAGAATAACTCAATTGGAGTTTCCTCTAAACACGTACTTTACGCTTGGCTCAGAGTTCAACTTAAAGGCTGCTGCTCTTCTACGGAAATAATGCCCTTCAGTTTAAATCATCATGGCATACCACGTCTTTGCAAGAAGTGAATGTTAACAAATCAACATGACTGCACACTATCTGCTGTTGGTTACATTATGTTAAATTTGCAGTGTTGCCCATTTCTATCTTTTGTATTTTTGTGAGGACACACAATTTCACATTTTAAATATTAACTCAACAAATGTCTCTGAACATGAGTATGTGTTGGATATAGTTTTGATTTACTGCAATCTGCAAACCATGGGTGGAACAGCAATATGTATGAGTAATGAAATAAAAATCCTCATATCTACCACCATATGTACTATGTAGAACAAATGTATGAACAAATACTCACCTTTCATATAAAGAGAAGAGCAAATATTGCTCTGGCGTTCCTACCAATGTGTAAGGTTTAGTCCTCAATGAATAGTAGTCATTTATTTCTTGACATAATTTAAAGCTTCTCATAGCACAGTGTGACCCATGACAGTATATTGTCCCATATTATAAAAAGTAAATACATTATCATTTCTTTAAGAGGTTTTTCGGAACTCCAGGGTGTAAAAACTAATTCCACCATGACTCTCTTGGTTGCATTGTATTTCTTAGTTCACCACCTCTTTTAGGGGCTGATTATGATGGCAGTAAACCAGCCACCGACAGGCTCTCCGTGGCGGGTTCACCACCAACGTAAGACCATTTCCCGCCTGCCATATTATAATGGCGGGCAGGTCCTTGGCGGTTGGAAACTCCGACCGCCACGCATCTGATGGGCTCTTTGAGCCCACCGGTTGTGCGGAGGCCCGCGTATTCCCATATATGGCGACGGTGCCTACCAGGCACCGCCGTTGGGATTACGATACACCATCCCTGCCAGCCTTTCCATGGTGGTACACCTGCCACGGAAAGGCTGGCGGAGATGGACTTTGGGGGCCCGTAGCGGGCCCTCCTTTAATCCAGGCATTTCAGTTTTGGTCTACATTTCCCTGCACCATGTGGCAGGCACTGCATGGTGCCTGCCATGTAGTGCAGGGAAATCTAAAAAGTGCATTTTTAACATTGCGGCTGGTGCTGCAGCCAGCAGCACCCGCTGCAATGTAAAGTACGGCACTTACGACCTCCGTGGTGGCGCCCGCATCGTAATACAACCTGTAGGTCCGCCGCCTCGTAGGCGGGTGGTCCAACTCCCTGAGACGATGGCAGACGGACTGCAGTCCGTCCGCCTTCATAATCACCCCTTAGATCTTTATACGACTTTACTTATTTGGTATTTTATTTGATTAGTGTCATGGCTGTATTCAGCTTTAGATCAGGGGTCCCCCACCCTTTTGCCAGGAATTAGCAACATTTGTGTGTCGGTCGCAATGATGAGGGTCATCCAAAATGCAACTGAAAAAAATGCCATTGATTTATATGTTAAATCATTGAGGTATGATTTAGTATTGTAAAGATCATAATATTTATACATGGGTTCCTCACAAGGGCGTGTTTGAATCATGTTGAATGGTGAATTTTAAAGAAAGATGTACCATAAAATGTGCTCCAGTTTGGTTCTCTGTACAAGGGACTTGCCAGCTCTCTCCATAAATGTTATCCATAGAAGACCAGGGTTCTGTATTACAGCTGTTGTAAGTCATTTGGAATTTTCCACATTGCATGGCATTTAGTCTGTACTGTGGAGCTAAATATCCAACTTCACAATCCCATTACTAACTCAGGAACAAGTATGAATTTAAAATGTTCCTAATTCTCCGGGTACCACATTTTGCAGTTTATTTAATGCCATTATAGCACACTTTGCTATTTTCAAAAATGCCATAGCCATCACTTTGATATTTCAACAGATCTCTGCTAGTTCATGGCCAATTTCACAAAGGATACATGGGCTGTGCTGGTGTCAGACTGTCATTCCACTACCTGGTCTGCCTTGAAAAAAGAAGCCATTAGTACTGGCAGAACAGTGGCAGTGTTGCAGATATTACAACAGGAAGGCTGGAGCAGAAGGGATATTCTACCTCTGTCTTTCTCCCACTACTAAGGAGATGCAGGTGCATTACCTCAGTTTTTGGGCTACTGGAAAACGTGTGCTTCTGCCTGGCAATGCCCTTGGGCTTCAGGAGAGTAGAACCATAGGGAAAACCCAATGAGGAAAACATCTTATAATCCTCCACTTCAAAAGAAACAAAGGGTTTCACATTGTAGCCCTGGCAAAAAAAATAACCAATGTCGTTAAGTCACCGGCGAGCAACATTTTAGGGTTTTGCAAGCTATATTTTGGGGGATAACTAGATGTATCAGCTTTTAAAAACATATGAGCCAGATGTTTCTTCTGTGTAAACCGAAATGATCGTTCTAGATCACAAATTTGTCTTATAGAATCATCATTTTGCAATATCTTTATAATTGCATATTCTGATTTTTTTGGGCTGTCGAGAATAAGGTATGCTAATTTTGAACTGAATTTGCTTTAACTTTTCAAATTTGGCTTGTAAAGCTTGAGTTCTCTGTACTGAGTTATTCTTAATTTTATCTCATAATATGCATTTGTCTTCAGTAGTATCTTATACAAAATTACTGACCCATTTCTTCTTGCCTCCTATTATAAATAAGTTAAGCAGAGTACAGTTACAGACAACGGCGGACACAATGACCGCACTCCCCTGCTGTGTTCCCTTTGTATACAGTTCAACAGTCAGTCAGGTTGGGTGTGCACTAACCACTCCAGCACCTGCCGTTGTTTGGTGCTAACCTCAAAGCAGAGAAATGCTGAACCCAAGATATAGAGTGGTGCACCACCCGTTGTGTAGAAAAAGTTAAGTTGTCTTAAACAGTCCTTTATTGCAAGAATCCAAATACAGGAAATTGTCAGCCAACGCGTTTCGTTCATAACAATGAACTTCTTCAGGGCATAAAGTTACGTAGCATCTTTAATAAGAGTAAGCGTGTACAGTGTGGCTGCGTGGGCCTCCTTGATAAGGGCTAGCAAGCGGCAAATCTGGTGAACGAATAACTGCAGCCGTCAGCTCCGTCAGATGATATGACTCATATCATCTGTTTGTGCACTGGTTTTTCTGAAACTGTGCTGCTTTTAGCACATAGATTAACTCAGAAAACCTACAAGTTAGCATATTAACTGTAGACTATAAAGTCGAGAAACATGAGGTGACAGTCACTGCTCTGTGTGTCCTAGTATTTTCTGCAGACAGCACAGTTTAGGAAAAACAGCTGCCTAGACTCTAAGCCTGTGCACTAAAGTAGGACACATTCACGATTCAGCCCCAGGATCACCAAGTTCAACTTTTGGTACTATTTTCTTCATGTCAAAATGAAACCTGGAACTTATGGTGCAGAGCAGCATCATTTGTATAAACACCCGTTACTTCACTTAATGGAAACAGAATGATTTGTGCTTGTTCTCCCCCACCCCCCCCTCACACCCTGCACCTCCAAAATGGAAAATGAACTAGAACGCTACACAGAATACAAAGGTAAAGTGCCATGTGAAACTCTCACACAAGCCCAGCAGAAACACAGTCCAACATTTCTTTCAAATAAACAAGGTCCCACATGATTGGTAAAAATCAATGCTAAGATTTCCTTGATTGGCTTTCAAATACACTTCAAATAAACAATGTAAAATAAACTTCATTCACTGTGTGAACTGAACAGGCAAACGACACAAGGCATCCTGCAAGTTAGAAAGTTTCTTACCTCAGCTGCTTCTTCATACTGTAGCACAATCTGCTGTCACCAAAGTCCTTCTGAGTAACAGCATGCATACTAATTATTTAGCAGGCTTCTCCCCTATGACCAGGGAGAAAAGGAAGAGGTCCAGATTAGACCGTAATAATATATTTATTAGCCTACTTCTTTTTTGGTATCTTGAGGAATAGATCAGAGCACCGAGCATCCCACAATAAATATCACAAACTCTAAGTAGAAAATCGTCCTTCAAATGATTTTGCCATTTGCCTAAACAGTTGAGTTTCGGGAAAGTGTGTTAATGCCTACCATTAACAATGTATCTACTACAATCCCATTTTACTGTGGTGCAAACATATTTCCATACATACACATGGTTGACATGGAGTGGGACTGGATTGCTGAAAAGAAAGGTTTGAGTACTGAGAAATCAGACGGGTAGTGAGATGAAATAAAGACAAGTTACCTAAAAGAGGGAAGAGAGGAAAGGAAGGTAATAAAGGCACATTTGTTTATAAGCACTGCAAAACGCCATCCCCATGATTTTGTACGTAGCAACTGAAAACAGGAAATCCTAGATATAGATCAATAGTTGTATTTGTCATAGATACCTCTTGAGAGCATTTTGGTTTAAACAAGGAGATTTCTTGTTGCATACTTGGTAGTAGCTGCTGTAGAGACAAATACAGAGGCGGTTCCTCTGCTATGGCAGAGGAGCGTCGCCCCATTGCTTTTAAGCAGTGCACTGCGAAGTAAAGAATACATAAAATGATAATAACTTTGAGTTAGTATCATTTTATGTTTCCTGCTGCTTTTTTGGTGGGTGGATGGGTGGGGATGCTCTGCTCTCGGAGCAGGGCAGGGGAGGAGTGGTTTGCCCACTCCTAAGTGCGCAGTGACTGTTTGGTCGGCCCTCTCAGGCCTTCCAAACCAGTCATGCGCACTTTCACCATTCTCCATGCAGGCTGCATTACAGCCTGCGTGGAGAATAAACCCAGGCCCCTATTCCTAGGTTGAGCGTCGAACCAGGATGCTCAAAACCAATCACAACGCTGCAGCGTTGTGAGTGGTCAGGGGAGCCTTTTCTGTGCTTCCTGTGTCTCAGTCTGACAAGGTGAGCAGGAGCAGAGACGCAGGACCGGCGTGGCAAGGTAAGTGTGTAATTTTTTTTTTATCGTTTACATTAATTCAACATATGTACATATAATTAACAATGTTAGATACTAAACAATTGTTAGAGTTAGGGATAGGAGTAGATTTAAGGTAAGGGTATCATATTGTCTAATAATACTTTTGAATTAATTTAACTTAAAGGTGCCGATTCCGATCCGGGTCGGAAAGCACTCCGACCGAGCAGGATCCGAAGTGTTTTCCGACCGAGCCGGAGTCCTGCAGTCCGACCGAGCGAGTACGATGCGACCGTATGCTGTCGGACTCGGTTCGGTCGGACTCCCATAGAAGTCAATGGGAGCCGGTCGTACGACGCGTACATGGGCTTCCATTGACTGAATGGGTACGTCGCGGACAAGTGCGCCCCCTAGAGTGAGTACGCACCGGTACCATCCGCACCGTACATGCCTGTGTCCGAGTCATAGGGCTGCGGGTGTCAGGGGGTCCGACGCGGCCACCCATAGGCAACCACCCGGAGGATTTGTGAGCCGGACACTCCAGCTCTCACAGGCTGTCCGACGCTTGCATCGTACTGGCTCGGTCGTGAATCGCATCCATTGCGCGCCACGGTTAGCTTACGACAGAGGCGTACGGAGCGGTTCGGACCCGGAAACGACTCGGTCGGTGAATTTCATGTAGATCGCATCGTACTTGCTTGCTCGTACAGCTGTACGAGTCGGGCGGAAAATACGCGTACGGCTCATAGTTTTTCCAGCCGGATCGTGTTTGGGGCCCTTCCGACCCGGATCGGAGCCGGCCCCAAAGAACTAAAGAATTATTTTAGGGTTGGTGACAGGCTTATGATAAGAACACATTATGCATTTTATTTTAAATTAATTGAAATATTATAATTAACACCAAAATTATACTAAAGAGCAAAATGTAATTATTGATAAGGCATATGGCTAGAGATTGCTTCATGGGCCATGGAAATGTATTCTTGAATTCAATATTTGCGTCTACATGATATTAGGAAGAAGCAGCACCTTCTGGAGGTTTCAAAATATGGAAATGTTCCTAGTGGTTTATTATGAGAATATTTAGAACCTAATTCCGAGGTTGGCGTTCCTGGGACCACCAAACCCCTGGTTGCGGTCTGACCGGTGTGACCTTGGCAGTCAGACTGCCCGATTCTGACCCTTGCGGTCTGACTGCCAGAAGCCCGCAGGTAGCCTGCTGTCCTTCGCCGAGATCCTGGATCCCGCGGCCACCACAGTGTTGAGATGGGCAGGAAATTTTGGTGATCCCTGCATCCTCAAGCAGATTACAACCTGTCTTTCCACCACCCATTTCATGGCGGGGACCCCTCCATGAAAAGTGTGGCAGAAAGGCAGGTAAGCGTGCCCACACAGGGACCCCAGGTAAATCTGCCCATGGGGGTGCGTGCGGGGGGCACATGTTGTGCCCCCCTAGAAGTGCATCATCGTAAGTGCACTGTGTAGCATGCATGACATGATGCATGCCACACAGTGCACACGACGTGGCAGCTGTCCCATGGCGGTGTTTTCATAATACATCGCTGGAGAGCTGCAGGCTATGTGGCGTGGCATCAGCAATCCGGCGGTCAGACTGCTAATGTCATAATCAGCTCCTAAGAGTTGGAGATAGACTCTGAATGGTTTAAGCATTCACAATGTAACTGTTGATTTGCCACAATGTCACCCTCTTACTCTACGTGTGTGTCAACATTATGGCTTAAAAGATTCACATTTCTGTTTACTGCAACAAGATTGCTACAGAAGGTGGGTATTTGAAGACTAAATCCAAAGTGGGCACGGAGAAATGGCAGTATTCATTGATGACCCTAATAGCTAGACAGGCTTCTGCTGTTGGAACTACATGTTTTACTCAAACGTTATTCTCAAATGGCTTAAGGAGATGGTGTGAACCTATAGATTTGTGTTCTCATTTTAGCTTCTGGTGCACCTTCCGAAACATCTATGAGAAAACCGTGAGAGAAAACCGTTTTCTCTCAAACCTGGTTCATCAAATCCCAGCGGTAGGTCAGTATTTTTCACTTGTTAGAATCACCTGAGAACTCACAAGAATTCCTAAAATTAGTATGACTATACCAATAAGTGGTTCAAATTGTGACAAAAATCTATTATTATATGATCCTTTTTGTTACCCTCAAAATCAGGCATTCACTGCACTGTATTTCATGAGGAACACAACCTCGAGTCATGCTGTGGCTGCCACAACATGTTGTCCTTATTGTGGCCTGCAATCAAAGGAAGGCGGCCCGACATGCACCTGTGTGTCAGGGACAGGTATGCTCAACCGGTCCCTTAACTGCTGTTTAATTCACTTTCCTGACATTTGGACCATGCACCTGAGTCCTGTAATGACTACCAGAACATATTATTCATGTTGCAGCCAGCCAGTGGGGGACTAGTCCCATTTAAAGTGTGTAATCAGAATATATCTGGACACCAGCAGTCCAGGTATATATTTTTTTGTAATCCATTCATAGCCACCCATAGCAGCTCTTTAAACACAGATTTATCAACTGAACGGATTTTCACTATACAAACTTTCTGAGTTCTAACTTTTTGCCATATTTGTTGTAATTCAGTGTAGCCGTTTTTTCTGTATCTGCAACAGAAGTTTCCTATGTGAATTAATATGGCAAATCAATGTTTGAGACCACCCCCCCCCCCCTTGGTCCCTGCTTGACAGATCACCCCCCGAAACTTTCCAGGAAGGAGCTGAATTGGATGACCTTTTTTTCAGACAATTCTATATAGATTTGTAAAACGGCACCAAAGTTATTGGCAAAACAAAAGCCACACTTCCTATGGAAACACTTACCTAACTATAACTTCTAAGTGGCAACTGCCACTGTGTAATATATATATTACATTTTACATAATTAATTTCTAATGCAAAGATACGTGTTAATAGATCATTTTTTTGTTTTGTCTACAGTTTTTAATTTTCAATTTTTTATATATATATATCTCTAAGAAAAATATATATTATATGAGAAAAAAATATATATATATATCTCAGAAAATGTAAAACATGGAGGCAACAAATGTTCTATTAACACATACTGTGGTATCACAAAAATAAGTAGTTGTGTTGAGATAAATTGTAAAGAGATTAATACTTAGATGTCGTTAACTGATTCGTTTTTAACTCTATGAGGTGAGAATGATGATTATGAGATAAAATATACGTTTTAAAATTGGGATATTGGTGAGAAATTTCCAGTACAGACTTTCAAGCTGTCTATAAGAGAATAATAACAATTCTGAGCACAGAAGGAAAGCTCACTTATGACCTATATGGAATTAAAACCACCGTTTAATAATTATATTGTACACTATGTAATCAAAGGTCAACTGTGCAATTAATTTCCTCACAAATATCTGGAAGCAAATTTTAATGTAGTAATGTCCTTAGAAATAAGGTTTAAGCAGAAAGGCGGGGTAGTCTTAGAATAGGTACTTTAATGATTAATAAAGTCTCTGAGCTTTGAATCCCAAGTTTTATAAATGACCAAGGTTTTCAATAACGGTCCCCCTTTTTCCTCCACGTGTCTGTTCCCCCTCTCTTTTCCCTGCCTGTCTTTGCTTCCTCGTTTCTTTTCCCTCTTCTCTGTTTTTCGCTGAAATGTCCGTCTAGGGATGATATATAATTCTGTGTTCCATGGACCAATGATTAGCAACATGCTACACAGGATGTCTTAGTGGCGGAGCCACTCCTTCTTCAACACTTGACTGTAGAAGAGTCGGCGCCATTGTCTATCCAGGAGGCACAATTGTATGTTGATTCGGGGATAATCTCTATCCCTCCTCCCTTGGGGAGTGACCGGGCCCTCCATTGCCTCTTACTGGTTTGGCTATGCCCTCTCTCTTTGAATCTAGAGCATACTTCTATGAATGAGGACTAAAAACAATTTCAAAAAGCTTTCAATAATGGTAGGCGGAGCGTAGCTCCACGGAGTTTGCAAAAACACTCTGTGGAGCTACTCATAGCTCCGCTCCCTCCCTGCTCCCCCTCCTCTCAAATGCTTTAAAAATAATAAAAAGAAGGCACTTACCTGTGGAGAGCGGCCAGGCAGGAGAGGCGGCAGAAACACAGGTAAGTGCCTTCTTTTTATTATTTTTAAAGTATTTGGACGGGGGGAGGGAGCGGCTAACTCCGCTCCACCATGGAGGCGGAGTTTTGCCTATTTCCACGTTCACCATGAGTGCGGAGTAGGCAAATCTCCACTGGCGGAGCGGAGTTACCCGCCCAGGGTTAGTTATCAACTGTCTAATTAACTATTTATTAAGGTGTTCATCTTATGGATCCGATATTTTAAATAACATGGAAATAAGATTACTATCTTGGCTAGTCATTTACTATCACTTATAAAGATTCTGGCTCATTCTGATCAATATAACTTCTTTTTGGGTCGCTTGATGCTAATTGTTCAATTAGGTTGCTTAAGATCAAGAAGATATATCTACTTTACAGTAATCTAACTACTAGGATTTCACTGATCCATCTACTTTACAATAATTTAGCAAGGTTTCACCTATAATCACCTTTCTTTGTGGTTTACATTCCATCAGGAAAGTCTACAAGGCTGTTCATTATCACTACTGATTTTTGTGTTGGCTTTTGAGTCTTTGGCGGTGCATGCCAAGCATTCAAGGAGCAGTAAAGGAATTCTTCTTAATAAAAATGTACATCATACCCCAATATATATGGATGATTGTCTTTATTTATTTAAAAACCATAACCGTCAAATACCAGGTGCTGATAAACACTCATAGACGCTTTAAAAGTATAGTCAGGACTTACGGCCTAATTACGACCACAGCGGTCCTATGGACCACTGTAGCCACCTTGGTGTTGCGGGCAGCGCCGGTCCGACCGCCCTATTACAAATTTGGTGGTGGGTCCACCACACGATCACTACAATCGTCGAGGATCCGTGGTCCCTTGGCGGTGTTGCAGCAGTGTGAGGTGGCAATATTCTGGCCGTCCCGCTGAGGCACCACCAAGCATATTACAAGATTCCTCACCACCCTCCTTTTCATGGCAGTGAGCCTGCCATGAAATGGGTGGCGGTCAGGAATCTAAGGGGGCCCTACAGGACCCCCTGTTGCCTCTGGGCCAGGGGATGTGAGCAGAAGGACACATGTTGTGCCCTCCTGTATGCATGCACCCACAGTAGTTCCTGCATGGCATGGACTGCACGACATGGTGCAGCCCATGCAGTTTAGGAATGTGCTTTGGCGGCCCCACAGCAGTGCCTTTCTAAGGCTCGCATATGAGCCTTAGAATGGCACTGCAATTGGGCTGCCAAAGCACCATCTGCTAGACCAGGAATGTACTCCTAATCTGGCAGACGGGGTGTGGATGAGTTTGGCGGTTTTCCAATGGGGTGCAGTCGTGGTGGCCCACTGGGAGACCACTAAACTCGTAATCTGGCCCTTAGTCTGTTGTAAGTTACATGAAAGCAAAACATAAGTTTCATGTTGAGGAACTTGATGTTAGTATAAGTGGCAATTTGGGAGTGACCAGACAAACTAACATGACAGATGTGGTTATCAGGAGCTTCATCCACTGAAAACTACATTCTGATGGGTGGGTCCATCCAGCTTCCAAGTTTACCCTAACAGACTTGGTGAACTCTGGAGCTCAATAATCTCCTTCTGGTTGGCAGCATAATCGCACCTGAGATTGTGATTCCTTGACTGAGACAACAGATTCCCCCCACACCTTCTCACCTCTACACCTCAACAACTGTTGCAGGGAAGCTAAGATAGCCATTCAATGACTTATGAGATGGTTGCAGAGTGGATGGCTGCCTGTTGTGAAAGATTGCATCCATCAACCAGACAAGTGCCCAGAGACATTAAGGAGGTCTAGGTAGGTCAGTTAACAGCAGTGACCAGAACCGATCTGGTCCTTGAAAACTGTGATGCCTGCGAGAGGCAGTGACCTGACCTGGATTGGAATTCTAACCAGTGAATGAAACAGCCACAAGGCCCCTTGGGCTGATGAGGAAGACAAGAAGATGCCACATTGAAGAAGAAGGGTGGGGAATATGTACAGAAGAGAGGCCTTGTTAGGGAGCAAGGAGACGCTCTTCTTACTCCAGTAATACACCTTCTGGGAATCACTATGCAAAGTTGAGGTGCCCACCTTCCTGCTTGCTGCTAAATTTGACAGTTATGAAAATTAGAGGCTACTGGAGGAGCTGGTGGCACAGCGGGAGATCAAGGCACCTTTGAGACCTAAGGGAAGGATAATTATTAGATATGAGACACCCACTGGCAAGCACCACTGAGGGCCGTGAGGAGGGGCTGCCCACCCTGCAAGTACATCTATCCAGGTTCGAGTGGTTGATGTCTGCAAATACAAAGTGGGTATTTTTCATATGCAGAATGGAATAGTTCAGGCAGCAACAGATGCAGGGGCATTGCATTCTCTGTTTGAATTCCCATAGATATTGAATTCACATTAGCTGACGTGGCAGTTTGTTAGTGGCCCAGCAATGGAGGAACTCATAGAAAGCACCTGATTTATCCACCACCCTGTACAAATAGCACACTCACTTTTTTAAGACTCCTATGTCTACCCCTACAAGAATATATTCTGTGGAGTGACCTGACTGTTTTAAAAAACCTGGAGAGCTACTGACATGAACACTGTGTATTTAGAGACTAGAGCATGAACTCTGAGGTAAATGATATATAATCCAAGATTTTCTTCTGTCCGTGCGATGCATCATGTTCCAACCCCCAGCTAGTGCAGTCTATGCTAACTAATCCCAGGGAGGTGTTGACCTGGAGGCTCTCTCTCACCTTCATGCCCCATTCTCTCCTTAAGTAATTGACCATCCAAACACTATAGTTATCCCTCTCCTGTAAATTATTTTATTCTTGATTTCCCCATTAAACATGTGGGACTTGAGTCACAGCACAGTCTTGCTCCTCCCAAGCCGAAGGGCGAGGGCTCCTACAAGGGCACGGTGTCCATAATCCCAAGACATATGGGATATAACACTAACAAAAATATGTTCAAAATTATTGGCGATGTAATTTGAATTACCCTGGGCACTGACATTACCTTTTATTTTAGTGTTCATGGTATGCATAACATTATGTAAAAAATCTAATTGAATAAAGGTTAGTGGGAACATGTTAGACATTTTTGATTTGTATTACAGGATCTGTCAGAAGCATATACAGTCATTAATATAAAGTTGTCCCATGATGAAAATCTAATTATTGGCAAACAATGATGTAATTAAAATGAATAGTCTGATGAAGATTCTTAACAGTTTAGAAATGCACTCCATATAATATCAAATAATTTGATCAAAGAATTTAATATAAAAAATATTCTGGGATGTTACCATTAGAACGGTTGTCTTCATGCTATCTTTCTTCCCATACAGGAGGGTTTGTAATTGCCAAAGCATTTAAAATACTGGATGACGATGCAACTATGGAATGTACTACATGGGCTAGACTATACTAAACTTTAAGCAAAACTGCGGACTGCAGTAGGAATTTTCTATATTGAACACTAAGCATCTCTTAACTTCTCAATAGCCCCATAACACTCTTTCGAGCTTTATCACGGTGTATTGTAAAATAAATGTTCTATTCAAGAAAGGTAGAGAAAATCTAAATATTCTAATTATAGTCAGTGCTATTGTTGGCTGTGCATTGCAGAGAACAGCTTCAACAATCTCTCCCTTCAACAGACAACATGTATTATTAAAGATATAAAGCATGTTTTTTTTTTAAACTCCACATTTTTGACTACCTAATTAAAGGCCTTAATAATAAACTGCATTTTGTAATACATTAACTAGTACTACAGTACTACTTCTAATGTACTACAGGTTTTGTATAAAATATCACATTTGTAATATTGTGATAGATAAATATTAGGTAAAGATATCGTTAATACATAAATATCGTGTCATAGAATATTGTTGCCAAAAATATTGTTTTTTGATATAATATTTTAAATATGATTTCGTTTAGTATCATTTACTTAAAGATTGTTGTAAAACGGTGTTTTTGTGTTTAATTTAATATTTGTTAGAATATTAATTTTACATGTTATTATTCTTACTACTTTTGTTATTACGTCTTTTTATTTGCACTATGGTTTGTAATTTAAAATGTTATTTTTTTAAAATTAGGTTGATCATTTATAATGTAGTAGCAGGTTGTTTAGCATGTTGGGGAATAAAGTGGGAAGTAATGTATACTATAATTAATATAATTTAATTGTTAATTAAAGTTATACTGTATATTAAATCTTTATTTGGTTAATTATTGTTAAACTTGTTATCAAGTTTTTTTATTTGCACTATGGTTTGTAATTAACATTTAATTTTTTTAAATTAAGTTGATCATTTATAATGTAGTAGCAGGTTGTTGGGCATGTTGGGGAATAGAGTGGGAAGTAATGTAAATTATAATTAATATAATATAATTGTTAATTAAAGTTGTACTGTATATTTAATCTTTATTTGGTTAATAATTATTCTAATTGTTTAATAGTCATATCATATGTTTAAGTTTAATTTGTTATGTTTAATATATATTGAATTGTTGATTACATATATTTATTTTAGTATTGGAATGTTGGTTTTTCTTGGGGAATAGAGCGGGACGTTTTTTGAACTACTAATCATTTTTGTGCTAATTAATTTTCAATTAATGTATTTTTAGTTGTAAATTAGTTATGTAACTGATTATGAATTGTTTTTTCATTGCTGTGTTAGATTTAAAATGCTACAGTATATTTAACATTTACATTGACAAAGGCCAGGTGCAGACACGCGTCTGTCATTGCTTTGATGTTTGTGGCATGATAAAATACTAAAACAATGTATTCCCTGGAGAGCCCAATGGACTGCTTGTTTGGGGAAAGAATTGTTTATGAGTCCCCTCTCATGAATTGCGGCACCCACTACGTTGTGAGCAACAGCATTGGCTGGAACTTTGGAAATGCAGTATATTTAAATGCTTTTATTATTGGTGGTAATTTCTATTTTCATAGAAGGTTGTTGATTTTGTAGGGGAATACAGTTGGAAGTTAATTAAACTACAAATATTTTTTTTAATGCTAATTCATTTTTAATTGTAAATTAATTATGTAATTGATGAGTAGTTATATAAATATTTTCTTTTTAATTCATTTTTTTTCAAATGTTACAGTATTTAAATGTTTTTAGTAATTTCCATTTTAGTAGCAGTGTCAAGAGTCTTACTTCTGGGCTTGCGCAGGAACAGAACGAAGACTTGTCCAAATGCCCGCCCAGAAGGCCTCCCATTACCAGAATATTTACTGAAAATCAGGAAGGCCCCGGGGGGAAGGGAAATGGGGATAAAATAAAAAAATAAGAAGCGACTACCTCAACTTCTCTTGTTTCCACTTCTTCTCAGCTGTGACCTTGTCTGTCTATTCTAGATATGAGTGTTGATGTCTTCAGCTGGGTTGCCTATGAAACTGAAAAATAACATTTAATTAAACTTCTATGAATCTTTTTATGAAACCACACCATTATTGGGAAATAAATATTCAATTATACTTTTTAACATACCCAGATAACCTAGAGCTTTGCTTCTCTTCTAATTGAATAGAGTTCACTATTTCCTTGCGATTTCTCACATGCTTGTGCATGTCTAGTAAATATCAATTGACAGGTAACCTTTTTTTTTTTTTATTACATTATTTTATTACATTTTCAGATACATTAACGGAGTCTTATGAATCTACATCATTATGTGTCATTTAGTAGTCGTACATGACAAAGTCTACAATATAACTCTGGACGGGTTTGTGGTTTATCAACATTCAAATCAGGCCATGCTTGCCCTCCCTTCTTCTCCCTCCCTCTCCTGGGTCCTGCCCCCCATCTGTTTCATACAATCTCCCTCTCTCGGTCATATATTCCTATGTATTTGTACCTTTGTGGTCTCAGGCGGTCCCTCCCCACTCTTCCCAACATTGGTAGTAGTCACTCTCCCCCTTGCTGTAATTTTACAATCCCCAAGTCAGGGGGCCTATGGTGAGTAGCTTAATAAATACGATAGTAAGGAGTCCCATATATCTTTTGGTCGGAAAGTAAGCAAAAGAAGTTCTGCATATATCATGGATTGCTCTTGCCATAATATGATATCCTGGAGCCAGATTTTGAATTTGGGTGCCCTGCCCCTTCCCCACATACAGGTCACTCTTCTTTTAGCTAATAACATCCCAGCGCAGTGAATTTCCTATAGGGCGCAGCAATCTCCTCAGTGTACTACAGCAGTGCTATAATCGGCGATGCTGGTAGCGGAGTCTCTATCATCACCCCAAGCGCCTCCAAAACATGTTGCCAGTATGTCCTGATGGGTTTGCATTCCCAGGCTAAGTGTAGGAAGTCAGCATTATCTTGTCCATATCTGTCGCATTTATCATCATCCTGAATCTGATATCTATGCAGTCTAGCTGGTGTGTAATACAGGCGGTGGAGGAATTTATAATGTATGATTCGCAAGTGGCTATTAGCAGATATGTTCCCAGTCTGGTTGCAGCTATACTCCCGCTGCTAATCCGAAAGGGATCAGCCAAAATCCACTTCCCACAGTTTTTTTTTTTTAGTCAGTAGGGGCATCCGTCAAGGATGCTTGTGTATGGTGATAGAAAAGGGAGACCACATGTGAAGGGGAGGTGCATTGAAATCTAGCATGTAATGGGCCCAACGTCGGCAGCTCTCGAGGAGATTCAGGTGTGGTTGCTTTAACGCTTTGATGTAGTCTCACATATAAGAAGAGCTCCATTGGCATAGGTTTGTCGCCACGAAAGAACTGTTCCCTTCTTTTAAAAATCCCATTGATATATAGATCTCCCCATGTGTGTATTTTAACTTTACGTAACATTCTTCGGCAGCCTACCTCTTGTGTCACCTCAAGATCTGAATAGTGTGAAAGTTGTAATCTAGGCGAATACAGCATCGGTATAGCCAATCTGCGAGCGATGCCTTTCCATGCCGCGGTGGTGCAATCCACTGTGGTGGGGTCTAAGTCTCTGACTTTAGGTTTATTTGATTTATTTATTTAATTATAAAGATTTATATAGCGCGAACATGATCCCAAAGGATATCAAAGTGCTTTACAATTGGAGGGAAGGAAGGTAAAAAATGTAGTACCGGCATCAAATAAGAATACCAACAGAAGATACAAAACAAAATGGGTCAATAGAGAATAATACAATAACCGGTACATAGCGCACTAGGAGGGGAGCACATGATGAGTTAAAGAAGAGTAGCACCCAGCGCAGGTCTTAAAGTTGTAAGTCCAATACCTTGGAGCAGACGATCCAAACCCAGTTAAGGTAAGAACTTGTTCATAAGGAATCTTTTAGCTTCCAATTTGAAAGCAACCTTGGAGGAGATTCTGCGTACTTCCGGCCGGAGAGAGTTCCAGATCTTTGGGGCAGAGCCAGAGTAAGCTCGGTGACACGTTCTCTTTTTGCAAAAGATCTGTGGTTTCAGGAGGAAAGAGTTAGCACTTCTTGAAGGTCTACCACCACCGGGTAATTCTAGCTTTTGCGCTAGATAACTGGGGGTTTTGAAACAGAGGGCTTTGTGAGACAGGCAGGCAATCTTTAGATGTATTCGTGTTTCGTAGGACAACCACTTAAGGGAATTTAGGACTGGGGATATGTGCGCATTTCATATAGTTCCCGTAACCAATCTGGCAGCAGCGTTCAATGAAGCCCTTGGTGGGGCCAAGGTATATTTGGGGAGGCCACAGAGCATAGCACTGCCATAGTCTAGCCTCGGCAAAATAAGCACTTGGACCACCTGCTTGAAGTCCGCTTGTGGAAGGAATGGTTTGAGATTCCTGAGTAGCCTCATCAGGTGATTAGCACCATTGCACACATTGCTAATATGATTCATCATGTTCAGATTCTTGTCCAGGGTGATTCCGAAAGATTTGGCAGAGTCAATAAGGAGGGGGGATCATTTGGAGGCAGTGAGGTGGTTCATCCAAAGGTCTAACTTGGGGATGTGATTCAGAGGGGAAATGAGGAGGAATTCGGTTTTGGAGGTGTTGAGCAGGAGGTGGTTCTCGGTAAACCAGTTTTGAGAAGTCGTTAGAGTAGTGTTGACTGATATCAGGTTATCCGGGGAGGAGATTTTCAGATAAAGTTGTGTATCATCCGCTTACATATGGAAGAGAATGTTCAAGGAATTTATTACATTAGCTAATGGTTCCACAAACAAGTTGAAGAGAAGAGGAGATAGGATGAATCCTTGGGGGACTCCCATGGATACAGTAGGGAAATGGGAGAGGGAGTGGTTCACCTTGACTCTTTGGGATCTGTGGTGGAGGAAAGACGTGAACCATTGCAACACCTGACCAGAGAGGCCCATCCTGTTCTTCAAAATGAATAGGAGGTTGTCGTGATTGAGAGTGTCAAACGCAGAGGAAAGGTCAAGGAGGATTAGGAGACAAGATTCATTTTGGTCGAGCATTTTTAAAATGTCATCGATAACGTGAGTAAGAGCCGATTCAGTGCTATGCCCACTCCGAAAGCCAGATTGATGTTGGTCCAGGAGTTGGAAATTCTCAATGTCAGCACAGAGTTGACGCATTTTTCTAGGAGTTTGGCTAGAGAGGAGATGTTAGAAATAGGGGGAAAGTTGTTAAGGTCAGCACTATCAGCGTTAGTTTTTTTTAGTATAGGTGATACCTGAGCTGCTTTTAGGCAATCTGGGACGTGCCTTGTGACAGTGACACGTTGGCAATCTTTGTCCAGATGGAGATGACGATATCCTTGATTTCTTTGAAGATGGAAGGTGACAACGGGTTTCTGAAGTGATTGGATGGGTTGATACTCTGAAGAATCTTGTTAATGTCTCTTTCACTGAGGGGAGTAAAGGTTCCCTATGAGGCATTGTTCTTGGTGCTCGGGCTGAATGGTTTGAGCTTCTCTAAGAGGGCCAATGGGGGCGCGGACCCATAGGATGGCAATAGAGCCTTCTTAGAAACTAGTTCAATATTGATGAGTATTGATTTCTCAGTAAAGAAAGCAGCCAGTTCTTTGCAGGAGGGTGGGCTGACTTCAGAGTCGGAGTGGTTTGGAGCTTCCACTGATTGTTGTTTAACCTGTTCAAAATGGTTCTTAGCGGCTTGATTAATTTGGGATCTGAAGTAGTCGGCCTTAGCGCTCTTGATTTGTTTGGTATAGGAACTCCTAACCGTTCTAAGGATTTTTAGCTGATCCAAGGATGGTTTGGATCTCCTAGATCGTTCAATTGCCATAAGGTTGCCGCGTTCCGAGTGTAAGTTGCCGTTGAACCACGGTTTGGATATTTTTGTTAAGGCATTTTTTTGTTAGTGGTGCAATGGAATCCATGATGCTAGAGGTAGTAGAGTTGTAGAAGTCAGTGAGTACATGAACCTCAGACATGTCCGCTTGGGAGAAGAGGGCATATTTAGAGTGGGTCACTAGTTCATCTGTATTGATAGATCTGAGGTCCATTTTCCAGATCTTTGATTTCGTTGGTTAAGCCTTCCTCAGAGACACCTCCCTGTTAATATAAAAGAAGATGCGGTGATGGTCGGACCAATTGCAAGGGGTAATGGTATCCAGTGTGATGATGTGTCCGTTGGTGATGATGAGGTCCAGAATTTCTCCTTTATTATGGGTTGGCTGGTTACAATGTTGGATCAACTCGTGATCACTTAAGAATGATTTAAGGCATGTTACAGCTTGGTCATTGGGTTGGAAATCACTGAGGAAGATTTGGGACACTACGGAGTCGACATTGCCAGAGATGATTTCCATTAATTGTTCAATGAAGGGGAGATTGTCCCCTGGGGGGTGATAAAAAGTGTGAGGTTTGCACACCGGAAGGTTGTTACTTAAGATTTTGAGGCAAAGGTATTCGGAGGAGGATGGCATAGAAGACTCCGAGTGGGAAACCGAGAGTGTGCTCTGATGTATACAAGCGGAGAAGTGTGGCTCAATGGTTAGAGCGGCAGACCCTGATGCAGAGGTCTGGCCCGGGACCAGGGTTCAATTCCCCGCCCCGGCGGGTCTTGGGCTCAAAATTCCACGGACCCGATAATTCTCGCCTCGGTGCCTATTCCAATCATGGAGTCCCACTCTGCAACTCTGGGCAATAGCTTGCTTAATCTCCACAACGGCCCCCACAACGCTAAAGGATGCCTGGCCTCCACCTTGGGGGTGCCCAGGAGTGGACGCCTCACAGGGAAAGCCAGGATGGGTTCCACAGCGGTATTCGTACAAGCACCTTGAGACCCTTGCGGGTGAGTAGTGCGCTATACAAGTATCAATTTACATTTACATTACATTACATTTACATTTACAAGCTAGGCCACCGCCCTGCTTCATATCTCTGTCTAGACTAATTATGTCGTGGGTAGGAGGCACTAGGAGGTCTAGGATAGGAGTGGAAGAGGGATTGAGCCAAGTTTCGGTGAGGAGATTGATGTCTAACTCATTGGGGCCGATTCCGATCCGGGTCGGAAAGCACTCCGACGAGCCAGATCCGGAGTGTTTTCCGACCGAGCCGGACTCCTGCACTCCGACCGAGCGAGTACGATGCGGCCGTATGCTGCCGGACTCGGTTCGGTCGGACTCCCATAGAAGTCAATGGGAGCCGGTCGTACGACGTGTACATGGGCTCCCATTGATTGAATGGGTATGTCTCGCGCAAGGGCGCCCCCTACAGTGGGTACGCATCGGTGCCATCCGCACCGTACATGCCTGTGTTGGGGGGACCCTTGGGTCTCCCCCCTGTGTCCGAGTCATAGGGCTGCAGGTGACAGGGGTCCGACGTGGACCCCCAAAGGCAACCACCTGGATGATTTGCGAGCCGGACACTCTGGCTCGCACAGGCTGTCCGACGTGTGCATCGTACTGGCTCGGTCGTGAATCGCATCCATTGCACGCCATGGTTAGCTTACGACCAAGACGTACGGAGCGGTTCGGACCCGGAAACGACTCGGTCGGTGAATTTCATGTAGCTCGCATCGTACTTGCTTGCTCGTACAGCTGTACGAGTCGGGCGGAAAACACGCGAACGGCTCATAGTTTTTCCGGCCGGATCACGTTCGGTGCACTTCCGACCCGGATCGGAATCGGCCCCATTGTGTTGGATGAGGTCGAAGATATCACAGGCGTGTTTACTGGCTGATCTGCAGTTGATTAGTACGCATTTAAGTCGTAGCGGAGTAAGGGGGAAGGAGTCTGGATGATGTTCACTCTCATGAGGTTGTCATTATTAATGACTCTAAGATTGTGAGGGGGTTCTCTGTTCGGGTTAGAGTGGATGACTTGAATTTACCCCAGAGGGATCGTGTTGTCCAGAGTAGGCAAGTAAGAATTGAGTAGGTCATCAATATCATTAGACGCAAGGTAGACCTTCAGTCTTCTGGGGCGGCAGGGGGCGTTAGGTAGGGGTATGTGCTTCAAGATAGAGAGAGGGGAAAGCTGGCAAGGTGAACTATATCGCATGGGGGGCTATGGGCAAATTCGCAAAGTAGAGGAAGGAGCTGATGAAGGGGAAATGTTCAACTGAGAGGGCTTTCAAATCATGTAGGTTGACGGTGAGAAGGTGGAACTGAATAGATATATCGTCCAGGTGCCCCACCAGGTCTGAGTGCTGGGTGAAGGGTAGGGGTTGTGTGTGGAGATCTGGTAGGGAGGAGGGTCCTCGATGTATTCCAGGGAGGTCTAAGGCGGTGTTGCGAAGTTCCTTAGGGTTGGTCATTAGGGACCAGCGGTATTCCAGGATACTTGGATAGAGAGGTGGGTAAAAGAGGGGGGGTGGGAGGGCCATTGACCTGTGAGTTAAGTCAAGGTTGAATGGGTTTGGCCGATCATGGTCCGTGGAGGGTAACTGTCAGGTCTGTGGCGTAGCGGGTGGCGTAGAAAGAGGAATTAAGGAAGAGGGATCTTTCGTTGAGAGCAATGGTGGTAGGGCGCGAAGGAACCTCTCAGCTCGAAAATCAACCAGCATCGGACTGGAGAACTGCGAGCAGAGCGAACCCATAAGCCCGCCCGCCTGCAATAAATCCTGCTAATAGGATGGAATCCAAATATATCCCTGTTCAACGGCCAAGTGCAGCATATAAGGGAGAGGGTGAAACCAGTACGCCGCAAAGTGTGCCTGCGCACATAATACAATTTCATGTCAGGAGCTTTGAAGGCTGCCTGCGAGAAAGGTTGCGTTAAAGTGTCCCATTTGAGTCTAGGTTGTTTCCTCCCCACACCAATCTGGTCATCCGCGCATGAAGTGTTTTAGAAAAGTGTTGGCCCAGGTTATATGGCATGTTAAGAAAGAGGTACAACAATTTGGGCAGTATCACCATTTTAATCTGTGAGATTTGCCCTGGCATTGAGAGAGGCAAGGCGATCCAGCGCGTTATCATATCTGTCAGGAATGCTAAGGTTTTACCATAGTTAGCCCACATAAGGTCTGTCCTGTCTCTCATGATTATTATTATTATTGCTTATGCTGTAACAGTATGTCACAACATAGTAAAACATTTCATTTACCCTTTTTTTTTACTGTTGTCAGCTATTATACTTTTATACTTTTTCACCATAAACGATGTACTGTAAGGAGTTTTAGCCTTTAACAGTGGGGGAAAACAATCACATAGATTATAGAAAAATAAACTGAACAGTATAGCACCCTAAATAAGTGACACTATGCATTGCACTTGTAGAAGCTGAAATAGAAATAATAAGGAATAATACAAATAACACAAGTCTCTGTCAGCACAACTGTTAGCAAGATTTATTGGGGAACAACAAATAATGCAAAAGTAGATGCAGCACGAAGGCAGACAATATAGATACTGAATGCCCAAAGATGTGACGTTGGTGACATCTTTTAAAGGCCAAAACCACAAAGGATGCGGCATCATCACATACGTAGCACACATTAAGCCCTATCCATTTGACCAATTAGCAAAGGCCTAGATTGTGCTATACCTTTTAAGGTCCAAAATATACTGTTGCTAACCATGTGACCCAAGTGGGCAGCTATGGGGACTTTCCACTGTAAAGTAATCTATCAACGTTGGTACCTTCCCAGTTAATTATTACAACATAATAGAAAGGACCAGACATATTGCAAAATGTGCTATGCTAAAATGTCTGTGTCTACATGAGCATCTTCCCTGTCACGTATTATTCTTGATCAAACCTTGTGTTACAAAAGAAGTGTCTCTGAAGCAAATGGAAAAGTATAAGCATTTTGTGCACTGCTTTTTATGTCAACTTAGCAGGGCCTAAAAGCTTACAGCATTTGGTACTATACAAGAAAGATGGTTTATACACACTCACTACAATTTGTAAATTAGTTGTGTTATCTACAGCTACTTCACTAACCTAAAGAAACGTATGTTAAAATATGTTTTATTATTATACCTGGTACAATACTTCTAATATAAACCACAATTGAATTTTGGAGATCTTTTTGAAGACATCCCCCCCTGGTAGGCCGAAAGATGTCTAAAATGCGGATGATCCACGTGGACAAAATCCCATGCATTACTTTTTTCCCAGAAACAGTATGTACTATTTTGGTTGAAGGAAGAAAGGGTAACACTTTTCTAGTTCGAAAAGCAGTTTTTGTTTCAGTTAACGTTGGTATGATTGCATTGTGTCCATCCTGTTTCCCTCTTTAATTAGTCCGTGTAGTATCCAGATGTTATATTTTCTCCTTCCTGCTTGATAAAAGGATTCTTAAATGTTGAAGAGCTTTTTTAAAAACATCACACCTGATAGGCCTAATGATATCTAAAACACTGACAATCCATATAAAAGAAACACCGTAGATTACTTGTTTTTTCCAGGAATACTCCATAGACCTTTATTTGAAAAACTTTAAGGTAAGAATTTCGTAGTTTAAAAGGCAGTTTTGGTTTGAATATAAGGTTGTTGTCATTGCATTTTGTCTATCCACGTTCACTCTTTAAATAGACAGAATAATGTCCAGGTGTTATATTAACTCCTTTGTGAAAGATAATAGCCATAGTAGTATACATTCTTCCAAAAGTTGATGTTTGTCCAGCTTTGAAGTTTGTAGTTTTGTTTCCAATTTAGACCCATCTGCTCTGCTTCCTTGTTACATTAATATAAGGTATTTTTCAAATCTTCATAGATGCATCATAGACATAAGATTTGAGCTACAATTTGCGCAGGTCATATTTTGGTTTGCATTGTCAAAAGCCACTGATCTGCAATCTGGTACTGTTAAATACAAATATTGCTCAGAATTTATTTCAGTTGCGGATGTAAAACCGCAATCTTCAGTCATGGTTCAATTTGTAACTCAGTCCAAATAACTGATCAATGTTTACCTGTTCTTATTCTAAAACTCCAAGGATGACCAATATAAATTCTTGTGTGTCTTGTTGACTGTAGAGAGTAAATATTACTGATACACTACATATATCTAAAAGGTGTTGAATGCCTGAACTAGAGTGTATTATATTTCTATCACTGAATAAATGTTGGAACAATTGATACAATGCAGAACACAATCTGTTATCTAGTTTCTTTTGAATTTGGTTTACAAAATGTGGTAAATTAAACAACACAATGAGAACAACATTTGCATAGCAGTCAACACCTGAACTATTTTCCAACTGGTAACCTACAATATCTCCCTCATTTTCCAGTTTTTCTTTCTTAACGCCTTCTAGCTTGTCTTTGTTTCCTTTCTTTTCTTGAACATCCGTTGACTCTTTTGTAATCTTCCGCTTTGGACAGATTATCCGTTTCTCATAATACTGACCTAAATGAGAAGCATATAGACTTCCTAATCGAATGAACTCTCTTACACTAACTTTCCTATCATCAAATTCAATCAATAACAAACCAGACAATTTTCTAATTCGGGCTAATGCTACATACGACATACCTTCTTTAAATACTGTACTTCCTAATGAACTTGAAAGACAGCATCATGTTTTCTGTGTAGTTATCACCTAAACACAATAAACGGAAAGGCTCTTCTCTGAGCCACCCTATTTCCCAAACACTGCTTCATTTTCTTTTAAAATACCTTTTTTCTTTTTCTTTTTAAATTCACAAATACGCAAAACAAAAGCAGACATTCAATAGACACCAGTACATTTATAATTCACAACTATGTAAATGACTGCATCTGACTGGATGTGTCAGTGTCTGAATGAATGTGTGAGTGGTTGCATAAGTCTCTAAGTGGGTCTGTGAGTGAGTGAATGAGGGTCTGAGATGGTCTGTGACTGGATATTTGATGGTCTCAGTGAGTCAATGAGTGGATGTGTGGGTGTCTGGGTGTGTGAGTGGGCGCATGAGTAACTGAGTGGGTCAGTGAGAGGATGCATGAGTGTCTGATTGGATCTCTAAGTGGGTGCATAAGTCTGAGTGACTCTGTGAGTGGGTGCTTGAGTGTCTGAATGGGTCTGTGAGTGGGTGCAAGAGTGTCTGAGTAGGTCTGTCAGTGGGTACATAAGTCTTATTAGCTCTATCAGTGGGTGCGTAAGTGTCTAAGTGGGTCTGTGAGTGGGTGCAATTAGTGTCTTGAGTGGGTCTGTGAGTGGGTATTTGAGTGTCTGAGTGAGTCTGAGTGGGTGGGTGTGTCTGACTTGGTCTGTGAGAAGGTGTGTGTCTGATTGGATCTTTGTGTGTGTGTGTGTGTGTTTGAGTGGGTCTGTAAGTGGGTTTGTGAGTGTGAGTGAGTCTGAGACTGGGTGCGTGAATCTAAGTGGGTGCATGAATGTATGACTGAGTCTGTGAGTTGGTGTGAGTCTCTTAGTGGGTCTGTGAGTTTCTGAGTGGGTCCGTAAGTGAATGTATGAGTCTCTGAGTAGGTCTGTGAGTGGGTGCATGAGTGTCTGAATGGGTCTTTGAGTGGGTGTTTGACCGTCTAAGTGAGTCCCTGAGTGGGTGTGCAAGTGTCTGACTGGGTCTGTGAGTAGGTGTGTGAATGTTTGAGTGGGTTTGTGAGTATCTGTGTGCGTATGTGAGTGGGTCTGTGAGTGGCTGTGTGAGTGTTTAAGTAGGTGTCTCTGTGGATGCATATGTGTCTGAGTGGGTATTTGAGTGACTGAGTGGGTCTGTAAGTAGGTGCATGAGTCTCTGAGTGGGTTGTGAGTGGGTATGTGAGTCTCTGAGTGGGTCTGTGAGTGGCTGTTTGACTGTCTGAGGGGTCTGTGAGTGTGGGTTTGTGAGTGGGTCTGTAAGTAGGTTTGTGAGTGAGTGGGTGTGTGATTGAGTGCATGAGTGTTTAAGTAGGTGTCTCAGTAGATGCATATGTGTCTGAGTGGGTCTGTGAATGGATGTGTGTCTGAGTGAGTAGGTGTGTGAGTGTCTGAGTGAGACTGAGGGTTAGTGTATGAGGATATATATTTTTTCAGTGATATTAGCAAATTCGTTGTGATGTTCCACTGGGGGGCCGCTTGTATATATACTTTGCCCCTTTCTAGCTCAGCGTGGAAAGTTTGCCAGAAAAACAGACCTGTCAGGTGAGCAGATTCAGAGTGTCACTGGTGTTGCAGGGTGCTTTATATAGGAGATGCTCTCCACCTAAATATGGGAACTACCTAGACTGTATATGTGTATATATATATAATCGGATTTGGATTTTTATGGGGAAATGAGGTTGGCACAAATGGAGACGTGACAGCGAGGTCGAGCAAGAGGAAGAACGTGGGGGAGGGGAAGGGGACAAAACCCGCCCCAACCAGACATAGCAAAAGAAGGAGCAAGGCCCAAAAGAGGCGAAGACAAGAAAAAGCAAAAATAAAAAATATGTAATTACATTAAGATCTGATAATAAACATCTCCAGCATGATTCTAAATGAAGACCACATGAGCCTCCTTAATAAGGGACTGACCTTCTGCCCGAATTCCACCATGGACATTCCAAATTATCGCATCGACCTGTACAAATTTTGTCGTAAAGCAAAATTAAAGAAATACTTTCAGGAAAAAACAGCTGCCAAGACCCATGGAAATCTCCCCCTGAATCAAAATGATTTACCAACCTTAAGAACGCTGTCAAATCTAGGAACCGACACTCCAGAGAATGGCCTAAATTCCACTATAAGAACAGATGATGACATAGCAGTCTGTCAGAGAGAAGGCATCAACACACATCAAGGTGGAGAAAGTGGATTACAATCTCAGTCCAAGTTCTGCCCACAGTTACCCCCAGGGAATAAAATTGATTTGTTCCACGAGATTGTGGTAGAAGAGATTAATCAATTATCCAAAAAGAAGAGAAATAATAAACAGTCATGGAACCTTACACCAAAACAACAAAAGGCGTTGAAAGATCTAAGGGAAAACTCGAAATTGTCATAAAGGCTGCGACAAAGGCGGGAATATTGTTCTACAAGATCGAGAACAATATATCTCTGAGGCATACAGGCAACTGAGGAACCAAGAGCACTATCAAAAACTGGAGAAGAACCCAATGGAACAATGGACTACGGAATACCATTCACAATTGTTAGATTGGAAAGAAAGGGGACTGATCAACTTTGAGGAATACATGTACCTCAAGGTGGAAAACCCAGTAACAGCAACTATATATTTTCTGCCTAAGGTACATAAGTCACTCATTAACCCTCCAGGAAGACCAATAGTTAGTTCCATGGGTTCTTTATTTAAAAAAACCTCCCACTATAATGATGAGTTCTTGATGGAAATGTGATGTCTCTTCCCTCATACCTTAAGGACACAACGGCCTTCCTAAACAGACTACGAGACATCAATTGGAACAACAATCAAACTATGGTTACGATTGATGTACCCTCGTTAAATACATCAATTCTCCATAAAGATGGTTTAACAGCAGTCAGGAGGTTCTTGAAGACAAGATCTTTGAGTTTCTTGAAACACACTGAAATGATTATGGATATGTTGAGTCATTGTTTAACGCACAATGTTTTTATCTGCTATGGCGAGACATTTCTCCAAAGACAAGGCACAGCAATGGGTACGTCATTCCCTCTGACATCTGCAAATCTATTTATGGCAGTGTGGGAGGAAGGTATGTTACAGAGCGGGTACAAGTCGAATATCAAGTCTTGGATGAGATATATCGACGATTTATTCATGATATGGGAAGGAGATCTGTCAAGTCTTGAAGAGTTCATCCAAAGCTTGGACCAAAATGAATACAATCTATCTTTTACATCCACTTGCAGTAAAATACAACTGACCTATCTGGATGTAGAAGTATTTGTACAAAAACAAAAGCTCTGTACCAGAATCCATAGGAAACCGACCGCCACAAACAGTATCCTCCACGCGAACAGCGGCTATCCACAACATCTGAAGTGGAGCATTCCATATGGAGAGATGCTCCGCGTTAAGAGGAACTGTTCTGAAGCCATTGACATTGAGCAAAATCTAGATGAAACCAGCACCAGATTCCTGGCACAGGGCTATCCACTGGATGTCATTGAAAGTGCCAAGAACAGAGTAACATGAAAAACAAGATCAGAACTACTGGAAGATCATGAGCAATTGGAAAATGATGACACAACCCGTATCATCCTAGACTTCAATGTGGAAAATAAGTGCCTAAGAAACATCATAAAAAAGCACTAGAGCATTCTAATGCTTGATGAGCCATTAAAAAGGAAGTTACCATCAACTCCAAAAATATCGTACAGAAAGACTGCCTCATTGGGTGATCTTCTCACGCACAGTCACCTGGAAACAACCAAAAAAGAAAAAGGAACATGGCTAACAAATCCCGGCTTATGGAAATGTTCCAAAATGCAAGGCTTGTTAACATGGATGTAACACACAAACGTATCAACTGCCAAATGGAAAGAGGTAATGGATTACTGAACATATCATGTGTGAATCTAAATACGTGGTATATGTTTTAGAATGTCTGTGTAAAAAACTTTGTTGGGAGTACCATCAATAAATTGAAACTGCGTATACTACAGCATCTAAGAGCAATAAAAAATTAAGATCTCTCCTACCCAATGGCAAAGCATTTCTCAGAGAAACACTCAGGAAACATCCAAGAACTAAAATACTTCGGAGCTAAAATGGTAAAACAAAATGAAGGAGGAGGGGACAGAACTCTGGACCTCAGGAGAGCTGAGTCAAGGTTTATTTTAGCGCTGGGAACAGAAAAACCATTTGGGCACAACGTGGATGATGAATTGCACGTCCATTCATAAAAACAAAAAGATGAATTTATAGTGCAAACTTGACAAGGATAAATTAAAAAGAAAAACATAGGAAAAACATCTCGATGAAGGTCCCTGACAATCCTATTGGACAATCTATCAAGTAAGGTTTAAGATCTATAATACACAAAAGAATGAATAGAGGAGCAAGAATTCTAAGTCGGTATTATTGGGCGATAGGTGGAGAGGGGGGAAAAGCTGTAAAGAGAATATGCAATAAAGGAGAAGATTAAAAGAAAAAGTAAAAGATTTATATATAGCCAGGGAAGTGAAAAAATCATGGCTTCAACAAGAACAATTGAGGCAATTGCTTAGACCCCCCCAATGGAATATGGGTTGAGTATGTATTAAATTCTACTTTAGAAGTATCAGAAACTTTGGAGAGAGACGTTTTGGAACTGCGACTTTGCACAATATATTTGCACAATGTACTTGTAATTTTTTCTCCTGACTTTGAAAAATATCCCAGAAGAATTATGATCCTTGGAGAACAGACTCTTGGAACCCTAAATTTGCACAATATATTTTGCACAAAGCACTTGTCACTTTACTCTCCACATAAGACCTGAAACTTAGGAATCCTTCGGGTAGTTAATGTAATTTTGGGTCTTTGGTTCTTAGTTGCATTTTGTTTTAATCTGCTTTCTGCTTAATATTGGACAGAATCTGGATTTTTTAGATCATGTATAAAAGGTACTTTATAGAGATGAAATGATCTTGCTTATCTAGTAATATGTCAAAGGGTCTTCTGTCTTGCACCTGTAGAGGTCTCTCTCCACCTGAAAACCATCTCTCCCCCCAAAAAACCATTTCCGACTGTCTCTTTTCCTTCCTTCTCCCCTTCTTCTCCCCCTCCCCCCCTTTTTTCAAAACTAGCAATATCTTCCTTTTCTATACCTTTCTCTATTCTAGCCCCACCCCCCTCCTCTTTTTTGGCTCCACTCTCTTTCCTTGTATATTTGAGCAGAAAATATGATATAGTTATTTTTAAACAGGCCATTTTTATAACCAGTTTCTTTGTTTGACTTGGGTACTTCACCAGCAATGCAAATAATGTAAAAAAATGTAAAATTGTAAAAAATGTAAAAATGCAGAAGGAACAGTGGCAACCGCCAAAAGCCAGATGCAATCATTCTTAAATATGGGTTAGCAGTCTATTCTTTTTTTTAACAGAAACAAACAAGGGATTCATGCACTTAGTCACTTTAAATAGACAGTTTAGACGGTGCGACTCTATGAGCCAGTTGAAGGCATCTGCCGAAACGCGTCGACCGTCCTTTCATGTTTTGCACTGATGGTGTTTAAAGAATGAAAATACCTTAAAGGAACAACTGTGGACTCCCTCTGTGCCGTCATGGATACTCTGGTGGTGATCGCGCTGAGTTGATTTTGAATATATATATATATATATATATATATATATATATATATATATATATATATATATATATATAATATATGAGTTAGCAAATTGCCCTTGAGCATTTTGGAAAGCACTCGACAGTCCTCTGCCCTCCGGGCTTCAATTCTGCATACCTTTCCGCCTCCACCCAATGATTATTTCGCCCGACGCGTTTCAGGGTTAGACACCCCTTCCTCATGGGCTTGCAAAGAAAGACACTCGATAACAGCATTCCTTAGATTTCCAGCTTTTTTATTTTCAACAAGCCCACCAGTGGGCGTGTGCTAAGTGCACCGTCTCAGCCTTTGTTATCTGGGACTTGTGGTCCGTAATGCTGTGACTAATTAACATCCTTTTAGTAAGGTCGAGTGAATTCCATCATAGCGCTTAGTCCTTTGTATGCCTTGAGTAGGCTGTGGTGCGGTCGGGCATGCTATTAACGAAGAGTCCTGTGCTCAAGGAGTTCCTATGCGTTAGGAACTCAAGCCTCATTCCGCTGGTGAAATCTTCCTTCTTCCAGCAAAAGATGGTGCTTCCCACACGGCCGGGCCGCCGTGAAACAGATGAGTTAGCAAATTGCCCTTGAGCATTTTGGAAAGCACTCGACAGTCCTCTGCCCTCCGGGCTTCAATTCTGCATACCTTTCCGCCTCCACCCAATGATTATTTCGCCCGACGCGTTTCAGGGTTAGACAATCCTTCCTCATGGGCTTGCAAAGAAAGACACTCGATAACAGCATTCCTTAGATTTACAGCTTTTTTATTTTCAACAAGCCCACCAGTGGGCGTGTGCTAAGTGCACCGTCTCACCCTTTGTTATCTGGGACTTGTGGTCCGTAATGCTGTGACTAATTAACATCCTTTTAGTAAGGTCGAGTGAATTCCATCATAGCGCTTAGTCCTTTGTATGCCTTGAGTAGGCTGTGGTGCGGTCGGGCATGCTATTAACGAAGAGTCCTGTGCTCAAGGAGTTCCTATGCGTTAGGAACTCAAGCCTCATTCCGCTGGTGAAATCTTCCTTCTTCCAGCAAAAGATGGTGCTTCCCACACGGCCGGGCCGCCGTGAAACAGATGAGTTAGCAAATTGCCCTTGAGCATTTTGGAAAGCACTCGACAGTCCTCTGCCCTCCGGGCTTCAATTCTGCATACCTTTCCGCCTCCACCCAATGATTATTTCGCCCGACGCGTTTCAGGGTTAGACACCCCTTCCTCATGGGCTTGCAAAGAAAGACACTCGATAACAGCATTCCTTAGATTTCCAGCTTTTTTATTTTCAACTAGCCCACCAGTGGGCGTGTGCTAAGTGCACCGTCTCACCCTTTGTTATCTGGGACTTGTGGTCCGTAATGCTGTGACTAATTAACATCCTTTTAGTAAGGTCGAGTGAATTCCATCATAGCGCTTAGTCCTTTGTATGCCTTGAGTAGGCTGTGGTGCGGTCGGGCATGCTATTAACGAAGAGTCCTGTGCTCAAGGAGTTCCTATGCGTTAGGAACTCAAGCCTCATTCCGCTGGTGAAATCTTCCTTCTTCCAGCAAAAGATGGTGCTTCCCACACGGCCGGGCCGCCTCTGAAATAGATGAGTTAGCAAATTGCCCTTGAGCATTTTGGAAAGCACTCGACAGTCCTCTGCCCTCCGGGCTTCAATTCTGCATACCTTTCCGCCTCCACCCAATGATTATTTCGCCCGACGCGTTTCAGGGTTAGACACCCCTTCCTCATGGGCTTGCAAAGAAAGACACTCGATAACAGCATTCCTTAGATTTCCAGCTTTTTTATTTTCAACAAGCCCACCAGTGGGCGTGTGCTAAGTGCACCGTCTCACCCTTTGTTATCTGGGACCCATTGTGTGCCCTCTCAAAGCTTCAGGGCGCTTTGTTTTTCCACATTTTTACACGGCCTGCTCGGTCGTGGAGAGGAGCACCATTTCTGAGCAAAGGAAAGGCTGTGACAGGAAGTTTCCTGTCATGCGGCACGATGTTCCAATGCTAATGAACAGTTCGCCTGACCTTGTTTTCCCTTCCTACTAGGATATGATATTGGAACTTTTAATGAACATGAAAACAAGGAACCTACTCAAGGTAATATATATGTCACTCACCTCTATGGACTACGACAACCATCATGCCAGTGAGCACAAGCCACACCCACTCAGGGCGGTTCAATTCAACAAATCCAATTAAAAGATGTTTTGAATGCAGAGGTGAGCTGTCTTTGTTTTTCATGAAAAGAGCCCATGAGGAAGAGGCGTATTGGCCTCGAAACGCGTCGGGCATGGCAGTTAACTTTTGGGAAGCAAGTTGGCGAACTACTGAGAGGCCAACAGTCCGGATGGGCGGAACATCGTTGTGTGCCCTCTCAAAGCTTCAGGGCGCTTTGTTTTTCCATATATATATATATATATATATAATCAATATTCTTACCTTGTATTTTGTCACAATATTTTTGTCATTCATATTATAAGTATAGGAAGACAATATTTAATGATACCGATATTTTTAACACAATCTTTTTGTGTCTTGATATTTTTGGAGTCGATATCTTGTCATGGATCTGTAACACAAAATTCTATACACAAAAATACAAGTGCAAATCTCCACCTCCACCTCTCCTAGCTTTTCAATGGGGATACCCTCACACATTTAAGCTTACTACTCAGTAGTAAATATGGAAGGAACCGGGGGAGTGGTTGAGAAATGGGACATACTTACTGCAAAATAGGTGGAATTTACCGAGGAGTAAGGAGGCTTGTAGGGAGGGGTTTAGAGAGAAACAGACACCCATCCACAAACGAGAAAGCCCATTGCTATTCACAAACTGCACCTTTAAACTTACTAAAGCCAAAGCAGACCCAAAACAGTAGTAAAAGTACTCTAGTTTAGAACTGGAGTAAGTGACCAACCACTGGCCCTACAGCGCCCTCTCATAGAAAATAATGTAAATATTAAACCCCTATATCTGGCTAGCAGGCACGGTTTGCTTTGAGAGTTTGTGGTTGCATACAAGCTGAGAGATTGTGAACATTCACAATCTCCTCTGTAACCCTTTCTGACCTTGGAAATGGTTGGAGATTTGCACCAGAAAAGGGTTGAAGAAAATCCCCTTCCAGGGTGGAAAGAGGAATGAAGCACCCTTAAACATGGGGGAGATATAGAGGAGGTAGTTTCTCCTTAGGACAATATTTTCTTCCCGTAGGGAAAATAAAGTAAATGCAAAACTGTGCGTTTGTATAGCAGGTTGACTTTCCCCAATTTGAAATTCTGCTGTGCATACATCCCTGTAGTGGGGAAATAGCAAAAGTGACATGACACTGCTGCAGTAGCGCAGCTTTGCAAGCGGATTACCAGCCATGTCTGTGAATTGTTAAAGTAGAAAATCTGCCACATTCGTAGAAGTACCATGTGTGCAGATGTACATGTAAATCGGGCCCGTAGACTTTAGATGTTGTATTAGTATAGGAGGTTCACTGGGATCATGATGAGGTCAGGTATTTGCTGTCATTTCTTCTGTGCAAAAGCAACATTGCCTAATCGAAAGAAGAGCCACTGTCTCATGATTACATGATTAATTTCACAGTGGTTTATTGACTGTTACCTTACTCGATGTTACATTGAAGCGATTTGTTTTGTGCAAGTAGTCATGTTTGTAGGGCATAGATAATTTTTCTCACAAGAGTGAAATTATGGTACTGAATGTATACCTTAGAGAATAAGCAGCGAACGTGTTATGTCTTCTTGATAATATACTTTACTAAATTGCCTATATCATGCATGCTGTTGCCTCACACATAATACAAAAATCCAACTAAGTCCAAACTGATTTGCTGACAGCAAAAAACGAATGAGATTGTCAACGTCATGAATCTCATATGAACGCTATTTTATAGTTCTAGTAAATATACACCTTGTTGTACCAGGTTAAGAACCAGTTTTTAGAAACTGTTGATAACTCTGTTGCTGTATATCTGTTGGTCTGTATTTTGTGGGTGTCTGTATTTGTTTGTGTTTGTGGGTTTGCCTCTGTGTGCTTGGGTGCTTGCATGTATTCTTTCTGTAAGCATAGATGTCTGCCTTATACTGTCTTATACATGTCTTCAGGTCCGGCGCAAGGCATGGGCAGTGGCCCAGGGCTCAGCCCATCATGCCACATGCTAGTGGTCCTCCTGATCTGGGCCTTACAGCTATGCTCCAGCCCTGCAAATCCCTGGGGAGGGGCTTTTCTCTCCTGGGCCTCGCAGGCACAGGAGTAAGGGAAGGCCCTTCGGAACGACAAGCAGTGGCTTAGCTAGCCCCAAAGAAGGGGGGGGGGGGGGGAGTGCTGGCGAGTATTTTCGCCGTTTGCCGCCTCGCATTGAGGAGCGGGGGGGGGGGGGCTGTTGCCGCCCCCGAGACGGCAGGTGATCGCTGAGGGAGGCCGCCGCCCCCAGAACGCATGACGCCCCCGCCTAGTTACATCACTGACGACCAGAAACTCTCACTCTTTCAGCCCTTGCGAGGCTTAATAGTGTCTGGTAGGGGGCTTTGCTGCACAGGAGGGGTCCTGAGCCATTCAGGTTCAGGATCACCTTCAACTATTGTGATGTAAAGAGGCTTGCCACCTTTCCAAGAGAAACATCCAGAACAGCTGTTGCTGTTTTAGGAGTCTGCAAAGGCCAGGACATGATACTAAATAGTACCTTACAGATAATTTCATGTATTATTTGTAACACAGGTTTTCTGTCTTTGTTTACCTTAATTATTACTCAGGGATCGAACGCAGCTCTTGAACACATTTAAATGTGTTTTCAGTTTATATTTGCTCTTTTGATCATGTACAGATAAGGGCTAAAAATAATGGCTTTAGGGGATTTGTTTATTTTTGTACTGGCAGGGACATGAAACAGAACAGCATGGGACAGAAAGGCAGCAGGTGGCAGCTCTGGATGCAAGCAGCCTTGAATAGGAATGAGGTCCATTTTTTGTACTTTTGTATAGTGGAAACGCGACCCAAAGGTATTGGAGCACTTTACATGAAAACTGGTTCCATGACACAAGGAAGCATTCATTTTTGTAGGCAAAGGGAGATTACGTGATTTGCCCAGAATCACAGGATTATGAACTGACGCCAAGACTGGAACCTGGTTTCCCAGTTGCAAAGTCGGCAGCTCTAGCTGTGATGCCACATCCTGGTTAGACGGAGGGTGGCAGGCAGGAGCCACATGAAAGCTCTCCTCTATATGGACTTGTGGTTCAAACTAGACGTCAAGCTCAGCCAGGGAGTACGACTTTGGTGTCTATTTCTCACAATAAGCCTGTTGTAAAGTGCTGCCGTATTGTCAGATCAGTAGATGAGGCACAGGGAGAGTGTTATTTGCCCAGGATCAAACAGTTTGTTAAATGAGTAGACCCAGTACAGCAGAACTACAGCTACTTGGTACAAAGGCTATATACTTATCACTTTACTGCATTTAGGTGACTATTACATATGACTGGGCACCTCCATTCTCTCAGGAAATATTCAATACATTTTTAAAAATCACAGTGACTAAGAGTTTTTACATTTAATCAAAATACTCCCAAACTTGCCAAAAAGGTTGCAGCAGAGCAATAAGCAGGGCCACAGGAATTCTATAGCAAGGGAGGGGAAAATTATGCGGCGGGATGAGTAAACTATGCACCAAGAAAATACCTATTATGCAGCATAATGTGTGCCACATTTTATGATAGTATTACTTCACTATATTTTCATTTTTGCACTTGTTAACACTGCCTGGGCATTGGTTACACTTAATTAGTACCAGTTTAACATCCAAATGTAGCAATAAGCAACAGAGAGGTCACTCGTCTAGTCTTGCAAAGGATCTTCAACTTTGTAGCAGCACGTGTTGTTGAGTTATTAGGAACTTCTGAACCATTTGATCTAGAAACAAAAATCATTTTCGTTAAAACCTGCCGCTTATGCCACAGGTGGTGGATTATGTGGCATGTGGCAAACCTATAGTTATGCGAAAAATGCAGTGGCCACACCATCGCATAATTCCAGTGGCCCTGGTAATAAATTCAGAAAAGTTATTGCCCAAGAACACATAATTTGGCCAAATGGGATGCCAGGATTAAAAATGTGTCCCCTGGTTCCATATCTCCATCTAGTCCATTAGATCACAACTGGGGTGTCAGTGGTTCTGATGGCAAGGCGATGGCCCCTCCCAGAAAATCTCCACTCTGTTATCATCCCTCCTCAGCTTTAGAACATGGTGATTATTTCCATCATAAAGTGGACCTTAGATATCAAATATCCTAGTTCCATGGCTAAAATGCACCAGTTGGACCAGGTCCTGTGGCGGCTGTGAGTACATACTGGACAGTATGCATGGTAGATACTGATATTTACCACTGGTGTTTCAAAGCTTAAGACTATTTCATTTTGTTTGAATACCAAAGTTAATTGTCTAAACTTGTCACTCAAAATTTGCAATTGCAAGCAGTCAGGGCTTACAGGCGATAACAGGATTAGAACTCAAATATACTATGAAGAGTAATCACACTCGATAAATTCAGTCTCTAGCTGAGTTATCTTTTAACATGCCCTGTTTTAGAGGAGGGATTTACAATGAAACCCTAAAAATCTGCTATGTTACTCTTAGTTCCACTGGGCCCTAATAAACATCTGAAGTTTCTGCACACAGCATGTGTCTTGACATGTGCAGTGTTTCTCCAAAGGCATACATTGTCCTGGGAAGTGATAATGGACAATTGGTTACCCTACTTGGCTCTTGCAGCGATGGCTAGGGATCATGGCTGTGAGGCCCAGAGAAGGGGAATCTCCTTCCCTGGGTCTTGCAGCACCAGACCATGGATGTGAAGCCCAGGGCAGTGGAGCCACATCTCATGGGCCTTGAAGCACTACATCATAGCTGTGAGGCCAGAGGATGGGACAACACTTCTATGGGCCTCACAGCTGTGGACTATGGTGGGGTGATCCATGGGAGGGAACAGCCTTCCCCTGGGCTTGCAGTGCTACACTCTTGTTGTGAGGCCAATGGTATGGGGCTCCCATATCCTGGGTCCTCTCTCCTGGGCCTAGCAACACTAGACCATGGTTGCAAGGCCTAAAAGAGTGGAGGCCCATACCCTATGAATCATAGCCATGGCCATAGGGAGAAATCCTCTCACCTGGTCCTTGCAGCCATGCTCATGTCCTGCAAGTCCCATGGGTTGGTGGGCTCCATCCCCTAATCCTCTCAGCGCTACACCATGTCTGAGAGGTCAAGGAAGTTAGGGAGGCTAGTTGGGGCCCCTACACTGGGCGCCATTGGACCTGTCTCACAGCTCTGTACCATGGTTCTGTGCATAGGTTGATGTCAAGGTCCATGTCCTGTGATGTAATTTCCTGTGATTTCACGTTGCATACAAATTAGAGGGGCCTAACATATTCCCTTTCTGCCCGGGCATAACCATCGTTAGGGCATAGCCATCAGTAGAGCAGCAGGTGCAAGGACACTGGGTCCAGGGGTATAAAGTGCCCAATATTCCCAAATGATGTCTTTATTTTACTCTGCAGCCAGTAAGTATTGCAGCCATGTTCCAGAGCTGTGAAACCTGGGAAAGGAACTCCCTCCCCAGGGCTTTGCAGCCGGCCATGGTTGGATGCTCGGGAAGAGGCGCCAATCCATGGGCTTAGCAGAGCATGAGTATGGGTGTGAGGCTCATTGTGGGCCTCTCTCAGGGGTATAGCTATCAGTAGTGCAGCAGGTGCAGTGGCACTACGGTTCATAAATGTTCTGGACCCAATGCATCCATATTATGGCTGCGTTTTACTGTGTGGCATCATTTTCTTGCATCAGGGCCCATGGCTACATTACGATGCCTCTGGCCCCTTCTCTCATGCACAGCACAGCAGTTATCCAGATCTGTGAAGGTCAGGAAAGGTCCATCCTCCCCTAGGCCTACGAGCCATGATCCAGTGATGAAAGGCCCAGTGGAGGAAGCCTGCTGCTCTGGGCCTTACAGCACTGGTCCATGGCTGCAAGGCCCAGGGCAAGAGGCCCCTCTGAAGGGCACAGCTATCAATAATGCAGCAAGTACAGCGGGACCGTGGCCTCGTGGGGTTATGGGTCCATTGCGCTGACATTATGGCTGTATTTTGCTGTCCACATAAAAGTATACAAAAAGTAATGGATGGAATGCTTGAATTAAGCACAGCAACTGGTAATTACTCAAGCTGCATCCAGCTCCATTGTTATTTTGCACTCTGTGCCACCTCAGTTTAGACCCAGCCATCTGCAAATCGGTCTTTATACTGCTCCAAAGGAGCAGTCCAGGCTGAACTACTAGGCCAGGCCCTCCATGACTGAGAACACAAGCAACCCAGGACAGGTGTCACCCTAGTAAGGGATCATCACCCGGGTCTAGCTAGAATGCAAAAAAATGAAGGATTATATGCTTGAGTTAAACTCAGCCACTACTGATGCTGAAGCCCCCCCCCCCCCTATGATAAATTGAGGTACAGGAGGGGCGTTTCGCCCAATTTGAAGACCGCTGCTTAAACCATTTGTCTTTAGATTTTGTGCACTTTCAGGTTGAGAGGTTACTGAGCTGATGGGACCTGGATATTGTGTTCTATATTATTAGTTCCCTAGAAGTTCAATTGAGTTTTTTGCTCTGTTTTAGACCGGAAAATACCGATCAGACACAAACCCAGAGGCCTGGCCTCTCTCACATGGGCCTTGCAGCCATAGTCCAGCACTGTGAGCCCCAAGAAAATGGGTGGTTAGTGGGCCTGGCTCGCGGCCTTATTTAATTGCATTTAAACATGTGCTTTCCAGGTTTTGTTCAAAATTAGGAGAAATCAAATGAGAGGAGATGAATCTCAAATCTGTTAACTGAATCTGCATCATGCTAATTTACAAAATGAAATGCACTCTGGAACCATGTAAGTGTGTACTAATTATTAGTATCAGAACATTTAAAGGCTTCAGAGGACGTTGCTAGGGGTGTTGTATGGCACATGACATAATATTTATGTTGCTTCTTGTAAAGGCGTTCCACAATAGTCAATTGATGGCTGTTCGCATGAAGTAATTTTCTGTGATTTCACGTTGTATGCAAATTCCCTTTCTGCCCAGGGCCCAAAAAGTCTTAAGACCGGCCTTGTATGTCTTTAGGTGTGTTGCTCTGTTTGAATGTATGTGAGCTCAGTGTGTTCATGTGCCCCCGTATGCTGTATGTCTATGTGGGCCTGCGTTATACAAGAACCAAATCTATTGGACTTGTCAATGCATGTTCTAACTGTATTCCTCCGTGTATGGCGTTTCATCGATCACCAAACACGTGTTTCCTACGTCCCAAAACCTAAGAGACTCGCATTTACTATTTTAGCACTACCCAAGAGTACTCCCCTCCAACCCCTTAGAATGGATCTTGGAATCCACCCAATAGCGGACCTGGTTGCTTCCCGCCCGGTCATGTATTGGCGCCGTTTGTGGAGCACACCAGAACTCACCCACTTTAGGGAGGAATTAAAATCAATTATGACACTACCAGGGGCTGGTACCATTTCATTGCTTGCATATATTAAAAAGTTTTTAGGCGCAATTGGTAGGGAGGATCTTTGGCTTAATCCAGAGGAGACTTGTGTTGTCCTACAAAAAAAACAGTTGGCAAAAGCGATAGAGGAATACAAAATGTTGCAAATGCTACGCCTAGAGCCTAGCACTAACATGACCTTTGTATTCCTCGAAATGAAATTAAGCTACAGCTTTGAGCCCGTATTGGATTTGATCCAACCATTGCTTGACAAGAAACTTTACATCCAATTTAGGCATGGATCCCTCCCTTTGTTCTCCAGGACGAATAAATGGGAAGGTTCTATAATTCGTTTATGCCCAGGGTGTAGTTTGAATGAAGAAACAGAGGTCCATGTATTATTTTTTTGCAAGGCTTTCACTAACCCACGCAAAAAATGGATCATTCAACTAGCCAAAAATCTTGGTGTAAGAAATTATAGAGACCTATATAGGATAATGAAATCTGATACCTCACCCCTATTCGTCACAGTAACTGCAAAATACCTTTTCTCAATGTGGGTAACAAGAAAACACCTAGTATTGTAACGCCTTCTCCCTATTTTCTCCAAGCCATGTATCTTTTTACTGTATCTTTGTGCTAAACATCATTTACTTTTTATGTACACGCAACGATTTAAATTATTGTTTTATGAGAGGTTTTAAGACTATTGGTTATATATGTTGTTTCTTTTTAAATGTGATGTCTGCACTTTTATGGCAACTTTGCCGAAATAAAGTTTTCTGACTGACTGACTGACTATTTTAAAGCCACCCCCTCGTATGTTTAGGCAACTGAGGTCTAACTATAGTCCACCATGTTGTCCCCAATTCTTAGTGGTCTGGGGTTAGTGCTGATGTACGCATTTTACTCGTATCTTATTTCATGTATCCCTTGATTGCATTCCATAGAGGGTTCTGGCACCTGCCAGTGTCTGGCTGCGGCACATAAAAATGCTAATTAATAAATGAACACAGTAATCCCTATTTTACTTAATCAACTAAGTTTTTCCAGGCATTGAGGTAGTTAAATTCTGGCAAAGTGTTTTGGAAATGAGACCTGAGAGGACATAGCTATTAGCAGTAAACACTACTGATATGTATCAACACAGGGCCTGCAGGAAGCCTGCCTCTGCAGTAGGTCTGGCCATGATGAATAAATAATGATGGTGTGTAATTCTGTCTCGCCGGTGTAGTATACAAATCACCTGTCTCTTCAGAAAGCAAGCCGGCTGAGGAGATGGACCGGTACAACAAAATGCAATATCGATGTTGCTTGCTGCACGCCTTTGTCCAGGGCTTGTTTATTCTAGATCCATAAGGGGCTACTTTTCCTTGTTTTAAATACAATTATTACGGCTCTGATTAGCCGTCACAAAAGCTGCGGTACTTCCGCATCCGGGTTTTTCCTGGGTGCATTAACACACCCGTTAAAATCGCATGAGGCTGTGTGTGGATGCAACCTCAGCTGTCTCTGCTAAGCACGGGGGAAACATGCAGTGCTTCATCCTGTCAAACTTTTCTTCCCTGCCCTACCAACCTGCTCCCTCCTCTCCCACCCCTAAGGGAAGTCACTGCTCCCATTTACTACCTGCTGATAGAGTTAGGGAAACTGACCAACCACTACTGAAGACAACCTGCATACAAGAAGTCACACATGGGAAATTACCGAGGACTGTACCTGTTCTCTGACCCCTATAGCCTGCTCAGGGCGAAGGAAGCTCATCTTTTGCTGATCCCTTAAGGCAAATGGGTGTCCAGGGCATTCCTGGAAGGGCCCACTGCGTGTTCTAAATATCCCTAAGCATGGGAGGAGGACAGAGCCCAAGGAGGAGTCTACTGCTCTGTCTTGGCAAACACCAGGAAAACAAGTGGGAACTTTTGGAAGTTGCCCTGAAGAAAGTAGGGGGGGGAACGTTTGGTTTTCGACAGTTCTGCATTGTTCTTTTTGCTTGCTGTTCTTGATCTACTAATGTATGATTATTCTACCAGTTCTATTCATTTAAAGGAAAGTACTTTATTGAAAGCGTTAAAGAAGCTTCATTCAATGCACAATCATTAATCTCTGGCCTGACTGTAACAGCTTATGCACAGCATAGATCACTACACTTTCCCCACGCCTATTGCGTTTTAAAATCCAGCTTGGTTTGATTACAGTATTGTAGGATTCTGGTCTGCAAAATCTACAATCTGTAGTGTAGTAGGGCCCACATCGCAGTTCCAAGCACCTGCATAGCAGGGACGCACAGTCAATAATGATAAAATTGTTCAAAAACTGCATCCAAACAAGGATGCCAATTACGATAGTCTCGAAAGAATCAACCTGTTGGCAAACGTCCACTATGTGGAAACTTTACTTACCAACAGTACAAGTAATAAATAGACATGTTAAAACTAGTAGCACTGCATGCCAGCCATCTCAGTCTATTCCTTCTTTCTCTGAATGCAGCAACACTTCTCATGCTTGTTTCTGGTCCAGAGAGGACCTGGTCTAGCAGTTCAGCTGGACTGTTCCCATGGGGAGCAGGGTCAAGACTGATTTGCATATGGCTGGCGTGGCGAGCAAAAAAGCGATCAGTTAAACCCAGATCTGTGACTGGGGGTGAATGTTTGATTTGTTCAGCATTCTGTCATCATTTGTTCTTTTTGTGCTTCAAAATGATACACCAGCTGCCGCCAATGTGTGATCATACTACTCAATAGTCATTGTGAGGAAATGGGGTGTATATGTGTGGTTGTGCTACCTCTCTGTGTAATACACTTACCAACCCCTTTAGGTCCAGTAGGTTTCATCTGGAAAACCCTCAGCTCAATCCTGGGTAGCTGTGGCTCTGAGCAGCAAGGCTTACCCAGGGGAAAAAGTGTTAATCATTTACAAGCACCAAAACAATTAAAGAAGAAGAAGACACGACCCTCAAGAAATCAGACACCAATTTATTATAATAGGGTGCATTTTTATAAGAATTTAGACACTAGAATGAAAAAGATTCACCAAAAGGTTCCATCTATAAAGCTTTTGCAGGCAATATTAAATCAGTGCAATTTCACTCAACCGCGAACAATCCTTGGCAAAGTCAACTAATTGGATACTTCGAAACTTTTTCAAGGAAAACTTAGTTAAGTGACCATACAGTCGGTTAGAAGTACTTGAGGTGACCAACTCTGGCTGGGAGCTAGACAGTGGGATCAACAAGGCCCTCAAGAGCAGTTATCTTCACAGGAGAAGCAGTCCTTCAACAGTTCCAGGCACTTTACCCGCGTTGCAATGGATTCCTATGGAGTGGTCCTGATACAAGGGATGAATGAGGCTGAAGATGCTTTAAGGATGCTGTGGGTGCGACGCGGTCGTCTGGTGTCTTCCTGCAGGGATTCCTTGGTCCACGAAGATGGTGAGTGTCCCAGCAACTCTCCAACAACACTCCAGGATTTAGCAAACTCTGTGCAACGGGTCTTGAACCTTGGTGCTGCACGGTGGCAGTGGAAGTGACTTGAAGGATTGGGTTACCAACTTGCCCCAGCAGTCTTCTTCAGCTGTTGCGTTGTTGCAGTTCTCTTGACTTGACTGGGCTCTGGAGACAACTTCTCCCTGAGTAGGACATGGGAGGCATAGTCCCTCTCTTCGCAAACCACCATGTGCAGCAGGGGCAGTCTTCATCTTTGCAGTCTCTCTTTGATGGTCCCTCGGTGCAGCCGGGCAGTCCTCCTTCCGCCCTTCTTCCAAGTTGGTCAGGGAGGTCCAGGTGCCAAGGGTGCACCTCTTATGCTTGGAAAATGCCTTCCTGGCAGGATGCGGATGGTAGCCAATAGGCTACCAGATTTATTTCCACCTAATGACCAGAAAGTACCATTCTGCCTACTCCCAAGGTGGCGAGACCCTTCTCCTGGTGTAAAGACCTCCCTAGCCCATCCCCGGGGTGTGGTTACCTCAGGGCTACATGCCCCTGGAGAAACCGGTTGGGCAACTGGTTTCCCCTCTCTGCCTCCTGTGCTAGCCTGTCTACCTCATCAATGGGGCAGCCCTCTCCCCTGGTGCTACGCATCCCCCTCTCAAAGGCGGCTTCACCATTGAAGATGGCCTTTTGGGGCTAACGCCCAAGTGCCTACCTGCAGGAGGGAAATGACCCCTCCTTGACCTGCAATCCCTCATTTTTCTCCTTCCTGAGAGTTGTTAGTACATCTCGCCAGGAAGGCAGAAAGCTGTCTCGTGGAGCAGGCTCCATGTGTCGGGAAGGCACAGGAGTTTTAAAGACAACAAAGTGGCATCTTTGCTAAAGCTACACACTGCAACAAGTTACATTAATTTCGACTTGAGATACAAGTCAGGCTTAATGTAATGAGTTGTTTGATACCTTGGGGTGCTCACTTTGGTTGCACCATTCCGAAGTTAGCACAGCTGAAGGGTTCAGGTTGTAACCCTGCACTCACCATTTGAGTGACCAAGTCTTTCTACAGTAAAAATGGTCGTTTTTCATTTTTTTCTGTCAGGACATGTAAAGTACATGTCTTGCCGGTGTCATAAGTTGCACCCTGCCTTTTGAATTCGGTAGGCCTGCCAGAGTGTTGACTTACACACATGTCCAGGGCAAGTGGTAGTTTTGCCATTGCTTTCAATGGGAAAGTCGGGCCAGCAGTGCACGACTTGCTCTACCAGACTGCAGTGGCAGACTGGGGGACTTGTTTTACTTGGGGAACCTCCAGGGTGGAACAATCACTGCTGCAATCCCGGGGGTACCCCTCTAACATACATGCCCTGGGCACCAGAGTACCATTCACTAGGGACTTACAGGTAAGTTAGTCATTTCCAATTGGGAATGGCCATTTTGCATTGTCATGACCTATTCATGGAGAATGTAGTTCTCCATGATTAAATGAGACCAGTTTGAGTGGACTCCCACAGTCCAGCAGAGAATAGAATTCTAGGGGAGAGAGCTCTAAAAATTGCATGCATCACCTGTCGGTGTACTTGTGACGTGAGTCCATTACACTGGAAAACACAGTAGGTTGACCAGAATGATGAAATGAGGAGCATGACAGTGCATGGCGAACATGCAAGAGCCTTCCGGACCCAAATATGAGTGAAATTAAATTTAAAAAAGAGGAAGAGAAAAATGGGACGGGTTTCAGACAAAATCTAAGCCTCAATATAGGGCAAATTATAAAGAATGAATAGAAAGAAATGAAAGAAATACAAACTGAAGCTGTATACTACAGGGTACAATGTAAGTCAGATATCAAAGAGAAAGAATGCATATATTTCAGAGTTCGATCTGTAGTCTACAAATCAGTGGTCCCAGCTTTTGTGTGATGCTACAGAAGAATATTATACTGACCATGGTCTGTGACTTGAAGAGCACGGTTGCTAAACCCAGTCAGAAAAAGCTGAGGGTAAAGCACTTAAAGTAGAGCTCGACATGTATCCTGCAGATCATGGATTTTCATCCCACTGAGAAAGCTTCATGCACCTAATAGTGATTGTTCATGTTGATCTCTGGCCACTTACTGCTAAAGGTATTGCCTTGATGTCAGCGGGTGCATGCTGCTACTTCATGACTGATGTGAAGACGTATATTATTACAGCTAGCTTACATAAGATAGTTATAACATTGCTGCTGTTTGAGGGCAGAGGCTGCTGTAACCTTTCAGATAGGTCTACTGTCTGACCCTTTAAAGTCTGTGCAACATGTGTGGTCGTAGTGTCTGTGAGAGACGGCAACGCCAACCCAAACTGATATCGCTGATGCTACTTGGCGTCTACCTATGTGGCTTTCTGTTTTTCAACCATGCCATGTCCTAGTTTACACTTAGTGTTGGTATATTTTGGAAATAAACAGTAAGTTGCTTCTCAGTGCCATAACGTTCAAATCAGTTGTTTTATAGTCCCCCCTATCCGAACTAATCTTCAATGTTGTAAAAATGCAAAAACATGACGCCATCACTAAGAAAAAAAATTATATCGCAGTCGACAAAAAACCTGCTTGAAGTCCAAATGTATGACTGAGAGTCTATTTAAAGGGCCAGGAGGAAAAAGTGAAAGGTAGAAGTGAAGAAGGTTGATACAAACACCTTGGAAAATACTAAAATGTCTTGGCAAATAATAAGCAAGATGTTTTTTAAATGCCTCCGAAGCCTATGTCTACGAAGATAATTTATTTAAACACATGTGCTGTAAAATGTGCAACTTGGACATATTTATTCAAAATGTTCTCAGGTGAGCTCCACCAGACTAATCAAAAGATGAGCTCGCTTATTTCTCTCACTCTAAAACAATTCTTTGAGCTTATTTAAGCCCTACCACTTGTAAAGTTCACCAGCAGGCACTGGCCAATGAATATAGTCCTCTCAGATTTGTCCACGGACTTGAACCGCTGACAACCTTTGCTGGTTTATGGAACCTCAAATCGCTCAAAAAGTCACACTATCAAGTTTAAGCAGATTTGACTATGTAGGCCCCGTAACGGCTTGAAGGCTGCTGCCACCTGCACTTTTCCCATGCATTTTCGGATTTTATTGTCTTTTTTTTTTATCATCCATGATATTATAAGTGCGAGTGCCCTATGATGGTATCATGAGTAATACAAATTGAAGTAGTGTTCAGGATTCTGCATAGTATAACTGGAACAAGATTCTGTTCAGTCTGCCTACCCTTGATGTAAAATACGGCACACCTTTTTCAACAATCTATATATGAACTAAGAAACTATGAATGTGTTTTCGTAGCTCTGCCTCTGTAAGTGAGTAAGTTCTGACATTTGAAAAGTGCTGAGCTTATCACTAAGGTAGGAGAATAACAAGCCTCTCCCACCACACCCTTATCCAATGTTTGCAGTCCATCCAACACAGCCATCAACAGGTCAAAGTTTACCCTATTTTACAGTAAAAATTGTAGGCAGCGGCGACTTTTACGTGCAGAGCTGTTTTATTTTAAGAAAACAATGTATGGAGCTTTAGCCCTGAATACAAGACCAAATTGACGTGTCTACCTCAGTATGAGGAAAACAATAATAACGCACTAGTGGCCCTTACAGAACTGGATATTGACTCATGAACCCAATTCCCATCCGCCTTTTTTATGTTCAGATTATTTCAAAAGTAGATTGAAAGAAAACCCAAGCTCAGCAAGCGATTGTTGCTCAATCGGACACGCGGTATGTGTATCGTATCGTTTTGTATGTATGTTAAGGAATTGTAAACTACCTTTTCAACATGGTAGCTTTGAAGGACTTAACGCTCCTTCGCTGTAAAACATGTCTACGGACCAGTCCATTGTAAGTGTTTGGTAACGCGAGTCCAGGACCAGTTTTCTAGTTTACCAGACTGTGTATACGATATTCCTCTAGAGAATTAGGCCTCATCAGATTTCTCTCCTCTCCTGTTTAAGTTATATTTCATGGCGTGTCCCCTTTCATCACCAGTCGGCCCACTTATTGCTCGTCTCATGTTACTGTTTAGCTTGCAGTGAGGCTAGTCCAAAGGCCCGTTGCCGCATCCCTCTACCCAGCTGTACAATTCATCCTTGACTTATGTGAAGGTGTTTCATGCTCTGCTGGTTTGTAACAATAGATCCGTCCGTCCTCCCAGAGAATGCAACGGTACATCACAGTGCAAAATGTTTTCCATCCTAGTTTTTAGGTCTCGCCTAGCGTTGCAGCGCATGCGTTGCTCGCTCTGCGAGACCTCTTGTAATCAAGGAGATTTTAGAAGTGGAGTGGAAGTTCTGACCATCCTTTCTATTGGCTGGCGTCCTCCTTTATGGTAAATGCTGGCCTCCGATTGAAAGTGAGGCTTTTTGGTGACCGCCCTGTCTCCTTTAGGCCCCGCCAATCCGAACTCGATCGTGTACTGGCGGCGTTACACGTTCTCCTTTATAACTTCATCCGCACTATGTTTTACCACTCAGTTCCGTATTGTCTCCCGACCACCAGTTTCCGTCCCTCGCTGCTTGTCAGGCTTTGTTTCAACCCCCCACCCCAGCCCCCTACACAAACGCCCACAAGTCGGGCTCCCACTTAAATGCAATGTCGGCGGTGCCCACCCTGGAGCTGTGCCACAACGACGTCTTCGCCAACTTCTGGTGCGGCACCGAAGGCCCGGGCAATTAATCATGCTTCGACCATGATCATCTACAAGGACTTGCTCACCGGTACTGACTGTGCTATACACTACAGGCAGGGACTTGGTTATCTGGTGGTTGTTTGCTTGGCCTCGGCCGGATGTAGGCTGTCTGTTTCGCATACTGGGCTGCCATAATGCAGCGATGGGCCCTCTATTTCCTCACTGGCGCTGGCATCAGCTCGGCTGACGATTTCCTGCTTTTTATTTTCATTCAGTTTTTGCGAAGTGGCTGCCTGTTTATTTTTGTTGCGCGCTTTCCCTTTAACAATAGCTGCTGCCCCACACAGCACTCGTGAGGTGGGGTGGCAGCTATTGTTAAAGTGAAAGCGCGATCTGTGCACCTCTCTCTCACACCTCCCCTCTCTCTCCACTGTGCAGGGTTTCTGATTAGATGTCTAACTCACGTCCTGCAGAGTAGTGACTCTAGCCCCTGCTGTATTTACAGGTCTCCCTCACACCTCCCCTCTCTCTCCACAGTGCCGAGTTTCTCCCCCGGTGTCTGTACATGTCTCCCTCACATCTTCCCCTCTCCCTTCTCCACAGTGCCCAGTTTCTTCCCTGGTGTTTGTACACGTCTCTCTCACACCTCCCCTCTCTCCCTTCTCCACAGTACCGAGTTTGTCCCCCGGTGTCTGTACACGTCTCTCTCACACTTCCCCTCTCTCTCCACATTGCCGAATTTCTCCCCCGGTGTCTGAACACGTCTCCCGCACATCTCCCCCTCACACTTCTCCACAGTACTGAGTTTCCGCCACTGGTGCATGCACAGGTCTCCCCCCCCCCCCCAGTACGGCCCTCGTAGTATACCCTGCTTTCTCTAGCTCACAAGTGAGAGTTCGCCCTCCCACCCCTGGCAGCTGCCCAGGGTCCCACATTGCGAGTGGCAGGGGGCCAGTGGGTGGCGGCCGGGCGTGCCAGAGGCAGCGGGGGCCCTGTAAGTACGTGTGGCTCTGCAAGTTTGCCCTGCTCCAAGGAAGCCAGCCTGTCAACAACTTGTTCCGCTGCCTGGGAAGGTGCCTGAGTGTGTGCCATGGGTGGGGGTGTCACTGTGTGTGGCACTGGGTCTGGACAAACCCCTCCCCGACATGGGCTGCTGTAAACTGTCCCTTGGCCTGACCCCCTATGGGCTGCTGTAAAGTGGCCCCTTAACAGCATCAACTGCGCTCATTCCAGCACGTCACCTCAGGCGAGTGTCCACACCTCACAGCTGTCCAGGAACAGCCGTTCACATCCCACCAGGGTGGGGGCAGGGTCATATCCCAGATGGACGGAGCGGTCAGTGCCACACTGGGCCTGCCACACCCACCCCACGGCCATGGGCTGCTGTAAACTGGCCCCTGCCTCTGGCCCCTGGGCAGCCTGGCGCTGTGCCCATTCCAGCACAAGTCACCTCAAGTGAGTATCCACTCACATCTCACAGGGAGAGGATGTGGGCTCACGGCTAGACTGCTGACTTTGGCGCTGGGAAACAAAGGTTCGAGCCTCGGGGTCGACTCCACATCCTGTGATTGTGGGCAAATCCTCGTGCCCCACCAAAACAAGCATTTGCAATGCAATAGGTCTCGCATTTATGCGAGTTTAAGCTATTGGCATTGTAAATGACAATTCCTTTTTTTTATGTTTTAAAAACAAAAATAAAAGACATTGTTATTTGCAATGTCAATAGCTCAAACTCGTGTGAATGCGAGACCTATTGCATTGCAAATGCTTGTTTTTTTAACTGAGTACATTCTGGGGTTGTAGTTTTTGCTTGCATCATTGTACCATGTGGGCTAAGGCATCTGATAATCAATCTATCAAATCGGATTTGTAAAGTGCTGCTTATCACCCGTGAGGGTATCTAAGTGCTGGGGGTTGCTGCTGCTGGGTGATGTTGGTGGAACAGTCAGGTTTTCAGACCTTTCCTGAATTGCTGTAGGGTAGGGGAGGTACAGAGGGTGAGGCTGCTCCAGATCTTGGTGGCCAGGTAGGAGAAGGAGGCACGCCCACCCTGCTTCGGTGGAAGCGGGGGGTGTGGGCGAGGGAGTGGGTGGCAAAGCAGGGTCTGCAGGGTTGGTGGACGTTCATCCTGTGATTGATGTAGGCTGGTCCTTGATTGTCCACGCCCTGTAGGCGTGGGTTAGTAGTTTGAAGTGACATCTTTTGTAGACTGGGAGCCAGTGAAGAGTTCTGAGGTGGGGGGTGATGTGGGTTTGCCTCAGGAGCTTGAGGATGAGCCTGGCAGGTGGGTTCTGAATGGTCTAGAGTCTGTTAAGTGGCTGTGAGGTGATGCCCACATAGAGGGTGTTCCGTGGTCGAGGTGGCTGCTGATGAGCGCCTTGGTGACTGTGCATCTGGTGCTGGTGGAGAGCCACTTGATTATTTTACGGAACATGTGGAGTGTGAGGAAACAGGCTGAGGATACTTAGTTTATCTGTTTTTTCATAGAGAGTTTGCTTTGAGTATGATACCTAGGTTCCTGGCATGTTCGGTGGGTCCCAGTTCGGCAGGCCACCAGGAGTTGCAGTGGTGGCCGGTAAGGTGCAGGGGTGGCAGGGCAGGGGGTGCTGGGTTTAAATTTTTTCAAAAACCAATCACTTACCTGATCTCGCCGCGTCCTTCCTCTGTCTCTCCTGCTTTGAGTGAGTGTCTTCCGGGAAGCACCCAGGATCCTCACAACCAATCACAATGCTGCTGTGCAACTTTGTGACTGGTAAGCATCCAGGCTCCCCTGAGCCAATCAGAATGCTGCAATGCAGCTCTGTGATTGGTCTGAGCGCTGTGGTTCGTCTCTCAGCCAGGGAAGGGGGGCCTGCCGGGCATGTTTTCCATGCAGACTGTAATGCGGCCTGCATGGGGAACATGCGAAGTGCGCATTACTCTTTGGCAGGCCCCAGAGGGCCGACCAAACATTCATGCGCACTTTACAGAGTGCACAACCACTCCTCCTCCCCGACGTTAGGTGAGCCAAGCCCCGCCCTAGCCTGACAATACACAAAATAAAATGATAATAACTTCAGTTATTATCATTTTATTTTTTCGTTTACACTGCTACGTGAGCAGTGGGGTGACGCTCCTCCGCTTTAGCGAAGGAGCCACCACTGAGAAGTTGTCCCATGGCGATGTGCTGCTTCCGAAGATGAGTACCTCCGTTTTGTCAGTGTTGAGTTTGAGGCAGCTGTTTTGCACCTAGTTGCCGACGCTGGTCATTTAAAGGTTGAAGCTGGCCTTGGTTTTTGCGGGGTCCGCAGACAGGGAGAGGATGAGCTGAGTGTCCTCAGGGTACGATATGATGTTCATGCCACAGGCCTTGACCTGAGGGGTCATAGAGATGTTGAACAGGGTGGAGCTAAGTGAGGACCCTTGGGGGACGCCACATATGATGCCCTTTGGGCCTGAGGTGTAGGGTGGGAGGCAAACGCTCTTGGATTTTCTGGTGAGGAAAGATCTGATCGATTTGAGGGCGTCTCTTTGGATCCCCATCTGGTGGAGTTTTTTTAGGAGGGTGTAGTGTGAGACCGTGCCAAAAGCTGCTGAGAGGTTGAGGAGGAACAGGGAAGCGGTTTCTCCCTTGTCTAGGCAGGACCAGCTGTCATCCTTAGCTGTGATTAGGTCAGTTTCTGTGCTGGGATTTGCACAGAACCGAGACTGTGATGGGTTCAGGAGGTTGTGGTTCTCTAGGTAGGCGATGAGTTGATGGTTGATAGCTTTTTCTAGAACTTCCACAGGCAAGGGGAGTAAGGAGATGGGTCAGTACTTCTTGAGCTCTTCTGGATCAGCAGAAGGTCTTTTGAGGAGTGGTTTTATTTCAGTATGTTTTTACTCCTATGGGAAGGTGGCAGTGGTGATGGCTATGTTGAGGGTGGTGGCGAGCTCTCAACTGACGGTGCTGTTCTTCAGGTTAAACATGGGCATGGTGGGGGTGTTCTGAGTGGATGGAGCCCATGATGGTTTAGGTGATCTGCGAGGTGAGTTGATCCCTAGTTGTGATTCTTGGGTTACAGTGGGAGTCGGAGGGGTCGAGGAGGCAGTGGATGCTGGCGATGGTCGGTAGGGGGGTCGAAGTTTTTGTAGACGGTGGAGATTTTGCTGTGAAAGAAGCCTGCTAATGTGTCGCAGAGGTCTTGCGAGGGCATGATGGTGTTTTTGGTTGCTGTGGGATTAGAGAACTCTTTAACGATGCTGAAGAGTTCTTTGATGTGGTTGGTGCTGGCCTCAAGGCGGGTGTTCAGGGCATTCTTTTTGGTGTCTTTCAGACATTGGTGGTAGTTGTTGAGAGCAGTTTGTAGGTCGCACGGTTGTTGGCTTCTTTACTGGCACCCCAGACCCTTTCCAGTCATCTGCAGTTGAGTTTGGTGGTTGTAAGCTCAGGAGTGAACTAGCTGGTGTGGTTGGTGGGTCTGCCTGGTTTGTAGGATTTAGTGGAACGACTATGTCAGCACGCTGGGTGATCCATGCTTTGAAGTTTTTGGTGGCCACCTCAAGGTTGGAGGTGGTGCCCGGGAGAGGGGTTGACCCAAGTGATTTAGGATGCGTGGCTGTACTTGATTCTATTGCTTGCTGTGAAGATGTGGTCCAGTGTATGTTTGGTGGTGTGCGTGTGGTCAGTGACCAGTTGGGTGAGACTGAGGTCGTTCATGCTCTCAAGTAAGTTGGCTGTTTTTGAGTAATCCATGTGGAAGTTGATGTCTCTGAGGAAGGTGGTTTTGCTGTCTGTGTTGAATTGAAAGTTGAGGTGTTCCATGAGGAGGGTAGTATCGTTCGTTGCGGCTGTCCAGTGGAGTGGTTCTTTGTGGATGATAGCTATGCCACCTCTGTGTTTGTCCCAGATCTCTGTCACATGTTTGGAGAGTGATCAGGAGTTGGTCCGGAGGCATTGGAGTTTACCGAGTTCAGTGGTGGGCGGGTGTCTGATGTTGCAGGAGAAGAGGAAATGATGGCAGGAGAATGGTCTTGCAGAAGCATGAGGGAATGCATAGTTGCGGATGGTGCTGTGGAGTTTGGGGTTCAGGGCTGTTAACTCGGCACTGCTGTAGCTGTGGGGAGAAGATCCAGGGGTCCTAGCACTGGGCGTGGTCCAGATACTGATGGGCACAGACAGGCTTGCCTTTGGCACACCCGCAGCGTGCAGCCTCTGTGCGACAGTGCTGCAGCCTCCATTAAGTAGGTTCCTGGGAGGGCCGCTGGGCATAGTCCATAGAAGGTGGGAGGGAGAGCGGCGCTAAAGGCACCAAAACAGTGGTGAGAGAGTGGGAAAAATGTGGTATGGGGAAAAGCAACAAAAAAGGAGGCAAACATTAGATATATTTAAAGTTAGGTAGAGGTAAAAGTCAGGGAAACAGGCCAAAGTTGAGGGTAAATCGGAGGCAACAGTCAGACAATATGGGAGTTAGCAGGAGGCAAATGTTAGAGAGAAGAGTAATTAAAACGGAGGCAAAGGTCACAGTACAGAAGATAGCGGGACTCAAAAGTCTGAGAGAAGGTAGTAATTAAAACGGCGGTAAAAGTCGGACAATACAGAAGTTAGCAGGATACAGAAGTTGGGGAGAAGGCAGTAATTAAGACAGGGCAAAAGTCGGACAATACAGAAGTTAGCAGGATACAGAAGTTGGGGAGAAGGCAGTAATTAAGACAGGGCAAAAGTCGGACAAAACAGAAGTTAGCAGGAGTCAAAAGTTTGAGAGAAGGCAGTAATTAAAATGGAGGCAAATGTCGGAGAATGCAGAAGTTAGCAGAGGGCAAAAGTTTGGGGAGAGAAGCCATATTTAGGGTGAGAAACAGGCAAAGTAGGACAGAGCTGAGGGGGTGATAGTCGGATAGAAGGCAAGTTTATGAAGGCAAAAGTTAGGCGGAAGTCACGGTGGGAAGACACTGGCAGGTGCGGTGAGTGCTCGAAAGGAGAGCTCGGCTAGCAGCAGCGTGGAGAGCTTGCTCGAGGCAAGCTCTCCATGCTGTCAAAGAAAAGAAAAGACCAGGACTAGACCCTTATGGATCTATTTGTCAACTCTATTGGCACTTTAATAGGGGTAGCAACTTAGCCCATTGCCTGGTGAATAGATCCTCCTAGAGGGGTCTGTCTTCCTCATAGCAATACATGCCAATAATAGCCATGTCTGGAAGTTCCTTAGTTTTGTTCTCTTTTAAGCTGGTTTGTTGAATTGTAGTTGTTTTACATGCGGCTGTAGGATTGTACTCCATTCTGGCATGTGATCTTTGCCAAATGTGTGCAGACACTACATTGGAAACCCTTTTTTCACTAACACTGTATTTCAGGAGTCATTGTTTTGTCACATTTTGAGTATGTAACAATATTATAGCCTAAAACAGGATGAACGGTACTGACCCGCAATGTAAAAACAAGCACAGACAAAACCAATGGGTTTGGCTTTTAGGGGTATGCATTTATGTGTTTATGCGATGCTTGATTTATAGTTACTAAGTAGGTGGGCGTTGGTGTAGTAGGTTTTTTTGAAGTTGGTATTGTGTATTGTGCTGGGTGCTGAGTTAGATAGTAGAAAGTGTGTTCTTGAACTTTTTTGCATCAGATCCTGTGATGTAACATACAGGGGCATGCCGTGCTGCAGCCTCTTCTTCTCTGGACACAAGTATAAAAAAGCATGACTGAAAGTAACATAGCCCAGAATCAAAGGATGTTGAGCCAACGCAGAGTCTCTTCACCCCCCTTGTTGAGTTTATTGTCCTGGCCTACCCAACACAAAAAATCGCTATGACGTGGCCTGCACTGACCACATCATAGCGCTTTTTTCAGTGACTGTCAGCCATGCTAAACAGCAGATGTGCTGCTAGACAACATGGCTAAAAGACATTCACATTGACAAGTCCAATAGCTCGGGCATTGCTGAGATCTGTTGGCTTTGCCAATGCTTGTGCAGTGTTGACGGGGTCTTGCTGAATAAACGTGAAAGTGATAGTGAGAAGCAGTTGAGGAGCTTTGCAGTGAAGCAAGGATGTGGCGTAATGGCCAGAGCTGTCGACAGGGAATCAGGTTTGCATCTCCGAGTCGGATGAACAATTTGTGATTCTGAACAAATCAGTTATGCTTCCCCCTGCCTACGACAATGAATGTGTCATTGTGTAATGCAATTGGTGATCACTGAAATCGCTTAAATATAATTGGTGTTAGCACTATGGCAAGGTGGAGGAAGGAACAAGCTCTCCAATTCCATTGGACTGTGCAAATAAAAATGGAGAAAAAAAAGTAGCAGTGACGAGGGAGGTAGTGGAAGGACGGGTCAAGCAGGGAAGCAGGAGGAGATGGGCAAGCAACGATGAGAAAAAAAACCTTAATTGAAGCAGGATCAGTGATAAAAAGGAATGTGTCATTGTATAATGTAACCTGTGAGCATTTAAAGCGCTCCAATACCATCGGCTTGTTTTTGTGCCATGGCAAGATGGACGACAAAGCAAGCGCTCCATTACCATAGGATCATGTAAAAAATAAACAAGTGCTGTATGGTTTTAACGACTTTTTAAGAAATGCATTTGTTTAAGTACACGTGCATGCATTTTAGTGGCATGTGTTAATATGGTAAAAATTGATGCTAATATGAAAAACTATACATTCATTTATGAGATCTAAATTGTGTCTTTATTAACGGATTTGCCCGTTGTGTACTCCACATCAACCCCAACTTGCAAATACGTAGTCAGCAAGCACTAAGACCTAGGCCCAAGGTCACTGATTGATAAGTCACAGATGGGGTGGCACGTAGTTGGCAGACAAACACACAAACAGGAAACCTTAGATCAGTCCCATAGATTGGCACAGCGACATTACAATGGTCAAGGGAGATTGGCCCCAATAAAGCACACATGGCTGGAAAGGGTACACGTGCTTCCAAAACACCATAAAGTCAGATGCCACATGAGTTAGGAACATATAGCCAATCAGGACACAGCACACGCAGTAATCACACACTCCCCATGCCGGACATCTGGACACGTTACCCACTGGCCACAATGTGTCCACGCAAGGTCGAGGCTCACCTATATTTTCCATTTAGACAACTAATTTAGGACTCCAAAGGCAGCAACTTACATTCTTCATCATACATGGATCACCGGAAACCTTTTATTACCTACAATGAACTATATAAATGGAGGCCACAGACCGATTGGAAATTGAGACACTCATCAGAACCTGTAACTGTTCTCCCGTCCGCGATGTTTATTTAAACAATCTGTTCCTGTTTTGCCAAACGTCATTTGTCTCTTGTTTTTTCAAGGTATTTCATGTTCAGGTAACATGTGTACAAGGAAGATGGCCTGAAAACTCAAGTACTCCTAGGGAGTGCTTGAAAAAAAATTGCTCCGCAAACTGGGAGCAGTATAAGGAGACATGTACTTGGTCCACGCACTATGGGAGGGCCAAACACAAGGAGAGAGCATGATGCCCACATGCCATGACGAATGGCATCAAAGAAAATGAGAGCAACGCTTAAGTTTACCAACGGTAGGGGGCGTGGCCAAGCTCATGGCGGAGTGAGTCGCATCGGGTGCGAGCTCCCACCGGAATTCTTAATCCTGAATAAATCCTGCAGCTTACCCAATGTTACAGCTCTAAAAAGACGGATTAGGTGCCACCTCACACATCGCTGACCGACAGACTCACTTGATCGCACTTGAATAGATGCGAGGCGACGATATCGCGGCTGGGTCCCAGACCGAGTGGCCTAGATAAGATGGCGGCCATCGATGTTGTGGCTGGCAATGATGATTCCAGGATCCTCCACGGGGCTCACTGAGGGTGCTGAACCTGGCCGCGGTGACCTGCGTTTCCCGGCTCCTCCGCTCGGTGAGTGATCGGATTCCCCGCTCCGCGGCAGGGAGAGACCGGTTAGTGGAATCTAGCCGTCCATTCCGGGGGTCGGGTAAGGGAGCGGGTGGAGCTCTCACTGCAGCACCGGAGCACAGAGACTGACCCATTTCCGAGGCTGTATAATTCCCTGCGCGCAGTGTCGATAGAAGCGCAGCGGAGGTGATGACGGTGCCGCCTGCACACCCGGCCCTGTCTGGCCTCGACCTGATGATTACCGGGTGGAAAGGACACTGCGCTAAGGTTTAAACGGACCTCCTCTGCACTGCCCCCGAGTGTGCGGAGATCTGGATACTTGTGCAGAACGGCTGCAGTCTCGGGCCGGGGGCTGAGTTGGGATACGTGAGGTCCCTGGACCTGTTGGTCTTGGCCAGGGCCCTGTAAGCGTAGGGCCTGCCTGGCTGGGCCTCACTTTAAATGACAGTCTAAGGGGCAATTGGGGTAAAAATCCTTCACAGGTGCCCTGCCCTGCATTCCCCAGTGGCCTGACACTATATCGCCCCTACTGTGAGGTGCAAGATATGAGAGGACACAGTTAGCTGACCCCTGAACCCGCATAGGGGTCTTAGACAGGATCCTCCATCCCCTCCCCTGCAGATGCTTTAATTGCACACAGGACACTCATGATGATGGTGGCTGTATGATTCTGGGCCTCTGGGGACGCTGCCCTGCATTCCCCAGTGGCCTGACACTATATCGCCCCTACTGTGAGGTGCAAGATATGAGAGGACACAGTTAGCTGACCCCTGAACCCGCATAGGGGTCGTAGACAGGATCCTCCATCCCCTCCCCTGCAGATGCTTTAATTGCACACAGGACACTCGTGATGATGGTGGCTGTATGATTCTGGGCCTCTGGGGACGCTGCGCAGACGATCAAGTTGAGGCCCCTGCTGTGATCTACATCTCCCGTGAATGCCGCATGAGGGAGCGGATGTCCTCCCCGCTGCTGAAGATTCCAGGAGCCACTCAGGAGGGAGTGGTTGTAGCAATCTAGTGTGCCCCAGTGGGTGAAGATCTACATTGGCCCCACAGACGATCGGCCTGGCCATAGTGACACGAAACCTGACGACATGACACGCCGGACCAAGAGCGGAGGTCATTCCAAGTGAGTTGAAAAGTGTGCTGAGGATGAAAATACAGTACCTAAACACTACTACAGAAAGGCCTTTTCCCCTACCCCAGTCTGTGTCGATCGAGAGATGGTGCCAGCCTATCACTAAGTCAGCGGTTAGGCCCACGCACTAAGAGAGCATCGAGGAATATCCTGCTCCCAGACGAGCCCCAGAGGGAAACAATAGCGCGAACCCCACCAAACATGGGGAGATAGAGACGGGACGGAAACATGGCCAAAGATAAAGACCTGAAGGCATCGAGACAGGGCAAGTTGGACAAATACACTAAAGTGCTCACGGCACACCCTGAGGGGGTGGAGGCGGCACAGCCTCCCTCAGACACGACCCTACTCCTTCAGGACATCCAAAACTCCAGGTAGGTGTTGGAGGGGAAGATCGGCGAGTTGTGCTCTGAGCTCTAGTTGCTTCGCCAGGATCTTCGTAGGGTGTCCGAGCGGGTGAAAGAGGCCGAGACCCGGGTATCAGAAGTGGAGGACGCAGTCAAGGACCTCCAGAAAGAGATGAAAGAGGTACGCAATACCACTGCGGATATGCAATGTAGGATCGACGATGTTGAAAACCGGACCCGGAGAAAGAACCTCCGCTTTGTGGGTTTTCCGGAGGGCGTGGAGGGATCCAACGTTGCAACCTTCTTGACTAAATAGTTGACCGATGTCATCTCACCAGAGCAGTTCTGCCAGTGCTTCATCATAGAATGTGCTCACCGCGCCTTAAGTGATAAACCTCCTCCCGGAGCTCCGCCGAGACCTATTTTTGTGAAACTCTTGAACTTTCTAGATAGGGACATGATCCTCTGTGAAATGCGCTGTAAGGGGGAAGTCCCCTTTGAAAGCTCGAAGATCATGACGTTTCCAGATTACAGTAGCGAGGTGCAAAGACGGCATCGCACCTTTGATTCTATCAAGACTAAATTGCAAGCCCTCCAGCTTCAGTACATTCTCTTGTTTCCGGCAAAGTTAAAAGTACTATTCCAGGGGAAGGCTTTCTTCTTCCAGACTCCGGAAGAGGCATGGGTGGAGGAAAGACCGGCGCTCCAGCCTCGAAAGGAGATGTCTCCAGATGCCCGGCGAAGAGGGGTTAGAACCAATGAGGATGGGTTTCCAAAGAGACTGAACCGCACAGCTACGGGGGGACCACGGAGAATCCGTAAAGGCACACCATATACTAGAGAATGACTTACGCCTCTAACAAGGATTCACGATGGTCGCAAGGAGGATGACACTGCATCTGAAACAGGCACGGCACAGGACATCGGCTCCCCGAACCAGCAATCTGACTCAGACTATACCGACAGGTCTTCTGGCCCAGCCTCAAGACATCCACTAGAAAAGGCAGTCTTGGCGCTTGAACAGAGTGGGAGAGATGAAGAACTGAACGCGGACACTTTGCCTATGAGTGACAGGCCCACCGACCAGGGTGCTGCAAGCTAAACTCCGGCGGGGAGGACACGCGTGCTGTCTCTAATTCCCCATTCTCTCTTCTTTCTCTCTTCTCTCTGCTTCTTTCTTTTTCTCTCTTCTGTCTATTTGCTGTCTTATACTTTCTGTCGCCGCCTATTCTTCGAAGCAGTGCTGGATCCTGCACAGCAGTTGGACAGACCACCAGCACAGCAAAAACTGTAAGAGTTGGGGATTCTGGGTTTGTGAACGGGAGGAGGAGGGATGGATTAACAGACCGACCTATCCACACGACCAAAGGCCGTTTCCAGAGATGGGGGGAGGGTGCAGGAGGTTCAAAGGAGATTGAGGAAGGTGAGGTGGGAGGGGTTTCACACAGTTTGATGTTAGACGTTTCTATGTTTGTGTGCCAAGCACTAGGATTACGAAACCAAGACTATTACATAATAGGAGTAAACTGGGGGACATTCACCCTCCCCATCTTAACATCCCCGATGTAATGTCACCAGCGATAACATGGCCGGGAGTCCCACCCTGACGGTCCTGACTTGGAACGTTAATGGACTGGGAGACAAAATTAAACGTGGACTTGTGTCACAACATATAAAACTACTTCACCCAGAGGTAGTGATGCTACAGGAAACGCAGCTCAGTGGAGCACAGTGCGGGTTTATCGCTCGAGGGGCTTACAGGGTTCTGGCACATTCGGGGTTTATCCGATAGCCTTGGAGCATAACGAACCCGCATCCATACCGGGTAGCGCTGATTATATACGCTGGCCACAGTACCGTTTAAAGCGTGGATTCCATATAACGACACCTATCTTTTTGCATCATTAGGATTCAACTGAACCTTACTTTCTTTTTCCCGATACCACTCTTGTAGCCATGTCTCTGTTATACATAACACATTTAACTTAACTTGGGAAGAATGAAGTCATGGATTCCTATAGGATGACTATTATCAAGGAGTGTGCATTAAGACGAGCAAGACAGTGTCTTGAGTGGTATATTTTGGTACTATAAATATCAATATTTTCTTACAGAACTTTTAGCCTTATTAAACATCTTACCATATGTTGAGTCAGAAATGGGGTTTCTCTTTTGAGGGAAATTTGTCATAATTACTTCACAAAGGATGCAAAAAACAGACAAAGGTGCTAAATCAACTGGGTGACATCAAGGAATAAGTGTAAAACGGGCAAAGTTAGCGCTATGTAGCGGCAAACATGGAGGTGTGTAGCCACTCTCCTTTCACTACTTTGACCTGCAACTTTCACCTGCTTCTCTGTCCTGAAACAATTCACTATGGGCTTAACGCTCCTGTCAATCAAGTCCCATTTTGCAGTCAAAGCATTTTCCTTATTTGATAATACATTGTGAATTCTCCACCCGGGATTGGTGTCCTGGAGGTGATGGCTTCTGCATTGAAGTCAGAGCAGTACTGGAAGTTTGCTGGTTTCTCTCATCTTGAGCCTTTCATCTCCTCTGGCCCTAGAAGGTCCACAAGCTCTTCAGGTTTGAGCACACATCATCTTTTCCAGATGGTACTTTATAATAAATACTCCATTGCTTGAGATGTGCAGGGGGCCAGGCTGAAAAACACCTACATGAGAAGTGTTTGGGATTTTCACACTAGGGGGTCCATTAGGATGTCGGGCGGTGGCACCACCGCGGTGCACAAAAATGCATTTTTCCACCTGCGAGCAGCGGTCCTCATGTCCGCCATATTAGTATGGCCAAACATAGCCCATTTCCCGACCCCCGCGGTGTGATGCGCACCACCATCAAAGTGCGCCCGCCACCACGGCGGTGGGAGCCAATGGAGACTCTCCGCCGTGCGGAATGACGTCCGTCCCGCTCCACAAATTAGGATGCCCCAAACAAGCAGACGCACCGCAGAAACCACCCAACCAGAGACGGCGGAAGCTCGACAACAGATCGCGTAGTCCCGGTCCACACCACCCGGTCCACACCACCCGGTCACAACCGCCATGGATCCTGCTCTACGTGTTTTTTCCGGTGCTGTACCTGCTACATCACCAGCAACTCATGGACCGCCGCGGCCGCTGCCGCAGGTACGCAATAACACAACACATGGGCTGACACAGGGTCCAAATCCACATCAGACACCCTGGTGGGGACAGGGACACTTCCACAAGGGCACCCACATATCACCCACGTGCCACCAAGTCACCCCTCTGCATCCTGGACACACAGCTACCGCCACCATGCAGCAATGTCCCGGTCACGTCACCGCAGCGGTGAACACAAGGAAATACATGCGCACAATGCAGAAGGCAGGGTACGTGCCAGGCATGGGCAGGGCACAAAGACCAGAGGGCCACACCCCCTCCCACCACACGCTAGCACACCCCATGAAGGCACATGCCATGTGCCCCTCCTGTGGACCCCATCCACAACAACAAGCCAGGTGAATACACACCCTGCAACACACAACAAACAACCAGGGAGACAGACACTGCAGGAGTGGCTGCACAAGAACACACAGCACAGGGCCAGGGAAACAAACACACCACCACACTCAGGGAAACAAAAATGAGGACAAGCACCAAATGAACACATACAAGGAACAAACATTCAAATGGACACAAAGCCTGCATAGTCACACATACAGACTGACACACAGACACATATACACCCCACATGCCAACAGAAATGGAGCACAACAAATAGGAAAGCCAAAGTGGGCTGCACACAAATGGAAGGTCATGGAGACACACAACAAGCATGTGTACATCACATGCAAGACAAGGAACAGAGGACAACACCCTCAGACCATCAAAGCACACATGGCTGGTACAGTCAGTGAGTCAAACCACAGACATCACAGTGCAACAACACAGGGAGACAGCAAGGCTAACCATGTATCGGCACAAGGATGAAAGGAAGGCCCTGAAGACAAACTGTGAACAGCCACACATCTATACAACTATTTCACAGGAGTACCCCAGCAGCACACAACACACTGAAGGCTGGCAACACTTGCCAGTCAATACACACACAAAAAATCACACACCCTGGGGTAGCCACAAACGTCACACACACACAGGGATGCCACAACAAATGTCAGCACAAAAACAACACACAAACACACAACCCAACAGAAACACACACAGAACCACAACAAGACCACACATGCCCTGTGCAGCTTAACTGTGGAAAGGTAATGGGAGCACAGACGCAACAGGAGTGCACAACCTCATCACTCAGGAACAATGAACAGACAACATACCACAACGCACTCAAGAAGTGCACCATCACAGAACAACACAGCCACATCAAACAAATGACAGATGCACAGGCAGAAAAATCACATAGCAAACACAGCAGGATAGCAGGGGATGCACACCAGGCTATGACAAGGCAACATATATACACAGCACTGCATGCACAACAAGCAGTGTGTGCACAACAAGCAGACCAGCCACACACAGACCTCAGTGACAGAACATCGACCCACACAACACCATACAGCACAGCACAAAGACAACAGCACACCCAGGAAGTGAAGCAATAACACAGCCAACACACATACATCAAACACAACACCAACAGATGCACAAGTCTGGGACACAAAGGTGGAAACAAACTTGACCAGAGGACTGGACAGCACACACGGTTGAACTGCATAGGAGCAACCATGACTGACAAACAGCACCAGAACATCACATACAACCCATTGGTGAAATACCCTGAGTGACACATTGACCCGGGTCAAAGAACTGCACCACAAAGCACAGTGTCACAAATGAAGTGATGGGGAGGCACACACACATGGAAACCAAGGGGACAGCTGACACCAGAGTGAAGTGTACTTCATGTCAGTCGGGGACGTGGCAGGAGTGTACCATACACAAAGAGAGGGAGTGCAGACCCACAATGGGTAGGCATCTGAAGCACAGATAGGGGATGGTATGACAACACAAACAACATGCCACACTGGAGGCAAGAATGCACCATGTGACAGCAATGCATGAGAAAACACAACCACAATGGCAGTGTGGAACAGCAGGTCTGCACAGTCCCCACAAACAGCAACAAGACACATGGATGTGCAACAAAACACAACACTGACTTGCCAGTCACACACTCTGCATACTCACAAGTGACAAAAACAACAAGTAGGAGTCAGACAGAACTGCAAGGACACACCAACACACTGCACAGTGCACAACCTACAACTCACACATTTGCATACAACCACATCCACAGGGCTGAACAATCAAAACAACAGACATACAGCTCCTGGGTGACATGTGTGTAGTTGACAATGCAGGGGCATGCACACATCAACACTCCCCACAAACTCACCCCCTCCACACTACACACTACCTGACCATTCAAGAGCACACATGGAAAGTAAGCCATGGGACTAGGATGACTGGCCATCACTAGATGACCACACACATACACCACTGGGCACACATAAAGGAAGAATACACATACATGATGACCCTGGCCAGCCTGCCTGCAATACTGTGTGCAGAAACCCACTCTGTGTTGGCAGTGCCCCCCAACCTGACATGTACAATCTAGCCAACATGAACAAATTAAGTAAATGACAACTGCTTCCCATTGAAAATTGACACCATTGCCCCCACAAGTATCTGGGTCAGGAAGAACTGAAGACCCTGTCACCCCTGAAAAAATTTGACTAAGTGAGACCAAACATTGACTATGTCGAAGTGGCACACAGACCATGTGGCACAGTAAACCATATACACACAGCAAAATAACTTTATTCAGTAAGGACACTGACAAAATAGACAACAGGAGCAACTGTCTTTATTCACATATTGCACAGATAGGCACCATGAGAAGAGAAGAGCAAGGCACAATATGCAGAGCATGTCCATGAGAAGCTGCACAGGCAAGGGCAAAACAGCAAGTCCAGTGGCCAGGGCAGAGCTCAGAGTATGTCCATGAGAAGCTGCACAAGCAAGGGCAACACAGCAGAGAACAACAAGGCCAGTGGCCAGAGCAGAGTGCAGAGCATGTCCATGAGAAGCTGCACAGGCAAGGCCAGTTGCCAGGGCAGAGCTCAGAGTATGTCCATGAGAAGCTGCACAGGCAAGGGCAAAACAGCAGAGAACAACAAGGCCAGTGGCCAGGGCAGAGTTTAGAGCATGTCCATGAGAAGCTGCACAGGCAAGGGCAAAACAGCAAGTCCAGTGGCCAGGGCAGAGCGCAGAGTATGTCCATGAGAAGCTGCACAGGCAAGGGCAAAACAGCAGAGAACAACAAGGCCAATGGCCAGGGCAGAGTGCAGAGTATGTCCATGAGAAGCTGCACAGGCAAGGGCAAAACAGCAAGTCCAGTGGCCAGGGCCAAGTGCAAAGTATGCCCATGAGAAGCTGCACAGGGAATGTGTGCAACTGTACCTTTCCATGGTCAGCAACACAGTTAGTAGGTAACAATGTGCAGTACAGGCCTATGTGTGTGAGAGACAGGTGTGTGAGGGTGACTAACACTCAGACTTGTCTGTCAGGCGGACTGGGAGCTGGATGTGTCTCGGGGACTGTCAGGGCACTTGACCGGGGAGAGAGCGGAACAGCTGAGGTAGAGCTATCAGTGGCTTGGCAAGCCGGAGGTCTCCTTGGACCAGGTGGTGTAGTGGCACATGGAGGCGGAGTCATGCAGACGGGAGACACGGTGTGGCTGGGAGATTGTGGAACGGTGCCTTTCCACTTCTTGGGGATCCTAAATGGCTTGGCTGACTCTGGAGCAATGGGAAGTGATGTGAACACAACAGGAACACTCACTACCAAAGCTGCATCAGGTGCAGACGCTGGTACCCCCTCTGGTGATGTGCTGGACCCAGCGGTAAGCTTTGCCTGGCTTCGCCTCTGCCCCCCTCTTCCCCTGTTTACTAGGTGTCACCCCTACAGTGCCCTCCTTCCCCTGCTTCACTGGGCACGGAATGGGAGTCATGGTGGTGGGTGATTCTGCCTTGGAGCCCTTCCTAGGTGTACCCTTGGCATGCACAACCTCCTTGATGGGCACAGACACTGTATGCTTCTCTTTGCGAGATGCTTTAGGGGCTGGAGAGTCCTTGGATTGGGATGCCTCTGAAGCATGTGTGCCTGATGTCTACTGCTTTGCTTTTTATCCCCTGGTGTCACCTGACGGACTTTTCTCTCTGCGCTCTGGGGTGGCTTTGGTCTTCTGTGGGGATGGTGTCTGCGCATGGGACCACTTGGGTTGCTGCTGCTGTGTACTTCGTGTGCCGTATCGTGACTTTGATGTATGTGGACCGTGGTCACTATCGTCAGACGTGGCCACTGCCAGGGGGGTGGACAAAGGGACCGAAGCTGGACTGTGAGTATGTGCCTGTTGAAGGGCAGACGTCACTGTTGAGGACAGAGCCTGGACAGTCCGGTGCAGCCCACCCACATTTGAATGTATGCCCTCCATGAAAGCAACCACCTGGGCCAATTTTTTGTTGTGGTCAATGAAGGCATTGAGGAGAGCTGTTGGGCCTACACACAGCTGGCACAAAAGGTCCACAGACTCAGCAGTGATGGCAGCAGGGGGGACAGGGGCAGGGGCAGCGGTGCCAAGGGTGGACACTCTTCCCGTCTTACTGAGGCGGATACAGGCAGCACCAGAGGAAGTGACTGGGAGGGTGGGCAGTGGCTACTGTGTGGTGGAAGACGATGCAGAGTCCCCGTTCCCTGTGCCCGCCAACATGGATGCATCCCCGCTGGCATCAGATGATATGGTGCTTTGCGTCTCAGGCTGGGATTCCTCCAGCAGACTCCTGTCCCCCTCTGAGGCGCTGGTGATATCTGTGTCACTGGGCTCCTGTGCAGCTGTTGTGCTAGTTTCACCCCCACTGGTGTCCATCTCCTGTCCCTCCGTGACCACAGGAGATGCTGCATGAGAGAGAGAGATGTAGGGTCAGGTCAATTGCAGCAACAGAACAAACATATGCAAGTAATGCATAACAAAAGATGACCAAATCTACATGTTGCACACCACCCTGTGCAATCACATCGTGCCAACTCACTATGTAGATTCAAACAGTGTGTGAAAACTGGAAACTCAGGCATGAGTGAGCCATGTGATGACCACACTGCACAACACCCTGCTTGTGGCTCTGTTCAAACAAGACACACAGCTAGCTCTGAGCACACCTAGTGACATGATATGGGCACACTACTTGTTGCCAATGACAGATCTGGATGGAACAGGAGGGGACAACACAGACACAGACTAAAACATGACAGTCCACAATGGCCATTAGCCCATGCCACCCACCATGTTCTTTGGGGAAAAAAGACTGGTGCACATTATTGTCAGATGTCTAGGCCTCCCCAATCTGGGTGCATGCAGTGGAAGCATTGATGAAGGCACAGTCAGATCGGGCACACTGTTGTTCCCTCCCATGGGATTCCCAAGACTACCCCAAAGCAGAAGAAACCTGAAGAGCACAACTCGGAATGGAATGGGAATGCACAGCATCCAAATCACCTTCTTAAGTACAGGAGTGGCAAATGCATGACACCGGCACCCAGCCCAGCAGCCACTTACATGCAAGTGCATCACACTACCAACATCACAGGCCAGCACTGGCACAGGCTCTGTACACATGCAGCCACTCCCAATCAAAGTCACCCTCCCAAATGCTCACCCCTGGCTTGCTGCTGATGCTCCTTGAAACATGCATCCAGCTCTGGCTGTGTCACCGCCAAGATGCGCCCCATTAGTGGTGTCATGCTGCGCCGTGCCAAACGCCCAGTGCGAGGAAGCAGCCCCAAGGTCATCTCAGCAACGATCTTTGCCAGCCGGCTGATGTCGTCCCACCTCTTGTGGCAGTGGGTGCGCCATCGGTTTGAGACCCCCAGAGCTCGCACCTTGTCTGCAATGGCCCTCCACAAGGGCTTACGCTGGTGTACCTTGAGCAGCAGGCATGGGAGACAAGAGGGGGAAATGATCAGTGACACAGTGTTATGTACCAACAACTATCAGTATAGCAGCAAGATACAAACTCATCACAAATCCAACAATATGTCTATCAGAGACTAAAGTACATCTCACATGATACATCTGCTTGGGAAAAGCTGATGTAAATGCATGCAGGTGTGAGGGTGAACACAGTCCCTGCACATCTCACACACATGCAGGATGCCAGCACTGAAACACCTATGTAGCCTGCCCACATCTCCAGTCCATTGCTGGGTTGAGCAACACATACATCACATATCAACCTGTATTTGGGGGTAGACTCACTGTGTCCAAGACTGCGCAGCCCTCAATGTCCCTGCCCTGTGAATAGGTGACTGTGTCATGGATGTCACATTAAGGGACATGATCTCACAAATCCCAAATCCTCTTCACAGGGCAATCTACAGTGCTGAGATGGCCCATAGCTGGAGTGCAATGTGAAAAGACTGATGTAATACTCTGTAAGTGAAGTGATGTGTCCTTGTCTTTGTGGGCGGGGACTGTGCTGGCCAGCTGGGCTCACACTGAGATGGACTACAGGGGCACAAACAGCCATTCAGCCAAGCGATCACTGTCCTGACTCCTGCATGAACATGCTTCTGCGTCACTGTTTGGCTGACAACACAACACAGGTCACTCATACATACATGTGCAGGCAGGCAAACCTGTGGCATTGTGTACACACACCTTCCCCCTGGAGATAGAATGTCAGGCAGTGCATGACACAACCCCACACTCCCAGGCACATACTGTATCAGTCCAACTACATGTGTGCCCCCCTGCCCTACCCTCCTACTGTGGAGGACTTACCATGTCATTTGGGGCACTATATAGCCTTGGGTACTGTGTGAGCACCAGGACCTCCAGCTCCTCGCTCGTGAAGGGACTGGCACGGATCTTCTCTGTCCTTGCCATCACTGTGGACATGAAACAACAGCGGGGGAATTGGGTGGTGAGGGGTCTCAGCCAGCAGTCCCTGGAGGCAGCAGCAGGTTAGGGGTCTCAGGCAGCAGTTCCTGGAGGCAGCAGCAGGTGAGGGGTCTCAGGCAGCAGTCCCTGAAGGCAGCAGCAAGTGAGGGGTTTCAGGCAGCAGTCCCTGGAGGCAGCAGCAGGTGAGGGGTCTCTGGCAGCAGTCCCTGGAGACAGCAGCAGGTGAGGGGTGTCTGGCAGCAGTCCCTGGGAGCAGTGGAAATGTGAGGCTCACTCCCACACATATATAGCCCCCTGGGGTTGTTTCAAAGGTGCCTGGCTGCAGCAATTGGTGGTCCTGGTCTGCCTCTTTCAAATGCATCCAATGGCCGCCTCTGCCGTGGCGGAGCACGCCTACCGCAATCTTCAAAATTGCATCATGCCACTGCAATCAAGGTTCCCATTGGTTCTAGGGCAAGCTCCATAGCGGCAACACATCGCAGGGGCCAGGTGTGTGCTACCGCAATTTTGTCTGCGGAGCATGCCAACCATCATTTCCCCATGTCTTCATGCCTATCACTACCGCACTTGTGTGAATGGGGGTGCTGGTGACACACCGCCTGGGCCCGGCGGTAGCTACTGTGATTCAGGCGATGGAGCATGCCAACAGCCATTTCCCCATGTCCCCATGCCTATCACTACCGCACTTGTGTGAATGGGGGTGCTGGTGACACACCGCCGGGACCAGGCGGTAGCTACCGCGATTCAGGCGGTGGAGCATGCCAACCACCATTTCCCCATGTCCCCATGCCTATCACTACCGCACTTGTGTGAATGGGGGTGCAGGTGACACACTGCCGGGGGCAGGCAGTAGCTACCGCGAATCAGGCGGCAGAGCATGCCAACCGCCATTTCCCCATGTCCCCATGCCTATCACTACCGCACTGGGGGTGCTGGTGACACACCGCCAGGGCCAGGTGGTAGCTACCACAATATGGGTGCCATACACTGATACGAGGCACTGCGATTCAGGGTGCGGAGTATGCCAACTGCCATTTCCCCATGTCCCTATGCCTATCACTACTGCACTTGTGTGAATGGGGGTGCTGGTGACACACCGCCGGGGCCATGCGGTAGCTACCGCGATATGGGTGCCATACAATGGCAATGGCCATCTGGCAAACATCAACAGTGCACAGTGCCCACATGGTCAATGGCACATCATTGTGCACATGATGCCAATGTTCCATTTACTCCACTGGTGACTACACATGCCATGTTTGTGTATGTGATTTCGTAGATTGGCCTGTACTCCCTCACATGTCACTTATGGATTTGATGGTCGGGTAGGCAGGACAGTGTTGTCCTGGAATCTACAATGTGTACACATGTCAATGTGTTGAGGTGCAGTGACAATCACAGCAATGCTCGTCTCAATGAATGATGATCTTTTTTGCATGGCCTCTTATGTCTGCTCATGCACACAATCGTTATTTCTGCGCCAACTCTGGTCATTGTGTTGTTGATGTGTGCCAGGTTTAAATGAAGCATGAAGGTGTGACAGGTACAGCAGCTGGGTATGAGACAGTGGGGTTGATTTGTCACACATATGCTGGATGCTACACTCCCAGACGTGTCCATTTGAAATGTGGCCATATCCCTATGTGCATTCACATTGACCAAGGTGGTGTTTGAGGTACTTCTTTTGTGTAAGTTGACAGGTGTGCCCTTTGTGTGGCTGAAGATGTCCCTACATGTAAGCTGGTCTGTTACTCAATATTGATGGCAGGCATTGTTGTTGTTGTGACATCCAGAACGTGAGATGCCTTGCCCATCTCATGATGTATTGCATTGACATGTGTCCACTTTCATCTCAAATAGGAGGAGGTCAAATCTGATTCGTCACTTGACGGTGCTGGAGGACATGGAGGATGTGGTGATCATCCGGAAATGCCGTCTGGATAGAGCCACCCTAAAAACCCTTTGTGATCTGTTGGAACCCCACCTGCAGCCTCGCCGGACATATCCAACAGCTTTCACCCCTACTTATAAGGTGATGGTGGCCCTGCATTTTTTTGCCACTGGATCGTTCCAAGAGACAGTGACCAGGGCTGGTGGGATGTCACAACCGATGTTCAACATGGTGCTGCGTGATGTACTGTCCGCCATGATGATATACAAGGACAGATACATCAATTTCCCCAGGGGTGCTGAATTCCCAGCTGTGAAGGGAGAATTCTATCCCCTTGGACACATCCCCAATGTTGTTGGTGCCATTGATTGCACCCATGTCTGGCTCGTGCCACCACAGGCAAGTGAGTACATTTACAGGAATCGCAAACATTATCACTCCATAAATGTGCAAGTGGTGTGCCTGGCAAATATGATCATCTCCCACGTGTGTGCCAAATTTCCAGGCTCGGCCCATGACTCCTACATCCTGCGGAACAGCATTGTGCCCCAACTGATGGCTAATCTGCTTCCAGAGCGTGCATGAATTGTGGGTGAGTATGCCTAGTCATATGGCATGCTGGGTGTGTGACCTGCTGGCCTCTGCCCCAGCGACATTGCAATGTCTATTTGTGTTTGTCATACGTAGGAGACACTGCATATCCCAACCGTCCCTGGTTGCTGAGCCCACTGCGGAATCCCAGGACCCCGGCTGACGTCCGCTACAATGAGGCCCATGGGAGGGCACGTCGTGTAGTGGAGCGTACTTTTGGTCTGCTCAAGTCACGTTTCCGCTGCCTGGACAAGACCGGAGGTGCACTGGCATACTCGCCCGGGAAGGTGTGTCAGATTGTAGTGGCATGCTGCATGCTCCACAACCTAGCCATTCGCTAGGAGATTCCCCTGCTCCTGGATGATGGTAAGGACCCAAGGCCCCAGCCTGCAAACCAACCCGTGTCCAGTGATGAGGACAGTTAAGAGGAGGAAGGTGTTGACCAGCTCATCACACGCTACTTCACTTGAAGGTGGATGACAATGTACAACATACCCATTGTCTGCTGATATTGCTGTTGTTGTGAAAGGGTATGTGAGAATTGTAACAGCAGCCAGTTGTAGACTCAGCAGTGGTTGGCAATGTTTCTGGGACAGGTCATTTGGGAACATCTACAGGACGTGTATGTTGACACTTGTTGCCCATTGTGACGTGTGCATGTTGGGTTATCTGGATGGTAGGTGTTGTGTGATCTCTGTGATGCCACACCCAGACCAGTGAATGTTGTTCTGTTGTGTTTCCCTAGGTGCCTTCGACTTCTCCTTGCCTACATACAGCCCATACTCCTGGTACATTTTGATCTTGTTGAAGATTGTACATCCTACAATAAAGATGGAGCAGACATGACAACATGTGTGTAAGGCTATTTAATTTGCAATGGTGACATGTGAGGGGGGTACATTTCCATTGAGGTGGTGGTGGAGCAGTGAGTTGATAGTTATGGTAAATGAGATAATCGAGTAGTCACCACATTGATGTGACCCAGTCCAACAGACAGATGCCATTCACAAGGCAGTGTGGGGAAGGACAGTCCAAAAAGTCAATGCAGTGGTGAAGAGGGTTGCCATCATGGCTGGCTCCGTGGCTGGCGTTTGGCAGGTGCTTTGCCTCCAGATACTCCCAGGGTCTTCTTAGGATGGCCCCTTAGTCGTTTGGCAGGGGGGCCCTGCTGCAGGGCCAGTGGGGTCCGAGGACTCGCACCTCTCTGTGGGCGCAGGTGAGGATGGTGAACTGTCATACTGCAGCCCACCAGAGGGAGGTGGAGGTGTTGTTTGTGGCGCATGCCTGTCCCTCAGTACCGCCACTTGCTGGCCCAAGAGGTCCACAATTTGTCCCATGGGGGTGTCGATGGACCTCATCAGCAGGATGAGCTTGTGCAAGAGTTCGTCCAACCGGCCCGTTCGTCCCTGGGCCTGTTCGTATGCGCCAAGGACTCTGGTGATGTGTTCCAGGGATTGGGCCACAGCCTCCTGGTGTCTGTGGGTGACCCTGCCCCTCCCACCTACCCTGCTGCCACGGACCTGTTGCCTCACCGCTGTGGGCACCCACATCCTTTCCCTGCCCTCCTCCGTTGGTGGTGTGGGGTGGTCATCCTCTGGGACAGGGAGGGTGTTGCAGGCAGCACTGGTGGTGGTGGCGGTGGCTGCACAGGCCGTAACAGCGGGGGCCTGCAGTGAAGTTGGTTTTACCGCAGATGTGGTTGGGGGGACGATGGGGTCCTGGGACCTGTTGCTCCGTGGTACACCAGATGGGCCGGCTTCGAGCTCATCGTCCGTAGAATCCTGGGAGTCAACATCCGAGAGTCCATGTACCGGGGGGGAGACTGGCTTAGCAGGTTGCTGGTGTTGTCCTCTGCAGAGAGTTCTTGGTCACCTGTGGATCAGATGGGAAATGGTCATTGAGGTGCACCCTGCAAGCTTTGTGTTATCTGTGTGTCATTCACTTTTTGTACACTGCACAATTGACTGATCATCACAATGTTTCCTATGTGCACTACTGTGCTTCCTGACATTGTGCAGTGGTACATGCATTACTTGTCCATGGTGTGAGGTGTCAAGGCATACCATGCGACCCGTGCATTATTTATGTTTACAGGGACCTGTTGCCATCTAGGGACTGGCACAACTTGTTTTTCACTGAGGACTCTTTGTTGATTTGTCTGATCTGGCAGGCGTCTCATCTGGCCATGGACTGGCCATTGTCCTCTCCTGCATACCTTTGTTCTGTCATGTGTATATCTTGATTTGTATTGCTTTTGTATTTTTCGAATGGTCCTTGTTGCACTTGCCCCATGGCAGTGCACATGTCAATAGGTGCTGTGCATGATTGTGCCCAGACGTTCTTCTACGTGTGCATTGGTGTGTCACACTTTGGTTGCTGTGACAGTTTCCTTAGCTTACCTGTGTGCACACTGTGCGTGGCAATGGGGTCGGTGTGCATATTAGTGCAATGGGAGGACTGGTGTTGTCATATGGCACCATTTATTTTGTGACAAATGTGTGGGTGCACATACTAGCTACTTGCCTGTTACGTTCTCGCATTTGGCTTTGTGATGTGACACGTGTGTGTGCGTGGTGGAGGCTTACATCCTGCTCAGTGGTGTCATAAGCCCGAATGATATGTCTTCCTACCTGTAAGTTTGTTTGGTGTACTGCAATGGCTTCCAACTGCTTCTGGGTGGGGGAGTGCTCCATCCTGCTGAGGTGTGGGACAGGGTGCATGGTGGGAGTAGTGGTGCAGGCCTCCCACCCACAAACACCCTCCCAGGGAAGATGGCTAACTACCTGTCCGTTTGTTTGGTGTACTGTAATGGCTTCCAACTGCTTCTGGGTGGGGTGGAGGGAGGGCTCCATCCTGCTGAGGTGTGGGGCAGGGGGCATGGTGGGAGTAGTGAAAAAGGCCTCCCACCCACAGACACCCTCCCAGGGAAGATGGCTACCTACCTGTTAGTTTGATGGGGGTAATGTAATGGCTGACACTTGCTTCTGGGTGGGGTGGGGGGGAGGGGTCCATCTTGCTAGGCTGTGGGACAGGGGGCATGGTGGGAGTAGTGGTACATGCCTCCCACCCACAAACACCCTCCCAGGGAAGATGGCTACCTACCTGTCAGTTTGTTTGATGTACTGCAATGGCTTTCAACTGCTTCTGAGTGTGGTGGAGGGAGGGCTCCATACTACTGAGGGGTGGGGCAGGGGGCATGGTGGGAGTAGTGGTACAGGCCTCCCACCCACAGACACCCTCCCAGGGAAGATTAAGTTGGCTACCTACCTGTTAGTTTGATGGGGGTAATGTAATGGCTGACACTTGCTTCTGGGTGGGGTGGGGGAGGGCTCCATCCTGCTGAGGTGTGGGACAGGGTGCATGGTGGGAGTGGTAGTGGTAGTGCAGGCCTCCCACCCACAGACACCCTTCCAGGGAAGATGGCTACCTACCTGTAAGTTAGTTTGATGCACTGCAATGGCTTCCAACTGCTTCTGGGTGGAGGGAGGGCTCCATCCTGCTGAGGTGTGGGACAGGGGGCATGGAGGGAGTGGTACTGCAGGCCTCCCACCCACAAACACCCTCCCAGGGAAGATGGCTACCTACCTGTCAGTTTGTTTGATGTACGTCAATGGCTTCCAACTGCTTCTGGTGGGGGAGTGTTCCATCCTGCTGAGGTGTGGGACAGGGTGCATGGTGGGAGTAGTGGTACAGGCCTCCCACCCACAAACACACTCCCAGGGAAGATGGCTACCTACCTGTTACTTTGATGAGGGTAATGTAATGGCTGACACATGCTTCTGGGTGGGTTGGGGGTCGGGGTAGGGCTCCATCTTGCTAGGCTGTGGGACAGGGGGCATGGTGAGAGTTGGAGTGCTGGCTACTTGTACACATGCCCCCATGGTAATGTTGGTAGCTACGTTTGGGATTTTGGCAATCCCCGCCCGCTACGGGCGGTTTTTCTTGGCCCCGTTCCGCTGCGGTCGGTGTTTTTTGGCGGATCATCCTGATTTGGCCACCGGTTTTTCCACAATGCCGCCGGGCGGTTTTCTGACCGCCTTGCTAATGGGCCCCAAAGTGTTCGCTTATATTTTTTCTGTGCATGTGTAGTTATCCTTTGAAAGACGGATTTGATGTGAAATAAGGGGATTTACTCAGGATCATCGACTTGTGTGATAACATCTGACCTTTATAAAGATCAAGGCAGCTTTGATGGGATAAAGTGCAGTGTACAGATGTGTTTTATAGCTAATAATTTGTGCAAAGTGCTTTTGACTTATGAGTTTATGACAAGTCAAAGAAATCGTGTATTTTCATGAGCTGCATGCAGATTGCATTCAAATCATTAACTGGTCATACGAAATTCAACAGGGGTGGAGCATGATTATTCTTCAAACACATCTGTGGATGCAAGAATGCCAAAGGCCACCCGCGAGACAGGTGAGAATGACAAACCTTGGACTGTGAAATTAAAATCTTAAGATTATTGTTAATTAGAACCTGTGTAGGCCCCAGTCTGCCGTTATGATGGCATCACAGTGCCTTTCACGAATCCTGGCTATGACTTTGAACATGTTTTCTTTACAGATGGGAGTCTGATTCGGATTTGTAGAGGTGTGTGGTTGCAGGGCGAGTATGTCAAATTCAGAAACCTGTATATTTTTTGGTAGGTGAGACATGAAAGCTCAGTGACATTTCATACATATTTCCTTTGTTGGTACAGGAGCCTTTTGCCCTGAAAATGCATATTTTTATGAAAAGTAGCTGATTGTATCCAGTGATGTTGGTTGAATTATTAGCCAATTAATTTAATTGGAGAGATGTATTGTCTGTTGTAAGAATACGCTTCTAATGTGTCCGTTGATCCCTTTGTGTGAATTGCATTTTATGGGTAACTATATTTTGCGTGCTTAACTCTTGTTTGTAATGCATGTGTTCAACAAAGTACCTGGTGATGCGCGCATTATTAAGGGTACATCCCTTGCCAGGCTCAAAATCCAAAAGACACCGATGGGCATATGAGTCAAAACTATCGAATAACCTCCATTTGCACCTCTGGTTTGTTCCTTCATTGTTGCACCTCAAGAAAGGTGTCAAAACCTATCTCTTTACAATCTTCACAGCATCATAGATTGTTTTGATTCCCTTCTTCCACTTCACCCGTTGTGATACAGTTTGTCTTTATTTGAATGCATTTATTGTCTTGACATTACATCGAAAAAGTATCTTCATATTTGTTGTATATGTTTACTTTGGTATGTATCTGGTGCTCCACTGCCATCTGAGTCTAGGTTTGAGGTTTATAAGTGCCCCTGTTAAAATGAAATCAAATATAAGTATCCCCTTCATCATTGTTAAATGTGTAATCAGTCACAGTCCTACGCACATAGCCTAGAAACACGGATGCATGTCTATAAGCAAATCATGGGAGCACAGCACATGTTTAGAAGGACAGTACCATTTTGCCCGGTGGTAATCTTGGACTTTCAATTACACTTGATGTAGATCCAGGGACAACATGATACACTGGTGAAAGTACAATGCCACATCACTCCCAAAGGTAAATTGCAGTCATTTGCAACTTTACTGGGGTAATTTGGAACTCATGACACAGGCATGCAAATATGTGTAATGTGGCATCACAAATTAGAATGCTCCCAACAATCTTAGGTTCAGCAAACTATTGTGCATACCATAAATACTGTGCATTTATATCAAAAGTTTAATTATTTTATATGCACATTGAATATTTTACGGTACCACATTGTTCATATTTAGAAGACCTGTTTTTATTATTTTGTAACCATTGTGCATATCTTGCATTTTTATAGCTTTTTTTCAAATTGCATTACACATTTTGCAAGGAGTTAAATTTACTAAAGTGCCCATGTTATGAACACATTAGTGTGATTGGCATTTGAATATGCATTCAGTACGCAAAGTATAGCTGTCTTCCAGGAAGTATTTTGAGATTCCCACCTACCTTTGGAAATATGAATAGATAGAGAAACTCAAATACTTCTTTAGCTGAAGATTGGTAAATCAGAGCCACTGGAGTCATGCTGCATTGGACAAACAAAGTATGAGGCAGGGTTGACCAAATTATGCAACAGGAAAAGACAAATTATATAGCATATTTTGTTGCTATTTTGCCATTTTAATGCGTTTTTACAAAAGCGGTTGAAATCTTACGCAACATAAAACTTTTCAGAAGAAAGAAAAGTATACACATTCACCAGACCCTACTGAGATGTGGTTCACCAACAACTACTGATATTTGTTTTGCATGAAAACATAGCAATACCATTTACACTGTCCCTCGAATAAAATAGTTTGTTTAAAACATAAATGCTCCTCTAAGCAGACGATAAGTCTACGTGTAATAAAAGATATGGCTACTTTGTACTGTATATCCCAGTTTTGTTTTAGAACGGGCCTTCTATTTTGGTTTCACTCTATGGGCCTCTGGAAGCACATTTTTCCATTAAGAAACACCAAAGTAGAACAGTATTTGACATTACATATGTATAAATTAAGGGTCTCCACAGTAGGCATTGTGAGACTCAAAGTTATTACACATTAGACGTTCTGAAGTTAAGTAATAAATCAAACAAGACTTCAAAAAGAGAATTAATATGAGGGATATTTTTCTACTCTCTGTGCCCCCTCTTAAAAAGACTTCTATTCTGAGAACAGTGCCTTCGGTGTAACATAAATTTACATGAACAGAAAAGCTGTATATGTTCACGAAAAAGGTGGTATAATTATTTCCACCACCTTGAATTACATTACAAAATCAAGAATTGTTGCTGCTGCAGCCAAAGGCCTTCTCCCAGTCCATGAACTTGAAACATAAAAGTTTGTTATTAGTATCACCTATTAATAGCAGTTTACTGTTAACCTATAGCAAAATGCCTGTCACCGCACTACATCATGCATTGCACATGTTTGTAGTCACTATTGATCAGTTTGAGCTAGAAATAGATTGTTGTATATTGAAGTTTGAAAAATATGCAGCAGAAGGTGGACCCTGTGGCAAATGTTGTAAATCAATATTTACGTGGGAAACACTCCAGCTGCATAATCTTCAAGTGGTTGTCATTTCAATGTATGAGTATGCTGTATTTTTCGATAGGGTCAAAACATTTTATGATCTAATCTTTTAATGCTGTCATTGACAACTGGAGGTATAGAAACAACTTTTGAGTGTAGTGCTTGTCTAGTGGAAGACAGAGTAATAACTTACACAGTAGTGCTTGGACCTCCTACTCCTGTAGTCTGGAAAAAATGGTATTCTACACATCTTGTTTAAGGCAACTTTTTCTAACGGTGCTGCTGCCAATAGGACAATGCATCTCTCACGATAGAAAAACAAGCATTGGCATAGCCAATAGGTCTCGCCTTTGGGACCTTATAAGTGTTTAGCCATGCAACAGCTGATGTTGTTGCACCAAGGGTATTGTGCTGGATAACAAAACACTTAAGGACCTATTGGCTATGCCAATGCTTGTTTTTGTTAGGCACGGGGAGGTTAAGTGATTTGCCCAGAATCACAGGATGTTCAGCGTCATTGCCCAGACTGGAACCCAGTTCCACAGATTCGAGGTCGAGCGCCCTAGCCGTTAGGCCAACTCCTCTCACCATTTGCCATGGTGTGACACAAAAAAACCCATAGTGAGAAAGCTTCAGTCGAGGGCTCGCTTTGGTTCCCTACCAAGAAGTAATGTGACAAGATCCATGCAAAGCCCACAGTCAAGGGGACCTTAAAGTGACAATGAAACCCAGAGTTTGTCTTTTAAAGATGCTACACACCCACTTTACACTGCAGTGCCAGAGACCGCATCATACATACTCAATGATAACTTACATATGACATCAAATGTACCAACGCTGATGGCATAACACAATAAACAGCATTTCCAAAGTAGGAGGAAACAGGACTGGAGAGTGTAGAATCTGCAAACAGTCCACGAGCTGCATACCATTCATATGTTCACACCCACACTAGCATCAGACTGGTACAGAGGGTTGTGCACTTGTCAGAAAACCCTACTGCAGCAATAAGATGCATATATATATATATATATATTCCAAAACAACTCGCAAATCCTTCTCTGATGCAAGAAAGGAGCCACACAAATCCAGTTTCCGATAATCTTCTTTAATCACAGGGCAAAAAGACGCGTTTCGAGCAAACAAGCTCTTGGTCACATGACCATAGGTTCAGAGTTCAGTCTTTTTGAAGACCTCAAAGGGCATAAACAAAAGACTTTCACAAAAGATATACCAAACGTAATTGTGTCTTTAACTTAGGTTATTTTCAATAAATAAACAATATTACATTCTTTCATCACATCTTTATAATTATCTTATTTAAGAAAATTGTCATAGCATATTAGGACAAAGAAAATATATATGTCCAAAACATAAAAATATAAATGGAAACATTATGGTATAGTACCACCCCTGTCTCCATGGATAGTCCCGACATCCTCTATTGGTATCAAATTGGGGTGCACTTAGCTTGGATCACAAGGTGCAAAATAATAATATAGCCCATGGTCCTATGTTCCCAAAAAGAGAAGGAGAAGGTGGTTATGGACAACCCTCTGAATCTCCGTGCTCGTATTACTAATCACTGACAGTGATGCATGTAGGTTTCATAGGTCCAGTCTAAGAGGGAGAGACAAAAATAGAGACAAAGCTAAATATAAGGTACAACTGAAACAGTCCAATTCTTTTAAATATGATCCTAAACGTCAATGCTATGACAACAATTAACATAGATACCTATAAAATTTGAAAAGAAGAAAAATTGTTCCAGTAACTAATTACACATGGTTACAGTCAATATAAATGTATAAAACATTGAGACTCAACTCGAAAATCAAAAGAGGAACTGGAGTTCCTAAAGGTAGAAAGGTAAGGGCTGCACTGGTCTGAATAGGGAGATTAAAGATGTACATGCATCTCTTCATCATTATTCATCCCAAAGGGAGCTACACTTCCAGCTTGTAGAATAAATTTTGATTCCAATCTGCGTAGGGCTTGGTTCCTATTCCCTCCTCTAGGGTTCTTAGTAACAGTATCTAGGGCAAAGAATTTAGCCTTTGTCCAATCTCCATTGTGCTCATTACAGAAATGCCTTGCCGTGCTATAACTAAAATCCTTATTAGTAATAGCACGCCAGTGTTCTAGAATTCTCTTTTTCACCGGGAAAATAGTTGACCCTATGTACCACTTGCCACAAGGGCAAGTGATTACATAAATCACATAATCTGTAGTGCACTGAATGTTCTTGCGAATGTACCATTTTCTTTGGGTTCTCTCTAGGACCACTTGTTTAACATTTTCGCTGTGGCTACATGCTTTGCACTTGCCACATCGATTGAAGCCTCCTATTTTCTCCAGCCAAGTAGGTTTCTGGTTACTAAAGTGACTTTTGACAATCATGTACTTTAATGGAGGTTCCCTTTCTGTACGTTATTGCAGGATGTGGGCTAAGTTTTTCTTTTAATACTTTGTCTTGAATCAAAATATCCCATCTCTTTTTGATTATTTGGTGGAATTGATGTGACTGGGAATTGAAAGTGGTAATGAGTCTGATTGGTGAGTCAGTCTCTGATTGTTTGTTCTTTGGTGCTTTATAAAGCGCCTCCTCTCTCTTGATGTCATCTGCTTTTTCCCCTGCTTTTTTGATCATTCCCTGTGGGTACCCTCTAGCTAGAAATCTTTCTGACATTTCTTTTTCGTTTCTTTCGTATGCTTCCTCCGTGCTGCAGTTTCTCTTAGCACGGAGGAATTCACCAAATGGTATACTCCACCTAAAATTTGGAGGATGGCAGCTGCTAGAGTATAAAACTGAGTTACCTGCAGTGGTTTTTCTGAACACATCTGTCTCTAATTTATTGTGTTTTGCCGTTACTCTAATATCCAGGAAATCAACTGTTTCTTGGCTATGTTGCATGGTAAATTTCAAATTAACAGTATATATATATTTAGAACTGCGTAAAGATCCAGCAGTTGGTGTTGAAGCAGGGAAAGTCAACTTCTCTTCTTGAAAAAGGAGTTGAAAGAGATGAGCGGGGGTTACATAGTGAAAAGAATATACAGTTAAGAGAACACTGTCTTGCTATAGGGAAAAAACCCTCAAATTTACCCGGGACAAGTTAAGGAGTAACTGTTATGAAGGTGAAAATAAGGGAGGACACAGCCCCATCAAGTCATGAATCGTTTTCTTGTACAAAAGACAAGTATTATTCCTCATTGAGAAAAAGAAATGCAACAGCAAACTCTCTTTCGTCTCATGTGGATATATGGAAAAGCACAGCTGCTGCATTTCTGTACAAGGAAAGAATTGTGCATCTGAGAACTCATGCATATCTACAACTCGTAAAACCGAGGAGGGCAGAGTTTTTGTCAAACAGGTAGCCTGTAGAACGACTACATGTAGCACTGCGAAAGGTTAACAATATTCTCCCTTTTATGAAATAGAACTAATCTTGTTGATTTAATCTTACCAGACCCTTGAGGTATAGAGTTTAGTGTTTAGATGCTTAAACCTTGACTAGTTTAGTGTGGATAAGATGCTAATAAGAGCTTGCAGTGTAGCGACTGCAAAAAACACTGTGTGCACACAGCACAGGAAGCCACCTTGCATGATGACTGAACTGTAAAGGCATTCAAGCCAATAAATACATTCAGTGAGTGTAGGTTATGCGTTTCTCTTTGCTTTCGCGTGAGTTGCATAGCTAAGACCCTGTGCTTTACGTGGTTCAGTGTGGCCTTCCCCGACTCTCTACTCCCCCTCCTCGAACTCTCCCCCGCCCCCCCCTTTGATCGCATCATCGATGCCCTCATTATTATCGCTCCCTCCTCTCCCTCCCTCCTCTTCGTTTGACGTCTGAACACGGACACGGCTCTTGAGGTAATCCTGGACTGAGTCCAGCCGCCGCCGCTGCGCACAATGAACACACTCGCATCTGCGGCCTCGAGCGCCTGCTGGGCTTCCATGCACACAGAAACAAGCCTTTGAAGCAGCAAAGACGCGAGGCCGGCTTCCTCTCAAGACGGAATCATGGATACCAGCTAACTCGGAGACACAGTGATACAAGGCGCACCCCTGAGAAACAGAACACTACAGGATGGCCGGGGTAAGCTCTCTCACACACAGAGACACGTGGAGGCACAAGGGCACAAGGCACTCCCCCTGACAAACAGACCACAACAGAGTCAAGCTCTCTCCATGGCAGTGAGCAGCCGGTGGACCATGTTACGGGACGAATGCCATTTAGTGGTTACCATGCGTAATAGCAGTCGAAGTGTTTCAATAGCCTCAAGGAAGAAAAACTCAAGTGCTGAAAGAAGAGCGCGGCTCCGCGCCGGCAAAAGGTAAAGTACCTCAAACACGTTGATTCTAGCAACACTGAAGAATAAGCTAATAAAAACAGTATTCAATGGAAATGGAGCCCGCGAGTGGTGTGCGCGCGCATTCGCTTGGGAGAGCAGTCTTCACTTTTCAAGCACTGCACTCGTGCTTGTGGCTAGGCCTGGGCGAAGCACTACGCTATGCTCGCGTAGTTTGCGAAGTTCGCGCTACTTCGCACTACGCGAACTGCACGTAGCACAGTGCGAACACGCGTAGCGTAGTGTTGCGTAGTGCTGCGGTCATTTTTTGCTTGCTCGCGGTCCTCAACGTCAGGTTGGCGACCGCGAGCAAGCAAAATGACATCCCGGCGAGACTTTTTCCTTGTTCGCGATCAGCAACATCAAGTTCGCGATCGCGAGCATGGAAAATAAACCTCCCGGCAAGATTCCCAACGCGAGGTTTCTCATTGCGAGGGGTCGCGTATGCTCGCGACCGCTCGCGATGAGAAACTACCAGTTCGCGTTGAGAAAGCTGCCGCTCGAGTAAAAATCTACTCGAGCAGCAGAAAACTACAGCTCGCACTGTGCAAGATGCCATTTTCAATGATTGCACAGTGCCGGTTGCTTGTCCGCACTGTGCAATCATTGAAAACAACATCTTGCACAGTGCGAACATGTTACTACGCAGTTCGCGAAGTGCTACGCGTAGCTCGCGTAGTGCGAACTTCACTTTGCGTAGCTTCGCGAAGTGCTACTTCGCGAACTACGCCCACCCTTACAGTGGCGCGCCGCTGCTCACTCCCGCAAGGTGGATGCAGCTACAAGCGCGAGACCTAAAAATCTCTGAAATGTTCAATAAAACAGGGATATTATTTGGATACAATACTACTTACGATCGTTGAAAAATCAATCACTAAATGTTAGAAAGGAGCTGGCAATTTGCACTTCCCTGGGAGTGTGACCAAATAGGTATAAAATGTAAAGTTTGTTTTCAATTAGCGCACCCCTTCTTTATGTACAAAGAGGCAACGAGCCCCTTCATATGCAATTTTATGAATAAACATGTTCACATCTGTTCGATAAGCACGAGATCAACAAGAGAAAGTACATTTTATTTGAGTAGTTTTTGTGCTAGGCACGGCTGAGATGGTGTCTATTCTTCGCAGTGGTAGCATTCACCTGCTAGTGGTCCATGTATGGGTGCAATTCTAAATTATGTCAGGTAGGATAGAAAAAAACATTTTCATCTAGGCATCTTCATATTTATCAAAACGTGTGGCTTCCTAATGTATGTTTGCAAATGAGGAACAACCTGTACTATTGACAAATCTGTCAGTAAATCATTTGCATGACGAATGCTATTTGACCTACACTTTTCTCATAGAAGATGTCTGAAAAGTCTTCCGAAAACAAGGTGGATTTCCCCTGACTCTTCCATCTTTGTTCAAAGTATGATTGTAAAGTTGCTTTGTGTAGAAAAATGGGACACAAATAGTTACAATGGAATGGAAAGTTATTGCAAGGAGGAAAGGGCAGTTTCAGATTGTCAGGGGCCTAAGGGACTTCTTGACACTTTTTGGATGGTAACTTTTAGTGATTGGGGGTGAATTAAGCTGGGCACATTAAAGGTCTTCCTTTGAGTAGGTGTCCCTATAAACGCAGCTTCCTGTTGCTTTCTGCATGGTGGTTTGTAGAGTGTGGTACTTGATTGGTTTTGTCTCTTTTTATAGTCCTTCCTCTAGGTAGAACTTTCAGTGGGTAGGTGTAGGAAATTGGGTTACTGGTTGAGTGGGGTGAAGCCTGCCAGGCTGAAACACAAGTGAATCACAAATTAACCTATGCTTAACATCCTGGTAGTTTACCACAACAGCTGTCAGGCTTAAATTAGAGGTGATGTGTAAAGTATTTATGCAGTACACAAACGGTAATAAAGTGAAAACACAACACAAGAAAAATCTCACACCAATTTAGAAAATAGAGTAAAATGTACATAATTATTTGACACCAATAAGGCCAAAAATTAAATTGGTGAAATCGGAGATGTGCAATTTTAAAATGTAAGTATAAATAGTGCTGAACAGCACAAAGCACCAACTGTGGTTATCTGGTCACGGGGTACCGGGACAAAGTCACAAGTTTGAGTTGACTGTGATGGAGCATGGGCTGGATAAAGGGACCGAGTTCTGCCCACTGAACAAAGTACCTTAAATATTGGTTACGGAGCGTAGCAAGATCCCTAACTGAAGATGCGTTGTACAGTGACAGTTCCGATTAGCTGTTGGTTGTGAACCAAGGTCCTGTGTCGATGATGTGTTACGCAGTGGTGATTCTGGGGAGCTGCAAGGCTGCGATACGAGGTCCTGTGTTGAGGATGTGTTGCGCAGCTGTGGGTTTACCTAACCAGTGCTTTATTTTGAATGAGAAAAAGTACTTAATTCTACTCACTACACAATACTCCACAAATAAATCTACTACGACATTATGCCTACTGTACCCTTATTGTTTTTGGGGAGGCTAACAGATCCTTATGTGCAAATTTAAAGTCTCAAAGAGCAATGGACCTCAGCAGAACAAAAAAGACTCCCTTCAAAGGGGATTTGTCACCCGTCCGGTAGCAGCTTGTTCACCCACCTAGCTCTACCTTCTTCTTCTTCTAGTTACCTCTGTGGTCTCAGGGACGAGTTGCGGTTGGGCCCTGAAAACCCAGTCCCTGTAGCAGTGATCACAGGCCTAAACAATCCCCCACTCCTGGATGCACATTTAGTTATTTGGAACCTGCAGGGTTACAGGCAGGTGGCACAGCAGCACGGCTTCATGCTTTAGGTACAACAAGCTTCAGTCTGCACCAGCATCCCTACTAAACTGCCCTAGACCAATGATAAGGGCAGAAACCATCTTTGGGCCAGCTGCGGGCAACCAGGAACACACACACTTCATACAGGGGCTCACCATAAGTCTTTGCAGTGTAGGTGTCGCTCGTTGAACTTGTTCAGTCTTTTTGCTGGTCAGATCCTCTTCTTCCCGGCAGATAGGCTAGGCTCTCCATGTGGCAGTCTCCCTCTGCAGAAACACCCACAGTGCTTCACTCTCATCAGCAACGGCAAAATCCTCTGCTCTGAGCAGAACCTCAGGAATCCTTGATGTTGCCTCACTTTGTTGGCAAACTATCTGTCAGAGATTGTGACCATGCGTCACAGAAGCTTCTCCAACATCCTGCAGGAGTGTTGCTTGTACACTAGTCAGTGAGAGGTCCGGGTTCAATGGCTTGGTCTTTCAGACCCATTTTTATGATATGTTTCCAGACAGAATTTGTTGATTTTACAGACGTAGTTCTTTGTCTAGTTTCAGGTGTGTTCTGCCTCTTTTGGCTTACTCTTTCTCAAGTCTGAATCAGTCTGCCTGGTTAATTCCTTGCAATGGACCTTCCTGCCCCATAAGGTACTGATCCAGCGAAGTTTACCAGCTCTACTCATTCATACACACAACACACATTTGGGCCCATATACATTCATACACACGATCTGGCAAATATCCACTGGTCATCAATTTTATTTTACCCTCAGTAACCTTTACAACAGTATTCTTACCATTAATGTCTCCTGAGTAAATGTACATGCGATAAGATCTAGTAGTAGATTAGAATAGGGAGGAAAGAAAATAATGCATTTAACTTTAATTTAAAGAACCATCGACTTGGGGAAAGTTTAAAAAGTTTATCTGAATTAATACATTTTGTGAGTCAAATCAATATACACATGAATAAACCAAAAATCTCCATCAGGAAAATAGTACAGTTCGCTTATAATCCGTTTGCATTAATAACTCTTTGTAATGACAGCACCTGAGAAGAGAAAGGACAGAAAGCAAGTACGGAGCATTTACCCTACAATTATATTTACCTAGAATGGTGTGAAGACCCCGACATCAGAGTCTCAGAGTTTCAGGATGGGAAAAGTGACCTCTTATAGTGTAACGCCAGCGTTACACCCCTCTCTGGTGCTTCTCTGCCCGGTTCAGGTACGTCCGGACCCTTCCCTGGATGTGCCTCCTTGGTTGTTTCCGCAAATTTCCCTAGTGTGGGATTCTTCAATCAGGTTGCAGCAAAATTGGGCAGCATCTCAGCTCAGCATCAGCATCTCCGCATCCAGTGTGTCTAACTATCTAAAACTTAACCTCTGTTATACCAAATTCAAGTGTATGATCCACCCCCAAATGTTTCAATTCCATGTTCACCCGTAATTTGATTGGGCCAAACAGTGAGGAGAGGACATTGCACCATACCAAGTGCAATATTTTTCTTAAGTCTATTGTCTAATTCCCCGCCCTTTAATTTTAATACCCACAAGCTTTATTCCCACAAGCATTTCGTATTATGATCGATAATTTTAAGGTACAATGTTGCTGGGTCTTCCTCTCGTAGGGTCAGGAGTTTACTTTCTCATGTCCTTGCTGGGTTTGGGTTTTGGCAGACCGTCAAATGACTTAATTGACTTGAGAGCAGAACTGTAGGGCGCATGCGTGGTTGCCACAAAGGATGAGGACATCAGTCACCCTCCAAGGCCCAAATGCGAACTATTAATAAAGTCAGAGAGAAACATGTTAGAATACAAATTTAAATGAATTCACTGTATACCGCTTACTTCTACTCTAACCCCATTTACTTAATAAATCTTTTGCATTAATAGCTTAGTAGAACTTGCATGGGTTAGTTTCAGCTCGGCATGCGCATTAGTATGTTGCTTTGAAGCGGCCATATTAGAAGCTTTTGCGGAGCTGCAAAGATTTCCCCCCAAGCGACAGAAGAACGTCACACCACGAGATGTGGTAGACGCATGTGCAAAAGATTTCCCATGTTTTAGCGGCCATTTTTAGTACACTCGAGTTACTTATTAAGACAGCACATAGACAAGCTTCCCCTAGATATGGTTATATAAAAAGTGGTGCAAAATTAGTACTCACGGACAGATTGGTTATGGTATTACAGGTTATTCGAGAGGATTGCATACGAGCAAGTTTCTTTAGATGTGAAACCTTGCTCCATCAGTACTGACTTGAATTTGTCTCTTTATTATCCATCCTGTGGGTGGGAATTCCAGTGGGAAGGTTTTCATATAAACAGGACTTCTTGTGATTGGAGATTGCTGTGGGTGGGACTTTCTATTGCTTCCTGCTTGGTTGTTTCTAGTTTGTGGCTCTTTATAGTTCTTCCTGTGGGTGGTTCTTCCTGATTGTGGAGCTTCCTATCAAAAGAGTTTCCTTTTGCCTTCTGCTTATTTGCTTCTAGTGAGTAGTGTTGATTGGTTCTTTGCAGTTATTCGTATCAGCCAGGTTTCCTGTGAGCAGTTCTTCATGTAAGGAACATTTTGCGGCTGGGATTTCCTGTTGTCTCCTCGTTGGTTGCATATATTAAGAGGTGCTGGCATGGGTCTGTTTCATCATGCTCCTCCTGTGTGTGGGGCTTCATATTGCTTCTTGCTTGACTGTTTCTAGCAATTGGTGCAGTTTAGCTCTCTATAGTTCTAGTGGGCAGCGCTTCTTATGAGTGGGACTTCCTGTGATCAGAATATTCTGTTACTTCCTATGTGTTTGCTTCAAGCATTGTGTTTTCAATCAATCAATCAATCAATGCATTTATATAGTCTGCTTATGATTTGTGAGGGTATCCAGGCACTGGGGGGTGCTGCTGTTGGGGTTGTAAGTCAAACATCTAGGTTTCTAGACCTTTTCTGAAGTTCTGCAGAATGGGTGGCATCTGGAGGTGGAGAGAGAAAGGCCGTTTCAGGTCTTTGCATCCGGGTAGGAAAAGACACGACCACTGCTTCTGCTTTTTTGAAAGCGGGTTATGCGGATGAGGGAAAAGGAGATGGAGCGAAGCTGTCTGCTGGACTGGTGGAAGTTCATTATAATTGTGTTTACTTAGTGCCTTTTAATCTTGATGAGGCACCAAAGCATGTTTGCTGGTGAGTGGCACACTGTATTGACAGAAAGAAGAGTGTGTGCCTGGCGTGAGTTACGTCAGCAGGCTAGTCAGTAAGAAGTGCATGAATGTAGTGATGCCTTTGTGGGGAGTGTTTTGGTGTTGTGTATGAAAGGCAGGGGCTGTATGCTCACATGGTGTTACTAAGAGCATGTGACAGCACTTATGCAGAGTTGAGAAAAGGGAAGTAAAAGATAGATATGCATGCGATTGTGCCTTCCATCTGTAGGGGTAGTTTGTTCCAGCCCAGGATGTTTGTTTAATCGTGAGTTCTGGGTCTTTCAACTTTCTAATAATATTAAACACTACTGGCCACTTGCTGTGGCATTATCTTACATTTCTGGTCTGGATGTTTCTTGTCATTGCTTGGAGATATGTATTAAGCTCTGCTGCTTGAACAGAGAATGTTTCTCTGACACATTAGTGGATGGCATTGACATGGCACTTAGGATTCCTTCCACTTTGTGGGAATTCCTATTGGTGGGATATAGTGTTGCCAGCTGCTTGATTTTTTTTCTCCCCTATCTCTTTATAGTCCTTCCTTGGGGTGGGATTTCCTGTGGACTGAGCGTCCTGTGCGTTATGCTTGATTACTTCCAGTTAGTAGTGCTTGCTTGGCTATTTAGTCCTTTCCTGTTACTTCATGCTTGGCTGCTTTAGTCAGTATTGCTGGTTTGGAGTTTCATTGTTTGGTCCTTCATATAGGCATACCTTCATGCTTCTTCCACCTATCTTCCTTCTAGAGAGTGATGCGGTCTTTGGATTGGTTCTGTGTAGTCCTCCTCTGGAAGATGGTACTTAATGGGATAGGACTTGGGTTTGTTTATAGATTATGGATTGCATTTCTCCAGGATCTTTTATTTCTTTATGTATCTGTGTGACAGAAGTACATATGTGCTGGTGTTCAGATTGTTCCATTACCTGACAGAGCTGAAGCACACGTGTCATCTTTGGACTAGAAGAGCTTTGCTGAGCTGAAGAGTGTCCATTGGGGTTTAAAACCAGTGGGGCCAGAGAAGAAGTGAAGGCAAGAAGCAACAATTTTGATGGAGGTAATCCGGATAGAAGCCTTCCTCTAGGTAGTCCCTGTGGGGGGCTCACTTTTTAAAAGTTATCCAGGGCCTCTGTTAAGTGCATCTTGGGAGAGGTCCCAAGTTCCTAAGACAACAAATGGGTTTCTATAAACCAACCCCTTTCCTTAGAAGAATTTGTGTTTGATTAGAGGTGCACCCTCAAGGTAACTTCAAGGATTTCAGTATTTGAACAGCACTGAGATAAGAGTTGTTTTTAGCTTTCTGTGATCCTGTGTTACATAAGAATGATATATTCTACTTGGAATTTCTAAAGCGTTTAGGTAGATGTATAATCAGCCACATTGGTGAGAGAGTGTGCCCCCCATCTGCTGTTTGCTCTGATTTAGTACCAATATAATTAAATGGTACTGATTTTGTTTTTGTTCTGAGGATCACTGACTTCTGTATATGAAGCATCAGTATGGAGCCTGGAAGAAAAACAGTGAGGAGAACAGGTAGCTGCGTAGGGATTGAGCAAAATATGTGATCTTTGCAGATAGCCTCTACATGCTTGCTGGATTAGTTTACACAAACACGTGGTTTAATGTTGTAGTTACAACGGATGAGAATCGCCAAGCGAGGAAAGAAAATGGGGGTAAACCGGATTTCAGTAAAGAAAATTATATAACTGTCATACCAAAGATTACTGTAACAGGTTGGGTGGATTTAAAATCTGCGGATTGACAGTCTAAAAACATGTTACTTAGAGTAGAAGAAAGAGGGGGGAGGTAACAAACGGTCACTGTCATCGATACAGCCCTTCCATCAGTAATGCAAAAGTTCATCCTCTTCTACCATAGAATTTTGTATCACAAATTCAACGTAAATAACTGAGCTCCACCGCAGGGATATTATGGGCTGTTGTGGAATATTCCTCGTCTCACTGAGACTCTACGCCCAAACTAAACTTTACTATAGGGGGCTGGCAGGGGAAGGTAGAATTGAGATAAATACTCCAGTCAGTTTTCCTGTTCACATGGGCGACGGCAGATTACCTAATGAATAGAATAGCACTAACTAACTCACATGTTTTAGTGGACTTGGATTTAAACACACAAAGGTTATTCACACACACCTTGGTGCTATCTGAACTTTCTTGGCTGTCTGCACTCTGTTACAATATATTTTCCTTCCATCAACATACTGTTTTTGAAAATAAACAACATTCATTAAGAGAAAGAAAAACAAATTACATTGTAACCATTGTATGTTTTCTAGTACCATCTACTTGCAATCATTACCCCTTTCTGGAAGGAATAATTACAAATTCCAACAGAAATACTTGTGCAGGTTGCTAGACACACCAAAGAAACACAGATGTGGGAATTATACTCCGATCGAGATGGCAGTCACTTGAAACAAATAAATGCCAGAGTTTAAATTGTTTTGAAATCAAAGGATATATTTTCCCGGAGCACAAATGATTTTGTCAGAAAAGCAGACAAATGATTCAAAGTTATTTTTCTGTTTAAAGCAACTGCGATATATATATATATATTCACTGAAAAAACCATGGGTTTCACACACGTTATAGTTAGGAATTAGCATTTAAAAAACCTTAGAAATTCAGTGAAAAAACCATAGGTTTCACACATGTTATAGTTAGCTGGACATTTTACTCGTAAAAAACCAATGAAATTGCCCCGTTATAGTTAGTTCAGCTAACTATAACTCGCGCGCCCGCAATGCACTGCTGATGACGTCACATATTACATCACTCATGACATGGTCAGTGACATCACTCATGACATCACTGATGACATCTCAAATGACATCACTGATGACATCACTGATGACATCATCCAGTGAATGTGTGTTTTTCTGAAAATTAAATATGTTTTATATATGTATATCTCAAGGTTGATAGAAGAATAAATGGGTATATTACTGTCTAAATGGATGATTTCTTTTTGAAAAATTGATTGTGTAACTGACTGATTAAGTGTATCATAGTGAATACATGGCTTAGTGAGTAATATTTAAATATGTAAATATCTGTATCATTTTTTCACTTTGTGTATAAGTGGCTGCATGGGTTGGTGAGTAGCTACATGGGTGTCTATATAGGTTATTAGTTGGTTTTTTTGAGTATTAGTCTGAGTGTCTGCATGGTTCGGTGGGGGGTATGACGTAGTGCATAGGTGCATGAATGAGTGACTCACTGTTTGTATGTGTTGAACAGAGCATGTGTGCAGGACTGCATGGGTGGATGCGTGTGTGTATTGGTGTGTTAGTGAGTGAATGACTGTCTCAATAGTGTCTTTATGAGTAACTACATATGTTTTAAACTAGTATATGTGACTATTGGTGTATATATGTGAGTATATGTGAGAGGGAGAGATTGAAAGAGTTCCTGTATGAATATGTATGTGTTTCTATAAGTGATTGTTTAAAAGACTAAGTATGTGTAAGTTTCCGTAGAAGTAAGTGTGGTGGTGTGTGTATAACTGTATATGCAGGTGAATGTATGTTTGATTCTTTATTAGCATGAGTGACTATGTGTGTGAGTAACTCTATGGATGAGTGGCATTATGTAACAGGATGTATAGGTGTATGAGTACATATGATGAGTGAGTACATGTATGAGTGACTGTATAGGACTGTTGGTGAATGAGTGGATGTGTATGTTGATCTTAGAATTACTGAAGAGGTTGTTGTAACTGGTATTGGTATGTCCATTGTTTTGAAAATTTTAGTCTCTATTTTTGAATGTGTGTATCAAAGCTTATATTAAGGTGAGAGGAGGTCTGCCACTCTATCACAAGGATGATGTCATCAGTGATGTCATCAGTGATGTCATTTGAGATGTCATCAGTGATGTCATGAGTGATGTCACTGACCATGTCATGAGTGATGTAATATGTGACGTCATCAGCAGTGCATTGCGGGCGCGCGAGTTATAGTTAGCTGAACTAACTATAACGGGGCAATTTCATTGGTTTTTTACGAGTAAAATGTCCAGCTAACTATAACATGTGTGAAACCTATGGTTTTTTCACTGAATTTCTAAGGTTTTTTAAATGCTAATTCCTAACTATAACGTGTGTGAAACCTATGGTTTTTTCAGTGAATTTCTAAGGTTTTTTAAATGCTAATTCCTAACTATAACGTGTGTGAAACCCATGGTTTTTTCAGTGAATTTGCAAGGTTTTTTAAATGCTATTTTTTTTTTTTATTCTTCATTTTTTTCAAACATATTTTTAATTTAATTTTCTTACCTTTTATAAAGACTATGCTTAAATTTTTAAAATCATTAAATATTTATTTTATATAAATTTTTTAAAATAAACATGTAAAATTTATTTCCAGATTTTTTTTTTTTTTTTTTTTATAGTACGCGTACCGTAAGCTCACGGTAAGCGTACGGTTTACGCAACGCCCGTAATCTATCTACGCTGCTTGCGTATAGTTACGTACTTTGCGTAGCCGCGCGTACTGCGCGTGGGTCGCGTGCGCGCTTACGCCACACGCGCACGTTACGCGGAAGTGCCGGGGAGTGACTGTTATGCGCATGCGCGCAAGCGCGTGTCTTTTTTACGCGCATGCGTACTTTTTGCCGTAAGCGCACCGTAAGCGTACCGTAAGCGTACGGTAGGTCATGTGATCATGAAACACAACTTTTGATTGGTTGAAAGTACTTTCAGTTCTAGAACTCTCCTACACCACACCCATTCCCCTCATTTCTGCTTGTGATCCCTTGGGAGAAGGAGCTGGTTTGTCTTTGGGATACGATGGCAGAACAGCAGAGCTCTTCTGAGAGTGAGGCTAGCACCAGCAGCACTGTCTTGAGGCAGAGAGCGAGGAAAGTAAAGCCTTCTTATGTTTGGGATTATTTTACTTTTCCAGAAGGCCAGCAAAAGGTGAATGCACCCTTAGTTACTTGCAAGCTGTGTAAGCGTGTACTTTCTAGAGGTAATCCTAACAGGAAGTATTCCTTTGGGAATCACACCATGAAGAGACACCTCCAGGATGTACACAGAAGGACACATGGTCATCTTTTTGGAGGTAACTCTTCAGAAAGACGAGCCAGTACATCCACAGCAGCTCAGCCTGGACCATCACCTGCAGGGCTTACTCCTTCTTCTGCAGGTCAGGTGAGCCCTTCATCTGTGGGGGGAGAATCTCCTTTTGCTGGCCCTCTGGAAATGAACCTTCGATTTCGGAAGGTTGATATTCATTGCACATTTTGTAAAGGTCTAATTTGTCATAGGGAGACCAGTGTTTCCCTAGTGAACAACAAAATAGATCAGCACATTTGTAGCTTTGAATGATTTTCCCATGCTTCCTTTCCTCTGTCCCTGCATGAACACAACGGTTCTTTTAAGAGCCAACCTTATCTTCCATCTTTTTTTTACTTGTTTTTAATTTTTAAAAACTTTTTTTTTTTTTTTTTTACCGTACGCGTACGGTAAGCGTACCTTTTTTTTATTTTTAAAAAAAAAACACTAAAAATCATTTATCACATTATAAAGTCCTTGAGAGACTACAATTTTTATTATTGACTTACCATACTCACTCAAAAAAATATTTATTCATTTGTTTTTTTTAAAAATAGTTTTTAAAATGGTTGTAGTTTCCGAAAATTTTCTATATCGATCTGAAAATAAAGAAAAAAGTATTAATATTTTTAAACCATTTAATAATACAGTACACATATTTACATTTTTTACCAAAAAATATTTTTGCCTTATTTTTGCTGTTTTCAGAATAAATTGCATTTCACTATTAATTGTGAAAGCAATTGCATTCATCATTTTACAGCGGGCAAAAAAAATTAACAATCACAAAGATTGTATTAAAAAAGCCCAGAATCTCTTCTCACTTAAACTTATCATTACAGAAATGCATATTATTCTAAAAAAATATCATCTAAAAACAATACTTTTTTCTTTAAAATACCGTCTGATATGTTTGTTTGAGAAGTATAATCACAATATTATATCTCAAATAACTCCAAAATACATCTGATTTTATTTCCTTTAGGCCAAATAGTATTTTTTTTTTTTTTCCTGGAATAAATTTCCAAGGGAAATCCATTAAAATTCTAAAGTTTAATCTGTCCAGATCTCACCGATTCTCTGTAACATTTTGGTTCACGAAAATTTTTTGAATAATTTATTTAGTCCACAATAGAATTGCTTACTTTTCCACATGGCCAAATAGTAATTTTTTAAATCATTTTTGAAAAAAATTTCCAATGGCAGTTCAATAGCATTCCAAAATTTAAAATGTGCAGAAGTTACCGATTTATCTCTAAATTATTGGTTTTTCAAAATTGCATTAAAAATTAAAAAAGTCCACATTACAATTGGTTATCTTTCCTTTAGGCCAAATGATAATTTTAAAAATATTTTTTCTACAAAATTGCAATGGTAATCCAGTAAAATGGTAAAATTATTTTGTCCAGATCTTGCCAAGTCTCTCTAAAATTTAGGTTTCAGGAAGATTAGATAGGAATTTGCTAAATCAAAAGGCAAACGTTGTTTGAAAATCAATTGGGAATCATTACACAGTGTCCAGCCTTTTTCACATTTTAGATAAACTGTGTAATGTCCAGAAGTAACAGTAGGTCCATCATGGAAAATTATTGCAACAGTTACAAAAGTTTTTCCTGAAATTGATAATTGCTGTCCTGTAAACTTCTTTATTAAAGTATCCAATTTTGATCCATCAGCTCTACATCGTTGCATCATTAAAATTACATACTGTCCGTATTCCCTTAAAATTAATGTTGATAACATGTCAGAATTACACTCGCCACATTTCATGCTATGATTAGCATCTTTAACTAATTTTGCAAAAGTGACTGTTTTACTCTCTGGCAATGTCAAATAAATAAACCTTTCATTATCAACAATAGAGCCACATATATTATAACAATTATCACAACTATGTTCCCATTTATAAGAGAGACCAAAAAAAATGTCAATGGGAACTCCTTCTTCTTCCACTACCTGAAGAAAATACATCAAAAATTCGTGTGCATCTTGCTGTTCATTTTGAGAAAACTGTGTTCGTCCTGAACATACATCTAAAAGTTTTCTAATGTCAGTAGCACTTTCTATTTGAGTTTTATCTTTACTCAGCTTTTGAAAAAGGAGACTCAGCTCTGAACAGAATCTTTTTCCCTGATTTACTATTATCTGCTCTTGCAAACTTTCCAGATAAAATGCAACATTCAGCACTACATTTGCATAGCAGTTGACACCAGAGCTATTTTCAAAATGACATCCTACAACCTGTTCTTCATTTTCCTTTTTCTTTTTGCTTGCAATTACATCACTCCTCTTTTTTTTCCTCTTCTCTATATCTTCATTACAGATATTCTCATTTCTCCTTTTACGAGAAACTACACGTTTCTCCAACACAGGATACTGACCTAAATGAGGAGCATAGCTTCTTCTTAATCTATTATACTCCTTTACACAGTTTGTATCAGCACTAACTTTTGAGTCATCAAAGTCTATCATGAATAAACCTGATAATGTTTTGACTCGTGACAAAGCTACATATGCCATACCTTCTTTGAACACAGTTGAACCAATGTTCACAAATGCACAATCTACAGTCAATCCTTGAGACTTGTGAATAGTTACAGCATATGCTAGAGAAAACGGAAACTGCTTCCTACGTACATATAAGTCTTTCACAAGCATAAAACGAACTGTACAACGACAAATATCTTTAACTTCTTCTATCTGATCAAATTTTATTTTTAAACATTCAATTCCTTCTTTTTTCTGATAATTAATAAAACCCACAACTCTTCCCATTGCTCCATTCACTAAGCCTTTCTCAACATCCAAATTTCTCCTTAAAAACACTCTACAGTTCATGCAAACATATAGATTTTTTTCTAATCCTGCTGTTTTGGAGATGTTCTTCTCTAGTGAGTCCAATTTATTTTTCAGTTTGCCTGTTACTGTGACAGTAATTCTTCCATCCTCAATTTTGTCCACTGCTTCCAATTTCCTGATGTCTTCCTTTTCCAATTTCAAAAGCTCCTCATTAAATATTGAGCATTCACGTAGAGTTGGCATTAAGCAGATGACACTTTTGTTTTCTGCAATATTCTTGTATATTTTCTCTGCAACTATTTCTTCCTTTGGAAATAAATTATGTAGCAGCCGACTCTGTAATGCTTTTTTCCCAACTTCTGTGAGTATTCCAATCCTGATATCTTTCAGAATACTTCCATATTCTTCATCGTTTGCTTGCCTCATATTAGTTGTAAGTTCCTTGTACTCAAAGAAGGACCAAATATTTGTATTTCCAATGCTTCCCAATGACTTCTTCGTGTCTTCATGTGTCACAGTATTAAACACTGGTTGTCCTTTAACTGGAGTAAGTTGCAAAAGATCCCCAAAAACTATGACGTGTTTTCCACCAAATAACACGTCATAGTCTGTCTTCAAAATTTGCTGCATTCTTAAATGCACAAAGGCAAGCATTAAGTTCGATACCATGCTCACCTCATCAATAATGAGAACTTGCATCTTCTTCAATACTCTTGAAACTTCCAAGGATGCTTCTCCAGTTAGCTTGTTGAATTGTATTTTGTTCTCATGCTCCACTGGTAACATTAGCAAACGATGTAAGGTGATTCCTTTTATGTTATATGCTGCTAACCCAGTTGGAGCAGTAACCACACAAGACAAAGTAGAATCCGTTTTTTGCTTTAGGTAGCTTCTGATGACTTTAATTAGGAAACTTTTTCCAGTGCCAGCTTGTCCGCTTACATACATCCTGATTGGATGAAATGATGTGCATGAGCACTCTATTTTGATATGTAGAAATCCGTGATCAATTTTGTTTTTGATCTCTTCATAAATTTGTTGCTGCTCTTGATTCAGTTGTCTTTCCAAATTTTCTAAGTCTATAAATTCTTCTTGACCTTGATTCATAGCCGTTTCCACTTCATTCATGGCTATTGATGCTTCATTTTCAACGATTGGTTGTCCTAGGGGATCTTGACTGTATGTTCCTGAACTTTGGCTGTCCTGAGAACTGTCTCTAGCTATTTCTGCTGCAATTGTAGTTTCCTGTTCAATTTCTTCATTTAACATTTGCAGATAAGTTGAGAATGTACTGCATTGTATGCTGTCTTTACAAGCATTAAAAGAATCTTCATAGCTCTGGAATTCTCCCAGTAGTTCATCCTCTGTACGCCATGGTTTAAACAACTGTAAAAGAGCCAAGTAGTAAAATTCTTTCTTGTCGGTAGTGTCGCAACTCAGCTTCCGGTGATTTATCAAACTTCCTTTGGTTTGCTTCACCAAACATCCTTCTTCACCAACAACTTTATATTTTCCACTGTTGATGTCTTCTGCAGCTTTCCGTGAATAAATGTAGTTCTGTAACACTTCATAGAGACACATGTTCTCCAGATGATGACTTCTCTTGGGATAATATGTGTCCAACATGTTTGTTTTCAATATATCTGTACTTTCTGGGTCATTCTCAGCCAAATATTCAATTTCTCCAACAGATTTCAGTTCCCGATTTCTCATTGCTGCAAGGCCTAAACTTGCCCAAATTATTCTTCTTGACTTCGAGTAGAGACTTGCAGAAGATAACCTATCTGAACATTCGTAGGATCCAATTTCTCGATGCGATAACATCTTCAAACTGAAACTGTACAGCTTCTTACTGACAGTCTTCTCGTGAGAAATCTCTTCCCACATTTCCTTCAATTCTGTTTTTTCTGATTTCGTAATGTAAGACGTTACATATCGAGCAACAGCAATGGAATTGTCAGCAACATACTGTATATCCATGTTAGCGTTCCACATGGATAAAATGACTGGGTTGTAGTCATTTATATTTTTAGATTCTTCTTTTCTTTTAAGGTTGTAGGTATTCTTAGGTGATTTTCTTGTGATAGCATGTCTCACAGCTGACATAAAACTGTTGACTCTTCCATTTGAAAGAACAGGTCTAGGAAATCCAAATCGACATTTAGTGTAGTATTTTTCTTTGCTCTTGTATTTCCGTCGACAGTATTTTCCACACCGATGACTTTGGAAACGTAGAACTTGCTCCTTTAACTTGTTCTCTTCTGTGCTTTTTGGTATAGCACATGTTGCATATTCTTCAATGTAAGATAACACTGCTTCATCAGTATCTGTTCCAAACTTTGGGGCATCCTTGATCCACAGCAGCATATGAATATGAGGAGCACCTCTTGCCTGGTACTCTTTTCTCCAAAAGAAATCCACTACTTCTCCAAGGGGTGGATTTTTTTTATTGCAGATGAAGGACATCATAGCCTCAAATCTATGATTGAAATATCTGCAAACATTAACCGGATCCAATGAGCACAGTTCTCCTGCTGTCTTGTATTCGATGTTTTTAATGTTTGAATTGGCCTCTCGTAGAAAATCCAGTAAATCATCCCAAGCGTACTCGGCACAGCTTAGGGTAAGGAACCATGTTGGTGTTCCTAAATTGCGTAACATGCATTTTAGTTCACCATGGCGTCGGTACCAATATTCATTTGTCCCACGCTGACAAGCCATCAGATTGATCAGTTGTGTTTCCAAATGATCATCTCGGTGCTGCACTTTCTCCATAAAATCCTTAGCAGACACATTTTGTAAATGTACTCCACTTTTTAAAATGTGATTTACTGCATAAGACAGTGCAGACAAGTCGCTTTCAAATAAAAGATGGAACAAATAAGGAATACTTTGTCGAAATCTGGGATCTTCAGCATATAGTCTTGTAGTTCGATACTCTGAAGCTGGAATCTGTTCTGGACGTTCATCGTATCGTCCTCCTTTTCCTTTAGGAAACAGCTGGGGAAAACATCGAGCTTCCAAGCTCTCCTCCCATACACTCACGGGATTTCCTTTTGCTTTCTTCATCTGAAAGAGATCAATATTGTCTCCCATAACTTCTTTCGAATGGAGAGGATGTATGCTAAAATGTTCATAAATTTCTTCTTCCTTTGACTTGTCCACTTTTTCAATTTGTCCAGTTGGTGTTTCTGTGTCTCCTTGTAAATCTTCTTCTTCTTCTTCTTCTTCTATATAAATTGATTCATACCATTTGTTATTTTTTTTCAAATACAAATTTGCTCTTTGTACTTTCCGCACATCTACCAGCTCCTGCCAAATCTTCTTATTCTTTGTAGGTACACCATTAACCAGAATAATTAATGGTTCAGTTTCCAAAGTATCCGCATCAATAGTTTCCATATTTTTTTTCAAATCCAAGGGCAAATACACCACTCTACCTTTTAAACCTCTCAGTAAATCTGAAGGAGGTAATTTACCAGTTTTGGGCTCCATACGTACTATGGTCTGGAACGGATGAACACATTGAATGAGTATAGACTCATATGTATTTAATTCAGAAAGTTCAGCAGGAATAGCATCCAATTCTAAATTATTATGTACAGCTCTGGTCGGCATTCTATTTTCCTCTAACTTGTTATAACAGTATTTACAAATACGCTGATCTTCACCCAATTCAAAACAATTTTCTAGAAATATATATGTGGCAAAATCCTTCCACTTATAATTATCTTCATTTTCACTCTTTCTGTAGAGATCAACATTCCTAGTTTGTTTTCTATAATGAGTTCTGCGGCAACAAATACAAGTAAAATTTGGTCTTTCATTAGAGACTATTGCAAATTTTGTTATGTGATCATTAAATGTGTTACTTACAGAGGGTTCTACATTCTCTTCCACTTCTTCCTCATTTACTGTGTCCTTCTCTGCACTGTTTTGTTCAGGACCAAAGTAACAAAACTGAATTTCATCAACAACCTTCTCTACATCTGATACCGTTCCTCGGAACAGAGCCCTATTCAATTCATTTAACTTTATTGCTGGACTTTTGGCAAAATACAACCGTCTCACAAACTTTCTCATTTCAGTATGATGAACAGCCAGCATCCTAAAATGATGGAAAACACTATTGCACACTTTTCTAGATAGACAAGCAAGAGAATGACCCTGCAAACCAGTATTCTCTCTCACTCTGCATGGATCCAGACTTTGAAGCACCTTAATCTTTTGTTTTACACTTTTTTTACTATATTCTCTTAGAAACTCTCGAAATCTGTCAATAGATTCCTGACGCACAGTGCAAATACTACTACAATTCCAAGTGTACACTGGGGCTTTAGGACGTCTCCCCATTGCCTCATCTGCCATCACTTGTACCTCATCTCTTGGAACCATTATCTCCTTCTCCATTATGCAACCATTTTTTACTTCGTATGAACGACCTCTGGTGTCAACTGCATGCAGCAAACTATTACTTTGAAAATAGCTCTCTTCATTAAAAAAAGGTTCACTACTTGAACTATGCATCCACTTTCCTAAAAACACTTTACAAAAGTTTGTTCTGTTCACTACTCTTTTGCTTTTGCTTTGTGATTTCAGTACATTAACCATTTTATCTAATGTACGCATCCTATTCAAAATTAATATGAATAGTTTCCTTTTTAATTCTAATGCTTTTGCTGCAATGGCTTCAATTTCTTTTTTTCTCTTGTAATATTTAGCCTTTTGCTTATATTTCTTTATATCCTTTATCAAATTGGACATAACTCTTCTCTGAAACATTTTTCTACGTATCTCTTTAAATGCTGTTTTTCTGTTTATGTTAAACTTTTCAATTGCAGAAGGTATATTTGCATTAACTAAATTCTCAATTTTTTGCTGTTCTCTATGTTTTGTTACATTTTTCCGAGAACAGACATTTTGTACATTTTTCTTTGTTTTAAATATTTTGTTTAGGAATTGTTTTTTTTGCTTACCAGAAGATTTTTTCTTTTTCCCAACATCAGCATCTTCTACTAACTTTGGTCCTCCAGTTGTCTTCAAATATAGTTTTTTTTTTAGCGTTTTTTGAACTCGAGATTTTGTAGGCATCTTAAATTTTGTTCACTGTTCTTCAGCAATACCTGAAAAAAACTAAAAAAAAAATCTGTTATTGTATTTAAATATATTACTACATTTCTTTTCACAATAGTCACAAAACGAAATTTCTTTGCCAATTTGAATGCACACAAACTGCTATTTTTTTTGGGCAAGTGAAAATCTCTTTTACAAACTGTCACATTATGAAACCACTTTTCAGATATTTTAAAAAGCCCATGTCCACAGTGCTACACTCCACCAAGGGCAACCAGCCTTAGTGATGCTGAATGTATTTGCATTACAGACTTAAACCTGAAAACCCCACTGGCTTGTAAATACTGTGCATGACTATACACGGCAAGGACATGGGTGTGTGCTAAGCCTCTGCTTCTTCCCCCAATAATTCGCTCCCCCTTTCCATCTAATGCAACTGTGAAATCACCAGAGCAAGACGCAATAAATCTCTGCCTATAATTCTTCTATGCACACAGAGTCATGTTTTCACATTAGTCCCAAAACGAAATTTCTTTGCCAATTTGAAAGCACACTTACTGCTCTTTTTTTTTCGGGCCAAGTGAAAATCTCTTTTTACAATTTGAAATCACTTTTACAGATTGACACATTATGAAACCACTATTTTTGATTTATTTAATTGCACGTGTCCAAGCTGTTTTTTCAGACCACCACCATGTGTATTCTCTGTGACTGCCTACACTCCAGCAAGGGCAACCAGCCTTAGTGATGCTGAATGTATTTGCATTACAGACTTAAACCTGAAAACCCCACTGGCTTGTAAATACTGTGCATGACTATACACGGCAAGGACATGGGTGTGTGCTAAGCCTCTGCTTCTTCCCCCAAAAATTCGCTCCCCCTTTCCATCTAATGCAACTGTGAAATCACCAGAGCAAGACGCAATAAATCTCTGCCTATAATTCTTCTATGCACACAGAGTCATGTTTTCACATTAGTGCCAAAACGAAATTTCTTTGCCAATTTCAAAGCACACTTACTGCTCTTTTTTTTTCGGGCCAAGTGAAAATCTCTTTTTACAATTTGAAATCACTTTTACAGACTGACACATTATGAAACCACTATTTTTGATTTATTTAATTGGACGTGTCCAAGCTGGTTTTTTTTCAGACCAACACCATGTGCATTCTCTGTGACTGCCTACACTCCACCAAGGGCAACCAGCCTTAGTGATGCTGAATGTATTTGCATTACAGACTTAAACCTGAAAACCCCACTGGCTTGTAAATACTGTGCATGACTATACACGGCAAGGACATGGGTGTGTGCTAAGCCTCTGCTTCTTCCCCCAAAAATTCGCTCCCCCTTTCCATCTAATGCAACTGTGAAATCACCAGAGCAAGACGCAATAAATCTCTGCCTATAATTCTTCTATGCACACAGAGTCATGTTTTCACATTAGTGCCAAAACGAAATTTCTTTGCCAATTTGAAAGCACACTTACTGCTCTTTTTTTTTCGGGCCAAGTGAAAATCTCTTTTTACAATTTGAAATCACTTTTACAGACTGACACATTATGAAACCACTATTTTTGATTTATTTAATTGCACGTGTCCAAGCTGTTTTTTTTTCAGACCACCACCATGTGCATTCTCTGTGACTGCCTACACTCCACCAAGGGCAACCAGCCTTAGTGATGCTGAATGTATTTGCATTACAGACTTAAACCTGAAAACCCCACTGGCTTGTAAATACTGTGCATGACTATACACGGCAAGGACATGGGTGTGTGCTAAGCCTCTGCTTCTTCCCCCAAAAATTCGCTCCCCCTTTCCATCTAATGCAACTGTGAAATCACCAGAGCAAGACGCAATAAATCTCTGCCTATAATTCTTCTATGCACACAGAGTCATGTTTTCACATTAGTGCCAAAACGAAATTTCTTTGCCAATTTGAAAGCACACTTACTGCTCTTTTTTTTCGGGCCAAGTGAAAATATCTTTTTACAATTTGAAATCACTTTTACAGACTGACACATTATGAAACCACTATTTTTGATTTATTTAATTGCACGTGTCCAAGCTGTTTTTTTTTCAGACCACCACCATGTGCATTCTCTGTGACTGCCTACACTCCACCAAGGGCAACCAGCCTTAGTGATGCTGAATGTATTTGCATTACAGACTTAAACCTGAAAACCCCACTGGCTTGTAAATACTGTGCATGACTATACACGGCAAGGACATGGGTGTGTGCTAAGCCTCTGCTTCTTCCCCCAATAATTCGCTCCCCCTTTCCATCTAATGCAACTGTGAAATCACCAGAGCAAGACGCAATAAATCTCTGCCTATAATTCTTCTATGCACACAGAGTCATGCTTTCACATTAGTGCCAAAACGAAATTTCTTTGCCAATTTCAAAGCACACTTACTGCTCTTTTTTTTTCGGGCCAAGTGAAAATCTCTTTTTACAATTTGAAATCACTTTTACAGACTGACACATTATGAAACCACTATTTTTGATTTATTTAATTGCACGTGTCCAAGCTGTTTTTTTTTTCAGACCACCACCATGTGCATTCTCTGTGACTGCCTACACTCCAGCAAGGGCAACCAGCCTTAGTGATGCTGAATGTATTTGCATTACAGACTTAAACCTGAAAACCCCACTGGCTTCTAAATACTGTGCATGACTATACACGGCAAGCACATGGGTGTGTGCTAAGACTCTGCTTCTTCCCCCAAAAATTCGCTCCCCCTTTCCATCTAATGCAACTGTGAAATCACCAGAGCAAGACGCAATAAATCTCTGCCTATAATTCTTCTATGCACACAGAGTCATGTTTTCACATTAGTGCCAAAACGAAATTTCTTTGCCAATTTGAAAGCACACTTACTGCTCTTTTTTTTTCGGGCCAAGTGAAAATCTCTTTTTACAATTTGAAATCACTTTTACAGACTGACACATTATGAAACCACTATTTTTGATTTATTTAATTGCACGTGTCCAAGCTGTTTTTTTTTCAGACCACCACCATGTGCATTCTCTGTGACTGCCTACACTCCAGCAAGGGCAACCAGCCTTAGTGATGCTGAATGTATTTGCATTACAGACTTAAACCTGAAAACCCCACTGGCTTCTAAATACTGTGCATGACTATACACGGCAAGCACATGGGTGTGTGCTAAGACTCTGCTTCTTCCCCCAAAAATTCGCTCCCCCTTTCCATCTAATGCAACTGTGAAATCACCAGAGCAAGACGCAATAAATCTCTGCCTATAATTCTTCTATGCACACAGAGTCATGTTTTCACATTAGTGCCAAAACGAAATTTCTTTGCCAATTTGAAAGCACACTTACTGCTCTTTTTTTTTCGGGCCAAGTGAAAATCTCTTTTTACAATTTGAAATCACTTTTACAGACTGACACATTATGAAACCACTATTTTTGATTTATTTAATTGCACGTGTCCAAGCTGCTTTTTTTTCAGACCACCACCATGTGCATTCTCTGTGACTGCCTACACTCCAGCAAGGGCAACCAGCCTTAGTGATGCTGAATGTATTTGCATTACAGACTTAAACCTGAAAACCCCACTGGCTTGTAAATACTGTGCATGACTATACACGGCAAGGACATGGGTGTGTGCTAAGCCTCTGCTTCTTCCCCCAATAATTCGCTCCCCCTTTCCATCTAATGCAACTGTGAAATCACCAGAGCAAGACGCAATAAATCTCTGCCTATAATTCTTCTATGCACACAGAGTCATGTTTTCACATTAGTGCCAAAACGAAATTTCTTTGCCAATTTCAAAGCACACTTACTGCTCTTTTTTTTTTCGGGCCAAGTGAAAATCTCTTTTTACAATTTGAAATCACTTTTACAGACTGACACATTATGAAACCACTATTTTTGATTTATTTAATTGCACGTGTCCAAGCTGTTTTTTTTTCAGACCACCACCATGTGCATTCTCTGTGACTGCCTACACTCCAGCAAGGGCAACCAGCCTTAGTGATGCTGAATGTATTTGCATTACAGACTTAAACCTGAAAACCCCACTGGCTTGTAAATACTGTGCATGACTATACACGGCAAGGACATGGGTGTGTGCTAAGCCTCTGCTTCTTCCCCCAATAATTCGCTCCCCCTTTCCATCTAATGCAACTGTGAAATCACCAGAGCAAGACGCAATAAATCTCTGCCTATAATTCTTCTATGCACACAGAGTCATGTTTTCACATTAGTGCCAAAACGAAATTTCTTTACCAATTTGAAAGCACACTTACTGCTCTTTTTTTTTCGGGCCAAGTGAAAATCTCTTTTTACAATTTGAAATCACTTTTACAGACTGACACATTATGAAACCACTATTTTTGATTTATTTAATTGGACGTGTCCAAGCTGTTTTTTTTTCAGACCAACACCATGTGCATTCTCTGTGACTGCCTACACTCCAGCAAGGGCAACCAGCCTTAGTAATGCTGAATGTATTTGCATTACAGACTTAAACCTGAAAACCCCACTGGCTTGTAAATACTGTGCATGACTATACACGGCAAGGACATGGGTGTGTGCTAAGCCTCTGCTTCTTCCCCCAATAATTCGCTCCCCCTTTCCATCTAATGCAACTGTGAAATCACCAGAGCAAGACGCAATAAATCTCTGCCTATAATTCTTCTATGCACACAGAGTCATGTTTTCACATTAGTCCCACAACGAAATTTCTTTGCCAATTTGAAAGCACACTTACTGCTCTTTTTTTTTTCGGGCCAAGTGAAAATCTCTTTTTACAATTTGAAATCACTTTTACAGACTGACACATTATGAAACCACTATTTTTGATTTATTTAATTGCACGTGTCCAAGCTGTTTTTTTTTCAGACCACCACCATGTGCATTCTCTGTGACTGCCTACACTCCACCAAGGGCAACCAGCCTTAGTGATGCTGAATGTATTTGCATTACAGACTTAAACCTGAAAACCCCACTGGCTTCTAAATACTGTGCATGACTATACACGGCAAGCACATGGGTGTGTGCTAAGACTCTGCTTCTTCCCCCAAAAATTCGCTCCCCCTTTCCATCTAATGCAACTGTGAAATCACCAGAGCAAGACGCAATAAATCTCTGCCTATAATTCTTCTATGCACACAGAGTCATGTTTTCACATTAGTGCCAAAACGAAATTTCTTTGCCAATTTGAAAGCACACTTACTGCTCTTTTTTTTTCGGGCCAAGTGAAAATCTCTTTTTACAATTTGAAATCACTTTTACAGACTGACACATTATGAAACCACTATTTTTGATTTATTTAATTGCACGTGTCCAAGCTGTTTTTTTTTCAGACCACCACCATGTGCATTCTCTGTGACTGCCTACACTCCACCAAGGGCAACCAGCCTTAGTGATGCTGAATGTATTTGCATTACAGACTGAAACCTGAAAACCCCACTCGCTTGTAAATACTGTGCATGACTATACACGGCAAGGACATGGGTGTGTGCTAAGCCTCTGCTTCTTCCCCCAAAAATTCGCTCCCCCTTTCCATCTAATGCAACTGTGAAATCACCAGAGCAAGACGCAATAAATCTCTGCCTATAATTCTTCTATGCACACAGAGTCATGTTTTCACATTAGTGCCAAAACGAAATTTCTTTGCCAATTTGAAAGCACACTTACTGCTCTTTTTTTTTTTCGGGGCAAGTGTAAATCACTTTTACACACTGACACATTATGAAACCACCATGTGTAACTACAACAAAAACAATTCCCATTTCTATTATTCATTTCTTAAGTTACCACATACATCCCCTCTCAAACTGTAAACTCACCTTTAAAATTAGTTAGTTGTGAAAGAAATGTGACACTCAAACAGCAGATTATCAGAGCCAGGATCTCTGTTCTGTTCACCTCTCTCCTCTCAGCAGAACCAGATAATGGCAAACTTTCCCTCTATTTTTCCACACATATACATGTAAGTTTCAAATCTCAGTGCTTCCCCCTTTTTTTCACATGTATTCACACATTTCTATTGGTTGAAAACCAACCCTTTTCCAAAAGTACCCTGCCCCCAACTTGACTTCTGCCTAGTACCCTTCCCCCAACTTGACTTCTGCCTGCTACCATAGCAACAGCTCATGGAACACTGCTGTGTGCAGTTAGGTCAGAAGTTCGACACACAATGTTTCAATTCCACAGAGCAAGAGTGCTTGACTTTTCAAACCTTACAGCAAATCCATAGTACTGTTCTTTGGTTACACATTTTTTTGTACCAATACAAAACATGCTTCTATTAATTTTCACATACAGCCTAGTTTTTATTCTAGAATGGTATGAAACAGCCAATCAGTTCTTTTTGTTTTAAAAAAATATGTATGCCTCCATTTCCAAACTGTCTTTCTTTTCTTATTGCCATTCTACTGAAAGACACCTCCTGAGTGCATCCAGTTCTCCTTTGAAGATGTTCACAGTGTGGATTGTAGGGCACAGCTATGTCTTCTGGAGTGAAAAGTTTGCAGAGAAAACAGATATGGTGAGAGACCTTGCTTTGCCAAATGTAGACATTAAATGGATTGGTCAGAGAGGGTTAAAGTGGCACCAATTGATGCCATTGGTGAAATCCTTCATTCAAATCCAACACCCTGACCTCATAATAGTGCACTGTGGTGGCAATGACCTAGGCACTTTGACTGGGGTAGGTCTGGAAATGCTTATGAAGGACACCTTTGCACAACTGTTTACACTTTTCCCTAAAACTGCCTTTGTGTTTTCCAACATATGCCAAAGGCAAAAATGGAACTGGTCCAATCATTTCTGTCCACAGATTGACAAAGCAAGAAAGCACGTCAACAAATCTGTTTCTGCTTTCCTCCGTGACTATGGTATGGGTGCCATTTACCACAACAACTTGCGTTATGACATGCAAGACATTTATAGAGGAGATGGTGTGCACTTCAATGATGAAGGGAACAGAGTCTTCCTCTTGAACCTTAGACTCTGCATCGGTACTTACTTGTAGGTACCACTAAAAAAATGACTTCATAAACACAACAGCTCTTTTTAGAGCTCCCTAATTTCTAAACTCTTAAATCTGCTTTTCATTTATCTTTTTTTTTTTTTTTTTACCGTACGCTTACCGTAAGCTTACCGTACGCGTACCCCGTGATTTTTTTTTAAATCAATAAATGTTTTTTTTGTACTTTTCTGTCCTTCTTTGACCCCCTTACAAATGTTAGGGGGTCTGTAACTCTCCTCATTGCCCCCTTTCCTTGTTTTCACTCTTTTTTTTCAGAGTGAAATACACAAAATGGCGGCCGCCGCTTCCTGGTTTCGACCGATTCGAATGTTTACTAAGATCTAAGAGCCAATCAGAATCGCGCTCGCGCACGCCACCGTACGCGTACCGTAAGCTTACCGTAAGCGTACGGTAAGCGTACCGTAAGCGGGCTCAGATATATATATTGATTTAAAGGCTATTTTCTCAGAATCTACTGAACAGATTTACACCAAACCTACAAAAGGCACTTCCTTGACATAGGGACTACCTCTCTGCCAAATTTCTAGTAATTCTGTTCAGCCGTTCGGGCTGTAGCTCGTTCTAAAGGTCCTATGGAAAAATGCATGGGAAAAACGCGTTTTGGGACCCCCCTTTTATCTCAGCCCCCGCTTGACGAATCCCCCCGAGACTTTCAGGGTAGGAGCGTAGCGTAGCGCCCCACCTATTTTGAGAAATTCGCGAGGATTCGTCGACCGGCGCCAAAGTTATTCAAAATAGAATGTTGAGGTTTTCCTATGGAAACGTGGTCCTAACTATAACTACCTACTGGCGACCGCCAGTAGGATATATATATATATATCGTTCAAGTTCCCAAGAGCCTTTTTAACTGCACCACTTTTATATCTCAAACAAAGTCCTTTTCCCCCAAAGCTGGAAAACAGAACATTGATTATCTGCTTTACGCAGATGATCTGGTTTTGTTGGACTGTACTCCAATTGGTCTGCAGAGGAAACTAAATGCCCTTGCAATATATAGTGATCAAAACCAGCTGCAAATTAATCTGGAGAAGACCAAGGTCCTGGTCTTTGGGAAAAGAGTAAAAAAGTTCACCTGGTACCTAGATACATGGAAGGTGGAGCTAATCGAGCAATACAATTTCTGGGGTATGACTTTTAGGAGGAACCTGAAAGACACACATTGGGACTGTACTAAGCAGAAGGCACTATTGCAGGCTAGCTGTTTGTCTCGATTATACTGGAAATTTTGGGGGTTGTCCCCTATCCCACTATGCAGGGCTTATGACAGGAAGATGCCTCCCTTGGGTCTATATGGAGGAGAGATCATTTCCCTTGATCCCCTTTATGAGTGTGACCGATTAGAAGGGGCAGTTCTCAGATGACTTCTATCGCTCCCTCCAGGTACTATGGCCCAGGGCATAAGGAAAGAGTTCATCCTATTCTCCTGGAGTCTGCTGGCCTTCCCTCGGGCCTTAAGATACTTCATTAGCCTCTCTGAGGACGATGAAGTGATCAAAGTATCCAAACAATGCTGGGATGAGATTCAAGGTAGTAAAAGAAGGTTGGCAAAGGAAGTAAGAAATAAATTGTCCGTTATTAAGAACCTCCATTCTAACAGTGACACAATTACGTCCGGTTCCCCCATCCCAGGGAAACTAGTTTCGAATGAGTCTGCAACAGTGGTGCTCAAGACCAATGACCTGACCTATTTGAGCAAGAAACTGTCTTTCAGTTTCTCAAATTCTACTCTAGGCCAGGACATTGTCTTTCCATATTTGATGCAGTTACCAAACCCCAGCTTACGGAATGAAATCTTAAGCGCTAGAGTAGGATGTACTCCAATCCATTCATCCCGCCCATGTTAGGCCAAAGTCCATGATAACATCGGTCTCTGTCCCTGCCCCCTGAATGTAAAATGTTCTCTATTGCATATACTTATGGACTGTGTTTTTTATCTTTCAAATTTTATAAAGTTTTTAAGACCCTTATTTTATAAATATGAAACTCTCCAAAGAAGGAAAGCTGTTGAGTTGTTATCAGAAATACGTTATTTAGATGTGGCAGTAGGAATTGCTCATTTTTTACGGTCTGTCAAACAGAGGTTTTAATGATGAACTGTAGTAGGAGGGGGGTGTCAGTTAGATGGGGTTAAATCATCCATTTTAACTGTTTCATGTATTTTTAGCATGTTCTATGGACAATTGCCTAAATAAACTTGTTTTTCTATATACTTAACTGTACCACCTGAAGACTGGATCACAGTTGAAAGACAATTCAAATGTGGTGCTTGTACATGCGCACTAGTTCAGAGCTACAACTCCTTTGATTCCGATGTGAGTTTGTTCTCAGAATGCAATTCCTTAACTGGTGTTTGAGAACTAATCTTCAGCTGAAAAGTTCCATTAAGGAAACTATTTTTTGTTAAACACCAAGTGAGTTTTAATTTCTGACAATCTGCTTATTGTTTTCGGTTTACAAGATAGAGAATAGGATAGAACATATAATCTTGAGTGAATGTAGAGTCCTGGCTCGTTTTGCCAAGGCGTTTAACTCCTAACATGAAAGGAGATAATTGTAAAATCTCTGGCCATAATGAGTTAGGTGGGTTAATTCACTTTCAGTGTGTGTTTTCTGCCCTACAATATAATTAGGGCTCCCGGTTTTATGGTATTTCGTTTTTTAACATTTCCATCTGTATTTATCCATATTTATTTTTGGGTAATTTTTTCTGTATTTATCCACATTTTATTTTGTCACGAGCAAAAAAAAGACGCTGTAGCTAGTATTTATTCACATTTATTTTAAAAAGCAATGCACGCTTGGTTGTTACAGGTTCAGATACATTTATGTAGATGGGTAAATGGGTTACTGCTTTTAACCCCTTCGCTGCCAGGCTTTTCCCCCTCCTGTGCCACGCCCTTTTTTGGCTATTTGGGGTAGTGCGCGCTGAGGCCCCTGTAACTTTTTGACCACATAAGGTATCCACGCCAAATTTGCGTCCTTTTCTTCCAACATCATGGGGATTCTGAAGGTACTCAGGGTTTGTGGATTCCCCTGGAGGGGTCACAGAAATGAGCCAAAATACAGCAAAATTTAGTTTTTTGGGGGGGAAATGGGAAAAACAGGCTGCAAATGAAAGCTTTTGAGATTTTCCCTGCAAGTGTTATCAAAAAAATGTTTGTGGGGCTGAAATAACAATTTTCCCAGCTTTTAGGGGATACCAGACTTTTGTCAGAAACCCAAACTTTTTTACACAGTTTTGGCATTTTTCTGGGACATAGCCTATTTTTGCTATTTTTTGGGCTTTCGACCTCCTTCCAGTTAATGGTAGAAATGGGTACAAAAGCAATAATGGATCCTGGAAAGCTATACATTTTAGAGAAGTAGACAAAATTCTGAATTCAGCAAGGGGTCATTTGTGTAGGTCCATCAAGGTTTTTTTTATAGAAACTAACAGTTAAATATAGGATAAATTGAAAATTTGTTGAATAAAAAAGACTTTTGTGTCAACGTTTTCACCTGTAACTTCTTCTAATTATGACAGCTCTTTGAAAGCAATATACCGTTACATCCGCTGGACATTACTGGTTGTGGGGATATATAGGACTTGTAGGTTCACCAAGAACCCGACGAACCCAGATCCAAAAACTGAGCAGACACTTGCAATGGTTTTTTATTATGTACCGGGTATATAGTAATTATTCTGTAAAAATGTGTACATGGAAAATCGGTATGAAAGACACCTATGTATTTCTGAAATGGGAACAAAATATAGAGTTTAGAAACAGTAGATATTTGCACATTTCCGAAATTGGTAATACTCATACTAGCATGAGAATTATCAGTCATTTTTTAGAATGACTTCTTTTTTACACAATGTCTTTCATTTGGAAGGCAGAAATGCATCGAAAGCCAATAGGTAATAACAGTTCCTTTACAAATCTGAATTACCCTAAGTCTCCCGATAAAAACGGTACCTCACTTGTAGGGGTAGGCATAGTGCCCACGACAGGAAATGGCTCAAAACCCAACGTGAACACACCACATTTTCACAATGCAAAATTACCCTTTTTTAGCAAAGTGCCTAGCTGTAGTTTTTTAACCCTAGCTCTGCCGGCACCTAGGGAAACCTAACAAACCTATACATTTTTGAAAACTAGACACCCAGGGGAATCCAGGATGGGGTGACTTGACTGCCTCCCACCAGGTTTTGTTACCCAGAATCCCTTGCAAACCTAAAAAATCAGGCGAAAGAGGGGTTCAAATCAATAAAGATCTGGAGACTGCTTAGAGTGATAGGGTTGGAACAGCGACCTCCCATTCTTATTTTCCTGTTTTGTGACCAGTAACCTAGCGAAATTTGGTTGAATTCACTTTAAGGGGCTGCCAGGACTCTACTTCAATCACAGAGCTGTTTAGGTGGGGCACTAAGGGTGCCTTTATACGAGGAAGACATTACTGTGAAGGCGAGGGGCTGTGAAGGACACTCCTGATGGTGTTGAGGCGAGATGACTCAACACCATCACTGTGGCATGGGGAAGAGACCTGCACCACTGTGCAATGGGTGAGGCGTGAGCTCTTGGCATCTACCCGGTCACCTGAACCAGAGGGTGCCAGTGGTTCTCAAAAGAGCAAATTCTGAAGGCAACTGTGTAACAACAATAAACATGCAGGTGCTGCAGGAAGCTGACTGCCGTTGTGCTTGAAGTAGAAGAGGAATGTTACATGTGCTGTGAGGAGACTGCACCAAAACTAGAACATCACTGCTGCTACCCACAGTGAGCATTTAACTTGTCTGTGTTGTGGCTTGTCCTGGGCCCATAGAAGAACCCAAGCCTCAATACCACCAGGACAGCGTGCACTGTGACTCCAATGCAGCCCCCTCTTCACTGGTACTGCTGCTACAGAACGGAAAGACAGATGCCAGCAATCTTAGCAAAAGAGAATATCACCAGCGCTTGGTGGGACCTGCTGTATGAACACCACCAGAGCAGCATGTCACCGCTGACAGTGACACCAGCAGGCATCCTTTGCTCACAATGAACTACATGAACTTTACCAGACAGAAGGGACCGTGACACTGAACCCAGACGAGGGAGTAAAAGATGAACTGCTGGGATTATTGAGTGAGCTACAAGAGCTTCCCTGTGGCCACAGAGACTCCCCTTCGCTGGACATGGGCAAATGCATGTTACTGTACCTGAGGATAGAGTGGAAGCTGCTTCTATTAGTATCCATAAGGCAATGGCCTCTGTTGATTATCCTCTGTATTTATAGTTGTCTGAATAGTAATAAAGTCATTGTACTGGCTAGACAGTGGTTTATTGACTGCTGTTGAAGGTTGTTAGGTGTTGAGTTTCTAACACCACACCACCTCCCTGAGAGTCAACTGCTAAATGGATGTACGTGGGGATCGGTTTTGGGTCCAACAGTAGGGTGAAGCTCCAGGACACAATTGGTAAATTGCTCTGATTGACACAAACTGAGCCCAGTAATCCTTGATTCCCCTGGGACTCCGATGGAGGTTCCCAACTTCACCAATGTATAGCTGCTGCTATACAGTAGTTGGATATGTGACAATGCCATGTGTATTGTAACATGCTGCAATTGGTGGTGCTGGTTTCCATTATTTGGGGGGGGTGAATATTTTGCCTCTATTTTGCAAGGCTAGACTGAAAATGTCTACAACACAATCCACCCTTCTGGCTTGACCAAGGCTTGCATCCACACAGCTAAATGTTGGATAGCTGCCATCTTGAGCTTGGCAATCGTGGTGCATATGCAGTTGATGCTGGTATGGTACCACACCGCAGAAAATCTCAGATCTGCAATTGGTTACTTATCAGAATACCTGTGCATAACGGGTAGAGACCATAAAAACATATGCAGGAACTCAATCAGCATTATTCGACTTATCATCAAACCCAGGATCGGTTTGCTGTTAGGTTCCCTAATAGCTGTCATCGGGGAGGACTAGCAAACGTTGTTGTTTAATTTGTATTTAACACGAATTGCCTCATGCATTCAAATACAATTTTAACATGTCCATGCATTTGTTCGGTTTCCTTCTCCAACTTGTTTTCGTCTGACTCTGCAGCTGATTTTGTCCATTTGCTTTTTCCCTTTTAATAAAGCAAACTTCAGGAAGCACCATGTAGAAGTGACGACGGGAAGCACGGTCTATTGTTTTGCACCCGAGAGTACTTCTGCAAGGCTGCCCGGGGGGTTGCGCAGCAGCCCCTCAACAGGGCGGCTGCCTTAGTGCCACAGGAAGGCACTGGAGTCGCCAGTCTAGTTCCCTGGGCTAGGTCCAGGGAAGACGTCCGGCCGACCTCACTTCCGGGGAGGGGGAGGGGACAGGAGTACTTAGGCTGTTCCCTGCCCATCGTTCGGCCTCTTGTCCCTCGCCGTCTCGCCTTGCAGGTCGCAGCTCATCGTCTCGCCTTGGTTGCACGCCGCTGGTCGCAAATCACCGTCTCGTCCTGTGAGAACAGTGAGTCCGCTTGTCAACCTTCCCCCGCCCCGGCCCTGTCCCTGGGCAGCACCAGGTGACGGGGCCCCGTGGTACGGACTAGGCCTGGGCAAAAATTTCGTTCCGTTCGCGGAAATTGCGATAATTTGACATTTTTGCGTTCCGCGGAGAGCGCGAAAATGTCAAAAATTCCGGTTTCCGCAGCTTGGCGATAATTTGTTTCTTGCTCGCGCTGTAAAATGATACATTCTCGCGCGCGCGCGATCGCCTTACCTGAATCCCTGCGTTCGCCGACAAGTTTTCTTGATCCGGTCGCGTTCTCCATGAGATGTTGTATTGTTTTTAGCCATTTGCGCTGTCTCGCGACAGTTCGCGCCCGCAGTGACGTCATGCGTCGCGCGATCACGTCTTTCTTCTCGCGATCATGCACCGCGAGAACAACTCAAAACAAGATGGCCGCGCCCGCAAGCAACCACATGGGTAAGTTGGCGACCCGCAACCATGCAGAAAATCTCGCGAACATGCCGGAAAAAAACTTCCGCATCTTTGCGATATTTCTGCTTGTTTGCGATAATTTTAAACATTCTCGCGATAATTTGCGAAGGTTAATTCCGCAAATTCCGCCCACCCCTAGTACGGACTACCACGGGTGGGGGGAGGGGCGAGCATCGAGCGAGCACCCAGGGCCTGTGACTTGGCTTTCTCGTCGGGCGGCGCGTGTGGGGCCGTAGTATGTCTGCGGGCCGTGGGATGGAATGGTGCAGGGAGGCGCAAGCCTCGTGCGTGCCCCAGGCGGCCTTTGTGGCCGGGCGTCCTGATCTATGTGGCGCGAGGGGGGGCTCAGCAAACCCGAGGCCGTCGGTCGTCGTCGACTCCCCCCCTCCCCCGCCCGTGTGAAGCGCAGCGTGTGCCTACGGGCGGCAGGACGCAAGGCAGAGCCCCTTAGCGTACGGTGGCAGAACGGTTGATGCCTGCGCCATGCAGGTGAGGATGTGGTCCATCGGTTGCGCTGCCGCCTCTGGCGCAGGACACCAGGGTTCGAGCCTCGAGGTCTCGTCCACACCCGGTGATGCGTGGCTAAATCACTTATCTCCCAGTGCCTGTACATGTAATGTATATACGGAGCTATGCTAAGCGCGCCAACACCTTGGGCAAATAACCAATGTCCCAGTGCCTGAATGTGTAATAGATATACGGTGCTTGCAAAGCGCGCCAATGCCTTGGGCAATTCACCAATTTCCTAGTGCCTGAATGTGTAATGTATCACGGTGCTGGCATAGCACGCCAATGCCTTGGGCAAATTAACGATCTCCTAGTGCCTGAATGTGTAATGTAAATACGGTGCTATGTAAAACGCACCAATACCGGGGCAAATTACCGATCTCCTAGTGCCTGAGTGTGTTATGTATATACGGTGCTGGCACAGCGCGACAATGCCTTGGGCATATCACCGATCTCCTAGTGCCTGAATGTGTAATGTAAATACGGTGCTGTGTAAAGCGTGCCAATACGTGGGCAAATAACCGATCTCCTAGTGCCTGAATGTGTAATGTAAATACGGTGCTATGTAAAGCGCGCCAATACCGGGGCAAATCACCTAATCTCCCAGTGCCTGAATGTGTAATGTAATTACGGTGCGATGTAAAGCGCGCCAATTCCTTGGGCATATCACTTATTTTCCCAGTGCCAGAATGCGTGAAATACGGTGCTATGGAAAGCGCGCCATTACCTTCGGGTCGAGTTGTGCGGGGGCGGGAGGGGGGCGCACCAGCTAGTGTGCGAGGCTGCTTCCCGCCCCCCCGGCGGGGAACAATTAAAGCGGGCATCGCATACCGCATTGCTGTACCGCGGCGGGCAGCCTCCCGGTTCCGTCTCACACAGGCCATGAATGTGGAGGGGTGGGGGGGACATCGAGCGATGCGCTCTCCCCCATCCCCTTCTTCTACCCGCGGTCTATGGCGTCTGCCACTGGGTTGGCAGGCCCCACCACCACATGCGCCTAGGCATTTCAGAAACAGGGGGGGTCGCGGGTCCTCTCGGGAGCGGGGAGAGAGCCGGTCGGCATGAGGGTGCCCTCGGAGTCACCTGAGCCCGGGGGACTGCTAGTTGGTTTTGCTTCACGGCGCTCAGTGTATACAAACCTTCCTATGGCTTCGCGGGTATCGCAGTTTTACCGCTGCAATGTCAGCGTTGAAATTCTAAGCGTCAATCTAGCCCTATGATACGCCTGTAGTGGCGTCCATGTGGTGGGCCTCTCGGGGGGAGGGGCGAGGTAACAGGGTACAGCGCTAGGCTCGCACGGGCGGCGCTTGTTCAGTTTACTATTGACCAGCCTCCCCACCGTGGCAATCCACAAAGGGGCTAAGCTTCCTCCATGCCCCCCATGACGCGGGGTGGTCCCGGCTTCCTGCACAGAACAGACGGTACAGTGGTAGGTGACGGGTGCTTTGAATGTTTTTGGGGTGCGAGGTCCCCCCCCCCCTTCTCTGCGGCTCCTATCCTTCGGGTCGATCTCGCGCTAGATAACGTAACGTTGCACGCCCCCTGTGACTGTGTAGTCACTGTAAGAGTAAGCCTTACAGTAGGGATGCCGGGCGCCGAGTGTTCTACATTCAGTGGGCTGCGGGGGGCGTGCCTCGGCTTCCCATGGTCACCAGGCCTCCCGGGTGGAGGTACAACGCACGGCTGGGGGGGAGGGGGGGTGCAGTGCCCCGTGGCCCGAACTGCTGACTTTGGTGCAGGAGACCAGGGATCGAGCCCTGAGGTCGCGGCCACAGCCTGTGATTCTGGGGAGTTCCCCCGTGACTGAATGTAATGTAATTACGGTGCTCATGCCTGCGCGCTCTCCATCAGGTCTTCACCGCGTGCACAGGTTCAGCATTTTCTTATGGAGATGGAGCTTCCTTTAACAGGAGCCAGAGCACTCCTATGAAACAGCAGGCTTTCTCATCGTGTAGATCTACGGCATTTTCTTACCGAGGCTGGAGCTTCCATCGACATAAGCCACAGTGTTCCGGTGATGCAGCTGGCTTCCTCCGGGTGCAGATGTACATGGTGGTGCACGGGATAGAGCGGACGAGGTGCGTGGCTTGGGGGTTTCCCGACGCTGGGATCGGTGAATGGGGAGGTTTAGAACCTAGGCTCTAATTTACAGCCTCTTCTGTTTTATACCACTCTGTGAGAAAGTTACCCTGGAACTTTATAAAGTGCTGCACTGGACTACCCATGCTTATCGAGCATCTAATTTTCCTGTGCTGTATTGGACTGGGTGGTTCCGGGTGCGCGGCATTGTCTTTTTTTATGCGGTCCTACATGCTTCTTTGGTGGTCATGCGTTGCGGATGCTTACCAGGCGGTGAACCATAGCTAATGTAAATATACTGGGGGAAGCAAGGGACGGCCAGAGTTGCCCAGGCCTCCAGTGTTGAATAGGTCAGCCTGCGGTGGATAATGCAGTGGTGCAAGGGAGGTATAGGTTTAAGGGGCTCCAAGCAAACTGGCGATCATGTGCTACGCACTACACCTGGGCAGCATGTGCGCATGAGACCAGCTCCGCGTAGGGTAGTCTCAGGTATTTACAAGACAGTGAAGGTTTACCAGAGACTTAAATTTGGATTGACTAGTGGATAGTCAATACTCCGGGGGGAGGGACAGATACATTCTCTCCCCTGCCACATACAGCCACAGTGATACACTCCTTACTTACTTGAATCGTGCAGTATGTCTTCGGATTGAATCACAGCGTGCATCCCTAGGAGCACCGGGTTCTAGGTCTCCTCCAAGACTCCATAAGTAACGGCAGGACAATCATTTGTTCGACCAAAAATATTTTAACGGATTGTGGGCTGGTTGCCCAGCGCCAACCTATAAACTTGCATGTGCTTCACTTTGGTTGCCCGGTAATTGATGAGTGAGGCAGTTGAACCGATACCACTAGGGCTATTGTGACGGTCTTTTTGTGTGATCCTGTTGAAGGTCAGAGTACCCTGTTTTGCAGGACTGTGTGTTTCCCGGATGTAGGATTTGGCTCGTTGGTTACAGTACGCTTTCCTCCTGCCCAAGCTATCCCTCTAGCCTTGGAGGGGGGGGGGCTGGATTGCCTCATTTGTCATCTTGGAGTGAAGGGATATAGAGGCGTGTCTGCCCTCTAAGTTTGATTGCCACGTTTGCTGCACTTCATTGACAGAGGTTCAATGTCTCCTGACAAGTGCTGCTTGCAATTTAGTTTACATTAGTTTGGTGAACACACTATCTTTTCTTTGCGGTCAGAGAACATAGATGATGTGGTTGGATTTAGCATTTCATGCCCTGGGACGCTTAGCGGTAAGCCGGCTAGCATTAGGCGCAATATCGTTATCCGGAAGGGGGATGCAGAGGTCAGTCTGTTCGGACATAGGCTCCGTCAGTACGGGAACCCCCTGGGTTAAGGCGTGCACGGCTAGGGTCTGAGGGTAACCAGCAAAGGCTTGCTTCCAAGGTTTGTAAAGCGGATCAGAGGGGCTAGGCTGTGCTGCAAAGCACCATGCATAATATATAGGTCACAGGTTTGAAAACTAGGTCCAGGCACAGTTACTATTAGGTTCTGATTCCTATACGCCGGCACACCATCACGTATATTGTTCATTCGGGACACATGTTACACGTTTCACCGACCCCCTGACAGGGGACCACACATTTTCAGCGATGTAATTTGCTATGGGTCAAGAGGGGCGAGTTGTGGTGGCAACACGACACCGGCAGCAGGTAGTGCCGCCAGGCGGCAAGGAGTTGGAGAGTAAATGGGATTTGAAGGTCCTGCGGGATGCCGGCCACCTGGCCACTGCAGGTTGTTGAGGGGGATCTCTAAGGGTTGGTAGGGGTCGTGACAGAATACACCGGGACTGATCAACAGGCGGGTATAGTGGTCCCTACCTCATTTCACATGATTCTCCCTGTTGGGTCTGGCTAACGTCATCGCAAAGGGCTTTTAATTATCAGCATCTCTTGTCTCAGCCTTACTGTGAGCAACATGCAAGCGGTCTGGGCATCAGTAAGATGGGGTGAGCGCGTCCGCTCTCGGCGGTGCCTGTGATTCCTGATGTGACTCATGGGGTCCTAGTCTTGCTGCTAGGTGGCTGATGAGTGTTGATTACATAACTGGTTGCGATGGATGAGGAGGCAGAACCTTGCAGCACACTCGGCTAAGCAATATTCCTGGCGATTGGTTCTGACCCCGGCCGAAGAGAGAGCCTCTAGTGCAGGGCCAGAATCATTAGGCCAGGCAGCATGAGAAAGGTCTGTTAGGCCCTGGTAGAAAGGTGCATGCTAAGTAGTCCTGAAGGCCCGCCCCCCGCCCTCTGGCTAAGTTGGCATGCAGGGGTCACACGGGGGACGGAGCTATCAGCTGCCAATTTGTTGAGCATATAACCAGCTTGAAAGTCGAAGGGAGGTTGCTGAGTTGTCCTAGCATGTTTGTTTCGCTTCAAGGCCAGTTGGGGTTACCGTCCAGGGTACGGTTAAAAAAAAAAACTTCGACAGGTTGCCCTTTGCTCATGCAACACGGCGATAAGTGATAATGTTGTGGAAGTGAACTAGGTGTCCTAGAAACTCATTAGATCTTGCAGTCCCGCCATTGCAGAATTTAGATTTGTCAACATTCTTTTAGGAAACAATTATTAGCAGGAAGGTATGGTTGTGGGTTCGGCTCAACAGTAGTAAGGGAACTACATTCAGTGTCAACAGGCTATGTGTACCATCAATAGCACCAGCAGCTGTAAAGCTTCTATTTTCGCCCGGGACTGGGCTGGCAATGTCATCAAACTTTGCAGCCAGACACGGAATAGGCAAAGACATACCTGTGATGGTGCAACGTGCACTCAGCAGTAGAGTTAGCTGAGTGTCCTCATGCCCTGGTATACCGTCAGGGATAAACGTAGGTTAGGGGCTAGACACGAACAGGCACTGTCTGTCTGCTGGGGCGGGGAGTGTGCCAGTGCCAAGAGGGTGCGGGATGCCTGGTTAGGGCTGATATGGATGGGAGGGAGCACTAATACGGACAACCACAAGAGCACATTTTTTCAGTCATAGAAGGTTAAATTGATAAGGTGATGGCTTGGCACCAGTCGCTTCAGTTATGGGCATTTTTCCTGGCAGTGTCAGCAAACATTCAGAATGCAATGTTGGTGGTTAGCCTGTTGTCATGCCTTTTCAGAAGTGTTTTGGCGCAGGCATGGCCACGCATGGATTAGATGCCTGAGGTCTGCCCTGGGATTCATGTTCACAGGCAGGTGGAGCGGCAGAACTTAGAGGGGCTTGGGTCCGACCTCCGGTTTCAGGTGCAGATCCTGGTAGGTTCACTTAGTATCCCGTCCTTGAGTTCGATGAAACAGGTACCATTGATTTGAGTAACGGTAACGAGTAATTTCTCCCGCCCTCCAGCACTGGCTGGCCGCTACGCGGGTTGTGGAAGTTGCCTTCCAACGGGGGCGATTTGGTCCATATGATTGGGGGAAACCCCTGGGAAACACAATTGGGCTACAAAGTATCAGGAGAACAATTGGCATCCCCAGTATTCAAAATAGAGAGGTATTTTATACGTTTCTCCTCTGGGTCACTCTGTCCTGCCTTCTCCCTGGTATACTAGCAGAAGTTTGGGAGGGCAAGGCTTCACATTGGGTGGTGACTGACGGAATGCGATGGACATACTCCGACTAGTGCTAGACTCAGACAACGGAGTGAAAGATGAAGTAAGGCGGGCTTGTCAACTCTTACCTCCTCCCGCATTGGCACTTCCTGGCAGGAGTGGCTTGTCAAAGGCATTGTTCTTCAGCCATGCAAAGGTAACATTGGACCAACGCCTAATTATAGGTTTCAGGTCATATCAGTCAAAAATCCACGGGGAGTTTAGAAAGGATGGGGGCACCTGTCCTGAAGGGGCATGCTGGCCTCCGGTCCTGTATGGGCTAAGACTTTTTTTGGCCGGACCTGGGAGAAGCCCGGTAATCAGCATGTTGTAAGTAAAAAGGCCTACCTTGGTGGGGCCCCTGGTAGTGACTGTGGCCACTCCCAAGGCTCTGGAGGAGTTACAGGGCGATCCAGAGTCTGCAGATACGAAGGGGTACTTCATGCAGCAGCACAGCGTGGTGCTAAGCCAGGATACCCAGGGATGTCTTAGCTTTGTCCCCTGGAAGAACTACGGCGCCTCGTTAGTCCTACGGGCGGTTGTGGGTCTGAGCAACCGGGGGCTGCCATGAACGCTCCGCCCACCTCTTTCGGGGGGGGCGTGAGTAAGCGAGTGGACTGGTGGTCCACGGATGGGAGGGGTGGCCCCTCCCAAGATTTGGTATGCACCAATTGGCGACTGCCACGGTGTAATTTAGGCTTATCAGACGGGCAAGCGGCATAGGGGTTGGCCTGCCCTGGGATCGCCCGTAAGATAACCCACCATGTTTGCATATTGGTTATGCTAATAAACCTGCAGCAATATTTCTCCACTTACAAAGTGTTGTGTGGTTTATTGATGTATCATGTGTGCATATGTGACTACCATTGCCGATATTGGCACTAAGCTGCCCTTAAGCTTTTTTAAGTTACGTGTCTTGCCTGTCACCATGGACTGAACCACGCACATGTGTAAACATATCTACTGTGTCCTGCCTGCACTCTGTCAGTGCTTCCATGTTCCGTAACACGAATGGATGCTGCATGTAGTGCGCCAAAAAGCCGCAGTTCTCGTGTGTCTGACAGATGGTAGTTATTGGAATACTGAACAGCTCAGTGCTCAAAAAAGTGGAAACAAAGGCAATCAAAATCTTTGTTAAATTCAATATTGAGTATGCTTTTGATGGGGCCGGGAGTGCGGCGTCTGGTTATATTGCTCTCCACAACAATCGCCCCAAGTGCTGAAGATAGTAGTAACTCGACGTCTCAGCAGTAATTACACGGTTGTCTTTTCCCCTTCCCAGCTAGTATGATCGGCGGCACCTCATCACTGAAGCGCGCGGGGCTCGCACCGGATTGGTGGGCTGTGTTTATTATCCGTACTGATCCATTGTAGGCGAGAGGCAGTGCATGGGCTGCTGGGCGGCGATTGGCTGACACTCCTCCCCCTCTCTGCTCAGCACACTCCAGACGTCAGAGCGTGGCCTGTGCTGAATTCTGAAGCAGCCCCATTTCCATCCATTCATGAAACCGTTGTGACGTCAGCAGAGTCCCTGGGCTCAGTGGGCTGCAGGATTGTGGGGGTGGAATTTCCTTGTTCGTTCCCGGAACCCTCAATTGTTTGTCTCCTTCGCACCCTTTCGATTTGCAGTCTTGACTTCTGGATGGGAAAATAGAGGAGCATGTGCAGGAATTCCTCAGCCTGGTGAGTTCGCATATTCCCATCTCTTTGTTTTATTTGGAAGATGTGCGGGGGAGGGGCGGGAGGTGTGTAGTGTTCGTGCTGAGCGTTGAAGGTCGGATGGCGCGTGCATCTGTGCGGGAGGGATTACTGGACCAGAAACTGATGCAGAGGAAAGGAAAAGGCAACCTTTGTATTTAGGAAGAATAGACACCGCAACACATGTGCAGCTGGCATGGTAGCTTTTCACCCATATTTTGCTTGTGGGCATTACAGAATGCATTATATGCTTTACAATGTAATGCCTACGTGTTACGTAAACCCGCATCCCGTTATAAAACAAAGGGTCACGTTATGCGAGAAGCCTAAAGAGGTTGGACGAAAGCCCTGGTTCTTCGATTGTTTGGGATACACAGTGAATAAAGACGAGCTGGGGTGTGGGTTAGCGAGTGCAGACGTGGTACTTCTTGCCTGGGCACGGTATGTGATGGCAAGGCTCTGGCGGGCAGTCGCCCCCGGGGGTAGGAGAGGCAAGTATACTGTACCCTGCACTCATTCTGCAGCGAGTCTATTTATTGAGCCCATCGTCGGATTCCCGTCTTCATGTCAGAGGTTGAAAGTAAATGTAAATCAAAGAATATATTGAGAGTTCATCTGTTTTTGCGTAAAGTACAATAAACTGATTTCTGTGCAGGATACGCGGCGGGGGTGGGCATGCTCGCGTGCATGAATTTTACATAACGCATATGCTTTTGTCAGCAGAATACTCTAACACTTTAGCGCGGCTTTATATAACTTTCGGCAAGATTAAACACATTTAAAGAACAGAGTTGAAACATTTCCGTTGCTTCTGATTTCAAGGAAGTTACTCTTGGTGTAAAGAAACTCTTTAAAAAGGCAGATGCTGTAATCATCTCTTGAACGGTGCCACGCTGTCGGCAAACACTTTCTAATTGGAATTCAAAAACACCATGGACTGCATGTACCAGCGTGCTCTGGGAGAACTCCGGCTGCCCCCACCCCTCCCCTAGCCTTTTGAATGTTATACTCCTTCGGGAATCATTTGATTGACAAGACATGGGGTGTACCTGCTCGCTTTAGAGTGGCAGTTACCTGATATACCAAAAGTGGCATTTTAAGCACCCCAGACCCCCGTGCTAGTTTTTTGCTGACGACGGGCGAGAACCAGGAAACACCTGCCCAGAAATGGGAGCACTGGCTGTGCCAAGCTGCAGCAAACACTTTTCTATGTGCGACGTGAGTAGTTCAGAAACGCTATGGACTGCGTATACCATAATGCAGTGGGGGAGGGAGCTGCTGTTGACTTGCTGCAGTATGACCCCCCCCCCACCTTGATGTCGTGGTCTTCTCTTACCAGTATACTTGTGTTCCCTTCACCTGTGCTGGGTTGTTATGCGGGCTGCAGTCTGTCTTAGTATTGCATAATGTTCTAGGTGAGAAAGTGCCACTAAAAAGGAGGAATCGTGTCGTTCAGCGCAAACCGTGCAGGCAAGGCAGTGTATTGCTGGGCTTTACAAGGGATGTGGTGAGGGGAGAGGTTGGCACCACGTATGACTGCATGCTTACACGCACAATTTATGTATGGTGGTTAGCATGACGTCATTTGTAAATGGTTCATTAGACTTACCTGTTATTTGCAAGTGATTAGAAACAACTGTACATGCTGTCGATGGTATTCTGAAAGTGCTAATGTGCTGTGGAAGGACAGTGAGAAGTGTGGGGGCACCTCGAGGAGACAGTAGCAGCAAAGGAAAACGTGAAGTAATAAGTCACAGGGCGTAACTCTGACGGGGCTCTGTGACCTCATCCTCAAAGGAAAGGATGGGAGAAGCTCAGAAGGAAGATGGAATGAACGGGGCAGGTGAAGAAGTGGAGGCCTGTAGGCCTGACGCGACGGAGGGCCAGTGAGACATCGGAGGACCAGGTATATTGTATGAGGTTAGCATCCTTCAGGAGAAGAATGACGCCTTGACCGTGGGGGTTCGAGAAATGAAGATGTGGGAGACAGGATCTGAGGAAAGAAAGAACCGTGAATACACAAACCAATCTTGTTGAGCGGTATCAAAAGGAAAATGGAACAGAGCACAACAAGAGTAATGCTGGACTTCCGCTAGGCTTAGGGCAGTACAGATGTTGTTGGCGCGGGCCAGCTGTGTGGTCCCAGTGGTACATTTCTGCAAACAGATGTCTGGTTTTCATACCCTTCTACGAACAGCTGTCATTCGGCACAGTTTTTTTCTCCACAATTTCTCCTTGATGTTTATTAGTGGATAATCAGAGTTTAAAATTGTTTATATTACTTAATAATAATAGTTATTTTTATTTACTGTCCAGTGCCACTGACTTGCCTTTTTGTTGTCCAGGGGCTTTTACTGCTATTACCTAATTCAGTGGTACTCATTTTAGTGACCTTGGAGGTAAACATCGCTCACTGTCCCTGCCGGAATAAGAACGTCCGACGTGCCTAGCCATATACCTTATCAGCGAGTTCATTACAGGCTCGTTGTGCGGGGGAGGGGGAGGCAGATTTTTGTCTTGAAGTTCTGTTTTTGGCATGCTTATGAATTCAGGAACCTTTTATAAATCACATGACTCCCGGCAAATAGACTATAAGAATGTTAATGTACTATTTCTTGTCTTTGTGTCACTTTGAGTCTAAAAAGTATGCCCCAGAGTCCTGGACATTCATCAAATACATTTCCATTGGTGATTTACTTCAAGGATTCTCATTTCCATTTCAATACATGAGGTTTTATATAGCGCGAACAATGCTATTTTATAGCGTCAGAGCGCTGTACAGTGCAAAGTAACACAGAATGTACATGGAGTGAATCATATGGTGATATCAAAGCACTGTACAATGGAGAACAGCATGGAATCTACACAAAGTAATACATAGAGTCACAGGGTGATGCCAAGAGGCAAGACTACATAGTAATGCAATGTACCCATACATTGTGGTGGACGGGGGATGATAAGAACATAGCTGGTATTGTCAGAATGAGAAACTATGGAATGTCACACAAGAGAAACAAAGACAAAAGAATCCCAAGGAACAACTGGATTCCTGGAGGTAGGACGAATCGAATCCAAGAGGAAAGGGGCTATTCAGTAGTTTAATTTCTTCTTCTTTCTTGAAGAGGGTTCTTGATGGGTTGGTCCTGGTCTCCAGGGGAAGACCGTTCCAAATTTTTGGAGCATTTAAGTTCAGTTTTGCCACACGCATGCTCTACAGTTAAACTTTACCGCAGTGTTCAAATCTACCGCTACCTCTACACGGGACGAATGTGGCATCTGGATCTGGTAGCTAGGAGTCCGCCTGTGGCACAGTCCAAAGCTGGCATGCTTTTCGTTGATAGAAAAAGGACTTGCACAAAATCTGAAAGTGGGAGAGAAATGATATCAAAAATGTTAGAGAGGCACGGGAGAGCTGTGGCTGGCATCGGTATAACATTAGAGCATTTAAAAGGTATACACATTTTTAGTCAGTAGTGATCAAACATATGTAGAGAATAGCAGTACAGATGTAAGGTACATACTATATATATATATTTGCAATACTTATCAGTTTTGGGAAATAGGATGTGCTGAGTTCGGTTAGTCATGGAGGAGACATAAGAGCTCATTAAAGCTCTACATGGCGTGAGGATTTGATATGAAGTGCCTGGTACTGGGTGTACCGCACTGGTTTTATCCAGCTGAGCCCAGCAACAGCACAACGGTAGTGCAGCAGTGGCACGTCTTTATGATCAGCAGACATGAACAAAGTGAGTGATGTTCGCGTCATTTTAATCGGCGATTCTTTCGTTTGGCTTTAAGGGTTTGTAATCGTGCATGGGTGGAAAGGCATTCTGTATTCGAGCTGCATTCTGGGGGACGTGCACTGAATTGAGGCATTTTTCTGAAACAAGGTGTTTCGAGAAGTAGTTTGGATTTGCTTTTTAGGCTGCTCTTTTTTTACTAGACTGTTTCAGCTGCTGTTCAGGGTGCTGAATTAAGGTGTATCAAACTTTTTGTAGAAGTGGAGCAAGATTCAGCTGCTACTCGCTATAGGGAGTAATCCTCTTGAATGTTCCCTTCCTTTCACTTATTAGCCTCGCTGCACAGTGGAGGACGGATTTCAGAGGGTTTCGGTGGGAGTTGTGAAGTCCGGTTATTAGAGAATTGCCATGTTTCGTGGGATATGTCACTTGTGTCAGTATGGCGGTTTTGAAGTCTTGTTGGGGGTGAATGATGTGATTGAGCAGCTTCAGTTGAAATCTATTGCCCTTCCTGATTTCTTTCACATGGAGGATAAGACTGAGGGAGCTGTCCATGGTGATGCCCGAGAATTTGGCTATTTACACAGTCTAGGGCAATATGTTTAGGGCCTGTAGCTTTGCTATCCAGTCAGGAGAGAGGGACTCAGGTCTTTTAGATGATCGTAGCAGGAATTCAGCCCTTTGAGGATTAAGTTTGAATACCATCTGGAACATCCTTGAGCTTATGTCAATTAAGCTAGAATGTCAATATCATCTGTGCCATACGTTTTGAGGTAAAACAGTATATGTTCCACATACTGATGGAAGTCAGTACCTGCTTTGGGGAATATCTCGCTCATGGGTTCAGCATTGAAATTGAATAATAGGTGGGCTGGGACAGAACCTTGTAGTACTTTGAATAGAACAGCTGTGGGATTGGACGGAGAATCCCCTATTTGAACATATTGTGATCTTTTAGACAGGTATACTTTGAACCAGCAAATTACCACTTATGTTTTTTTTACCAGTATTTAGCACATCTGGCCTCTGGTGCCCTGTATGTATACCTCTAATGCACATTTTCTTAAAGCCTATTCGTTTAGAAAGCCTATGCTCAATGGATCTAGGTTTACTTACACTGAGCTATAGCATGAATCCCCTAAGTGCGTCTAATCATCGTCTGTTGATCTTAGTGCCAATATCGGCAACTGTTGTCACATAACACATAGTAAGTACATAAATAAACCACACAACACTTTTGTAAGTGGAGAAATATTGCTGCAGGTTTATTAGCATAACCAATATGCAAACATGGTGGGTTATCTTACGGGCGATCCGATCCCAGGGCAGGCCAACCCCTATGCAGCCTGCCCGTCTGATAAGCCTAAATTACACCGTGGCAGTCGCCGATTGGTGCATACCAAATCTTGGGAGGGGCCACCCCTCCCATCCGTGGACCACCAGTCCACGTGCTTACTCACGCCCCCCCCCACCGAAAGAGGTGGGCGGAGCGTATGCTGGCAGCCCCCGGTTGCTCGGACCCACAACCGCCCGTAGGACTAACGGGGCGCTGTAGTTCTTCCAGGGGACAACTCTAGACATCCCTGGGTATCCTGGCTTAGCACCATGCTGTGCTGCTGCATGAAGTACCCCTTGGTATCTGTAGACTCTGGATCGCCCTGTAACTCCTCCTGCAACACAAAATAACATGTTAGAAAGCCTAACCCCCCCCCCCCCCCCCCCTGTACCTCCGTCTGCTGGGCAAGCGGAGGGGTGGGCAAGGCGAGACGAGTGGAACAAGAGGGCGAGGAAGGGGCGGGGACAGCCTAAATACCCCTGCCCCTCCCCCCTCCGCCGGAAGTAACCATTTGCCGGACGTCTTCCCTGGCTGCGCCCAGGGACTAGACCGGCTGCCCCCAGTGCCTTCATGCGGCACTAAGGCGGCCGCCCTGTTAGGGGGGCGGCTGCGCAACCCCCCCGGGCAGCCTTGCATAGTGCCAATATCGGCAACTGTTGTCACATAACACATAGTAAGTACATAAATAAACCACACAACACTTTTGTAAGTGGAGAAATATTGCTGCAGGTTTATTAGCATAACCAATATGCAAACATGGTGGGTTATCTTACGGGCGATCCGATCCCAGGGCAGGCCAACCCCTATGCAGCCTGCCCGTCTGATAAGCCTAAATTACACCGTGGCAGTCGCCGATTACCAAATCTTGGGAGGGGCCACCCCTCCCATCCGTGGACCACCAGTCCACGTGCTTAATCACGCCCCCCCGAAAGAGGTGGGCGGAGCGTATGCTGGCAGCCCCCGGTTGCTTAGACCCACAACCGCCCGTAGGACTAACGGGGCGCCGTAGTTCTTCCAGGGGACAACTCTAGACATCCCTGGGTATCCTGGCTAAGCACCACGCTGTGCTGCTGCATGAAGTACCCCTTGGTATCTGCAGACTCTGGATCGCCCTGTAACTCCTCCACAGCCTTGGGAGTGGCCACCGTCACTACCAGGGCCCCCCACCAAGGTAGACCTATTTACTTACAACCTGCTGCAGACAAAGCTTCCCCTAGGTCCAGTAGGGAAAGATCCATGCCTAAACTAGAGAGGTGCACCCCATCTCCCTCCAGGCACCCAGTGGACTTGGCGTTTGTAAGACCATGCCTGATGAAGCCAAAACCTCTTTGCTCTGCGAAACTGCGCATGGCTCGATTAACTTTCCTCCTAGACACCTCAATACCTTCCCCTGAACGTGCTCCCCTCCAAACAGTGCGTGGTGTCATCTCTGACCACCACAGTTCGCATGACCCCATGATGCTGCTTAGCTGGCATAAGGTGTCCCTCATGTCCTGGAGCAAGGCTCTTCTGCCTAATGTGGTCCGGTCGTTCCCTCCCAGGTGAATCACCAACAAGTTCGGCGGAGGACACCCCTCCCCCCCCTTCCCCCCCCCCCCGAGACTCTGCCTCAATTTCCTTGTCAGTTCAATCCAGCGCATCAGGACAAGTGCCGCCATTCTTTCAAAATCTCCCCGTGGTATTTGACTGATATGACCTAAAACCTAAATAGGCGTTGGTCCCATGTTACCTTTGCATGGCTGGAGAACGATACCAATGACAAGCCACTCCTACCAGGAAGTGCCAGTGCGGGTGAGGAAAGTTGACAAGCCCGCTGTACTTCCTCTATCCTCAGTTATCTGAGTCTAGCACTAGTCAGAGTATGACCACCACCTTCCGACAGTCACCACCCTATGTGAAGCCTTGCCCTCCCAAACTTCAGCTAGCCTACTAGGGAGCAGACAGGACAGCGTGACCCAGGGGGGGAACCAAAGCATAAATACCTCTCTATGTTGAGTACTGGGAATGCGAATAGTACTCCTGCTACTTTGTAGCCCAAATATGTTTCCCAGGAGTTTCCCCTAATCATATGGACCAAATCGCCCCCGTTGGAAGGCCACTTCCACCATCTGCATAGCTGCCAGCCAGTGCTGGAGGGTGGGAGAAGTTACCCGTTACCCTTACTCACATCACTGGTACCTGTTGCGTCGAACTCAAGGACGGGCTGCTAAGTGAGCTTACCAGGCTCAGACCTTGTAACCAGAGGTCAGGCCCCAGCCCCTCTAAGTTCTGCTGCGTCACCTGCCTGATGACACGACTCCCAGGGCAGACCACTGGCCTCTGACCCCTGCTTGGCCATGCCTGAGCTAACACACCTCTGAAAAGCATGAAACAGGCTAACCACTAACAATGCATTCTGAATGTTCCTGACACTGCCAAACATGCGCACGACTGAAGCAACTGGCAACAAGCCTAAAAAGTATCGAATTAGCCTTCTATGAATGCAACCTATGCTATTGTGGCTATCCGTACTAGAGCTCCCTCCCAACAAGCGGCCCTAACCAGGCAACCCGCACCCTCTTGGCACTGGCACCCTCCCGCCCCAGCTGCCCTAGAGTGCCCGTTCGTGTGTAGCCACAACATTACGTTTTATCACTGGCGGTATAACAGGGTATGATGACCTCAGCTGACTCTACTGCTGAGTGCCCGTTGCTCCATCGCAAGTAAGTCTTTGCCTAATCAGTGTCTGGCTACAAGGGTTGATGACATTGCCAGCCCCAGTCCCGGGCGAAAATAGAAGCTTTACAGCTGCAATTCCCTTACTCTTGTTGAGCATGAACCCACAACCCAATGCTCACCATGGTTCAATACCTCCTGCTAATAATCATTTCCTTGAGGAATCTTGACAAATCTATGTTCTGCAATGGCACTACCTAGCAGCCTGCACCATTCTGCCAGTGCCGAAACGACCTTTGTCATGCTGCCTGGCCTAATCATTCTGGCCCTGCTCTATAAGCGCCCACTTCGGCCTTAGGTCCAACAATTCGCCAATAACATAGCTTAGCAGAGTGTGCTGCTTGGTTCTGCCTCCTCATCCATCGCAACCAATTATGAATCAACCCTCATCCGGCCCTGCCGCAAGCAGGACTAGGACTCAAAGCGTCACACCAGGACTCACAGTCACAACCCAGTTTGTCATGACCCCTCCTAAGCCCTTGGAGATCACCAACAACAACAGGCGTCAGACACCCTGCAGGACCAACAGATCCCAGATACTCTCAAGGTCCTTGCCGCCTGGCAGCGCTCCCTGCCGCAGGAATCTAGCTGCCCCACAACTCGCCCCTCTTGGCCCGTTGAAAATTAAACACTGAAATTGTGTGATCACCTCTCGTGAGTGGGGGGGGGAGGGGTCGGTGGAACGTAAACATGCCTCCCGAATGTAAATGTACGCAAAGGTGTGCAGGCATATAAGGATCAGAACCTAACCGTGCCTGAGCATAGGACCTAGAATTCAAACTGAGACCTATAGAATATGCGTGGTGCACTGCCGCGCAGCTTGGCCCCTCAGATCAACTTCACATACCTTGGAAGCAAGCCTTTGCTGGTTGCCCTCAGATCCTAGCCGTGCACGCCTCACCCAGGGGGTTCCCTTACTAACGGAGCATTCGTCCTACTGCTAGCCGGCTTACCGCTCAGTGTCCCAGGACATGAAATGCTAAATACAACACATAATCTACGTTCTCCGACCGCAAGCGAAAGGATAATGTGTTCAACAAACCAATGTAAACTAACCTTGTACAGCACTTGTCTGGAGACCTACCACATCTGTCAAGAAGCGCAGTCGTGTGGCAATCCAGCTTGGGGAGCTGACACGCCTCTAATTCCCTTGACCCCAAGCGGCCAAAAGAGGCAAACCCGCCCCCCCCCCCCCAAGGCTAGAAGGATAGATTGGGCAGGAGGAAAGCTGAATGTAACCGACGAGCCAAATCCTACCACAGGGGAGCACACAGTTACTGCGAAAATGGGTACTCCTGCCTTCCACAGGATCCAACAAAATACCTACATGATAGCCCTAATGGTATAGATTCCACTGCTTAACTCATGAAATACCGGTCACCCGAAGTGAAAGGCTAACATAAAGACACCAACGGGGCAGGGGGAGCCCAGTGTCGAGTTCAAGGATCGTTTAACAGTTAACTAATCTACAGGGCTACACAGCTCGCTCAGGCGATTCCCCTGGCAAGCAGACCGGCCACCAGCACACCGCGTCGTTACTAGGTGTTCCGCACACTGAAATCCTGACTGATCGCTATTCATGGCGAATCTCCGCGCATTGAGAAACCTCTCAATGTAGAAATGTAAATGATGTGACGCCGGAGTAGAAACGTGAAACAAGAGCTCCCCGATACATGAGATACTGAGCACAAGTCATGCGTCCCTATCTTCACTACAAAATAAGCACTCCCTACAACCAGCCCATCTGTTGGCTAACCAGCTGACCAACAGAAGCGTATGAAAACTGGGTCAAACGTGCACGTGCCGTGGGCCCACTGGAAGGCAACAGCCTTAAGACGCCTGACAGGTGTCCCGCTCCGTGGATGCCTGCCTGATCACCATTCATAGCGTTACTCTAATGCGCATAGAGAAATACATTTTGATTATACAAATGTCTGTGTATGTGAGCGCAAAGGTGTTGAAACAATAAACATGAGCTCCAGTTACGACACACTGCGCACATATCATCGCATCCCTAAATTTACTACGCGAGGAGCACTACCTACCCAAGCCCATCTATCGGCTGATCAGTGCTTTTAATTGCATATAGTGAAATAATTCCCCATCATCGCTCCGTTGCAAGGCCCACCGAGAGCTATTCTACATCATGTCAGCCTGCCTGCGAATACGACAGCTGGGCTGTCCCCCACACCAGTAAACAGCCAATTCTCCCTGAAGGACACCAACAGCGCCGAGTGCGCCCTGCGCAAGCTTCAAGTATTGAATAAGAGTTAAAAACTGGTCTGCAGGGCTCCCCAACTAACTCAGGCAATGACTATGGCATGCAGCCCGGCCACCAGCCAGCGTACATTTGCAAGGTGACCCACTCGATGCAAGGCCTGACTGATCACCATTCCGGGCGTTAATCTAACGCGCATTGGGAATTGCCTCTCGGTTATACAAGTAAATGTGTGTGCACACAACGGTGTAAAAACGTTTTAACGTGAGCTCCAGTTTCATGCCATACTGAGCACATGTCACTGCATCCCTATATTTACTACAAACAGCACCACCTACCACAAGGCCACTATTGACTAACCAGTTGAGACCCGCAGAAGCGAATGAAGAACAGGGTCACAGTGCGCGTGCCCGAACTGGAAAGCAGCAGCGGAATGGAGCCGGACTGGCGATGGCCCCCAGCGCTGGTGCTGAAGCCGACCACCTTCTAGCCGGCTGCCGCTAAGAGACCCTCCCATGCCTGGGCGACCCGAAGCACCGGTTTCCCAACACCACAAAGTTCCAGGCCGGCTGTGCGTTACTGCACACCATATATATATATATATCGCGCGAACTCAGCCCGAAGTTATTGGAGCGCTATACATCGCTAATTAAATTACACACTCCTGCACGGGGGGATTAAGTGATTTGCCCAGACTCATGGGATGTGGACGCAAGCTCGAGGCTCGAACCCTTGTTTCCTGCACCAGAAGCGGCAGTGCCGCCGACAAACCACACCCTCCCCCAAATTCGGCCGCCTATATAAGTAGCGGAGCACTCGAAGGCCTGAGTAATGTTCCCAATGCTCCACAACCTGCACTTATTATAATAGTCAAACAGGGCAGCGCTACCTCGCAGTGGCCTGCATAACCTATGTCACAAGTCCTATGCTCGACCCACAGGTGAGGAGACCGAACTAGTGTTGATCTTTTGCTGAAGGACGGTCATGGTGAAGGAGGACGACTCCGCGAGCTTGTGCTCGACACACCATTTAACCATAATAGCTCTACCGGACTTACTACTGCCGAGCGCCGCGCTTACAAGGCAAACTGCCTTGGACCGCCAAAATGCCCACACCATTGCTGAGCGCCCGTGTCTCAGGCTATGCTACTCCCGACCGCCACAACTAATCAATGTTGCCCGTGCGTAGCGTCGAGCGCGCAAGCCCTACGCTGCCCTCCGCCCAAGTTATTTGTCGTGGCCTACTGTCCCAACTTGCGCTACCACGTCCTTGAAACGGACAGGATGCGGGTTGAATTAAACATTGGCATCAGAGAACTCATTATGCATGTCGCCCTGCGCGGCCAACCCTCCCACTCGGGATATGCCGTTGGCCCGTGATACAGCACAATGGCGTATAACAAAAGAGATTTTCGTATGAGATGGAGGGCCGGGGGTTTTGTACTTGTGCTAGCTGCAGCTCTGCTGACCACTGCAGGAAGTGCGGCAACGCATAGAGTGTAGCAGGAACGTCAAGAGTTCATGGGATGCACCTGCGGCTCCCGTGATCCACAGCGATATTCACTCTTAATAAAAACAGCAACTGAGGTTTTTAATGATATCGTGCAAGGGCGCGTATTCCCTTGGTGCAGCAGGTACATTGGCACCTGCACTGTATCCTGGTTATTGGCTGTGGGCAGGGCTTTTAAGTGTGCCGAGTCTCGCCGGTGCAGGGCACCGGCAGTAATTTAAATGAGGCCTTGAAACGGGTCTCTATCGGGCTCTGTTTTGTTCCCTGTCCCAGGCGTCCATTTCTTTACATACTGCAGTGACATCAACAGACACATAGATGTGTGCTTGCTTACACTGCTGACTTCTCAGTAGTCCAGGAAATACGGCATGACGGCAAGCCAGGTGAGCAGTGTAGCGGGAGGGGAAGCCACAGAGAAAGTCATTTTCTCTCTGGATTTCCTTTCTCCCATGCAACTCTGGAGCAGCAACATCGTGGTCGTGTCACCATGGCTATCAGTGGACGCTTATTCAATATTATATTGCACGAGGCATAGTTGCTGCACGGTTATCTTAAGTCTGACTAGTTTTAATTATGATGTTACTTGGCTCGGATCCTCGGAGCTCTTGCATGGAGGCTGCCGCGCGGTCGCTGCACAGCCAAGGCGCATATCACGGGGAGGAAGCCGGGCATCGCAGATGTTGACCCGAGGGCGCAGCGGGGGGGAGCTAGCTCCCACGACATGGCCTCGTGGGACCTGCCGCTGCACAACCGAAGCGCATATCGCGGTGAGGAAGCCGGGCATCAGAACTTATCAGCCCGGTGCACGCCGAGAGAGCGCTGTTCCCGCCCCCCCCACCTGGTAGCGACTCCCGCATCGCGGGGTTTGGAGTCGATGCCGGGACCAAGCCCAGTTCCCCCCAGGTCGGTGAAGCACCTCGCCGCATCCGACCACAGCATGGCCAGAGTAAACTTCTATACCTTGTCGTTCCCCTGGATATAAACAGCCCCATGTCTTACCCGTTCGCACGAGAAGCGCGCGACCCCTGGCCTCCCCCCGACGCCCGCAGAGCGAAAACCCGCCAGGGGGGGGGAGGGATCCCAGACACGATGTCAAACCCGGAGGCCGAACCTATGCTCATGTCCTCACTGCCGGCGGCCCCACTACCCACACGAGGCACGGAGACTGCCTCCCGGAAGGGTGCTCACGATGTCCTGCGTGAACCCGGATACCCCCAGCTCCCAGAGCAACCTCAGCCCTGGCCCACATGCGCTCCCACCGGAAGCAACGGCGCATCCGGCATACTCCGACCGGGGAGCTCACCGGTGCCAGTTGTGTTCCTGTACTGCGGAGGCACCCTCTGCCGGGCGGGGAGGGAAGGAATGGGGGGGTTGAGACGGATGCATGCCAGGGCGACCGTGATGTTGGGGCTGGTTAAAAGCGGCTACCATTGCTAAACCTTTGCGCCCACACCACACACGCGACTGCATGGCCGACGCCTGGCGCCGAGCATGGCCCCCCCCGCGGTACTCCGACCACAGGGCCCCGTCGCCTGGTGCTGCCCAGGGACAGGGCCAGGGCGAGGGGGGCGATACCGGCAAACTCACCGCGATATTGTTTGAGGCAGCGGGGCGCACGACGATCAGGCTGCGACCTGCAGCAAGGCGAGACGAGTGGGACAAGAGGGCGAGAAAGGGGCGGGGACAGCCTAAATACCCCTGCCCCTCCCCCCTCCGCCGGAAGTAACCATTTACCGGACGTCTTCCCTGGCTGCGCCCAGGGACTAGACCGGCTGCCCCCAGTGCCTTCATGCGGCACTAAGGCGGCCGCCCTGTTAGGGGGGCTGCTGCGCAACCCCCCCGGGCAGCCTTCCATACTCCTCATTCTATCAAATCTCCAGTAGTCTAAATTGGTAGCTGAGGGAGCGTGGCCAAGATGGTGGCGAGGTAGGACGTGCTGTCCGGAGCTCCTGCCCGCCGTCTGCCGGATTTAGCTTCGACAAGCCTCTAAGGGACCCAGGAATAGCTTGTGGGACCGTCGGCGGGCTCCTCCGGTAAATTTCTGCCCTCGGTTGCCCTGACGGCCGGCTGCGGGCGGCGGCGGCTCAGCGGGGAGCAGTGCGGGAGGCGGCCCGGCCTCTTCCTGCCGGCGCTTGGCGGAGGCTATAACAACGTGGCGGTCTGAGATGTGGACCGCCGGGGCCAGCTTCTCTAACATCTGCCTTTGTCCGGGCGCCCGGAGGACACGCGGGCTGCCAGCACACCACCTGGGCACCAGTCTTTCCCGCTCCGGAGGTCGACGGGACCTGTGCTCTGGGGGCGACGCGGACTTCGTTGGACACGGGGCACCCAGAGATCACTGGGCCCCCCCGAGACGCCCTCGCCTCTTCGGAACATCCAGCTGGGATCGAGGTAAGATCTCTCCCTCTTCCATGCTGCCCGCGGCTGCCTCATCGTAGGGTCACCATTGCACGCAGCAGGTGGAGCTGCCGGATCCCCGGCCTCAATTTTGGCGACGGCGGCCCACAGCGCTCACCTACTGGGCCCGGAGGGAGGCGGGGCCGCGGCGCGCCCTGTGGTGCAGCCTGGAGCAGAGGCCCGAGACATGGCAATATAACCATGACAACTGCCGGAGGCTTCGGAGGTGCTCTACACCCCTACGGAGTTCCTTGGAGAGATTGAAGCAGTCCCCCTCCTGCCCTGCAATGTGAGCCACCATTTTGCTGCCGGGACACTGCGGTTCAAACGTTGTTGGTCCGGATTGCTGGTGTTGGGAGCGGTAGCAGCCGGGGAGCTGGCAGCGCGGGGGCGTCCTGCGACTTGGTCCTATCCCTCTGGTGCCCAACGGACACTCCACTACTGTGGCCTTGATGTGTGGGCCTTCTGCTGCGGACAGAAGTCATTCTGCCAGCACCCGTTGGGAGATTGAGCCTGCTAAGCTGCCTTAGAGGCAGTCACATGTGCTGGGACAGAGCTGCCAGTAGTGTCGGGTAGGCACTGTGTTCATCGGGGCTGCTCCTCGCTCTTACTGGAAATGGTGCTTGGTTAGAAGTCTGTCATCCACTGGACCTGCCCTGTGCTGCCGGTTGTTGAGGGGTGGCCCAGCCTAGCACAGGCTGTCCGGAGCCCAATCTGCATACCTTCACGTGCTGTGAGGCGCGCCCTCGCTGCTGACACTTGCTCACCGGAGACCTGTGCACCCAGACGGTCTCCTTGCCTCGAAGCGAGAAGAGTTTTTACTGTGGCCGGCTGCGGCGGAGACATGTAGGGACGGCCACTGCCCGCTCTGTACTCATGGAGGCCGACACTTCCGCACCTCTTACCTCACGGTGGCCAAGCTGACTCTTACCTCCCATCAATGACCGGTCGACAGGGGCTACACAACTGTCCTCTTCCAGGACGAAGAAGCCGAAACCTCTGAAGGACATTTTTCGGTCGAGCACATTCTATTCCCAATATAGCGGCCGTGACTCCAAAAAATGGCGTCCCCGCAGCAGTCTCCTAGTGCCGGTGACGAGCCCATTACGATGGCGTTCTTGGAGTCGCTGTTCCATACTCTCAGAGACGACTTGCAGGCCGTGAAAGCTGATCTCACAGCTGAGATAAAGGAGATCCGCAGAGATATAGATGAAGTGGGGGAACGCGTTGCGACTTTGGAAGAGAAGAGTGACACTACAGCGACCGAGGTGACTATGATTCAACAGGAGATACTTTGCTTGCAGGATCAGGACATTGATGCCCAAACACACTTAGAGGATTTGGAAAACAGGTCGCGCAGGCATAATATTCGGATTAGAGGATTAGAGGAGTGAAGACGTCGGACGATACCAAGGACCTTTTTGCATTTGCGACGGGCTTGTTTCGCCACATCCTCGGGGCCTATGCTGACACTGAGATTATCCTAGACCGGGCACACAGGGTTGGCCCACCCCGAGCGCCCAATGCCTCCCCCTCCCCCCCCCGCAGACATTCTTGTGTGCGTCCAGAACTTAAAAACTAAAGCAGCCATCCTTACGAAGGCGAGATCTCTTCATCCTATCTCCTTCTAGGGGCACTCTTCGGTGCTTTCCAGGATCTGGCCCTGATCACACTTCAACGCCGCCGGCAATTCCGCCCTGTGACTGAACACCTAAGGCAGCAAGGGATCCCATACTGCTGGGGCCATCCATTTCGCCTTATTTTTCGATATAATGGCAAACTTCATCAGTTACGCTCACTCATAGACTCCTGCCGACTACTGGGTCTGGTGGTGCCAGGCGATGAGGACGACCGCCAAAGCACTAACTCAGGGCCCGAGATCTCTCCATCAGGGTGGCAACGCCAGAGCCGCCACCGACGTATCCGGCAGCCGAACAAGACGGACATAGCTAGAGGCCAGCAGGAGGCCCTCGCCTCCGTGTCAAATGCAATGACCGGGGTGAGCCCCGGTACCGAGTGAGCAGATGGAAGCCTGTGTTCTATTGGACTGGGACCTACGATCATTGATGGGTGGTGGGCGGGGCTGAGACTTCCTTCTTGGTCACACTATGGACCCCACCATGACGATCTCCTGGCCATTCGGGGATGACGGACAATTCCCTTGGACTTTGATCACTTTGAATGTTCTTGTTCCAATTTCTCTGGTTAGGGTTTTTGCTTTGTGTGGGGTTTTTTTTCCGGGATTTCTTGGTTATGGGTCCCCTCATCCACCTCTCATTGTTGCGCGCCGGGGGCTATCTCACGCTGGGCTTTGGACCCCGCCTCGCTGCTCCTTTTTGTTCAATATAGTTAGTAGCCTGCACCGCAACTCTTGCTCCTCCCTGACCGTCGATGTTGCACAATTCCCTTAAGATTCTTACCCGAAATGTGCGGGGTTTGAATAACCCAATTAAGCGCAGGGCCGTCCTTCACTACTTAGAGCACTCGAAAGCTGATGTATGTCTCCTGCAGGAGACTCATCTCCTTTCCAAGGATCACCACAGATTGAAATCCCGGGCCTTCCCTACCCAGATGTTCTCTTCTAACACCACCAAATCAGCCGGGGTAGCCATACTAGTTTCCCGATCCTTTTCCGGCAAGATTTTACAGAAGGAGGCAGAGATCAAGGGCCGTCTACTCACATTGCTCACATATCAGTTCTTATTGGGGGGGTGACCTTTATAGCGGGTTCCATATATGCACCTAATGAAGGGCAGGATAAGTTCCTCCATACTGCACTTTCTGAGGCAACTGCTACCGCGGACCACCGCTTATTGTTGGGAGGGGATCTATACCTTGTCTTTGACAACAATAGTGACCGCTCATGTCAGAGGACGAGCCAGACTGGCGCTCTTTCATGCTGGGCGAGCTCGCCTCCATGACCTCGGGCTGGTAGATCTTTGGCGCTACTTCAACCCCCGTAGTCGAGGCTATGCCTTCTATTCAGGGGCGTATAAAACATATGCGAGACTGGACTACTTCCTAAGCTCTTCCTCCCTTCAGGCACATGCATTGAGCACTGAAATATTAACGGCCTCCCTCTCAGATCACTCCCCGGTTCTTGCCACTTTCCAGCTCCCTCTCAGACACTGGTGCCTGCGTGACACATTGCTACACCACTCTTCTGAAATTGAACAGATCCAGAAGGCTATCACGAATTACATTACTCTTAATGCTAACTCGGACACATCTCTAGCGACACAATGGGTGGCATTGAAGGCAGTTATAAGGGGGGAATTTATAGCCATATCCACAACACACAATCGAGAGGGAAGTCGCAAGCGGGCGGAACTTTCACAGCGAGTCTCAGAGCTCGAACAGATGCACCAGAGAACTGGCGCTTCTCGTGCTTGGCGTCAGCTCTGTATAGAGCAGAAGCAACTCGCAGCCTTAGATCAGGATAGAGCCAAATATGCAGCCCTCCAACTCCGTCACTCATATTACATGGGAGGGGACAGATGTGGTCGTCTTCTAGCACACAAATGACATGAGACCAGACAGAGACAGCGTGTTCAGGCTATCCGATCACCGGGAGGCGAGTCTGTCACTGATGACGCCGCTATAGCCGAAATCTTCAGTGTCTTTTACGCAGATCTATATGCGAGTGACTTCCTAGATGCCCAAAAATAGTGCCGAATATCTGGCTACAGCTCATATGCCTTCCCTTACTTAGGCGCAGGCTGATCACCTTGATAGGGCTATCCAGACGGAAGAGGTCATCACAGCGATCACCCATCTCAAGCTAGGCAAATCACCCGGGCCAGATGGCTATATGGCTGCCTTTTAGAAAACTTTCTGCAGTCAGGTGGCCCCGCTCCTGACAGGTTTATTCAATACTTTTGGACAAGTGGGGGCTATCCCGGAGGAGATGCTGGAAGCAGCAATAGTAGTCATCCCGAAGCCCGGGAAGGACAAGACGGCTTGTAGCGCATATAGACCAATCTCCCCATTGAATGTAGATATCAAATTATACACTAGCATCTTAGCGGCCCGCTTAGCGCCCTATATGTCCCAACTGGTTGAGCCGGATCAAGCGGGCTTCATTCCACAGAGGCAGACGAGTGATAATACTAAACGTATCCTGCACCTAATCGAAAAGGCGTCACGTACCCAGGGAGAATACATGCTACTGGCCATCGATGCGGAGAAGGCCTTCAACAGGGTGCACTGGCCTTAACTGGAACAGGTTTTGTTGCGTGCCGGCCTGGGTGAGAAGCTATGTACCCGGATCCTTAATTGCTACCGGTTCCCTATGGTGACGGTTCGGGTTAACGGTCACACATCCTCCCGCTTTCCCATTGGAAGAGGCACTAGGCAGGGGGGTCTTGTATCGCCCCTCCTATTTGCACTCTACATGGAACCATTGGCACTCCGAGTCCGACGGCATCCTCTTAATTCTGGGATTAAATTCGGGGGGGGGGGGGGGGAGACATCCATACTATAAGTCTGTATGCAGACGACATCCTACTGACCCTCTCGGACCCGATTCCAGCGCTGCGTTCCCTTTTCATTGAAATGTACGGCTTCGCCCAGGCGTCGGGCTTTAAGATCAACTTGGACAAGTCGATGGCACTCAACATCTCTCTCTCCCCGCACACTCTTGCTCACGTCCAGGAGAAGCATTCTATGCAATGGGCACCCGCCTCGGTCCCCTACTTAGGAATCCACCTGGCTTCCACCATTCAGCCCACCATTGACATCAACTATTCTAACCTCCGCTCCCACATACGCAAAGAGTTAAACTGGTGGAAGCATTGCACACTGTCCTGGTTAGGCAGGATTGCGGCCACCAAAATGACTATCCTTCCGCAGATCCTGTATCTCTTCCGGACCTTTCCCCTTCGTCCTCCGGAGGGTTGGATTCAAAAGACTCAAGCGGATCTAGGGCGCTTTATTTGGCATGGACGCAAGCCCCAATTTTGACACGAGATTGCGATTCTCCCGCCGGAGAGAGGGGGAGGTGGGGGTGATGGACCTCCAACTCTACTTCCACGCCTCACAGATCAGATATTTCATGGAATGGCTCCACCTGGAATCGCAGAAACACTGGTTGTTTCAAGACCAAGCTGTGGCAGCCAGGCCCTTACAGGGCATTCCCTTTCTCCGTAAAAAGCACAGGCCGCCTAACCTATATGCCTCATACATCACAAGCACTATTATGGAATCCTGGGATCGCACTAATATTGCCCATCAACTGACCACCTTTCCCTCCCCCCTCACTCCACTGTTTGATAATCCGGAGTTCCATCCAGGCTTGGACACGCGGGCCTTCCACGCCTGGCGTTCCTCCTCCTGTCGGTCCCTTGGCCACCTTTTCAACTTGGATGGGATCATCCCATTTACACAGCTCAAAGCAGATTATGGCCTTTCAGAATGGTTGCGCCTGCCCTATCTGCAAATCAGACACTGAGCACTTCACCTGCTTAGCCGACCTCAGGCCCAACGTCTTCTGACCCCATATGAAAAATGGCTCGTAACACGCACTTCCGATAAGAAAATGACCTCCGACCTCTACAAAATGCTTTTAGCTATTACCACTCATACATACAACGCGGGCCAAGCCCGCTGGGAAAGGGACTTGGGTAGGTCTTTAAGCCACAAGGAATGGGAAGGCATTGATTATAGGGCGCAGCATTCGGCATATCATATGAGACTCACTGAGACCTTCACCAAGATTGCCACATATTGGTATTATACACCGGAGTGCTTACATCGATTTTACACCCGCCAGAGTGCCCTTTGTTGGAGGGGGTGCGGGGAGGTGGGTACCCTGGAACACGTCCTCTGGAGTTGTGCCTGTATTCAACCATACTGGTCCCAAATCCTTGATGAAATAGATCTCCATTTTGAGACACAGCTCCCGAGATTCCCTGCTTATGTTCTCCTTGGCTTACACAACTCATTGACATACCCGCTAAGGTCCTGGAGGGGTCAACTGATTGCTATTGCCTTAGGCGAGCAACACAAAACATCCTAATACACTGGCGTTCTACTCAACTTCCAACCCATTCTGGATGGCTTCAGAGACTCTGGCTGGTGTTAGGCATGGAGAAACTAAACCTCACGTTGGCAGGCAGAGGGTCTGAATTCCCAGAGTTTTGGTGGCCCTTCTTGACCTTACTTGTGTCCGAATTCCGTGAGCTGACATGTCCTCGATACCTTCGACTTCTTCGCCTTTCAGACACACAGCTCCCAAGCACTGACTCCCCGAAGCGTCGTAAACAACGGCGTTGATCCCTAGATTGCTCTTTTCTGTTAAGGGTGGATGAGGGGGAGGGAGGGGTGGAGGAAGGGTGGGGGGGGTTATGTTCGACGTCATCTATTTGCTTTGTTCTTTCTTAATTTCCGTAGGCCCGCTCCATTCTTATTGCCTTTGGTAATGCTATTACTTGCGACCTTTGTTGTCTAACCTGCACTGTCTTTAAGGAGCCACGGGTCTTGTTTTTTAGTACTTGTTTGAAAACCAATAAAAGATTTAAACCATAAATTGGTAGCTGATAGGATCCATAGTTAATGAGTCAGCATATTTCTTGAGATGTTGTAATTAAGCCCCAGGCTATTTGGTCATTCAGAATTTTTTTATCTTTGTAATGTTTTTCACAGTAGAATTTTAGAAATATCACTGCTAGAATTCTAAGCAAATGTTCTTTAGAAGATCATCCATTTAAATTGGTCAGCATGATGATTCATGTTCTTGAAATGAAATGCCTCACTAGTTTTCTTGTCACTTTGCCTTGTATGATGATGGTCTTGGCTCCTCCATTCTCACATTTGCCATGCAAGGGGTCTTTCATAACAGGTGAGGAATCAATGGCCTGCGATAAGTAATCTGATATTTCTTGGTTTAGAGCATGTGTATCTATTTTATACAATTTTGTCTCTATTTATCATCGTGCTGCACTGCTGTTTACAGTAAGTCTACACACATTGCATGTGCCACAGGCATGGTGAACAGTGGCAGATTTCATAGCATGAGTGTTGGTTTTGGCCCAAGTTTTTCATGTGGACTACTGTATCTTTGAGATTCTGAGTTTGCTTGAATGTGAACTTTGGGGTAGATTAGCTCAGTATCAATTATGCTCATTATTAATAATGAAACATATTGCTATTTCTGATCCTTGCTGTGGTCTTGAGGATAGCTCTTTTACTGCTCAGGATGACAGTCTCTGTTTTATCCGCATTAAGTTTGAGATAATTTCTACTTATTCAGCAGCAAATGAAATAAATCGTATTTCGTACATTTTCTTGGAAGGCCAAAGAGCCATCCAGCCTGAAAAGCAGCTAATTATCTGCATAGTTGTTAATTGTGCAGCTCACATTGCTTAATGGTGGGAAGTAAGACGAATATAAACGTTAAAAAGATGCAGGGAAAGAGAGGAGCCTTGTACAGTCCATTTGCACTATTGCACTTAATTGGCCCATGTGTTTAAGGTCTTTCAATTTCCGTGTATGATCTTTAAGCGCTCATGAGATCACTGTTATTCCAATTAGTTTTCTCCTATTATGTTTTTCTGGGTCTGTACAGTGATTGTGGGTTAGCCCTTTTGATCGGTATTGTCAGGTAAGCTGTAAAAATGTACACAAATTGTGCAAAACTGATAATATTTAACCATAAGAACCTTTGGGGGTGTATCGAGCTGACACCCCCGTGGCGGGATCGGGAACACCAAGGATGCATAGTTCCTACCAGCCCGCTACTGCATAAATACATTAAAAAATTCTCGTCAGTGGCCTTCTTCACCATTCATCTTGACCCCACCTAAGTCTGTGGGTCTCCCTTGGCATATGATTTAAAAATGTCCAGGAACTGCACCAATCTAATGTTCAGCATTGTGTCCCTTGGATCTAATGACTCGATTAGTGCTGATCTACAGGACCTGATCCGTAGTGCATGAACTCATTTTTGCAACAAGCCTCTTCGCTGTGGGGCCAGAGCGGGCAGATACAGATGACATGCTGCAAAATTTCGTCTGCATGAAGACATAGGCGGTATTTCTGGTCTCCTCTTTGGCCATTTTCTTTCTACTTTGGGAGAAAGTCTAAAATTGGAATATCACCAAATCTTAATGTCAATAAACTACAGCCCTCTGCATAGCAAAACTAAATTAATCAATACATTGTTTATGAAAATTCATCATCAGTGCTTTCACCTTTGCCTTATAAATGGTGATCTGTAATTGGCGGAATACAACCACAACACATGAACTAAAGTTGTAAAATATAACAGGTCTGTCCGTGACTGAATCTACACATTGTAGCTTCTGTACCATATCCCAACTAATGGGAAGAAACCAATACTTAATCTTACTTTTAAATGAACAGTGTTTCCAGCGTAGGTTTCCCATTATTCTTGGGCCTCCAGCTTCCATCGTGTACTCACTAGAACATTGTGGTTGATGTGTTAGCCATCATTGAATTCCCTCCAAGGAATTTGCAGTTTTCTGTGGTCAGGAAGGACTTTGGTTTGGAGTGGCCTGACATATTGTCTACTTTTTTGGATGCTTGTTCCTGTATGAGCTTCGTTGCTTCCTCGTATCCCCTTTCTGACCATTTCATAATTCCTGAGAGGTTAGAGCATCCTTTGGCCCACCTAGAAGGCTGGTGCTAGGGCATCCCATGTTCTAAGTAGCGTTTCTCTACAGTGAGACCATATTCTATTCTGAATTAGCACTCATTAATTGCATTGCTTATCACCTTTATATGTACACATCTGTGTTGCATTGATATTAAAACTTACTGAATCATTTCTCTACTACTTAAAGTTGAATGCTTATGTGTTACTGATTAAACACACTTGTATGAACCAACCACGTATATTGTAACTGTGTGGCAGGGGTTCGTGAATTAAGCCTTTTGTTATTAAATTCAGACATCCCTTAAGCAATGTGTTTGTTATTTTATATTACAAAAAATTAAAGGATGGCAATGACATTTGTATAATGGAGTTCTTTTAATGGAAGTCTCAATTAAGCCACAGTGGAATTAGCAGAAAAATACCGATCTGAATAGTCTAGCACGGAGCTCAAAATATAAATCCCATTTCACATTCATGGCTGTAGCAAAACCAAATCCTCTTACTGGAGTTGCTATGGGGATTACAAGTGCTTAAGTGCTGCAGAACATACTTGCAAGAAGATTTCCTTGAGGCAGCAGAGGACGCGTCATCTGCTCTGCTTTGCCCTTTGGGTCTGAAATAAGTTGTGGGATGTTGGGGCATTTAAAACGTCACAGATATGCGTAAAGCCCGTGGTAGTGGTCGTCTTGTATTTCTATGAACGTATACCTTGTTCACCGTATCTCTTGACATACGCAATGATTATATGTACTGATTTATTTTCTTAGAGATGTGTTTGTTTCTATAACTTGAATCTATAGAGCATGTTTGTCTTCTCACTGCTGCAGAAGTGCCATAACCGATGCACTGATGCTTTTTTAGTTATTTTAAGGCGTGGCGGTCAAAGTCATTTAATTATTAAGCAGAGTTCTCCTATTTTTAAACCACTGGTTTTACTGAATTCTTATTTCCAAACCATATGCTGCACCCCTGGTCCAAACGATTTTAAAAACCCTTGTTTATACTCTGATGTAACATAGTCATTTATGAGCTGCTAACAAATAGAGTTTCTTTGCAGCCTTGAATGGACCAAAATACTAATTTACTCACAAAATCTTCCTTGGCCCCTTGATATCAGCATCATTGGATGAGAGCCAACAGAACTTAGCTCTGTTGGGAACCTACTGGAATACTGGCAACTGCTGAGCTGCTGTGTTGAAATTTGACCTGTTGTGTTCTTCCTCTCAGGCAATAGCACTTACAGACACACATGGTGATTACCGGGAACTGAATCTGGACACTCATGGGGCACCGCGTCCAAGGCTATTGACGGCTCCAGTAACAGCAATAATGCAATGATGACAAAAGGTGTGCAGGACGCTCGATGGCATGGAAGGAAGCCTAACCAATTGATTGAAAAATAGGGCTCCTGTTTTGGAGCCAATATTTTCTTTGTCATCGCACCTTCAACAATCCTTCTGAAAGGGGGTTTATAGATCGAGCATAAGTTGAGAGGAGAGAGATTTGCTTTTGGAATACAGAAAAAAAATATGTTTTCATTTGTGTGAAACTAAACCTTTAACGAAAAACCTGTGTGCATTCATAGTAAGGACCAGGATGCAAGCATTTGCAATTCCATCAAATATATCAACTGGATACAGGCAAAAGTGATGTGCTTACTCCATTTGCCATCATCTTCTCTGTATTTAACACAGAGGCTGGTTTGAATCCAAGAAAAGGTGGTACATTTGAGCTCTACCGGAAGGTCATATCTTGGAATGATTCTTTTATTCTTAGTCTAATGGCTGTTGGCCAGGTATACAAATCCTTTACACATCAATGGAATCTTTGCTAGCAAAAAGTTGAGTCAGCTTTTGGAAGTCCCGGAGCCTCATTCATAAAGATCAGCAGATATTTATGTACAGAAATTGGACTTTCAACCTTGGAAGATCTCCAGGATGTGTCTTTGCCATATTTGTATTGAGATCTAAGAAGGTAGAAGTGATTTTCGTAGGGGTATTTCATTCCAATTTCCTGAATACCCACAATGTTTTTCTGTTTTCAGTATGGAAAAGATTTGCAGTCTCCTTCCCGCTCTTATTGCACTTTCAAATCTACCTAAATAAAGGAGGTGTAAGTGAGGAAGCCCCCCAATCACCCTTATGTTTAAGGGACCGTAGGAACAGAAATCTCTTTGCGTGAAAAATATTTGCCTATGTAGAAAAAAACAGAAATAAGGAATATATGGCTGCCTCAGACAGGGGGGCTACAGCTGACTCCTGGCGGAGCTGGCGAGGTAACAGAAGCAGGTGCCTGGCTGTTCCAGTTTAGTGGATCGACCGAGGCCCGGGACGTGATTAGACACAGGGACTGGTGAAGCGAGCCCTTGTACCCTGAAGATGAATGGCTGCACACTGGGCATTGAAACGAGGGCTGACCAGGGCCCAAGAGTGCCGACCCTTTTACAGCTAGGTGAAGCCGGAGAAAGGCAGGAGATGGTGGTGCTACCTGGCCGCCTGTGACTGTCACTATGTAACCTCACCAGAGGTATTTGTGCAGCTGCCCAGGGAGTGGAGGCAGCTGCGCCTGCCCTAACCACTCGCACCGCTGGGCAAGACTTGCAGAAAATGGGCCTGTGTGGCCGATGAAAAAGGAACTGTGAAACCACACTGGTGAATGTGGCTGCACTTCAATTTGCTAAGTGCCCCGCCAGGCAGGGCACTGGGGAGCCTCCTCTCAACTGCAGCCCTTGTGGACACCAGCGTATGCACAACAGGTGATCCTACCGAGTGGTGCACCAGACAGTCTTTACTGGGTATGCCCCCCCCCCCATTTACTGCAGTGGGTGAATCCTGGGCCCGCCTCGAACGGGGCTCCCCTCCACACAGGATACCTCTCTAGCTGCATCAGGAGTCACATCCAGTGTTATCGGGGTGCAAGCATTAGACACATGATATTACTGCTCTTTGCTCACAATTCACCTTCCGTGTCGCCCAGCATCCCACTGTCACTCTGGATACCTCCTGGCCACCCCTGGGCGCTATCGCTGGTTGGTAAGTACTGCCAATTTGTCGCAGGTATTCAGACACCATGAACGGTGGCAGCCGGGGCATGGTCTGGCCGAAAACATCCAAGCCTCTGCCCCAGAAATCTTATCATGGCTATGCTGGCAGCCTCCCCGACTCCAGTGGAACTGATCCACCAGCTGGATTGTATACTCTAAAAACATACGGGTATGTTTGGCAAGGTGCTATAAAGTATCCAAGAATCTTTAGACCGTCATAGAGGCCCAACGACTGGGACGATCCAGATAGATAATGGGTTGTCGCAGGCTAATTTAAAACTTACTGAGAGAGTGTATGACATTGAATCCACCTTGACTTACATGAGACCCTCCCTGGGATCCGTGGAAGGCCAGCTGGAAAAACCCTACAGACCGAGGTGCACGACCTCAAGGTAAGGACGGAGATCGCTGAGGGTGCTCTTGGTGCAATAATATCAGTCTCCTTGGCTTCGGTGAGGGGTCAGAGAGCCCCAACATAGAACTTTTCCTGGAAGACTGGTTGTCCACTATGGTCTTAGCCATATCGGATGCCACAGTTGTTTTCCAACGAGATGGCACATAGGATTATCGGCAGCCTACTCCACTGGGGTGCCTCCACATCCCATGATAGCACACCTGTTCAACTACAGGGACAGGGAACTCTTATGGCAACTGTTCCATGCAAGAGGCCCCTGGACCAATAATGGAAACAACATCACAGCATATCCAGCCTACACAGCGGAGGTCTAGCGACATAGCAGCACTTTTGAAGCGGTCAAGGCGCAGCTGCTCACCTTAGGAAAGACGTATGCTTATTTTTCCTGCCAAGCTTATGGTTGCGGATGCTGACACAACGCCATTCTTCCCTTACCCATAGGAGACCTAGGCATGTTTGCATTCCAAGGAGGTGCAGGACCAGCCGGGATCGACTGGAGCCGACTCGCTGGGCTGATCCGATGGAGGGCCCGGCGATGCTGCTGCTCGCGCTGACCACAAACTCGCCCCTCTGAGGAACAGGCTGCTGAGGAGCGGGCTCATGTGGTGGCGAAGGTTTCCCTACACGGCGCCAACAGATTCCAGGTCCTGGCCCCTGGCACAGACCAGGAGTTGGTGCATGGAGCCCCCAGTTATGTGATCTCGCTTGGACTGGTACGCTCGCCCCGAAGAGAGACCCCAGTACCGTAACTTTCCATTAATGGCGCGTGCAATAAACTGAGTTCCTATACAATGGGGTTGGTTGGGAGGGGAGGGGTGTGGATGTCCCTTAACACATATGTTAATTATGCTGGGAATTCCATACGACATGAACTCCGTATTTGGGCCCAGAAGGACCAGCTTGCCAAAGGTTCTTTCGACATAAAGATCTTGGCCCGACCCTCCAGAGACTTCCGCAAGGACTGTTTCGCACTTAGGACATGTGTTGGTTACTTATTGCACTGTTGGGAATTATGTGGCATGATACCTGTTATCATCTAAGGCATGGGAGAAGGAGTTATTGATATTTTACTGTTTACATTTCCTGTTAGATTTGAGCAGAGCAGCAACAGGGACTGCTTGTGGATGGTAGTCAACGTGGGGAAGGGGCGCTATGAACAGCCAGAGCCAGTTACGCAGTATTCATGACTACCACATACAATGTACTGGCCTGGAATATCAGAGACATGGCAAAACCAATACAGTGACTCAGGATATACGCATACCTTAGACGTAGGCACAGTCATATTGCTTGCCTCCAAGAGACACACCTCACTGCCACGTAGCTGGACAAGGTCTCCAGGCGCTAGAGCGGAGAAATATTAAGCACTGGATATTCCGCCTATGCTCGTGTTGACCTGATTTGGATTGCTCCAGGGGTGCCCTACATGAAGAGTAGGAGTATGGTAGATCCTGATGGGCGCTATGAGTTATTAGGGGAGGCAGTAGATGGTCGACCCCTATCAGTGATCTCAGTGTATGCACCAAACACGCTACAAGGAGACTTCCTTTACACACTATCACCAGCCCTGCTTTTGGACCTCCTGGCACCGAACCTATGGGGTGAGGATTTCCACTGTGTGCACAACACTGGCATTGACTGCTTGATTCACCCCCCTCCCTGGGATACAGGGCCTCCAAACGACCAGGAATTTAGACAATGACGATTGCACCATAGCAAAAAAAAGAGGGAGATACCTTATAGCAAGACATGGGACAGGGTGAGTTAACACAAAAAAACACAAGGATCCCTAGTCAGTATATCGGTTTGGATCATGGGTATTTAACCCAGTGCTATTACAAATACATGTAATCAAACAATCACTCAATGGCAAGAGTCAGCCATAATAACACCTAGTGAAATCGGCTCCTAGCGACTTCCTACTTTTGAAAAATGTCCTGAAGAAGGTGAAAGACCAACAACTCACCGAAACGCTGCGTCGACTTTGGTTTTCTTGCGATATAAACGATTGTAAACTGTATTTTAAGATGATAAGTTTTTTTATTTTGTATTTGTATATTTTTATTGTAATACCTTTTATATGTCCCTTTTAATTTGTTACTAGTCTCTTTATGTGGCACTGACTCTTGCCATTGAGTGATTGTTTGATTATATGTATTTGTAATAGCACTGGGTTAAATACCTATGATCCAAACCGAGTTATACTGACTTGGGTCCCTTGTGTTTTTTTGTGATTGCACCATAGCTACACGATATATGGCGGATGAGTCACCAGGGGAAAGAGGAATACTCCTGCTACTCTCTAGGCCATCAGGTACACAGTAGGTTGAACTGTATCCTCTGTAATGCAAAGTTCTGACATCAGGTATTCGGCTTTAAATACTTTGGCCGGACGTTGTCAAACTATTGCCCCCTCAAGGTTGCATTTTGCTGGGGAGAAGTCAGGGCAACGATGCCAGCTTGGTGACTGTGTACAGAGGCTCTTCTCGACATGACGTATAGGGACACAGTTAGGACACACCTGCCTCATTATTGTGAGGATAACAAGAACTCTGTGGATTCAAAAGGAGTTGAATGGGACGCAATGAAAGTTTTTATGCGAGGTCCCTGCATTAGGACAACTTGGAGGGAGTGGTCCTCCCTACTCCGTAGTGTCCTGGAATTGGAGGCGAGCATAGAACCGGCAATGGTGGTCGAGGCTTGTGCACAACTGACAGAGCTTCAGAAACAATGTCGGGAAGCGACGCGCTGCCTGGGCAACATAGATTATAAGTCACCCTTTGTATGGCTACCTCATTCGGCGGTACCCCGGACCCTCATAGGAGAGATTTGTAATTCTGCTGGAGTTATCGTAAACACTCAGGCGGACATAAATGAGTTCTTCGTCCAATACAATAAGGTACTCTACTCCCCTCCTCAATAACCTCCATCGGACCAGGTCTGTAACTATATTCAGGAGGCCACCCTTCCCTACATGACCCCCCTCCAATTCCAGGAACTGAAAATCCTTTACAACTCGTATAGATACAGGTGGTAATATGTCAGATGGCCCTGAACAAAGTCCTGGGAACTGACAGGTTCCCTGTAGAACTCCCTGTAGAATATTATGCGATATTCAGGGCCACCCTTGCCCTCAAACACTGGCGGTCTAGCAGGAGGTGCACCAATGAGGCCCTCATAGTGGTGCCGCCCAAACCTGGCAGGGATCATTTGGAGGTGCTCAACATTGATTATAGGATTTTAAGCAAGCTGCTCCTTAATCGGCTGCTTCCATTGCTTCGGGCACTGATCCACCCTGACCAGTGTAGATTAATTTGCCAAAGGGCAATTTACTATATTGCAAGTCATCTGTGTCACATTATGGGTACTGTTGAGGAGGCCGAGGGCCTCCCAGTGGCGGTCTCTCAGACTTTGAAAAACCTTTCGACACCCTAGGGTGTTCAGATTTGCTGTTAGTGTTGGAGGCCCCGGGGATGGGACCAGTGTTTCTAGGATGTGCCAAATTGCTCTACTCAGCTCCGAGATACCGAGCGAGAACAGGAGCCAAATATCCCACCAGTTTTAGATTGGCAGAGGCACGCGTCAGGGCTCTTATTTATCGCCCATAATTTTTGTTCTGGCCATGGATGCACTGGCTGCAGTTCTGCTAGCTAGGGTCCCGAACTGGGGCGTAGCGGTGGGACCGGTATGGCACACGGTCTACCCATATGCGGATTACATGTTGGTCTACATACGTGACTATGAGCATTCGTTGCCAACACTTTTAGATCTTTTTAGGGAGATGATCGGCCTCCAAGTAAACTGGGGAAAGTCATGTTTTTTCCCCTAGCACAGTGGAGCGTGCACACGTGGAGGAACCTGTGCCTAGCCACCTACGTTGGCGCTTCAAGACATTTTGATACACGGGTATCAATGTGTACCATGTTGATAAGGACCTTCTAGATGGTAACCATGGTAGAACCCTGATGTCACTATGTCAATCTATGGACTTCTGGATGCATTTAACCCTACTTGTGGCCCGGGCTTCCATAGCTAAGATGTAAGTATTCCCAAGGCTTTTATATTTCTTTGCGGCAGTACCGGTGGTCCCAACTAAAGTATTCTTTAGAGGCCTGCGGGGGTTCATCTTTGACTTGGTATGGTAAGGGTATCACAAGTGAGTGTCTATTCGGATACTCCAGCATCCAATGACGGAGGGCGGCCTGAAGGTACCGGACTTCGAACTCTATTTTTTGACGGCACAGACACAGTGGCATATGTGATGGCTGGTGGGTGACACCATGGGAGAGAGTAGAGCCATCTGGGAGGAGCTGGGTGATGTGGAGGTCCTGAACTAGCTGCTGATACATGGGGCCCGCCCAGGGACCTGGACAGATTTGCGTGTGCCTCCAAGCACTGCTGGAATAAGTATATGCAACCCCGACGTAGGCAGGCACCCTGCGCTCCACGAATGCCACTTCGGAGTGTGCCTAGGATGAGAGTCCTGCTGGGGGCACATGATTCAATACCATGGCCGGAGGTAGGGTGACCTGCATAGGCGACCTCTAAAATGATGGAACCCTGTGCTCCTTACAGGAGCTGCGGGCTGTGTATGGGTTGGGAGCTGGGGCATTTCCTGCCTATAATACGCTCATCCTGGAGATCAGAGGTACTTGGGCGGTAGGTCAGGAGGAACCAACTCTCCATTACGACTACCTAACTCACAGCTTGGGTAGAAATGCACTAACTATGCTATACACAGCTTTACTGCGGACGCAGATCACGCCATGTGCAGTAAGCTCCACTGGGGAAGTGCCTAGGGGCATTGCTAACAGTTAAGCAAATGGATGATTGCCACAGAGCAGGTGAAGCGAGTTTCCCGCAATCCCGCCTCAAGTTTTTATAATTATTTGCATCACACGTACCTTATACCACACAGAAACCATAGGATATTCCCGGTGGTGGCTCCACTATACCCGCGCTATCACCACCCTGATGCAACTTTTCTACACATGGTATGAAGGTGCCCGACATTGGCCCTGGTGTTTGTGCAGGTGATAGAGCATATATCAGCAGTGAAAGATGTACAGTTGTCGCCAGACCCCTTGTTATGGCTATAGGGAATCACCAAATGTACGAAACGCACCAAACATTATATGAAGTTAGTAGATCCAGTCATGGCTCTGTTTTAATCGCTTGATAGCAATGTCCTGGAAGGCTGGCCAGCCGCCCCAGAGCAAATGATCGCTACCGATAGTACATAAATGGGCAGCGGCTGAGGCAGACGCCATTTCCAGAGACCTACAGCTCTGAGTGGGAGAGGGAGCTGCCACGCTCTGGGCAGGTATGTACTTAAACTCCTGGATCAGTTGAATGCCCCTCCATAATTCTTAAGTATATGTGAGGTATGGTGATTGAAACCGGCCCCGAATGCATATCCAATGAGCAGTCCTAAGAGAGTCATCAAGCATTAGTTGCCCACATGGTGGGCACTGTGAGGTTGACCAGACCCATTCCCACACAGATGCTACTGTCATACTCGCCGCTTATATTCCTACACGTATTATCGTGCCTTTTCTATTGCCATTGCAGTCCTGGTGCGCTGCATCTGGTTGTTTTTGTTGTTACATTTGTATACTGTTATATTTTTCGTTTCTTTATACTTGGCATAACCCTGGGGTCATGGCAATATGTACTGTATTTGCTTTGCCGTGGGCATGAGAAGATTGACTGTGCTCGTATGGGCTCTCTGCCCCGTTTACTGCTATCCTATCGTAATGCTATGTACACTGTTACCTTGAGTGCTGATACACTTGCTGACACATGATTGTGATCTACTATTGAGTTACAACTAAATGCCAGTCTTTTAATAAGGAAAATATTCCTACATCTATGGATTATATATTTTGTGGAAAATGGGCAGAGACATAATTATGAGAAATGAATATGTGCATATGATTTTAATACAATTGTAGATATCATTGGTGTATTTTGGGATGTCGGTGAATTAGGGATAAAGATGTAAACACAATTCAAAGGCGTAAGTCTTTATGTCAGTCATTTATGTCTTTTTCTGTGCCCATGTATAGAAAAGTTTGTTTTCTTATCCTTGTGAAAGATTCTGCAGCACCGAAATAGGCATTTTGTTTTGTATGGTGAAATAGTAATTTTTGCTATGAAAAAGTATTTTCCAGCTCCTCTGAAGACTATGAAGTCACCATCTAAAGCAGTATTTCCAATGTGGCTCTAACATCCTGATTGTATTCCTCATTTATGCTCCTCCTGAGCATACTAGAGCATGGACCCGACTCTAATCTCCCTGTATTTCCTAATTGGGAGGTGCCTGAATCCCGTTTGCGTGGGCGCCATTTTTCAATGGTTCCACCAACTTGCTTTGAATGGTTTTATGCTTTATTTCACACCTTTGAGTCGTTACGCTTTTTGTTACCAGTGGCTGCATCCCAAGGGGAACCTGTGGGTGCTGCAGGGGTTGCTGGGCCCCAGTTAAAAAGCCCCATTTGATTTGCCCATTCACTTTTTCTTTTGCACTCTGGCACCCAGGCTGGTCACGCCCTCTCCTTCAGAGGGTACTTAATCACAGACATGTCGCATCCTCGCAGCGGGCGCACCGCCTGCGTGCCAAAGGCAAGCCCGTCTGCGCTCAGACCGTGCTCAGTGCAAGCCATGCTGCTGTTTTCTACTCTCCGCTTAGCAGCAGAAGGACTTACTCCAGGACCCAGTTGCTTAATTGCAATACAACAAGTAAGCATGGCCCTGGCCCCCTGTTCCGCTTAGATGCTCCTCCGGTCTCTACATACTGCCCTGACTGCAAACTTTACCTTTTGAACTCGAAGTCAAAGACGTTGTCAGTCAGCTCAGTCCCGGAAATGAAGGCACTGTCCTCAACGGAGTTAGTCTGTTGCACTCTAATTAATGCTCGCTCACTAAGCAAGCATGCACCAGAGTTCGCGTATGCACAATTTATAGATCTTGCTTTTATAACCGAGACCTGGACTGACGACAAATCGGGCCCAGATCTAGCGATAGCAGTCCCAATTGGTTACGCCATCTTTAGGCAGGACCGGGTAGCAAAAATGGCGGTCTTCCTAAGCCATAACAATACCGCAACCCTGGAATACCTATTTTTATAGTCTTTAATCAATGACCATTATTCTTTCAATTGGCTACTTATCTACTGACCCCCTGGCCCTAGAGCAAACTTTTTAGACCTTATAAGTCTGTCATTAGATGTTATCTTGCAGTCACAAGATTTTACTTTCTTAGGCAACTTTAACTTACACCTAGAGGACCACCGTGATAGAGATGCTGCCCACTTCATAGATGTTATGGAAAGCCTAGGGCTCTCACAACGAGTCATGGGTGACACCCATACAGCAGGTCAGCTGCTGGATGGGGTTTTCTCTAACAATGATCTTATTCACTGTCTATCCCCCCTCCCGTTGACGTGGTTGGATCACAAAGCAGTTTTGTTTACCCTAAACGCCCTGCGTCCCCAGCCAGAAAAAGGCCTGAAAACTAATCAGAAAGGGTTCCGCTCTTGGAACTTAATCACGGCTGAAACCCTGGAAAGAACCCTGACTCTGAAACCCTTTGCGCCCTGTAATGATCCCAACATAGCAGCAGCCTCCTTTGAGCAAGGGCTCCACCGTTCAATGGATTTCGTGGCACCAGAAAACTACACCCCAATCGTAGAACTAAACCCTCCGAACTGTGGTTCTCAGAAAAGCTGAAACTACAAAAACAAGAGTGCCGCTGCCTAGAAAGGATATGGAGACTTCAATACATAATCAGTGATAGGTAAACCTACAAACAGTCTTTGCGAGTATACAAAGAGCTAATATCCATTGGAAAAACCAGCGACTACACCGCGGCCATTGTAGCATCAAAAAACTCTTCCAAAGAACTTTTTGCTACAGTAAAAAAAAATTAGACAAACCCCCTGAGGCTGTTAATACAAAAGCGAGTCAAGATGTTTGTAACTCCTTAGCCAATTTTTTCAAAGACATACTTAAGGCGATCTATAGCAATTTTGTGGTGGGTCTTCATCATGGCCCTATCCCCTCCCAGTGCCCTCGGGCCAATGGGGGCATTTCATTTGTGGGTTCTGCTTCTTCTATAGAAGCTCCCAACTCCCCCCTCTCTATTTTCTTTCCCACCGTTGACTCTTGACCAAGCAATTAAAATACTGCTGGCCACAAAATCAGGCTCCTCTCTCGACCCGAGTCCTCCCAAAATCTTCCACCTTTGGCTGGAAATTTTTGCCACACATTTATTACCAATTTTTAATCAAATGTACATAGCAGGGATTTTTCTTACTAAGTGGAAGCTAGCATTTATCCTCCTACTTAAAAAAAAAAAAAGCCTAACTTGGACCTTGGCGATCCGAGTAATTATTGTCCTGTATCTAGGCTTCCACTGCCAGCAAAAAAGGTTAAAAAAGCCACGAACGCAGCTTTCTCAGACTTTATAGAAGAGTATGGATATTTGGTTGCCACCCAGTATGGCTTTAGGAAACACCACATTACTGAATTGGCCTTGATTACGGCATCAGAACAGGTTAGGCAGACAGTCGACACGGATGGCAACGCAGCACTGGTGCTGGTAGACCTCTCTGTCACGTTCGGTACTATTAATCACAGAAAATTTGTTAGAGTGCCTGGAGTTGATATGTATCGGAGGGAAAGCTCTGGCTCTGCTCTATCGGAGTTTAAATCACCCAATTTCCCACTGTGCCTTGTGGGGTTCCCCAGGGCTCTTGTCTGAGCCCCACTCTTTTTGTTATCTATGTGGCCCCCTTGACACAATTGATACAATCTTTGGGTTTCTCAGCTATATCGTATGCTGATGACATCCAAATTATTGTATCTGTGACGAGTAACCCCTCGGATACAGCTACACAATTTCATGACTGTCTTCTCCATGTAGGTCAATGGATGGCCGCGAATTGCCTAAGGCTCAATTCTAGTAAGACTGAGGTTCTTCTTTTCTGTGGCAATGCGCCTTTTTGGTCACCTCTAACTTTTGACTCTAGACTCTTGTTCGAAGGCCACATGAATACGGTCACTTCAGTATCTTTTTACACCCTAGAGCTGCTCAGGAAAATATTCCCCTTCATTCCCTTTGAGCTGCGCAAATTTGTCATCTCCGCTCTTGTTCTTTCTCGAGCTGATAATTGCAATGGTCTTTTTGTCAATCTGAGAAAAAAGTGCCTCACTGAAATTCAAATTGTGCAAAATGCCCCTGCTTGTATTCTGCTGGATTTCCCCAAGCACAAATCCGCTGCATCTGCGCTTAGACAATTACACTGGCTCCCAGTAAGGAGACGTATTGAGTTCAAGGCACTATGCATTGCCTTTAAAGCAATTCATGGTGCAGGTCCTAGTTTTTTGTAAACAAAACCTTCAGTGGTACGTTCCAGCCCGTCCGTTCAGATTTTCTCTTGCCCACAATCTTGTGATTCCCAGGTTCAGGAAAACCACCTGGGGTGGTAGAAGTTTCCTGGTTGGTTCCACCAGACTTTGGAACTCTCTTCCCCTTGCCTTAAAAAGGGAAACACAACTGCTGGCCTTTGGGAAAAGTGCTAAAAACCTGGCTTTTCAATCTTTGATCTTGCTGGTCAGATCCTCGTGTTAGATGCTCTGGGAGCTAGCGCCTAGACACCTTTGGGTACTTGTTCGCGCTTCACAAATCTATTTTTCATTTCATTATGAAGTCACCATCTAAAACAGTATTTCCAATGTGGCTCTAACATCCTGATTGTATTCCTCATTTGGCTGTTTATTAGTTAACCACTTTTTAATCTGCTTGGAAGCTAGGTTTAACTTGAGGATGTGAGGCTAAAGTATGAAGCTTTACTAACACACCAGCTCTGACGCCAGGGCTTACATAAATACATGCAAATAGTCAACAAGTATATGGGATTCATCGCTAGAATATACCTTTATTGATAAATAACATTTCTAATGAACTTGGGTTTCGGCCTCCATTTGGAGACCTGGTGGCACATATTTAGTGCATGAAGCCACCTGGAATTGAATGCATTACACAAGTAGCTGCACACTAAAATTATAAGCATGGAATAGATACACTTATATATTTCCACTGCCTCGGGGACAGCTCAGGGTTGTGGTGAGACATATTAAGATCCATCAGACGTTCTTGTTCACTAATCGGATTCAGATGGGCTCAGGGTGAAAATGTCTCAAGGGGTAGATTAGCAAACCCCTCCCTAATTTACAGATGGGAGAAGCAAGTCTGAGAACCCAGAACAGTTCATTCCAGTACCTCGAGGTGCACAGTTACAAGGCTGCTGTGCATTTCCTTTGTGATATTTCTTTCTTTCTAGTACGTACAGTTAGTTGGTCCATCATTTGACCTTGTGATAGGTTCCAAAGAGATACTTGTGAGTGTTGATTTCGTAAACACACTAACCCCAGGGATTGACTGGAGGAGGGAACCAGAGGCACAGGGCGCTAGGAGCAGGCCGGCTTCCAACACAAAATGTTCAACACAAATGGGGCTCTCCCAGAAAAATGACCAAAGGTGCTCAAGAGTTAAATTGTGAGTTTGCACATCTCACAAAAAGTGAAGGACTAGCCTCACACACCACCTGGTGTCATGCTTCATCATCGGCAATCCTCGCCCTCTAAAAACTCGGTTTGATAGAGGGCGGGCATTCACCTGACGACAGGGATGCACTTCTAAACTAAGTGGGGGCCCGTGTAAAGGGAGTGAATTTTAAAACCCATTACAGTTGCCAAATAAAAATTTTAAATGGGTAGGCGACTGTATGGTGTTAAAAAAGGAAACCGTGAAGTGGGGAAATGTATTATCCCCTAAGCATAGTGAGTAGGCTCAACATGTTTCTGTCCAGTGTCCCGAGGGGGTACGTGGCATTCATCAGGACCTGTATCAAGCGGGCTCCGTTCTCACCAACTTCGTGGTGAGTAGGTACCACTAGGTGGGGTGACCTTTGTCATACTCCTCTTCAAGGGCTTTCAGTGTGCCTGTAAAAAAGTATACAAGAGAACCATAATTAGTAGACTCTGTCACTTAAATAAAATCATTCAGGACCACCAACACAAATATTAGCGTGCATGGCTATATGTGTGTAACACGTGACATTCATCTGTGCACACACAAGAAAGTAGGAGAGTTTATCTCTCACACCTTACCCTAGAAACTCAACCTATGTGCTCCATGGGAGGAGGAATGGAGGGAAGGCCCCTGTAGTCAGACTCTGGTAAATTAAAAACAATGGTAGCCATGGTGAAGATATACACATTAAATACACTCAATGCAAGGCTTGGGGCAGACAGTGTGCTCTTTTTCATGCACGCACACATACATCACACACTACATGCATTTCCTTACTGCATCAAGGTGCGCCTTCTGTGGTAGCACCTAACTGTGTCCTTCTGTCCTCCCTGGTGATGACTTAGCTGGGAGTGCGTAAGGTTTTAAATAGTGCTCATAATTGGACGTGTGGCGGGAAAAGTGCTGTAATTAGCAGTAATTGCCTACATGTTCGTGGGATCCGGTGTCCCAAAATGCGCCAAAGAAAGAATATGGTCTTAATGCGTGGCCTGCTCAGAGCGTTGTAATCACCCCTATTGGAATGAATGAGAACCCCACCATAGTCACACTTGACTTACAACTATTCATATTTGTATTGTATTCTATAAATCTGGCACATTTGTGTTCATACCACATGAGCATTTTCTCATCTGAGCCCTGGTTTAGAAAACCACAAAAACGTCAGTTTTCTAAACACAGTGCCAATAGACTTGCAGTACTTTAAATATCCAACTAAGAAGTTAGCACGCTAAATTGTTTTGGAACAGAATCCCAGTGTGTAGGGTTTAGAAATTGACGTTGTTACTTCTACGGAGAACCCTGTCAGATCTCCGGTTTTGCACTGTACTTCAACTTGCCATTTGGATCAGGCAATTCCTGACCTGCGTTATGAGACAACCCAAGGCGTTTTTCTCTCCATTCACTCAGTGCAGACCCGACACGATCAGGCACTGCCTGACCCACGCTGGGATGATCAGGCACTGCCTGACTACAAGCGATCAGGAACAACACCCGACAGCGGGTCTTCACGTAAGCACTGGCTCCCAAATAGACCACGTCCACAGTCAGGCACCAGCCTGACTTCTTTCTGCTCACTCACTCGGAGACACCGGATCTCGGAGGAGGTGCAATGTGACCCTAATTACAACGCTCTGAGCAGGCCACGCATTAAGACCATATTCTTTCTTTGGCGCATTTTGGGACACCGGATCCCACGAACATGTAGGCAATTACTGCTAATTACAGCACTTTTCCCACCACACGTCCAATTACGAGCACTATTTAAAACCTTACTCACTCCCAGCTCAGTCATCACTGGGGAGGACAGAAGGACACAGTTAGGTGCTACCACGGAAGGCGCACCTTGATGCAGTAAGGAAATGCATGTAGTGTGTGATGTATGTGTGCGTGCATGAAAAAGAGCACACTGTCTGCCCCAAGACTTGCATTGAGTGTATTTAATGTGTATTTCTTCACACATGTTTGCATGGAAAAGAGCATACTATCTGCCCCAAGCCTTGCATTGAGTGTATTTAATGTGTATATCTTCACCATGGCTACCATTGTTTTTAATTTTCCAGAGTCTGACTACAGAGGCCTTCACTCTATTCCTCCTCCCATGGAGGACATAGGTTGAGTTTCCAGGGTAAGGTGTGAGAGATTCGCTCTCCTACTTTCTTGTGTGTGCACAGATGAATGTCACGTGATACACACATAGCCTTGCACGCTAATATTTGTGTTTGTGGCCCCGAATGATTTTATTTAAGTGACAGAGTCTACTACTTCTGGTTCTCTTGTATACTTTTTTACAGGCACACTGAAAGCCCTTGAAGAGGAGTGTGACAAAGGTCACCCCACCTAGTGGTACCTTCTCACCACGAAGTTGGTAAGAACGGAGCCCGCTTGATACAGGTCCTGATGAATGCCGCGTACCCCCTCGGGACACTGGACAGAAACATGTTGACCCTACTCACTATGCTGAGGGGATAATAAATTTCCCCACTTCACCGTTTCCTTTTTTAACACCATACAGTCGCCTACCCTATTAAAATTTTCATTTGGCAACTGTAATGGGTTTTAAAATTCACTCACTTTACATGGGCCCCCACTTAGTTTAGAAGTGCATCCCTGTCATCAGGCGAATGCCCGCCCTCTATCAAACCGAGTTATTAGAGGGCGAGGACTGCCGATGATGAAGCATGACAGGTGGTGTGTGAGGCTAGTCCTTCACTTTTTGTGAGATGTCCACACTCACAATTTAACTCTTGAGCACCTTTGGTCATTTTTCTGGGAGCGGCCCCATTTGTGTTGAACAAAGTGTTGATTTCGTCACACTTCTTCTGATCAGTTTTCAGATATGCTGTTGCATAGAGGACTGTTTTAAAGGAGGTAGAGTTGTTTGGGGCAAGAGACGGATTGGGCAATTTGTTTCTAGTAATGTGTGGAAGGGAGAGGCCTGTACAAAGATTTCATCGTTAAAAGAGCATAAGTAGGGTCTGGCCTAGTAGAGAAATTAGATTAGATATCAGGAAGTTTGTAATATTTTTATTGGCATGTTTTCGGCATCAGTTTTCAGTCCACTAAAAAGATGACGTTTATTTGTTGAGTTGGACGGAGAGGCCTCCAAGTTTTTGGTACACACCTGAAATCCAGTAGTCACTAAAAGTCAGTCGCTGACTCACTACACAACGCGGAAGAGCTGAGTGTTGCTGGCATATTACTCTGGTTTGTGTTTTAGTCGCGCCCCATGAATAGGTCTTACGAGTAGGTTAAAGGTAATAGGCAAAATGATGGATTCCTGTGAACAACACAGATACCAGTTATGGAGGAGGCCAGTATCTGGATTTGTGCTATTACCGAATGGTGAGAGAGAGAGAAACAGGCATCTGAATGTCCTGCAACTCTGGGAGATAGCGAAAGTCACAATTTGGGATGACTTTTGTATAGAGGTTAACTGGTTTTGTGTGTGCTAATGGAAATGCTATTTTTGGAACTCTTAGAGGCACCAGCACTGCATTTTGTGGTAATCCTTGTTCCTTGACCAGGGTGAGTCTACCATTCATTTCTGTCTTACTTGTTTCTAAGGGGTGAGCCCTCAATATTACCAACATAATGAACCCCACTTGTAGCTCCACTTTTCCTTCCTCCGACGCAGTGTGCACTCTGCTAGAAATGCTCTAAAGTCAAGCTGTCTCAATGCTTTAGGACTAAGTAGGGTGCTCCAGGTTTTCTCAGATCTCGCAGGAGGCTGTCCCTGCTGAATCTGTCTCTTAGACTCAGAGCATCCCTCTTTTCTAGCCTCTGAAGCAGTGGCATTTTGAGGTACCTGACTGACTCCCTTCAACTCAGTATGATTCCTTCCTCTGGAGAGCTCTTCCCTCTAGAGCTACGCTGAGAAAGTTGTTTTTCTCTTCGTTCTCTTGCATTCTTCTTGGGCTGCAGCACTTTCGCATTCTCACTTGTCAACTACGCCCACTGACGCCTGCCCTCAAGCAATCATTCCTCTGAGCAATGTCTCTGTCGCTTGGGCTTTCATCCTACTCTTCTCTTCCTGCGCAGTGGGTGGGCGAGATCCATGCTAAATATAATATTGCATCTTCCATCCATTTGCCAGCTTACTTCTTTTATCATTACAGTAATTTAAACATGTAGGATGGTCTTGCGGATAAGCATGACAAGATAAGATGTCATACAGTACATACCACGCTGATGCGGCATTAACATTCCTGTAAAGTGGGAACGTCAAGAATGAGTAATCTGGCACGGTTACTCAGTAGACTGAAGCACCCACTGTTGTAATCTGTGTGTAACTTACAGGTAGAGGGTTAAATCCATTTCAATCTGCTCACGCTCTTTCTTAGAAGGTTAATAATGTAACTCTAAGTGCAGAAGGGCGGGGCCACACTTTTAAAACTAGATTAAGATATTATTCAAAAGTGAAAAATCAAGATAAACTTGACAAGTTAAAAAGTAGCTGTTCTATGTAGTTAGCACGTACATGCACAGAATAAAAGAAGCACCTATCCACTAAGTAAACAAGCATTTGCAATGCAATAGGTCTCGCATTTGCGAGAGTTTAAGCTATTGGCATTGTAAATAACAATGCCTTTTATTTATGTTTTAAAAACCAATACATAAATAAAAGGCATTGTCATTTACAATGCCAATAGCTGAAACTCTCGAAAATGCGAGGCCTATTGCATGGCCTGCTGCTGCTATATAGAAGCGTTCGCTATTGCCAGCGTCCCGCAAGTGCTGGGGGGGGGCAGCCACAGTAAAAGCGTGCATGGCGTGCTGCTAATCCATAGAAGCGGATGCCATTGCTGGTGTCCCGCGAATCCTGTCTATATTAATTAAGTAAATAGTTCTCCAAACTTCTAACGAAAGTTCCTGAGTTAGGACACATGTAAAAGGGCCAGTCCAAATGGGAGGTAGCTTCAGAAGAGAGGGAGGTACTAAGGAGGTATTAATAAGCCGATCAAAAAATCAGAAGCCAACATTTACAAAGGACAATGACACAGGCCAATGAAAGATATGGGCAGAGAGTGTCAAGTCCATACCTGAGTACAGCATACCTCGCAGAGCAGCGTATGTGCTGCCCAGACACCACCTAAAAAGACAGGGTGTAGTACAGCAAACTCTCATAGGCAAAGTCGGCATGGATGCGCGATACTAAAGTTTAAATGAGCCACCTGACACGCAAGTATTAAATATCTAGAATGCAAAGAAACCAAGGCCGAAAGCCTTATGGAGACAGCCGCTAAACAATAAAGATAGAGGAAGGCCTAACAGCAGCAATATGTAGTGATGGCTTTGACATGAGCAGGACCTGACAGCCTCTTAACCACAGGTATATCCCACTAATTGAAGAAGTGCAGTGCCAAATCTCTACAAGTAGATTGGTGAAAAGATGCTTTCTTAATGACTGTTATGTCTGTAAATACATTTTATGACACTGCTTGGCATAGACAAGGGCAGAAAGTCACCAGTAGATATTTACTTTTGCCAGGATGACTTTTATCTACCAAACGTCTTACTTTTTACTTATTGTTCTTTTTTTAAGTTGAAGGTGAAATATACGACTCTAAAAAATGACACCATTTGACATTGATATACAATGTTATGATATTACATTTCACTCCATGCCATAATTAATTGCACATGACATTGTGCACCATCATTTCATACATTTTTGGTGTGATGCTTGTTAGATAAGTAATACCATAGAATGTGTGGTTTTACCACTGCTTGTTTATTTTTTACTTTAAAAAGATTCTTCTCAGGTGAGCCAACAGTGCAATTTACAAGGGCATAGAGCCAGTGATCATGGATGGAGTTTTCAGGCACATGATTCTCTAGAGGTTAGAAATGCAATACAGTATTAGAAATGTATTTTTTTTTACCGGTGAACCATTGTTTTTTTGATTCAGCATTTTAGTAGCTCTCACGATAAGGACCTTGCAATAAAAGGGTACTGAAAATCTGTGCTGACTTTGCTACTGAGTTTTGAATGTGCCTTGCCCACGCTGAGCCATGGTCAACAAGTACTCCATCGCCTACACTGTGAATACCTTCAGCCATACAGAAGAGCTGTGTACAGTCAGCAACATTCTCACACCCTCGGCCATGCTTAATTCTTTATTGGTAATACAGTTTAAGCCTGACGCTGTCAATGCACATCCATTGCTTGGAACACACTTACCACATTGAATGATAATACTGACAGGGTAGGGATTGATTCTGATATAAGGTACATCCCCTCAACTCCTTGGACGTTTTAATCCCACATCTTCAGGTGAGCAGGGACCCTCGTCTTTTTTCATAGAAAACATCGAGCAAGTTTCTGTTGCACAGCAGTGCAAAATGATGGCAATCATGCAAGTCAAGGCAGATGGATCTCCCGTTGTGGAAGTGAGGTCGGGTGTGCCACTGTCATGGCTTGCGCATGTTGATCACCGTTTTCTGGGTTGGAAATGAGGGCATGCCCGACAGCGACGTCCAGCCGTTGTGAGGAAAGACCGTTTCTGAACAAAGCTGTCCTTGGGTTTGGCTAGGCATTCCTTCCATTACAGAAATATATATAGTAAAAGTCGTGTAACTCCTGTTATTTCTTCATTTCTGAGGACCGCTAAATTGCCTTCCTTGCTGGGTTATGGGTTATTCTATGTAGTCTGAGCCTTGCCGTTGGGAGGGTTCAAAGGTCTGTCCATGTGTTTCAGATGGTGCTCTGCAGTGGAATGTGAAAACGTGTTTATATTTTCTTTACATGATTCAGGGTGTGGCTCTCATTTGTATCATGGTTCTCACTGAGCCCCAGCACAACACGTGGTCTTGCTTTCGCCCTGATAAGGCAGACGGTAGGAGTGTTGATCAAAGTATGCAAGACAGGCTATGGTGTTGCTGGTTCTTCGATAATAGGTGTATGAGTTCCTTAATTACTACTCAGGAAAGGATACATTGATCAAACATATTTGCCTTTTCTCTGCTGATAACTGCCCGGTTAAAAAGTAGAGGCTATCTTACTAGATGAAGTGAACACCCCCTAATGTTGCATCAACGCTTAGTTGCATAAAAGCAAAGTCTATTCTGGACTGAGGTTTGTGAATGGAGAAAAACTGACATAGTGTAATGGCACTTGTGTAATAAATACTGGGTTTCGATTAGGATCCCTGTAGGTTTAGAAGAAAGCGTTTTGCCATTGGGGGTGTTTTACCCTGAGGGGGACTTGTCCTTGGTGTTAGATTTTTGTTTCTACCAAGGAACCACATACCTTCTAATTCATAGAAGTTGGAGCCCTGGTGATATCCACCAAGGGAAGAGAATTGATTCTCTGCTCCAGGGGATGGAGCACCAACGTGTCCTCAACATTCTTTCAGGACCCTGAGTGTGATGGCTTTCTATGAACCTCAATTCCACCTTTTTTTCTGGAAGTCAAATTGGGTATTCCTGACTCACCAACCAGCGGTCTGGTGGCTCAAAGGACTCCAGATATCATTTTTTGACTTCATGGTCACAGGTTCGAATCCTGGTGGGTCTACTCAGCCTTTTATCTTTCTGAGGTCGTTAAAATTAGCTGGATGGCAATTAACATCCGGTATTTTAGCACCAAGAGACCGAAAATTGGAAGTTTGCTTTACAAATACACATTATGTTACTAACAACTAACGGCAGAATTCCAGGAGAAGGGGTTAGTTAAGGGACAAGAGGGATGTCCACCTGTGACAAGGGCAACATCACTGCCAGCACCACCCCATCCACTGTTTCACAACCCAGTGCAAGACTTCTGTTTCTATAAAGGAGAGGCCACCCTCACCAACTAAAAGGATACTAAAGTGCATTTGTCTGAGGCCCAGCAGCTAAGAAGAAGGAGGAGGCGGACCTTCACCACCTGAAAGTGCTATAAAGTTTATTTGCCTGCCCCACAGCGTGGGTCGCATGTGGGCCGTGCCGTGGCCAAGGGAGGGCCCATCCATGCCTGTCAAAAAAAAGCCAGGGCAGAGCCATCCCTCTTGGCTTTTCTTTTCCAACTCAACCTTTCCTCACAAACCTCCTGGAAGATACCAAGTTTAAGGTACTGCTTCATTCTCCCACCATTTGCTAGAGAGCCCCAGCTAAAGATTATTGCTTTTCTACTTAGATTCGCTTTTCAAACGTCAACTCATTTTATTGCCTGAGTCTGTGGGGGAATAACCTTTGTGCAAAATTTAAAGAGTTTTATTGTAGGATCATTGTTTGAAATTATATTCTGTTTTATGTTATCTTTAATTAGCTTGCTGAAACCCTATGTCTGCACTAGAAACAACAGAGTATGGGGAAACGGCAGGCTGCCGGTAGTCTGACTTGCCTTCAACGTACAAAGCAAACAACCAAACATGCAACTGAGAAATGTACAATAGAAGCTATTGATACTTTACTCGAGGAGGTGGTGGACACTATTACATAACGAGAACATGGAACAAATACATGGTTAAATCAGAAAAGGTACACAAACTGTTTTAAAAAAATAGAAGCCAAAGCCTAGAGTAATATCAGTCAATGGACCCATACGTTGCCTGTGAAAATTGCTCCCGATCTGAGTGATTGGGGCCTTATTGAGCCAACAGTGATCTGCTCTAACAGATCTGAACGACTTATTTTTATCTGTACTGACCCTGGAGAAGATGGTATTAATGCTCTGGGAGTAGAAGGCGACAAAACAATGTTTCATAACAGTGTGATACCTGATGTACAGTGGGATTCCCTCAACAATGTGTGTAATTTAGTACGAGAAATGAAAAGGGGGATACGCGAACTCAGATTTGCTGTAAGGTCGCCTACAGACTTGTTTGCTAAAACATTTTCATAATATCAAATCAAGTTCATTTAAACTTCCGATTCCCTTGGAGGGGCTTACATTAAAACCTGTTGAAACCTTTCCTGGGAACGAATGATACCCTTAGAAGAGTCAACAACGCACAGTTTCTCTTGGAGTTTCATGCTCCCACCTAGATTGTAAAGAGAGGTTGGGGTGTCTAGACAGACTTTTAATTTGCACCAACTTGATTCCCGGCGGAAGGGTACACTCTACTGTCGCATAACCCCGATTGGAGCTCTAAGAAAGAAGCCCGACGGCCTACTCAGTTGTAGTTAAGCAAGAAAAGATCGACTCGCCCAAACACCCTATTTATGATTCAGTCTGATCCAACAGGAAATAGGGACCATATAACAGTGATACTAGCAGACACAAATCTTGTTCCAGGACTCGTTTCACTTGAACTTAGGCCTCCTTCATTAAGAACCTTTGAAATTAAGTTTATAAAGAGACCTCTCTCAAAATGCAGATAACACACTACTGTTGTCCGCTGATACTAGTATGTTACACTGCAGTTTAAATTCATCCTTAGGAAATAGGCCAAGTCCCCCAAAGACAGTTGATTCACTCCCCTGGGCCCCTCTGAACAGCCCTCTTGGGCTTGCCTCAGAGGCAGTGGCTCAGATTTCTTTCCCAGGCCCTTTTGCCACCATATGTGGAGGACATCAAGAGACCTTTACTGTTAGCCCAATTACTATGGTTTCAAGTCTCTCCTGCTCCAACAAAGTTTCTATTATTGCATCTAACCATAATTTAATTAAACAAAACTAACACCAGTTGTGAACCTTTAATCTCATAAATCTCGACTCAAGTTTGTCCATATTTCATGGCACGATATGTGCATGTACTATCATCGAGATGCACTATAAAATTTTGAAATTGTGCTGAAACAACCTTCAAAATATTGACCGTAAATGGGCAACTTCAGTAGTGAAGCAAATAAAAGCTTTAAAAGTCCCTTACGTTTAGTTACTAGAGGCTTAGCGGTTGGACTTATTTGGCTCAAAATTAGAGATGAAAAAGTTAAGCAACACAAATCTCCTATAGTAGAGATTAGGACTGTATCGAAAAGAAGCTGTTCGTTTCCCTCAAATTAAATTTGTTGTATGTGGAGGATAAATTTCCATACATTTCCTGACTAACAGATCAAAGAATGAGAGTAGAGATATTAAAATGTAGCCTAGGATTGACTCCCCTGCTCTCTTTTCCAGGCATAGCATCCCAATTATTACATGCAATAGAAAATGCTGGTGTGTTTTAAATGTTATATGTACATGTTTTCATATCCAGCTGGACTGTTTGCTTAAAGCTCTTGATGTCCATTTTTAAAACAATTATTGTTAAACGTGGTGCATTGTTACTTGCACTTAACAATGAGTCTTTCCATGGATCTGTGAAGTTTGGATATAGTCATTTGTTTGGATCATTTTCTAATCTCTGCAAAGAAACAATGTATGTTAACTTGATTTTATTTGTATATTACTAGATTTATGACAATCTAATCAATAATTAATGTTATTATTTAAGAGGCTACTGTTACACTTGGCACCATTGGCGTGAGTCTCCCTTCCACTTGTTGCTGTTGCCTCATCTGTTTTTGTTGGTCTAGATGCTTTGGGCACTTTGCCACTGCTGATCAGTGCCAAAGTGCAAGTGCTCCCTATTGTAAAATGATGTAATGGATTAGTGATTCCATGATTGGTTATTTGGTTTACTTGTCATACCTAGTACAGTGCACCATGTGTGCCCAGGGCCTGTAAATCAAATGCTGTTGGTGGGCTTGCAGCACTGATTGTGCCACCCACAGAAGCAGCTTATAAAATATGGCTCATGCCTACCATTGCAGAGCCTGTGTGCAGTCTGGGACTGCCATGGTGACTTGGCAAGTGCACCCACTTGCCAGTCCCTGAACCTTCCCTTTTCTACATATTAGTCAACCCTAAGGTAGGCCCATGGGCAGGGTGCATTGTATGTAAAAGGTAGGACATGCCCTGATGTGTGTGGCATGTCCTGATAGTGAATTACAGCCAATTTCGTTTTTCACTATTGCAAGGCTACCTGTTCCCATTGGCCAGAATGGGCAGTTTGATTATAACATCTTATAATCCTAACTGACTCAGGGAACTGGGTAGAAATTCGGGTTTAGTATGCCTGAACTTAGAATGTTAAAATACATCTTTTAGTGAGGGTGACTTTTAAATTTATGTTTGAAAATACCACTTTTAGAAAGTAGGTATTTTCTTGCCTAAACATCCAGCATGCCTCTGCTAGGTTTGTGTATTCCATGTCTGGTTTGTGAGTGACAGGGGCTGGGGTGGCTCCAGGAGCCTGGGTGAGTCAGCACTAGGCTGAATAGACCTATCTGCATTTGGAGTGGGGGGAGGAGTAGCACCTGGGCCTGAATAGGGCTGTGCTTGCCTTCCACAATGCTGGCTCCACCTCCTGTGGTGCGTCTGATGACCCTGGCCCACACTGACAAAGGAAGAAGTTGTGCACTGGCAGAGTGCACCCGGAGCTGGTTTTGGCTGGGCACAGGCACCCTCTGCCTTCAGAGGACAAAGGATTTTGCAGTATAAATATTGGGGCCAAGACCCCAGAACTTTAGATCACTTCTGGGAAATCAAGAGGAACCTTTGCCAAGGAGAAGAATCTGGAGAAGCTGGAGGAGGATTACTGACCCTGTGCTGTTTGCTGTCTGGGGTTGGCCTGCAGTGATTACTTGTTGCCAAGGAAAGGAGAAAAGGACTTTGCTGTTTGCTTTGTCATCTTGAGGAAGCTCTCCAAGGGCTTGAACTGAGCTTGCCTCCTGTCTGAAGTCTCAGTGACACAACAACTTCACCACCAGCTCCCCCTGAAATTCCTTGCTGGGAATTCTAACCTACAGAGAGGTGCCTGCAGCTGTTTAGGACCTCTAGAGACTGTTTGTCGCTGAGAGCTGGAAGCGCAATGCAACAAGGAGGAGCGTGTCTCTGCAGCAGCAGTTGCCGTCGCATTGTCGAAGAAGCGTGCTGCCACCGCAGCTGTTCGCTGTCGCATCGGAGCCGAAGCGTGTCACATCACCGGAGAAGCGTGCGGCCACAGAGGTCGCCGTCGCATCACCGGAGAAGCGTGTCACAGAGCCTGTCGCGGCTCCAAAGATCATCGATTTCGCCGAACAGCTGTCGGGCGTGCACGCATTGAATCCGCATTGTCGCATCGCATCAAAGACGCCATTTTGTCGGATCGCACCGGATCGTCGCATCGAGGCGCCATCTTGTCACATCGGATCACAGTAAGAAACCGACGCATCACCTCCTCTCCGGTAAGGAACTGACGCATCACCTCCCCTGCGCTGCAGTAAGGAACCGACGCATCACCTCCCCCGAAGAAAGCAACTGACGCATCACCTTCCCTGCAACCCTTTTGTTTGTTTTGCATGACGCATCCAAGGTACTTAGAGAGTGAAGTGTTGCTTTTACCATCTACATTGAACTAAGCTATTTCTACCATTTTAAAGTCATATTTTTATTACAGTATTGTGGATTTTTGTCGTTTGGTCTTGTGTTAAGTCTAGTAAAGATTAATTATTTTGCTAAACTGGTGTGGTGTCCATTTGTAGTGTTTTCACTGTATTACTGTATGTGTTCACAAATGCTTTACGCACTGCCTCTGAGATAAGCCTGTCTGCTCATGCCAAGCTACCAAGGGGGTGAGCAAGGGTTATTCAGGAGTGTATCCCCCTTTCCCTGACTAGAAGCAAGGGTCCCTATTTGGACAAAGGTACCTACCTCTGCCAACTAGAGACCCCCATTTATAACAGCTACTGTTTCAATAAACATTGTTTTAACCCTAAAAAATAAATATATATATTTTTTATTTATTGAGGAAATTACCTTGCTTTAGGCTTGAGAAGCACCTGGAATCCTTAACTGGCTTATGAGATATAGACGTCAAAGTTTTTAACCACAGCTCTGACCATAGATCCCCTTTCTCTTTCCAACTTATTGTCTGTGAATCAAATTGTGGCTACTAAACCACAGATATTAAAAGCTCTTTATCGCCTGCTTCACTAAAAAGAATGTGATTCCTATGGCTTGCTGATCTTCAAAAGACCTACATTAGCACAGAAAAAAGGTAGGATATGGTAAAAATTCCTCTGAGACGTTTTGCACTTCAAAACCTTTCAGCTTCAACTATAAAAGTGATTTTTCTGGATTGTATCATTTTTAAGCTTCCAGGATAGAATTTATTTCAATACTGCTTAGGCTTTGCCATCTTTTTTTCACTGTAAATTAAGCAAATTGGGGGGTCATGGACAATGTTCAGGTCACTAGTTCTCCTATCCTCTTCTAGATTTCACACAGTTTGAACTCAATTTGCTATGGTTTCTTCTCGCCATACGACTACTGTAAAATGAATACAGTCACCATAATTTGCTCTGATGTCCTACCAACTTGTATTATGTAGTCCATTGACCATCTAGTCTCTACTTCCTAGCTAGTAGTGAATAATGCCTATAGGATTTCAAGAGTTTCCCGTGGTGTGTCAACAATGGATTTGTTACCACATTACCGAAGCAAAATACTTGATGTAGAGTGGAAAAGCATATAAGCTCTTATGATGTTATAACATCTTTAGGAAAAAGAGACAAATGTCCCACCCCAATTAGGGTTACACACTTGGCAAAATATTGATAGATGGAAATGCTTCCGTTTTAACAGAACGTAAGGAGGCCATACAATATGCAGATATCCCTTTATTACCATAACACGTCAGCAGTAGTAAAGTAATGAACCAGACACATTATGACCTCAGTGTTCACATCCAAATGTGGCATCAACACCTTAGTAGCTGCTATGTTATTGCTGCATCTGCCGCTGAGATGATTTGTGTTTATTTGCTCTTGCGGCCAGTCTGTTTCTATTGCTCTGTCCTTTGCTGCACCATATTTCCTTTCCATGCTAATTTTTCCCTTGACATCCTGAAATCCTGAATGGGCATTATTGTTATAATATCGGACTGCTTCTACTTCTATAAGAGCAGCCACGGCTGACAGTGGGTCTGAATTGTAGGTGCGGGATCCCTACTATTCGTGATGGTTATGGGGATGCCTGAGGGTTAAATGTATGCCTATCTTGTTATTGAATTTTTCTATGGGAAAACTATTCACCGTGCCTCGATGTAGAGTGGCACTTTTGGCAAATAAAAATAAAGACATACGAATAAATGCATTAAGAACTGACAAAAAGTGTAACGGAGAGGGCCAAAAGTGTGTATGTGCGAACGATATCTCTCTGCTGTAAATTTAACAGAGGCGTTCTGCAAAATTCTGAATGGTACATGACTATACAACGAGCCACCCTTCAACCAGCATCCTAAATCATTCTGTTGAAAAATAAAATAAAGCAAGTTTCACTTACCCAAAGTAAATATTATCATATTGATAATGTAGTTATGGACTCTCGACCTCATCGTTCTTTTCAGTAGCACTTCTATACTTCTCAACTTAGAACAACCCTAGCGATTTTGCAACGTGCACTAAGGCAGTTTTTCTTTACAAATTCTATATTTAACAATACTAGCAATGCATTTGTTCCCCATATCATGTATTACAGAGCAAAGTACCTTTGCTATTCGTATACAAGAACAATAACAATGCAGCTGCTGATATAACATATCAGGAAATGTCCCAAAATATGCCAATTACTTGCATAGCTGCAATCCGTTTCAAACCGAACTCGAGAAAAACCGAATCCATCATCCGATTCGCCAAGGACTTCCGATCGCTAGTCCAAATATGGCTTGACAAATTCTCCCATCTTGCCATTTCTCCCCTTAGGCTCATTTCCCAAGTCACTTGACGTCATCACTGACCTAAAGGTGATAATGACTACACACGCCTCGTTCCAACATCTGAACAATGGTGCAAGCATTGGTTGTACCACACATGGATGGTGGCGGCTCCCTTTTAGGTAGAGCTCCAAAACTGACCATAGCCTCTCGCAAAGCTCTTCTCTGTGCTGCAGCACAACTGGCAACATTTACCAAGAAAGAAATCCAACACAACGGTGCAAAGTGGAAAGACCTCTTTTTGGCACCCCCTTAAAGCCCAGTACACTTCACAATGGCTTTTATAACTCCCAAAGCCTTCATTTCAGCCTCCTTAGTAAATAATCTTCACAGGAAGAAACGGAAGCACCTGAAGTAAAGCACACTGCTACTAGAAATAATGAAAATTAAAAAATCTAAAACGTTTTTTTATTTCACTTTATATATAAACCAGAGACAGGTGTCCGTGTGCTTTGCAAGAAAAACAATGAATGAAGAGAGTGGACATAGAGGTTAAAAGGCAGAGAGTAAGAGGTAAACAATCACTTGTTGAAAGAGTGAGTCACTAGATACAGAAGGTAGAAGCTCAGGATGAGGTCAAAGAGTGGACAGGGTACTTACTAAAGAGGCTGGAAAAATGTGTGGGGCAGAGTGACAGGCAGAGTATGCAGGAAGAGAGATGCGAAACGGCATAGATGGATGGTGAAGGCACGGTCGAAGGATCTCCTGTCAAGCACTAACACTATGGTAGAGTCTACCCGAGTATCTCCCATTTAGCCCTAACCTGCTGTCATTGCAGAAAAAAAAATATTATTGTACTTCTTGTTCCGTGTGAAGTGCTCCATTTGCTGTTCAAAGATATTTTATTTTATTTGACTTATACAGTAACAGAGAAACAGACAAAAAGAACAGAACGATATTTTATCCAACCAGAAAATGTTACACTTCAAATAATAAATAGTAGAGAGCAAAAATGCAAATTTATAATTTAAAAAAACCTAAATTGAATAATAAATGAGGAAATATATATGGGACTACCTGAATAATAACAATTAACAAAATTATATTTTATAGCATAGCTCAACAATTAGTGATAAATTGGTCAAGAGTTTTTCAAATTAAGGTTTTGTTTGAAAGTGAATTATTGTTCTTATTGAAAGAAACTTCAAAACCGTTTCTCGTATACAATACTCATTCCCATCAAGCATTATCAAACTCTCAAGCTGTACAACAGGACGACTTATAATGAAGAAAGTAAAAGGCTGTAGACCTTGTGGAAAGATTTTAAAAAGAGTCTCTCTAAATGTTTGCCAGAGAAGAAAATAAAAGTGATGCACCTTTAAAGAAAGGAGCAGTGTACTTTAAATTAATCATATTTAAGAAAAATAAGGAAGTTACCAGGGTCCGCCTCCACTCCTTAAAGCAGCCCTCCACACAGACAGTCACCAGGCAGAAAGGTCAGTGAGTCATACATGTAAGCTCATTTGGGACAATGTCCCTTAACCAGAAAACAAAACATTAAAACACAATATTACAACAATCTTAGAAATATAAAATGTCAAAAAATACCATAAGATCTATAAATAATTATAAAACACTTAACACGGGCCCAAATCTTTCTTTCTTACAAAAGGACAAGCATCATTCAATTGCAAAGTGCTTTTGTCTTATGTACACCAGATGTTCTCTCTTAACCAACACCATTGCTTGAATAATTCCTTCTTTAAAAGGGCCGTGGGTAGTGCAACATTATAGTTGTTTATTTGTAAAAATGTTGCCATGTCTTGCAGCAACATTTTAACCTTTTTGGCCCATCTAAGATCATTTTTATTATTTGATCTCTATACAAGGTTACTACTTTTAGTTGCTTGAACTGTATAAATTTATCCCAAAATCTTCATAAAGCGAGCCTCGTAATCACTGACCATGGCTCCAACGCAGATTCCATCCTAAGTGCTTGGGCCATTGCACATTTCAGAAGGGAAAGTTGATTCTTTAAGCACAGACCTTCAATCTTTGCCCAATCTCGGTACCCACTCAAATACAGAACCTCTAACCCATATAGTAATTGTGGGGGACCCATTGCACTGTACGCAATGGACTGGCTGAAGCGAGGGGCCACCATAATCACTTTAAAATGATTTCAAACCTCCAATGGTTGAGAGTGCTTCAGATGAAAGCATATCAACGTGCAAACTCCAAGAGAGAGATTGATAGTGAAGTTGGATCATGCCTTGTCTATAGGCTGCTCTGCAAGCGATAGTTATTAAGTGGATCTGCCTTTCTGTGGGGTGGCTGCTGTAAAGTTTTCATGACACACTGAATTTTATACATGGGTAAGAGGAGCCCCTCTGCTTTTGTTCTGAAACTACTGGATGCACTTCAGTATCATGAGCAGAAGCCCCATGTGCCAATCATTTCTAAATTCTAGCCTACAAATCATCAAAGGCCTTGCTAATATGGCTCTTAAGGTGGGAAAAAAGCTGATGTTCTTTGGCAGGTGGAGCTGGTGATTGGAGACCCTCACAGGTGGAGCGGTTTTAAACTAAGATCTCGTTGATAGCACCGAAACATCTCTGGTAGAGGTAGTCGGCAATATAAGACTTGCCCAGGACATCGGCAAGTCAGCCACACTTGTCCTGTTAAACCTGTTGGCTTCCTTCGATGCCATCTCCCACAGTATTTTAGCACGACGACTGTGGAAGATGGGAGTCAGCGGAACAGCCCTAAACTGGCTTAGGAGCTACGTAAAAGACCGAACAACTACCTTACAACTAGGCATTTTCGGTCTCTTGCAGCCAGTTGGTAGACAAGGGAGTCCCCCAGGGATTCATTCTAAGTCCCATGCTTTTCAATCTCTATGTGTCACCCCTGGCCAAGGTGATCAGATCCTATGGGTGCGATGTAGTGTCATATGCTGATGACACCCAGCTATTAATCACTCTCGGTCCCAATCCAGCAGATCCCATAATCAGATTTAAAAACTGCATAACTCACATTAACATCTCGATGCAAATCAACCATCTTCAGCTTAATGCCAGTAAGACTGAGGTAATCCTATTTGGAAAGGCGCATGAACTCTAGTCCAACGACTGGCGGCCCCAGAGCCATGGCCCTTGTCCATCTCCTAAACCCATGGTACGTAACCTTGGAGTGAAAATTAACAACGAGCTGTGCATGAAAGACCATGTAAACCATAAAATGAGCACTTGCTATGGCCTAATACGAAGTCTACGTAAGATATTTCAATGGATTCCCGTACAATCAAGGAAACCGCTTGTTCGGGGTCTAATTATAAGTCGGCTTGACTATGGAAATGCTCTGATAGTCTCCATCAATAAAGAGCTTTTCACCAGACTCCAAGTCTTGCAGAACATGGCTGCCATATTGGTGCTACATCTTCCATCACGTTCCCGTCTGCACCCAGTCTGAAAGCTCTTCACTGGCTCCCTATCAGGAAACTAATCCGTTTCAAGATCATCTGTCTGGTACATAGGACCATGCATGGAAATGGGCCCAGCTACCTTGCCTAAAAACTTAACTGGTACTTACCTAATAGGACTCTCAGGTCAGGAACTAAACATCTTCTTACTCCACTCAGGGTTCATACTGCCAGAAACAGCAGTAGATCCTTCTCATCTAGCTCCTCTCTTTTGGAATGAACTTCCATTGCAGCTTCGTATGATCGATGATCACAAACCGTTTTGAAAGAGGCTTAGATCCTGGATCTTTTGACTGTCCTTCTCCTCCTGTCGGTTGTTTATCTTTTCCTTCACTGGCTTTAGCTAGCGCTTTGAGGCCCTTCCGGGTGATAAGTGCGCTTAATAAAATCTTATGACTTCTATGCATCACATGTAGGTTCCTCCCACCCCGTGCTGCTCTTGGAGCACAAAGCCACAATCTCTGTCTAGTTTGAATGAAGGCTTCAAACTCATGAGTAACCTTATTGTTGGTTCTCTGTAGACTTTCTCCTTGACCATAATCAAGATGGAACTTGTACCTTTATGTACAAGTTAGCATGAAGTACATACACTTTCTGATGAAACTATGATTGAGGCACTCTCGAGGAGGTGCAAAGAGCACATCTTGGACTTGGAAGTACTGCCACCAGTTGATTCCCTGGCACCTGACAGCTCTGTGAAAGTCCAATAATTGCTGTGGTGGGGATTTTCCAGATAGTGTGCATCAACCTAAGAATATGCATTAAACACCTCTACCTTACACCCCTGATCCATGCCGTCCTCCTCCTTGCCACTGGACTCTGCAATAGCTTAGGTACTCATAACTCTCTGACATGGAACAGCTTGGGAGCGCTGGGTTGGTTTAGATGAAATTGACAGCTTCAATTTCTTGGTTGGCATAGCTTCTCCTACTTACCTGGCTTGGATCACCTTGAGACCTTAATTCCTTGTTATGGAAGAGTTTTGGGAGCCGGGGGCTGACATAGCTTCTCCTTCCTACTCACCATAAAACAGTTTGTAGCTCTGGGCTGTCACAGGTATTTCTGTCATGGAACAGCTAGAGAGCTTTTGGGAAGAGAGAGAGATCACAAGGGGGTTGTCAAGTTTTCTGTGCTAGAGTGCAGGATTCATTAGCAGTGCTTATCAGAAAGCAATTTAATGAACGCCCTTCATGTTGTGCATACAATTACTTCTAGTGCCTTATAGTCAATTAAGTCATTCTGTACACCCCAGTTGATACAAAACTGTAGTCCTTCTTCTATGTTTGGGGAACCTCCCTGTTTTTGATCTTTAAAAATCTGGTCACCTATGCCAGGGATAACTACTACCAGAGGATGTGTGGAAAAAGGTTTTGGCAGCTGTGCTCTGAAGGAAGTAAGGGAGTAGAAAACTTAATGACACAAGGCATTGGTGCCTTTTTGAGAGAAAGAAAGTGATCTTTTGTCTCCTTGACAGTGGTCTTCTAGATAGGAAGCAGAAACCTCCCTTGGTGGAGTGATAGGTTACTGTGACCGTGATGTAATGTTTGAGGCTACACCTATGGTATATTACGGCACAGCTTTTCCTCTGCCCTCATGAAGAAGCATTTAAAAGAAATAGTAAAGATGGAACTGAAAATCCCACTGAATGTGGGAGCTTGGGTGTTTGCGAGAGTTCTGCATATTTCTTGACCTGGTACACCCCGCAAATAGCAAAAAGGACGCCATTCATCACGCCACGGGCAGAAGTCGAGCATCAGTCGTCATTGGTGTCTCGCTACCAGGACCGCAGTGACTCATCAAGAAGCACTGTCAAGTGATGGGGGTATTTAAAGCACCACGAGGCAAGGAACAGCTTCTTTTCTCTCCATCACACCAGCATACCGGATTAAACACCCACCCACCCACCCACTCCTGGCAGAATTTCTGGTACCGGAAAAGGGGTGTTACCCAAAATTTAGACTCATTTACTGGACTGACCCCTGGGTGGGGTGTTGATTGCTGTGAGCACAGGGCTGGCAGGAGGGGGCACTGACCTGCTGGCGGTCCTGGATCTTTCTGCCCTACCCGGTGATGCCTGGAGTTGAACTTTCTAGGGGGCTTAGCCTTGTGACAGGTACCCCAGCAGGGATGGAGCTCTATGCGGTGCCCTGGTATCGCTGTTTATCTGTTGGTCTGGAACAAAGGGTATTGATTGCCAATCCCTTTGAAATGGAGGGGAAACTGTTACTAAGTTATGCTTGACACTAATCTTGCTGATGCCCGTGGTGAAGGGCATAGGTGATGTATAAGGAAAACGGGGCCCTCCTGGCACAATGTATTCTGTAGAGTTGCGTTGTAATCAGTGCTTTAAATGTGCCGGTACTGAGTACTAGCACTTTTTAGGTCTCGCCTGAGCCAGCGCATGCGCTGCGCTGCGAGACATTTAGTAAGTGGGTTTTCAAAGTGCTACCACACGCTTTTGCTGGCCTCAAGCTTGTGGTTACGCGCGCGACCGCCATCTGGCTTTCCTCCGTCATGGGTCATTAAGCCTTACAGCGCATGAATCACTTTCTCGCTTGCTCTCCCAAGCGCCTCGCTCTGCCCCTCCCCCACCACAGAGCGCATCCCTGCAATCACTTTCGCTTTCACGGCCGCGCGGCCAATGCTTGTTTTTTCCCCTGCTTCCGGTCTCTCTTACCCATTCCCTCTATGTTCTCATTAGTCGCTCTTCCTTTCTGCCCCTCTCCTGCTTCTGTATTTTCCTTTGGCTCTCACTTATTCACCTTTGACACTTCCTTCCACTGCCCCCCAGACCTCTTGGCATTGCTCTCTTCTCTCTTCCCTAGTTTCTCCTCTTTCACTCTAGTCCATTTGCAATGCTTTTTTTGCATGTCTCACTCATTCTCACCTCTGGCATTTGTCTTCCACTTGTCTCTCTTTCCTCTGCGTTTATCCATCTTGCCAAGTCACCCCTCTATTTCATCTCTCTCTTAGACACCTCCTTCATTGCTCTCGGCGTCTCTTTATCTCTGTGCTGCTTCTCTGTCCGTGCTCTCTCTATCTTTGTTTCCCTCCCTCCTTCACGTCCTCTCTTCTGCCTGTCCTTCCTGCTAGTTCTATATATTCATCTCTCTCTACCGATGTCCACCCATCTCTCGCCGTCTTTGTCTTTTCCTGCCTCTTTTATTTTGCTTGCTCCGGTGCTTCTCATTCGTTTGTCTCGCATATTTCACCTGCGTTGCACCCTCTTTCTTCTACCTTATTCTCTGTCAATGTCTTCCCACTCTCCCCATATCGTGCTCTGCCTTGATATCTCTGTGGCTTTGCCCTCCCCATGTCCTTTTGCCTCTCTCTCACCCTGTCCACCGCCCTCCGCAGTGTCTTCCTTTATTTCGCCCCCTCCTGCTACTTCTGTATTTCTGTGTATCCCACTCTCTCCTCTGATATTGTCACTTCCTCCCTCTCTCTTCGTCTCCCCTGGTACCTCTCTTCCACCTGAATCTCCTGTCCCCCTTCTTTGCTCTCTCTTTCTAGACTTTTGTCTCATCTGCCACTTCACTTCTAACGCTCCCTCCCACCACTGTGCTTCGGTCACTCCATTCTTCCCACCCAGGCCCCTCTCTCTCTCTCTCTCTCTCTCTCTCTCTTCTCTCTTTCTCTATCCCTTTCTCTTTGGATTCTGCTCTGTCGGCCTTTTCTCCCATCCCTCCGCATTGCCACCTCTCTCTGTCTATCCCACTTGTTACTTCTCCTTCCGCTCTCTCTCCTGCACCCTCTGTATCGTTTTCTTTGTTTCTCCCACTCTGACCAGGTGCCTGTTGTCCATCTGCTGTCTCCTGTGCATTGGCCCCTCCTCCCCTGTCTCCGTCACTTCTCCCATATCTATCTGACACTCTCTCATCTGGCATCTTTTTCCCTCCATCCTTCCATTGTCTCTGCATTGTCCACACTCTGTCTCTTCGGTTCATCTCCTTTCCCTACAATCTCTTATCTCCTTCTTCTCCCTAACTCCAACCTGCCCCCACAGCTCCCTCCCTCAAACCACTTAGCATCACTGGAGAAGAGGGATATTTCCCATAGCATGCAGTGCTTAACTATTGTAAAACCGGGAGTGCCCAAGGTGGGTATTTGTAAAGCGCTCAGTCTTCCGTGCTTTGAGGCGCAGAGTGCCCGAGGGCTCCTCTTGATAAAAGCAGGCCGAGGTTAGCTCCCTTGCTCAAAAACACACTCATGTCTGAAACTGGGTGATGTGGGCTTGTAAAAATCAACTAAACATGACATTATGGCGCAAATGCGTAAATGTGAAATGCCAATTTTAATTTTCACCTGGAAACAGACAAGTGGGAGGCCGAGTATGTTTGAGCTGTTTTGTGTCTAAAAGGACGAAATTATAGTTTACTTAAGTAGGGTAAACAGAGGAAATCATTTGGGATAATATGTTCCTGGCTGTTACAGAGAGCTCTGCCAAGAAAATGTTAGGCGGGGAAATTATCTAATAAACTGGGCAAGGATAATATACCTTAAAAGCCAGCATCTGCCGGAGACAGGATGTATTTCGTGTTGTGAGTTTGGCAAGGAACAGCCAATCATTGGAAGCCAAAGAGATGTGAGTAAAAAGGTTTGCATTGACGAACTGCATGAAATAAAATGCAGATTGGGTGACGAGTTAAAACAGCCTTGAAAACGTCTTAGCACGAACTTGTGAAAATGAACGTTTATTTTGATGCAGTGCTTAAAAGCAAGGTTCTGTATAGCGCTATACGCTCGTTTTGAGAATATGTGCTTCCAACTTTGACATGTGTGGTACCGGTTCGAGAGAGGACGCAACGACACCACAGCATCACTCAGTGCTTCTTACACTTTTTAATTACAACTTCTCAGCATGCTGCACAGCAGCCACACTTCTCTACTGCACAGCTTAGAAACATTGGCAAAGTCAATAGCTCTAGAACAAGATATGGATAAGCGCACAACCTAAAATTGGAACAGTTTGTAAGGTTGTGGCGTGCTGCTGGGGTATCACTCTCTGATCCAGAGTGTCAAAGCAAATAACCAACAAAGCGTATCCTGAAGGTAGGAGACGTCCCCCTGCGCACAGCTCGAAGCCCCTGAAACAGGGGTTGATGAGTTTTTAACACTCAGTGTTCGTGAATTTTGGAAGAATAAGATACAACAAACTTTGATTGGATGTTTAAGTCGATATTTAGTGAATCATATCAGTAAACAATCATCCATTTGTATCCAAATGTTAATCACTGCGGAGATTGGCCCAATGCATTTCGGTCCCAAACGGACCTTCGTCAGGGGAAGTATGAAACGCGGTGTGCTTCCATAGTGCTCCGACTATCTCGTGGTTAACGTTAAAGCGAACGTTAACCACGAGATAGTCGTGATCTCCTACCTTCAGGATACGCTTTGTTGGTTAAAGTCAATAGCTCTACCTAAACACTTATAAGGCCCCCCAATGCATAGCCGATAGGTCTCGCCTTTAGGACATTATAAGTGTTTAGTTATCCAGCACAATATCCTTGATTAAACAACATCAAGTGTTGCATGGCTGAACACTTATAAGGTCCCAAAAGCGAGACCTATTGGCTATGCCAATGCTTATTTATTTTGAGAGGGAGGGTATCGGCACTTCTCAGAAACTAGCAGGTACCTGCACTTCTATTTTTCCATTTCAAGCACTGGCTGTATGGAAAAGTGGAGGCCATTATTGTGTTTGCTTGTTCAGTCTTTTTGCTGATCTTGCGTCTTGTATTCACCTAATCAAATAATGTCTGCTTAACTATGCTTTACTTTTCTCGCTAATACTGAGTGAATAAAAGGCTTCATCTTGGTCAAACCACCATAATCGAAGTGGTCTCTCACTGGAGGGAGGACTCCACCACGACTTGCACGTTGTGAGCGCACCATTGCCGTGCAGCAGTAATAGCCTCTCTACAGCTGCTATGAACGTGCCAACGGTGAGTTTCAAAGTGTTATTCGTGGATTTCACTTCCAAGGCTGGCTCCTCGGGCAGCGCTGTTATTACACAAGGCGGTAGTTTGTGAGAGCTGCTGCCTGCCAGCACGGACGGGGGAGGATCCACGTCATCACAACAAACAGCATACCTGGCTTCCTTGCCACAAGGCACGACTAGAGGTATGCTTTGAAATAGCAAAGTTCACACAGCCGCCACGCGCACTGCTGAAAAGGGGAATTTTTCAGTGCGACCTCAAGGAATGATGGGAGATTTGGGTAAACACAAACTGCTCACCGGAGAAATGCAAACACAAACTCTGGACTTTACACTAAAATACGAAGGTACGGTTGTGTACTTCAGCTCCTGGGGTTGTGCAGTGCCAACCTGCACACTTTTGTTAAAGCCGGCAAACGAGGAAATGCGGAGTGTGGCTTGCCCTGCAGTTAGTGGAGGCGCGAGGCAGTAGCAGCTGGAAGTACTTGGCGGAGACTCGCGTGATGCATCTCTGTCCCGGTCAGCCTGCGGCAGTGCAAGGCCCCTGGATCCGGCGGAGGCAGCCTCCCAGCGACACCAGTCGTTGTGTTTGCACGGGCCCAGACGGAACCTGCCCCAGTGGCTCGGGTACGTTTAATGACACTTTACACACATTCTCTTTTTTTTTTTCCTTGGATGCAGTTTGCAATTGTAATGTATATAGCGCTTACTACCCCTGACGAGGCGTTGCACAAGATTATCTCAAGAATGTCCATCGCTGTGCGTTGTCTTTTTTTAAATCTTTTTTTGTTCACTAGATGCAATGATATTTTCTTGATTTTGACAGTGCATTGTTTTTTTCCTACTTTCCATGGAACAATATTTGACAGCATAAAACCCGTGTTTGAATTGATTTGAAATCCCCAAAAATGGATTTGAACCACCGAGCGCAACAAAGGCTTAACTGGCCAACTGCCTAGGTTTTTTATGATGCTAAACGCAGACCTGTTATATTTCCCAAGTAAACCCTAACTTCGGAAAGCCCCGCTGCAGAACTTCGCTGTGACGCTTAAACCCCTGAATAGAAGCCGTGAGAATGCACGTTCAAGCTGGAAGCTCGCCAGGGGCTCATTCGTGCCCATCTTATGGTGCAGTAAATACGGAACATCCCAATACTGCGGGGGAGGGGCAAGCTGACTATACGTGCTGTGGTATTATCGCATCCATATGAGTTCTGCACCTCGAAACGGGGTGATGCTTAAAGTACGATGTCACTGCCACTTTAGATCTGGCTTTGCCTGACCAAGATGGACATCTCTCACATTGTGAATCCGAATTTGCCTCCCTCACAGCTTGTGCTTGTAAACGAGCTCTGAGGGATATATATATATATATAGCCAAACTAGACAATTATTTATTGTATGTCATATAAATGGTAGTTAGCAAGTTAGCATAAAAATGAACCAATGACATTGCTTGTTTAGCACAGTTCTGCAGACTGATCTGCCATTGAGCAGGCTTTAGATAGTTTCTGAACTGGAAGTGGTTTGTTTTAGGCCGATTGATGTTCATAAGGAGGGCGTCTATGCCCAGCATCACTGACGTGCAGCCAGGTCTGCCTCTGCAGAAGCCTCTTGTTCTAGGTACTAGGTTCCCGGCAGCGTATGTTTTGGTTGGTGGAGAGAGTAGCGTGTTGATCTTGTATCCCAAAGTGTAGTCTTGCAATTTGGTTCCAAAGTATTTTTTTAGTGCGTTTCTGAATTATATTTTAATCTTTAATAAGGCATTGTTGGTGAGCCACCATTGAAACTTAAGTTAAACGTCTGAGAGCACAAAGCCAGGCAGCCCTGTTCATGTTTTACCTTTGTTTCTTTGACCACTTACACAATCACTGAAGACTCGCCAGAAATGTTCTGCAAAATCCCAAATAGAAGCATATAATAAAGAGATCTGGACAGAGGTTCAGGAATCTAACAGGCCAGAGGTGGAACAGGCAACATAATCTCTCAGAGTTGCTGTTTAGCATAAAGAAAGTAAGAAGCACCTTTCTTCTAATGTATGTATTGCCCTTGTGATGAAATCATACCAATTGACAGCTGAAAAGTGAAATTCATAGGCAGTAGAGATCATACCGCTGTCCCTGTGGTGATATTTTCGAGCACCGGTGAAGAATCCATAACGGTGATACCCTACACATGAACCTTTGTCCTGGACCGATTTGCATAAGACCTGCAGCTAGTGTAAGATGAGAATACTGTGCTGTATGTGTCATCAGGTAACAGAGAAAGAACTAACAGTGATCCTAAAAGTATCAGAATGGCTGCTCCCCATGCTTTTATCCAAGGTATTCTGCTGGCCTGCTATCTACCGTCTGGAACTCCGTCTCACTGCACCTGAGACTCAATGAGGACAACTTGAAATCCTATAGGGAACTGAATACTCTCCTTGCCCACACCACCAATGGACGATTGACGAGTTATTTTTCTTTTAACATTAATTCGTCCTTCTCGCCCCATTTTCCTGTCCCACCCTGAACAGTGAGTTGGATGCCTGAGTCCAGCCTTGCTAATTGTACAGGAGTGCAAAAAAAATTTCTTTCTCCCAACCACCCGGATGAAGGCTTAACAAATGCAGTCATAAAGTACGCATCAAGGCCAGACAAACTCTAAATAAACAGGATTACTGGCCATGTTAGTAGACCCCTGGCTTCCCTTCAGATCTTTCTGGCCTCCAGGGCATCATTGTCTTACCATCTGAAGCACATTGAAAAAGCCCAAAAAGTGTGCTTTACAAAAGCATACACACAATATATGCATGTCCTCACAATTAGAGATATGGTGCCCCATACAATTTGAATCCTGCCTGCCACAGCCGTGGAATGTTGGTCCACTTACAGATAGGACATTTGATATTATTGGAAGGCCAAAATGTAGAGGCAGTGTACAACGAACCTGTTACTTTCACTTTACCTGAGAAACTACAGCTACCTACAGCTGTATCTCCTCATAGGTAATCCATGAAGCCAGCCGTCCTTTTTCTTGTTCATCCCCAGGGGACTCCCCTTTCCCCCACACCACCAACGTCCAGCTTTCACCTGCGTTTTGTGCGTCTACTGGGACCAAAGAATGGAAGAGTAGGAGCTTAGAGCTTCTACTGTCTGCATCCATCTTCTAAAATGGAGTTCCCACTTATACAGCGTGACAGCACTGCATGCTTCCCTCACATGAGTTTAACAGCCGTGCCGTGTGGTCGGAGGTCTTAAGGACTGAGAATTGTACTACTCATTCCAGTATTCATTATCTGTTAGTATGCAGGGCTTTTGTGTGACACAGTTCTTCAGTCATCCTATCGGATAGTGCATGAATTCAACCAGCCTATCAGATAGTGCATACATTCAACCAGCCTATCAAATGATCCATGAATGTGTTATCTAGCACACCCTGGGATTTTGGGCTCTAAAAGCTATTCATGAAGATTTCATAACGGGCTCTTTTGTAACCTCAATTTGTGTTAAATAGATTAATGACTCACTAAAAAGTATTGCAATCTCTCTTCAGATCATTTGGCTTGCTTTTAAGGATATTTTGAAGAGTTGGGTCGTAGCAAAAAGGCAGCGGAAAACAAGTGTAGATACTAATGGTCACTAGTCCAGAGTAAAGCACTTTCAAATATGTGTGCCTTAAATCTAGTGATCAGTGGCATCTGAATGCACCCAAACGATGGCATTTTAATATAATCCACTTCTATCTAGCAGACGGTACATGCACTCAATCGAGAGCAAAATGTCAGCCAAGTCTGTAATATAGTCGGGGAAAGACTTTAGAACCCCGTTAAATCAGTAAACAAAGAGTAAATGTCTCTGCCCTCGTTTTAGCTCAGATTAATTCTCCAGTCTCTACCAAAATAACTTCTAATCAGTAAACAAAGATGAATTAGGCAGTGAAACTGTCTGTCACTAATAACTATGACGTGACAACCCGAGGCCCAGAGAGTTTATCGTCAGATTCTTATATAAACCCCGTCACCATCTGTATCAGCTGACCTCCCCCAAGTTTACCAATCCGAGTCCCATATGCTATTTAAAGGACTCATTATGGGAGACGTTGGATGTTGGTCTTAAAAATTATACAAAAGTAATAATTAAATATTTAATTAGTTAAAAAACGAACAGTTAACATATATACAAAAATAAATTACATTTTAAAACTTTTATTAACAATTAGAATGTAATTTACATTAATTATATTTAATAAATATAAATTAAAAGAAAAAATTGCTAGGTAGAGTGTGTTTTTTGTTTATCAAATATTTATAATATAAATTAATGTATTTCAATTATTTATTTATTTGGTAAGAATTTATCTTGAAGAGTTAATGTGCTCTAAAATAAATTTTCAGTTCTAGGCTAAAAATAATTATTTTTAATGTATTTTACTTTTATATTTTATAAATAAATATCAAGTCAAGAAAAGCTTTATTCGATTGTTTTTGTACCAATCATAAAAGCACATACAAAAATACATATAAAATTTAATTGTGAGTTACACAGAATAAGAACTAAAAAAACACAAAAATATTTACAAGATAACATAAAACCATATAAATACGAAATTTGAAGCCAGAATTCATAGGGAAAGAAGTGTCCAGAAATTACAGAACGCCAAATAACATACGTTTCCTCTGCTGGAGCGCTTTCTTTAAAAACTTAGCTACTCTCCACGCTATGTGTTCATCTTCCAATAACTGCAACCAGATAAAAGCTGGGCGACATTGCCTTACACCTTGACGTCTTAAAAGTGGGAGTATCCACACTTTCCTAAACTCTATATAAAATTTACAAAAGAAAATTAGGTGACTCGTGGACTGCTCAGAAGTGTCAAGTTTCGGGACCAGTCGTTCATGATTGGTGTCAATAATCTATGAACGTTACCCAATCTAAATCTTGTCAGAAGCATCCTATCGAAGGCTCCTGGTACAAATAGTAAGTAAGGCTCCGTTCGTATACAGGAAAACGTTAACTGATGGTGCATAATGCTAGGTTTTGCCATTTCCTCTGCCATTCTCAACAAGCTCAATAGTTGAAAACCCTCTATTTTCAGGGCCTTTCTCGACACAGATACGGCCCCATCCAAACTCAAACTATCTTGCAGGATATCTCTATTTAACTTCGTCTTCTCCTTAGTCCAAATCCTGTGCCATAGGAGTACTGGTTCCAGTTTGATGAGATCGGAGATGAAAGAAAGACCCAGCTCCTCATGGCACACAAAGGAGGACGTACTAAGAGGAGCTGACAATATATACCACAAGAAAGAGTTTTCCACCTGCTGCAGTGGGAGGGTATTAGCAAAGCCCCACACTCCTGCCACATACATAGCGGCTGTGATGCACTTTGCTTTAAATATTTGCCAACGCTCCCCTGGCGGCTTCCTTCCCAATTTCTTAGCGAAGGATGCTTGGGCTGTGGTGATCTAGTGAACGCAAGCTTTTTAGTAGTTAACATCTGGGACCAGGTGTCATTCTGATTGAATAGGATGCAGAGATACGAAAAATTCCTGGTTTTGCCGATCTTATTGCCATCCAGAAACATTTCCCTTACTCTCTGGAACCCTTTGCCGCATCTCATGACAAAAGGTTTAGAGACATTAATGCTAAGGCCTAGGTCTTTCATGAAGTAATTGAAACTGTCTAGGACCCTCTGCAAGCCATTTTGTGTCAGCGCCAGTAAAACCGCATCGTCTGCGTAAAGCAGGGCTGGAATAGGCCGCTCTCCCGCTTGTGGGAAATCTTGTCCCCTGCCTAATCAGTGCTTCGCCGAGGCCATTTATGTACAGGTTAAAAAGGAAGGGGGCCAGGACGCAATCCTCTCTGAACCCTCTCCTGATAGGGAATGAATCAGTATGCTCCCCGCCTAGGCCGAAACGAACACTGGCAGAGGCACCATTGTACAGACGCTGCAGGAAAGCGGTTATGTTTGGGTCCACCCCCACAGCTCCGAGAACCTCCCACAGTCTCCCCTGCCTTACCGAATCGAAGGCCGTGGTGAGGTCCACAAAGACCAGGTGCAGACAGCCCTTTTTTGCTCTAGTATATTTGCCAATCAGAATAGACAGGTTTAGGCTTTGTTCTGTGGTGCCTAGCCCTTCTCAAAAGCCATACTGCAAGTCGGACAGTACCTGATTGTCTTCCCCCCAGTCTTGCAAACGCTCCAGGACAATACGACCCACCACTTTTACCATTGAGTCGAGCAGAGAAATCGGCCTGTAGCACCCCGGGTCATGACGATCACCCTTTTTAAATACTGTGATAATTATTGATTCCACCCAGGTCTTTGGTATTGATGTTCTAAAACTAGCATTTATGACTTGGGTTATTATAGGACCCCACAGGGAGATATTGGATTTAAATAAATCAACCGGCACTTCGTCTGGTCCTGGGGCGTTGCCCCCCCAGGCTGTGGGAGAGCGCTCTATTCACTTCATCCAGTGTAACTTGCATCTTTACCCTATCAGGCTGAGCTGAGAGGGTAGAGAGCAGTTGTGGATCAGAAATTCCTTGCCCATTATAAACCTTGGTGAAGTGGTTAACCCATGCCTCCTCCGAAATTGCGATCTCAATAGTGGGACCGTCGCCATCTGATAGAAAGGGGGCCCTTACTTGCTCTCCAGAATCCCCCACTATCTTTGTGGAGAGCCGCTGTATGGAGGGTTACCCATGCTTCCTGTCTCAAAATACTTTTTCTATCCACGATGGCCTGCTTGTACTCTGCTCTAGCCTGTCTCACCCTGTTGGGGGATCTAGGTAGCCAGTGTAACAGGTTAGTTTGCGCTTGTGTACATTTTTTATCAAACCACCCTTGTTCTTTATGTTTATTATGGTGTTTCACAGATAATAAGCTCCTAAACTCTTTTACACATAACTAAAAAAGAGTGTACAATGCTGTCACAGGAGGATGTCTCATTCAAACAGATGTCAAAGGCCGGTTTACAATTCTTAATTAGTTTCGTTATCATCACATCGGGGTCCACTTTAGACTATTGTAAGGAGTATCCATTAATTCTGCTCAATTCAAGGTTGCCTATCATTGGATGATTTTGTTTGACCTTCTTGGTTTTGAGTGGAGGCAATTTAACCTCCAAACAAAGTAGGAAGTGGTCACTCATTCGGTTGGTTGTTAAATATCTATTTTAAAATAATAAACTTTAATTATTTCCCCTCTTCTTTCCTATAAAGAGATCTGCACTCGGATTGCAGAGATCTCCACCACAGTGGTTCTGTCTACATGTAAAAAGTTACAAGCAGTGACTTTACTCTTGTAAATTTGTTTCCGCACCGCACCCTGGTGGAGTAAGACCTCCGATCCTCGGTCTTGGTTCACTCTCTCCCCGCAGCTCCGCTGTGCCGTCTCTTGCCTCCAGACCCTGACTTCCTCCTTGGGGGGTTTGAGGCTGCTGCCCGCTCCTGCGCCTGCTGCCCGCTCCAACTGGGACCAGACTGCCTGCAACCACCGTAACCTTTCTCAGCCGTTTATTTTCTTAATTCTTTCCCTGTTGTGCCACTGTTATTGTGCCCATCTGTGGTTTGCTCTAATTCCACCACTGTTTTTATTTTCTCGTGCCTGCCTGTTTCTTTCGCCACTGCTGCCCCTGCGGCCCCTTCTCCTGGAATTTTTCCCCCGCTCCCACCACCCAGCCTCTCCTCCCTCCCACCTCCCCTACTTAATGGAGGCCGCAGCGCAGTCGCGCATCGGACGCGTGCAGCGGGCGCATGAAGCGCGCCAAAAGCAAGCCCGTTTGCACCCGTCCGCAACCCGACCACGGCCATCGCCAGGAACCCTGGACCTCCCACTACCCATCACCACGACACCACCACCCTCCGCGCACTCAACCCTGGAAGACTTAGAGAATGCAAACAGGCCTCGCCGAACACGACCCATGGCCTTTTCTCCTGCCTCCACTACCAGACCCTCACCGCCACCGCGGCCTCCAACACCGCCGACGCTGGCGTCACCCTAAAATGCATCCTTCTCAAGACACGCAATGGAAATCTGGAACCTACTCGACTCTCTCTCGCCCCACATCACCTTCTTCACAGAGACCTGGACCAACGCATCCTCCGCCCTTGACATCAGCACCACCATCCCAGACGGATACAAGATCCAGATGAAAGACCGCCCAAACCACCCAGGAGGGGGCCTCGCCATCGCCCACAAGAGCTCCCTCCGCCTAAACACCTCCAGCAAAACCATCCACCAGGTGCCACAGACGGCCCCCTGCCACCCAGAAACACCAGCCAGCCCACCATCTCCAACTGGACACCGATCACGGCCGAAGATACCGCCTCGACCATGAAAAGCATCCACTCGGGGGGGGGCCCCACCAACCCCTGCCCCCCTCACATCTACTACAGAGCCGCGGCCGCCATCGCACCTGAACTACAATGCACCATCAACACCACCTTCAAAACAGGCACCTTCCCAGACGACTGGAAGCGCACAGAAGTCAGACCCCTACTCAAGAAGCCCACAGGTGACCACACCGACCTCAAAAACTATCTGCCCATCTCGCTCCTCCCCTTCGCAGCCAAAGTTGCTGAGAAAACAGTCAACAGGAAACGCGATTCATTGAAGAGATTGCCGTCCTCGACCCGTCCCAACCCGGATTCCGAAGCAACCACAGCACAGAGACCGTCCTACTTGCTGCCACAAACAACATCCGCACCCTCCTGGACCAAGGCCACTCCACAGCCCTCATCCTACTCCACCTATCAGCGGCCTTCAACACCGCCTCCCACGGCACACTAGTCGCACTACTACACTACGCAGGCATACAAGGAACAGCCCTGGGCTGAATCCGATCATTCCTCACCGAAAGAAGCCAAAGGATAAGACTCCCACCCTTCCTCTCCGACCCCACGAAAATCACCTGCGGAGTCCCACAGGGTTAATCACTGAGCCCCACCCTCTTCAACATCTACATGGCCCCCCTCGCAGCCATTGGCCGACAACACGGCCTCAACATCGTATCCTATGCCGAGGACAGCCAGCTCATCCTCTCCCTCACCAAAGACCCCACCACTGTCAAATTCAACTTCCAGAAAGGAATGCACGACGTTGCAGTCTGGATGACCAACAGCTGCCTGAAGCTCAATGCCGAGAAGACGGAAGTCCTCGTCCTTGGTACCACCCCTTCCGCATGGGACAGCACCTGGTGGCTGACCGCCCTCAGAAGCCCATCTACCGCCTCAGACCACGCCAAGAACCTCGGCATTGTACTCGACTCATCACTCACCATGAACCGACAGGTCAACGCCGTCACCTCCAGCTGCTTCAACATCCTCCGCAAGACCTTCAAGTGGATCCCCCTGAGTCAAGGAAGACAGTCACCCACGCACTCATCACCAGCAGACTGGACTATGAAAACACACTCTAAGCCAGCATCAACAAGTCCCTAAACCGCAAACTCCAGAGAATACAGAACACCGCCGCCAGACTCGTCCTCGACATCCCCCGACACAAACACATCAGCCAACACCTACGAAGTCTCCACTGACTCCCAGTGGAGAAAAGAGTCCCTTTCAAAAATCCTCACTCACGCCCACAAATGCCTACACAACATCGGACCAAAATACCTCAACGACAGAATCAACTTCCACGTACCCAAAAGAAACCTCCGATCTTCCAACCTCGCACTGGCCGAAACCCCACGCATCCACAGAGCCAGAGCAGGCGGAAGATCCTTCTCTCACATTGCAACCAAGACCTGGAACGAGCTACCGGCAGACATCAGACGCGTCCTCTCCCTGAACACCTTGAGGAAGACCTTCAAGACCTGTCTCTTCGGCTAAACAGATCTGTGGAAACCCCACCCCCCACCCCCCACCCCCTCTCAGCGCCTTTAGACCCTCACTGGTGAGTAGCGCGCTTACAATTCCCTTATTGATTGATTGATTGATTGATTGGTTTCAAGACATGGAGATATACAATCTGCACTTTAAAGTAAATTTACACTCTGAAATTGTGACATGCCAAAATTTATAAATTGCAGTAAATTTATTATTTTTGGCTAATTAGAAGAGAAACTTTACACATTGATTTTCTTATAAATGTATCCTTGTGTGTCGGCCCTTGAGTCTTTTTCATTTTTATGAATGACTGCATCACTAGCTTTTGATCTTTGTCACTAATTACTCAATTAATCAATCAGAACATTTGTAAAGCGCACTACTCACCTGTGAGGATCTCAAGCTGAGTCGACTGTTGAGGTATGCTGGACCGGTGTTGTGGAATGCCTTGTGTGCATGGGTGAGGAGCTTGAAGGTGATCCTCTTGTTGGCGGGGAGCCAGTGCAGGTCTCTCAGGTGGGGTGTGATGTGGCTGCGGCGAGGGATGTCGAGGATCAGGCATGCAGAGACGTTTTGAATGCGTTGAAGTCGTTTCAGGAGTTTGGCCGAGGCTCCTGCGTAGAGGGTGTTTCCGTAGTCCAACCTGCTGTTGACAAGGGCATGGGTGACCGTTCTTCTTGTTTCGGTGGGGATCCACCTGTAGATCTTGCGGAGCATGCGTAGGGTGTAGAAGCAGGAGGACGAGATGGCGTTGACCTGCTTTGTCATGGTGAGAGTAGAGTCTGGATGAACCCCAGGTTGCATGCGTGGTCGGTGGTTGTTGGAGCTGTTCCCAGTGCGGTCGGCCACCAGGAGTCGTCCCAGACCGAGGGGGTGGAGCCGAGGATGAGGACTTCTGTCTTGTCCGAGTTTAACTTCAGTCGGCTGTTCTTCATCCACTCGGCGACGGCTTTCATTCCTTCGTTGAGGTTGGTTTTGGAGGTGGGCGGGGGGGTCCTTGGTGAGGGAGAGGATCAGCTGGTTGTCGTCAGCGTAGGAGATGATGTTGAGGTCGTGCAGTTGGGCGACGTGGGCGAGCGGTGCCATGTAGATGTTGAACAATGTCGGGCTGAGGGATGAGCCCTGGGGCACGCCGCAGATGATCTCGGTGGCTTCAGAGCGGAAAGGGGGGAGGCGGACGCTCTGGGTTCAGCCGGAGAGGAAGGAGGCGGCCCAGTCCAGAGCCTTGTCTCGGATCCCAGCATCGTGGAGGCGTGTGTGTAGGGTGCGGTGGCAGACAGTGTCGAACTCGGCTGACAGGTCCAGGAGGATGAGGGCCGCGGTTTCTCCGTTGTCCAGCAGGGCCCTGATGTCATTGGTGGCGGCGATGAGGGCAGTTTCGGTGCTGTGTTTGCTGCGGAACCCGGACTGGGACGGGTCCAGGATGCTGTTCTCCTCGAGGTCGCAGGTCAGTTGTCTGTTGACGGTCTTCTCGATGACCTTCGCCGGGAACGGGAGTAGGGAGATTGGCCGGAAGTTCTTGAGGTCCTTGGGGTCAGCCTTGGGTTTTTTGAGTAAGGCGTTGATCTCGGGGAAGGTTGCTGTCTCGAAGGAGATGTTGATGGCTTTCCGGAGATGGGGTGCGATGGTGGTGCTGGCTTTGTTGAAGATGTGGTGTGGACATGGGTCTGACAGAGATCTGGAGTGGATGGTGTTCATGATTTTGACAGTGTCGTCGTCGTTTATGTTGGTCCAGGATAGCAGGGGATCGGTGCGGATGGTGGCCGTGGGGACGGAGGTCTCAGTGGTTGTCGGGGTGGTCAAGACGTTGAAGCTGTCGTGGATGTCTGCGATCTTCCGATGGAAGAAGATGGCAAGGGAGTCGCATAGGTCTTGCGAAGGTGGGATGTCGTTGGTGTTGGAGCTGGGAGTTGGAGAGTTCCTTCAAGATGTTTAATAGCTCTTTGCTGTTGTGTGCGTTGTTGTCTAGGCGGTCTTTGAAGGAGGCCCTTTTGGCGGATCTGATGAGGTGATGGTGTCTGCGGGTGGCGTTCTTGTGGGCTGCTTAGAAGTCCGGTGTCTGTTCACTGTGCCATTTCTTCTCTAGCTTTCAGCAGGTTTGCTTGGAGTCCTGGAGGTCTTCAGTGAACCAGCTGGCTTTCTTGCTGGTGTGTCTGTCGGAGTGTTTCTTGATCGGGGCGAGGGTGTTGGCACAGTCGTCGATCCATTGTCTAAGGTTGCAGGCAGCGGTGTCGGGGTCGGTAGGTGGGCTCCGGGTGAGGGTGGGCTCCGGGCAAGGGTGGTGGTTAGCTGTACTTCGGTGACTTTGCTCCAGCAGCGGCGGGGGATCTGTTGGGTGCGGTGGTGCGTGGTGGGTTTCCGGAAGGTGAAGTGGATGCAGCGATGGTCGGTCCAGTGGAGTTCGGTGGTGTGGTTGAAGGAGACGTGGGAGCTTGTGGAGAAGATGGGGTTAAGCGTGTGGCCAGCAGAGTGGGTGGGTGTTGTGACGAGTTGTCTGAGTCCGAGGTTGGCAAGGTTGTCGATCAGGGTGGTGGAGTTGGTGGTGTTGTTGTTCTCGAGGTGGAAGTTCAGGTACCCGAGAAGGATGTAGTCTGTGGAGGCGAGGGCGTGTGTACTGACGAAGTCGGCGATGGAGTCGCTGAACTGTGGTCGGGGTCCGGGGGGTCTGTAGACGAGGGTTCCTCTGAGGGTGTTGTTGGGATCGGTGTGGATCTTGAAGTGCAGGTGTTCGGCGGTGCTGAGGGTGTCGTCGGTGTTGCTCGAGACTGAGAGTGTTCCTGTGGACGATGGGGATTCCTCCTCCTACTCCGTTGGTTCGGTCCCTGCGGGTGATCTTGTAGCCGTCCGGGATGGCTATGGCGATGTCGGGTGCCGAGGAGGGGTTCAGCCAGGTCTTCGTCACGAAGGCGACGTCTGGGGAGGTTGAGTCGAGTAGGTCCCAGAGTTCAACGGCGTGTTTGCGGGCGGAGCGGGTGTTGAGAAGAATGCATCTGAGATGGTTGCGTTCTTTCACGGTGGGTGGATTGGTGGATCGGATGTTGGTGAAGCTGCAGTTCCGGCAGGAGAAGGGTCCTTGTGTGCGTTTCGGGGCGGCCAGGAACCAGGTGTGTGATCGTCCGATGTTGAGTGCGTGGAGGGTTCTATCATCGTAGTGGTGTCGGGTGTCGTGGCGTTCGCGGGGGCCAGGGGTTCTCGCGCTGGGCGTGGTCCAGGCGCAGACTGGCGCAGACGGGCTTGCCTTAGGCGCGCCAGTGGCGCACGGCCGCTGCGCGTGGCCGCCATTTAAGGGTAGATGGGAGGGGGGAGCAGCTGGGAGGCAGGTGCCGCGAATGGGCGAGCAGGGGGGCGGGGCCGCAGCAGCATGAAAACCGGGCAAAGCAAGGGGTATAGAAGGCAAAAGACAGGTAGGGGGCACAGTGAAAAGGGGAAAACCGAAGGAAATAAGGTTTACACAGGCAAGTAAGCAAAGGCAGATGACAAAATGACACAGGCAAAGTAACAAAGGCAGATGACAAAAATGAGCAGTACCGGCCTACCAGACCACCGAGGTAGAGGGGCCTCGAGCCTGCGGTAGTGGCGGAGACAGGCAGCGGGAGCACACAGAGGCACTGGTGGAGCTGTGCGGCATGGGGGGAGTGACCTGCCTGAATGCAGGGTCAAGGGTCACTCTCCTCACGGCGCAGCGGCCGGCATTTAAGGGTAGATGGGAGGGAGGAGCAGCTGGAAGGCAGGAGCGGCGAATGGGCGAGCAGGGGGGCGGGGAAGCAGTGGCAGGAAAAATGGGCGAAGCAATGGGTACAGAAGGCAAAAGACAGGCAGGGGGACACAGTGTAAAGGGGAAAAACAGAGGTGGAGCTGTGTGGCGTGGGCGGAGCAACCTGCCTGAATGCAGGTTCAAGGGTCGCTCACTTAATTGATTGATTGATTGGTTCATGTAAGTCAAACAAAACCTCTGAACCACTCAGTATTGAGTGCTCAAACAGTGGTCAAATTGCCTGCCAGCTAAATAGGTTATTGGCACACAGCAAGAATTGATTTACTCTTAAGTAATATAGTACTATTAGTCCAATTTTAGTCCATCAGTTCTTATTACAAGAGTGAATGTATTTATGTTTTTGGTTTTTACGTAGTAATAACAATAGGTGTCGTCAAGTTTCTGTATGGTAGAGACTAAGATGGGCAGTGTATAGCTGGGCAGAGAACAAAAAAACAAAAACACTTTCCACCCATGCCGTTCATGGAACCCATACCCTAACAAACATGCCAAGTGATGATATGTAAGGTTAGGCATTCTACCGCTCACTCCTCTTTGCTGCTATGTGGGCTCAAGCGCAGCTTCAAATGACATTGTAAGAGCACTTCTGTGGTAAGATTACTTCTGTGGTAATCATGCTCAACACCAAAACGTTTCCCACTAGGCCATGCTACAAACACATCCTTCAAGAGGAATGCAACCAGGGCCGGAGCAGAGACCAACATCAGCCACGGCAAAAATGTGCAGAGCACCTTGACTCTGCAGGAGGCTGCGACAACAATGGGGCCCTAGGAGCACAGTTGGGTCATGGCAGCCCATCCTGCTCTGAAAACAGCCCCCTAACATGCAGCTCACTGGGAAAAGTCCTGAGTTACAGAATAGCTACACCTGCCTTAATGCATCCCAGAGATCAGCTTTCTCCCTAACGACCAAAATTGGTTTGGCGCTTTTGAGGGTAGTCCACTTCATGTGAATCCAAATACAATATGAAACATTAATATACAATGCCAAATAGGCGTTTAGGGATTCTTACATGCTTTATAAAAAATGAAAACATTGGTCTCGTTATATGGAATCTGAGGGAAGGAAAGTGTTCTGACTTCCATTAATGACATTAGACTTCTACGACAAAAGTGCTCTATCATCACCAGCTTGTTAGCCAGATACATGTATAAGGCAAGACAGTGGCCTAGTGTCTTCAGATCTGCTATCAACCTTTGCTTTCATGTACTTGGTAAAAAAGATGAGGCTTAAAGCGGTGCTATGGCTCACTTCTGAGCAGAATCGAAGCACCTGTTACTCATCTTTTTTCACCTTACACATTATTCCATACTAGATTTCTTTTTAGGAAAAAAGTGCACATTTTGCTATGTAAATAGCCCAGGCTTCATATTTAGAACATGTAAATGTCAATCTCAAGTTGTTTATATTTTGAACTTTGTGACTGCTGCTACTAAATGTTTTCAAAGAAAACAACTAGGAACGTATCAGAGAAAGGTGAGCCTAAGGTGCTCATGCCTTTCCAGGACCTTTAGCAGGATTTGAAGTCTGGTAAGCTGTCGTGTGCTGCATAATAAGCAAATGCGCCAACATGGAATTGCACTCATACAAGGACTGTAGTATCTTATTTCCCACCAACGCTAATGCATTTTGTGTGTTGATACTAAGATTTTTTGCTCACATGCAGAGTCTTTGTGAATGAAAAAATACATTATGCCAAAAAGCAACAAGGGAGAAGAAACTGACTTGGAGGCGGGTGGGTTATCCTGAAAATAAAACGGACTATTGGGAGAAAATCAAGAAATAAAAGCCACTGGAGTCGACTACGGAGGAGCAAGAAACTAAGGGAAAAGCAGTGATTGGGGTCGGGGAGGTGGGATCTGTAGCTACTGCAAGCAGCAACAAGAGGTAGGTTGAAGGGAGGACAGGGCAAACGGCAACAAATACAACTGGGTTGAGAGAGTTGGATAGAGAGCCTACAAAGCAATGCAAAATAAAAAAACGAGTCTTGGCGTCTGCTCAACATTCTGGGCAAATCATGTAATCTCCCTGTGCGCTCAAGTAAAGCTCTTTAAATACCTTTGGGTCGGGATCGCTCTATTTAATGATGTGGGTCTGAGTTTCGGCTTCATCTCAACATTCTGGGCAAATTATGTAATCTCCCTATGTGCTGTTGTAAAGCGCCTTAATACCTTCGGGTCGAGATCACGATATATAATGATTGGGCCGCAATGTTGACAGACAGCGCACAGCAGTGCAAGCACTGTGCAGGCGAAACCTAAAAACAGTTAGACAAAAGCGGATGAAAAGGAGTACTTAGGTCTTGCACCACTGATAAGAAAAATTCATGAAGAATAACAGGAAATAGTATCCTACACTCAATAGAAACAGAGGAAAAGTAAGTAGCAAGCACACAAACAAATGAAAAGTAAGGACGGGATGTAAGGCTCTTTTAAGATTTATATTAAATACAATAGATTTCACAAGCACAGCGCAAGTGCTGTGCAGGCGAAACCTAAAAAGGCTTTTGAGCATTTAATTACTGTGCTGAAAGTGCAGCTAAGACTAAGGCTCCTTCGCTTGCACATGTGCACATTATTTCCACCATTCCATGATACTATCTGTTAGACCTGGGGGTCTCTAGTTAACTGAGGCAGTTACCTTAGTCCAAATAGGGACCCTTGCTTCTAGTCAGGGAAAGGAGGAGCACCCTCTTTGATAACCCCTGCTCGCCCCCTGGTAGCTTGGCACAAGCAACCAGGCTTATCTTCAAGGCAATGTGTAAAGTACTTGCAATCATACTTCCAGTGAAACAGTGATAACACCACAAATGGACACCACACTGATGTATGAAAATAGCGGTATCTTTATCAAGAAGAAAAATACAGTAAAACCAAACGATAAAAATCCAACAAATGCGTATTCGTAATATTTCACTTTCCAAGTTATTAAGCCAACAAACACTTGTAGGTTCTTGCGGTATTAATGAGCAGTTCACGATATTCAAATGCAGTCCTAATGCAATGCTATGCAGTTCATAATGCAGTTTGAATCGTCAGACTAATGCAGTCATAATGCAAGAATCAGGCAGTTCGTAATGCAAGAATAGTGCAATTCTCAATGCACATAATCAGGCAGTTTGTAAAGCAAATATAACGCACTCCTTAATTCAAGTAATAAGGCAGTTTGTAATGCGAGAATAATTCAATCCTCCATGCACGTAATCAGGCAGTTCGTAATGCAAGTATATCACAATCCCTAATGCAAGTAATGAGCCAGTTCGTAATGCAGGAATAATACCAGGCCAATCGACGCGATTAGCGTGGGCACCACTAGGCCCCAACCAAGACAACAGTCCTGATCTTCCGAGGGCGGCCCCGGTACTGCCGGGCAGGTCCAGGCCGCTCGAAGACTCAGTGCATCTAACGCGGTGCAGCGGGAAGAGAGATGGGTGAACACCTGTACTCCTCCTGCACTCCTCCCCAGGTTACGGCGCTGCCTTCTCAGTTGCTGACTATCTTGGGCAGATTCCTCTTGCGAACAGCGATCTCGATTACCTCACGACTTTCTTAGCTTTACGATTTCCTTCAGCACGTTGCGGCTTGGGCCAGGGGCGGCGATCTTCATTCGCAGCCTCAGTTATGATGACGGCTTGGGCCACAAACATCTACACAGCAGCGTGGATGATGATTTACGCTGCGGGGGCACTTTCCAACCAGCACCACGGACCCCAAGGCAGTCTCAGGCTGCACATGCACAAAGCGTCGCTGTGACTCGGTTGGGCTTCTGGCCACACAGACCCGGAGCAATGCTTACGAAGGTATCAGGCTGCAAAAACACACACACACAGCGCCTCTGAGACACACTTGGAAACTTTGATGTTCCTGAGTTTCCACAACAGGGAGCCAGCTCTCTTCAGTCCCTTGGAGACAAGTTACTTCGGGACACAGCAAAGTCCTTTCAAGCAGGGGGACACGCCACACAACAAAGTCCATTAGCCTCTCCTTAGTTAAATCAGCAAAATGCAGGCCAGCCCCAGAACACACAGCAAGGGTCAGTCCATCTCTTCAGTCTCTTCAGCTGTTCTTCCTTGGCAGAGGTTCCTCTTGACCACGAAGTAGTTTCAATCCTTTTCAGTCTTGATCAGTCCAATGTTCAGGGGTTTCAGCTCTCCTAGTTATACCACTAAATGTCTTTGAAGTCTTTGTGTATAGGGGGCACTGTCCAAACCAGGTCTGGGTGTCTCCCTGCCAGTGACACCTTCCCTTGATAGTGGGGGTCTGGTTCCTCAGTCACTCAGCAGGAAGTGGAGCCATTCTTTTATGGCAGCAGCCCAGGCCTCTTCACATCCAGGGGGCTACTCCTCCCCCTACACTACAGATGCAGGTCAGCCTGTTGCTGTCTCATCTACTCCTCCCCTGGGTCATGACATTTCCCAGATCCTATCACATTCAAATCCAGACAGCCAATCCACAACCAGGCAGAGACACACACAATTGTTAGAACAAAAAACCCAGCCACTTCCAAAAGCGTTGTTTCTAAAACCACAATTCAAAAACCACCTTCACAAAAAGATGTGTTATTAAATTGTGAGTTCAGGCACACTAAACTTCACCTCTCCATTTAAGCCTTTGGGAAGATAGGCTGGAAACATATTACACAGCTTCCACCATTCTGTCCTATGTGCAAGATTGCCTTGCAACAGTGAAAAACGAAATTGAGAGTATTTCACTGTTACATGGTACACGCCTAGTACATGTCCTACCTTTCACAGACACTGCACCCTGCCCACGGGGGTACCTTGGGCCTCCTATAGGGGTGTCTGATGTGCATGGAAAGGGAAGGGTAAGGCCTGACAAGTGGGTGCACATGTCAGGATAACATAGCAGTTAGAAAACTGAGCGCAGGCACTGCAGTGGCAGGCCTGAGTTCTCTCTTTAGGGCTACTTGTGTGGGTGACACAATCAGTGCTGCAGGCCCACTAGTAGCATGTGCATTACCAGCCCTGGCACACATAGTGCACTTTACTGGGGACTTTACTAGTAAGGCAAACATATCAATTATGGTCAACCGATTACCATAACACTTTATATAGGGAGCACTTGCAATTTGACACTGATCAGCAGTGGCAAAGCGCTAACATCTAAGTTGGCAACATCATGTCAGAAAAAAGGTCTAGGGAGAAGGCAAAACGTTTAGGGAACTTTAGCCAAAAAGGGCCAAGTCCAACACTATCCCAGTGAACTACTGTTGTATCCAGGGCTCTAAGAGTCCGATTTACAGTTTAGTGGGTAGGATACTACTTCACATGGTGACAGTCTCACGCTGTCTTGACCAGATCTGTTTTCACCCACCTCGTCAAGTAGGGATTGGTATCTATTTTCTAGTTCTTCCTCCCTAATGTGTAGCTCGTTTCTCTCTTTTGGCCACTTTCAGTAGCTCCCCTCTATTTTGAACTATTTGTAGCTTATGGTCGTGGGCCAAGATAGATTTGGCAACATCTTGCCTAAAGGAGGCCATTTCTTTCTTAAACTCCTCTTTCAAGTAATAAATGTCTTCATTTGTAGCAGGGGTTCCAAAGTCACCTTCAAAATTGGGTTTAGATTTAGTTCAGTCCGGTTATCCTGCATGGTCACTTGGACTGGATTGCTTAGATTGTGTTTCTTGGGAACACAAGAGGTTTTTGATATTAGGCACTTTCGGTGTCTTGACTGTAGATGTGGCGTTTCTGAGACTGGAGAGTTGGTGGATTGCGTCAAAGAAATTAAAAAATGTTTACTCTATTGGATCAATACCAGGAAGAGCCAACGACCTGTTATCTATATTTTAGTACAATAAATGCTTCTCTAGCTGTGCAGTTAAAGCTACTCTGGTCCCTCTTTCTTCCACATTTGTGAAATCAGGGCACACGTAGGGGAGTTGCCTCATTGGAAATGCATTGGGTAATCAGTTCTGCCTTCAGCTAAATGTGAGATTTCCACATGTGTTTTTATTTCTTCACGCCAATTTGCCTCCAGTTCACTGTCAAGCGCTATGGGAGATGACATCCTAATCTCTCGTGGGATCCCGCCATCTCATTTGAGTCTGCAAAAGACATACAGATGATGGACGGAATGCAGAGCAAATCAGATATTCACCCCCAGTCAAGAGATCCGGGTTAAATCCATCGTTCTTTTGCCCACCATGCCACCCCAGTTTAGACCCAGCCATTTGCAAATCAGTCTTGACCTGGCATGGGGAGCTAAAAAACTATGGGTTTAAACTCAGATCACTGTATTGGGGTGAATGTTTGACATTGTTCTGCATTTTGTCCATCAATTGCTCTTTTTGAAATTTGTCACCCCAAGTGGGACGGGTATGCCCAGACAGGGGTCCCATGCTCTCTTGGAGTCAAGTTAGCCTGGCTGATGAGGGGTGAAACCCCGAAACTGGTCCTAGGATGCTTGTTTCCAGTCCAGGGAGGACATGGTCTGGCAGTTCGGGCGGGACTGTTCCCAATGGAGCAGGCTCAAGACTGATTTGCCTATGGCTGGGTCTAAACTGGAATGGCATGGGGAGCAAAAAACGATGGATTTAGGCCCAGATTTTTATACTGGGGTAAATGTTTGACATTGTTCAACATTCTGTCCATCGATTGTTCTTTAGGCATCTCATTTGAGTCTGGCTTGCTGTTCACTGCAGTGGGCTTGTAGAGGATGCAGGTTAGATTTTCCCCAACTCAACTGCTTCGGGCCAGACGCTGAGCCCAAGCACACCCACCCAGCCTCTAATGCTTGTAATAGGTGTGAGAGGAGAGTTCACAACCGCCTCTCACCGGTTTGACAGTGGACCTCTTCTTCCTCCTCATCAGCACGATGGCCGCTTCATCTCTTTCAAACCGCCTCCACTTCAGTGCCAGGGTCTCACTGTCTCCTTCAACTTGACTTTGGTTCCAACCCCACTGACTTCTCTCCTAGAGCGGCTCAGCAAACCATACACCTTTTTTGTCATCTTGCGGTGGTGACCATCTTGAAAGTCATCTGGCAGGGTGTGGGAGCATGCTGCACTAAAGGAGTTAAAGGCATTTTCTGCTGCTCACCCATCGCAAAATTTCATTTCAGGGGTCTCCATTGTTTCACCTCAGTTGTACTCGACTTATTAGAAGCTGTAACTCACTTGCACATAATTATACACAGGGAAGGCCGCTTCCTGACAGGAACTCGGCAAGGTAACGTCTAAATGGGTCCTCGTCATAGCCACGACCTTTAAATATCACTATTTTTTAACGTACGAGTACAAATGATTTATTGCATGTTTTTCTGCAAAGTTTAAGCGTGCATCCGTTGTCATTCATTGATTACTTTGCAAGGCAAGCATCTAGACGATGCAAACATTTATAGTAGTTTTTGCGCCTACGAGCTTTTGAACAAAGGTGTAATTTCATTGCTGGCAAACTACCGCATGCGAACCTGAGAAAGTAAGCAGGTAATTTGTTGGCAAAAGTATTGAATGGCTCGCGGAGTTCTGGAAGTCACCTGCAATGCATTTCAAAGGTAAGAGTGCACACGAAGCTGTTTTCATCGAATTGCTTCACTTAGCCTTTTCCGTAGTTTGCAGAGTTCAGGTTAGTGTTTCTGGTTTCACTGCCAAACAAGGACTCTGTTGGGTAGACGGCATGTAAGTGCTTCAGGATGTTCAGCCATTGAGTGATGCCGTCCGGGGCGATCGATAAGGATACCATTCTACACGCGACATCTCCCTTCGCCTCTGCACTGGAGTGGGGTTTATCCAAAACCCCACTCCAGTGCAGAGGGCCAGATAATCAATGTCGATTGTGTGCAGTGCCTCCTAAAGATCCTTTATAACCAGTAAAAGGAGTTTTGCGGTGGCTGTAGGTAGTAGAGAATTAGCACGGAGGTGTCAGCTGTCTCACAGTCCAAGGAAGAACAAGTGCCAAAGAGCAATTCAGTGACACAACACAAAATCTTCCATTGCACAGTGGTCTGTTCAACAAACACAAATGTCTACTTTAGGGCAACAGAAACATACACCGCTAATCACGATTAAATAACAATTAGTAACAAAAAGCTAATAAATACCAAAATAAGTTTTGTTTTAAAATGGTGCAGTTACACATGTATGAATGTGTAGGATTCCACAAAACACAATATCCAACCCTGGAAACAATTGTGGAAGTGCCCTGCAAGTTCAGGAATATAGAAGAGCAAGTGTAGGACAACCAGGCCTGGTTGAACTGAGGTGGGCAATCTCCAGACATTTCCCAAACTGTGCGAATTTTAGGCTGATTCGTAGTTTTCTGAAATTTACAAATTATTAGAGGATCAGTGAAAGATTTATTAAGCATTGGTTTGCATTGTCACAGCACTTCTTGCTTGCAGAAAATATAATGCTTGAATTACCTGCACCTATTATCACAAGATAACTGGAGAGAATACCTGGAAATTGACTATTTTTAGCTGAGAAAATACAGTACATCCCTCCAGAATAGCTCTGTGGTTTGAGCATCCGCGGCAGAGATATGTTAGTAGCCTGCAGATCACAGGTTCCAGACTTTGACACTTTTAATATTTGGTGCTAATAATGCTCAACTAATTGAACTCTTTATGATTGACTTTAGAACAATGAAAGATTGAAACATCCATGTCCAAGTCCCAAATTCTGACCTGCAGGTTACACAAAGATCTCTGCAGTGGGTAAAGGTAGATTAACCTCTTGAGGAAAGTAGAAAAGAGAACAATTGTGTCTCAGGCGCCAGCCTTCCAGAGACACCATCGCGGTTCAGCATACCATGCACCTCTTGAAGGCTGGGGACTGAGACACGGTTGTTAACTTGCATCATCTTCCACCAGTCAGAGGCTTAGTCGATAAGGGTAAGTGGGGGGTGATGGGGCGTCTTCTCTGTTACACCACGGGCAATGGGGTCTCCTCTTTGGGAGCTCACCCAAAGATGGACCAGGAGGCACATTAGATGCAGTTTGAGGAGTGCCCATGTATTAGCTGGTCCTAGAACCAACACGATTCTGTTTGGAAATATAAGACCTTTTGCTGTATTTTCCATCTACACTAACCTTTGTGGCATATATTTCTCAAAGTACAAATACATATAGCTGTTTCCCGAATGTAATGGCACGTTTAAACTAATTTTCCCTGCCGGGTTGGATGACCACTCCATGAGAAATCGAAAAAACTCACAACATTTTTATAGAAGCATTCTCTTTTACAAGGATTCCATAAAATAGCAGCGTGGCATGTGGTGTGTATATTATTGCCAGCTTCATGTCCTTGGATGCTTCCTGGCTGTTGTAAAAGGAAGGCTGCGCAGTTAATCCTCATTGTCAATAACCCTTGTGCTGCGCATAAGTACTGCTTGACAGTAGTGGAGCATGCCACACTGGGGTCAAATTGACTACTGTCTAATGTGCGTTATCTCTTGTGCCGAGTATAACTTGCCTTCAATTAAAGTTCCCCCAAGGTATTCCTGACGGTAACATAGTAGGCCAACACGGGCACAACCCAATTGGGCAGATAACCCTGAAAAGTTAACCACTGTTTGTGGATATGTCATTTTTTGAGGCTATGCTGATGAGTATCCCATGATGTGGTTCTGAAAATGGCTTTGTTAATTTATGTGTTTGGACACATGCCCAACTGTGCCCGCACAGTTTATAAATTAAATAAATGTTCACTTAGTAAATTGGCCCCATGGTGCCTCCTGATTGGCAGACTACTCTTGCATGCTCATTAATAGTTGCTCACAAAGCTTCTAGGTTTGTTTAATGAAACAGTTTTTAGGTCTTGCCTAGCGAACGCAGCGCATGCGCTGCTTCGCCCTGGCAAGTCTATTGTTGTGGCTTTTCTTAGCGAAGGGAGACAAACCATGTGCGCCCACGGACAGTCGATGTGCGCGTGCATGGCGTCTCCTCTGAAGGGGGACAGGAGATGTGCACTCCGTACGCGTGCACATCTCCTGTCCCTGTGTGACCACAGCGCGCACATGGCTCACTATACTTTTACTAAGGCTGGGTGCGTTTAGCTTGTTGTTAGAATTTCACCTCAGAATGCAGATACCATGGCGCGTCCAGAGCCTCAAAGACTGAGCGAGAGGAGGGACGGGGCAATCCCCATGTTAATATTTTAGTGACTAAATTGTCAATTTCGTTTTGCACCCTTGCAAAGTATATCGAGTGGACCATTATTTCGATGCTGCTGCACTATAAAGAGGCTGAGTGCTGGGCCCGCCCCAAATAGGGTGTGAAACGTTAATCGTTTGCAGAACATCAGGGAGAGAGATCGGTCTCTGGAAGATACACCCTCATGCAAAACGCTGGTGAACTTTCACTTGGTATCTCTGAAGCTGGAAGGCGTTTACACTATAAAAAGGGAACAAAGCCCCTCATGCAGAAGTAGTAAGCAGGCCGCCTCGATGGTTCAAGTGCTGGTGCATGGCACTGGTCTGCTCCACACGACACTGATTTCACAGTAAACATCGCCCCCTGGTGGCTGCACATGGGAAACAGTTAATGGGCAAAAGATATTTCAAGGGCTTAGGCGGGTGACAGCGATTCCGCTTTGAAACCGGGTGATTCTTTGTCTGTGACTTTGCATGGACATCTGCCGAGTTTTGAAGGATGTCACGCTCTTGACTGCACCAACAGCAACGTGAAGCGGTGATCCCGCCTGGAGTGATGCAGTTTACTACCTTATTTGGCGGAGTCTAAATTCTGAGATGAGGGATTCCTACCTGGCTGATAACCAGCCATTAGAGTCGACTAACAAATGAAGCTGTCAAATGACTCTGGCCTAAAGTGTCGGGTGGAAAAGGCCTCTGATTCAGGGGTGTTCCACAGGCCAGTGCAGCCCCTGCAGCGCCGAGGGCCCCCGACCATCCAGGGTCTCCCAAACATTTCAGAGAGGCCCCGTTACGTTAAAGCCAATGCATATTTCTGAAATATGGGAGACTGAGAAATGCCTCATTCTGCAGGGGTGGGGGTGGGCGGCATCATTTTAGGTTCCGCCACAACTGCAATTTACTAATTAGTTTTAGAAATCGTTTGTGTAAGCACCGATTCCTGTGGTAGTTACCCATTTCTTTGGGTAAACGTGAATGTGCATGGGAATAGCACTCCGTAGGGCTCCGATCTCCGTAATGGAGCCCTCCCCTACAGCAGACAATGCTTCACTGTGACTGGGAGGGTTACCTCAGAGAGTCGGTCGTGGAAACGATGGCGGACCTTCAGAACTGGGGCGCATCTATCTATTGTGCAGCGGGGTCCAGCGTGAAAAGGGCCCACCGAACCCCAATTACATCTATTTCTTACTACACAACCAGTGGGCTGCTTGTTGACACTGGGGAATGTGGCACTCTTACTACGTTACTGCTTCAGAAGTAGGCATAGTGTTCCAGACATGCTGAGAAACACCCTTCAGCTGGTCACGGGGTTTAGACATCTGGGACCTTGGCCAAATATCCACTGTCCAAATTTGGTGGTGGAAATTCCACCACCTGGCACGGCACTGGCACAATTAATGCTGGAGAACACCCCCCCCCCCCTCAATCCGCCACTCTCAACACAAAGTGTATTCTTCCAGGGTAGCTGGAGCTGCTTTAGTGGAGAAACCTCCCCTGCCTTAACAGAGAGCTGTAAAATGTCCGACCACCTGCTTGGCTTTGGGGGAAAATCCGCAGCAAAGGAAGATCTGCTGCCCAAACTCTAAATCAAGCCTTTAATTTAAACCTATTTAATTTGGTGACTTTCTATAGCTCCAAGATGTTGCGTTAATCACTTCTGCGTGCTGTGAGGAGTTGGAGTTTGGGGGAACAGTAATAGAAATGGAAGTAACGACGGAGAGTGGCAACATGGCTGTTGAAAATGGAAATAATCATATGTAGTGCAGAAAAGTGAAGGGAAGCAATAGAAGTAGGACTGCTGAGATGTGGAGAACTGGACGACAGTGCAGAAAAGCAGGTGGCGAGTGGAAATTAAAGATGGAAAAACAGTGTAGGGGAACAAAAAAATAAAGATAGGCAGACAAAGAGTACAGAAGACTGAACATTGCCCTGCTGGCGAAGTTGCCATCGTTTAAGATGGGTTCAAATATTAGTTACAGTTCTGCCATCTAACAAGCCATTCAGCTGGACTGTCAAACTTGAATGGACAGCTTTGCTGTCTAAGACTTTACCCACATGGTCTGTAAATGTATGAGATCCTATACTTCCTAAGGCTCCACCCTGCACGTCTATCCAGAAACGATGAAGACCTATACTAACTGACCTATAATAAGACCAATGGCAGATGGGTGGACTAATCCTCTGATCATACCACCCTTTGATCCGTTCTTGGTTAGCCTGAATGTTGGTCCCTGTTTTAATCATGCACTTAGCCCTTTTATTCCTCAGGACTAGCCAGCACATAATCCGTCACGAGTGGGTTTCTTTCTCCTTTCTACACTAAAGAGTAAGAGGAGTTCAACGGGACTGAAGCCTATCCCTGGTGAGAAGTTCGACTGGTGGCAAATGTCAAGCATGGCAAGCAGTAGTCCCAGTTTCTCCACGAGTGCTGCTCCAAAGTACACGTCACATGAGAAGAATGTGCAGCAGAAGTAGCTGGAGTGCTCACCTCAGGACTGTCCACGTTCATATAACAAGCATTGAAAATGCAATAGGTCTCGCCTTTTAAGTTAAAGCCATTTGCTTTGCTAATTGTATTGTATAGCAAAGCAAATGGCTTTAACTTAATGAACGGCGAGACCTATTGCATTTTTAATGCTTGTTAATACAGATATAACATTTTTTTAAAAGTTACTTTTCTTTTCTCAGATGATTTGTTGCTATTAGTCAACCAAGGAAGGAAATGAGTGATAATTATCAATGTATCACTTATCCCACAGATATTTTCCATCATGTGCAGACTGGCGCCAGGGAACCTGTGAGCATTGAACACCTAGTCTCTGATGCTGTTTAAATTAACGTTTGATTTATTTTGAGAATGATACCGCGGCTCTTTAAGCTCTTTGTGGCTCGGGTCCTCTAGGTTTTAGAAACCTCACTTTTTTGCCGAAACTAGGATTTAAATAAAACAGGAGTGCTATTTCCATTTCGAATTAAGTTTCGGAAATGATTAGCCGATGTCCAACAATTCTTTAGCTGCTCTCAGGTTTAAGCACTCACCACTATGGGCCTTATTACTAGTGTCCATGTTATTACAGTGAGGACTGAAATCTCCATATGAAAGACGGGGAGGAAATATGCAGGATCATCACAAACACGCATTCCTGCATGGTATTCCCCAAAAATGTGTAATGCCGGTCGTTTCCCTGCAGATTACTAGGGTAACAGTAATTCTGAAGTGCAACGCCCTTTCAGGGGGGCTCAAAATAGTGGTGACTATTCCGGGCAATTCAGAATGAGAAACGAAGGGAGTTCCACTGATATCTGTTAGTTGTTAAAGCTTGCCTTTTCACCCTTTTTCTATTCCACCATTTTATTGTCGCCCTTTGCATTACAGAAAAAATATGCTTGCGCAAAAATGCTATTCAGATGCACTTGTAAGTTTTTTAATATTGTAGTAATTTTTAATCGTAGCTGTTTATACTTGGATCTTGTTTTGATAGTTATTAGGTCTGCCTAGAGTAATGGTTAGGAAGGTAATATCTGGCTAAAATGGTGGTACTTCAGTACAGGCCGGTGGCAGCTACTCTAATCTTGCAGCATGGGATATCAATAGATACCAATAGACAGTGTATTTACAAAAGCAGTAACTTGTCTTGTTCTTCATATAACTGCTATGTGATACCACGTGTAATGGTGACAGGATCTGCATCCAAGATCTATAACATGAAACATACGTTTCCTTGTCATCAAAGTTTTTACTGTTTATATATATATATATATATATATATATATATTTTTTTTTTTTTAACTTGCAATGGTTTTTTATTATGTACCGGGTATATAGTAATTATTCTGTAAAAATGAGTACATGGAAAAATCGGTATGAAAGACACCTATGTATTTCTGAAATGGGAACAAAATATAGAGTTTAGAAACAGTAGATATTTGCACATTTCTGAAATTGGGAATACTCATACTAGCAAGAGAATTATCAGTCATTTTTTAGAATGACTTCTTTTTTACGCAATATCTTTCATTTGGAAGGCAGAAATACATCGAGAGTCAATAGATAATAACAGTTCCTTTACAAATCTGAATTACCCAAGTCTCCCGATAAAAATGGTACCTCACTTGTGTGGGTAGGCATAGTGCCCGCGACAGGAAACGGCGCAAAACGCAACGTGGTCACAACTCAATATCGCTGTGAAAATGTACCCTTTTTTGGCAGAGCGCCTAGCTCTAGTTTTTTTTTTTTTTTGAAAACCTTTATTTACACATCGAATATTCAAAGTCATGGGCCTACAACCACATGGGCCGGCCGCTAATGTAGAGAAAAGGGAGGAAGACAATAATACAGCAGTCATAAGAGCCGGAGCGAGCCGCACGCATAACGGCTGCAGCCGCCCACAGCTGAACATAGCACTACCGAAAGGTTTCTTATTAACTATTTGTAAAGAAAAACCACAAAAAGAAACTTATACCAGGCAAAAGAACTCCATTAACAGGGACTTGCTCTCACATGGGCGGGAGACAACAGCGACAACGCAGCCAATTACACAGTTATTCGTGTGAAAAAGGGGCAGGGGGGCCGGGAGAGGATCGGTCATCAATCCCGCAAAGCGACCAGGAACATCAAAGTCAAGGGGACATCGTTACGTCTGGTGCGACCACCAAGGGGGGGGGGCGCAGATATTCCCCCGATAGGAATTCCAGGGACCCCACATCTTACTCCATGCCCTAGGTTTGCCTCTGGCCACGTAAACCGTCTTCTCTCGGAACATGCACCAATCCATATTTTCGTTCCATTTCGTAACTGTGGGGGGCCGACCGGACCCCCAGAGCTGCGCAATGTCCCTTTTAGCGATCATGTTGCCCAAAGTCACCCAGCGTTCTTGTGCCACATCGCAGTCAGTCGGTTCCCATACATTCAACACACATCGCCGAGCCTCAGGGAGCAGCGCCACACCCGTAACCTCCTCCATCACTGCATGTACACCAGTCCAGAAACGTATCACCCTCGGGCACTCCCACAGAATATGAAGAAAAGTACCAAGCAAGCCACAACCCCGCCGACATAAACCATCATCTGTGTAACCCATGCGAAGCAAGCGGGGACCGGTGACATAGACGCTATGTAGTATCTTCAACTGCACAAATCGAAGGCGAGCCGGTATAGCAACCTCCCTCGGTGAGGCTACGGCCGCGACCCAGTCCTCATCATCCAGCTCTAGGCCATCAGCGACCCAGACCTCTCGCAAATGTGTGAGGAGGTCCGCTCGAGTATTAATCAGTTTTTTGTAGATCAGGGAGATAGTACTATCTGGCAGGTAACCATCAAGCAAACGATCTTCCAACGGGGAGGCTTCGGGGATAGCTGCAGGACTCGGGAAAGCGGAAAGTAGCGCATGGCGCATCTGCGCATAACGAAAGAACTCCCTATCGCTCAGCTTATATTCCGTCTGAAGAGCTTCAAACGATTTAAAAGCGCCCTTCGTCCAAAGATCCCCCACACGACTAATTCCGATCAAATCCCACTTCTCAAAGCCTTTCGAACGCCATAAACCTCCCAACGCATCCGACGCATACAGTGGAGTCGCACGAGACAGACAGCCCGTCCATCCCGTAGCAGCGGTGGCGCAGTGCCAGGCGCGCACTGCATTTTTCGTAGGACCGGTCAATTTAGTACTTCCCTTCGTAGAATAAAGCGCCCTATTGAAATCTCTGCCCGGCAACAGTAGCTTATCCATCTCGTACGCGGGGTTCACCGCCGGGCCGTATGTCCCATGATTCACCGCCACCAACTGGGACGCCCAATAATATCGTCTAATATCAGGGAGAGCTATGCCACCGTCATACCACGGTAGGGTCAGTTTAGCGAGAGCAATGCGCGGCCTCCCATCCCAAACTATCTTCCTCTGTAAGCTCTCTAACTCACTAAAGTACAGGGCGTGCACCACGTCCAGCGTATTCTGCAATGCATACAGAAAGCGTGGAAGAGACATCATTTTGAATAAGGCTGCCCGGCCAAGCGGCAATAGCGGGAGCCTACGCCAACGAGCTACATCGGCCCGCAGCCGCTGGAGCGGGGGCAACAGATTCAGAGCATAACGGACCGCCGGATCGAGGGACACTTGGATACCTAGATATTTAAATCCAGAATGTGAAATCTGAATTGGACAGCCACGCGGGAGAAGAGGGGGGTCGCCAACCAGCACATAAACACAGGATTTCACCCAATTAATGACAAGCCCTGAATTGCGACCAAAGGAGTTCAGTACATCAAACAGCACTATCAACGATTTCCGCGGGGAGGTGAGATAGAGCAAAATATCATCTGCGTAGAGTGATACGCGATCCTCAAACGTCGGTGTCCACCGAATACCCGTCATTGAGGGTTCCCACCGGAGCCACGCCGCCAGGGGCTCCAACGCAAGAGCAAAAAGAAGCGGGGACAGGGGGCAACCCTGCCGCGTGCCCCTGCCAAGCAAAAAGGGGGCAGAGACTCTACCATTCACCACCACCTGCGCCAGTGGTTCCACGTATAACAACTTCACCCATCCAATGAACCCAGGTCCAAAACCAAACCTAGCCAGCGCCGCCCAGAGATACGGCCATTCCAGCGTGTCAAACGCCATCGTGGCGTCCAGTGACGCCAAAATGGCAGGCTCCCGAATAGAGTCAACTCTCGCGAGGACTCCATGGAGGCGCCGCAGGTTCAGCGCGGTGTTGCGATGCGGAATAAAACCAGACTGATCCGGATGTACCAGGTCACCGATGACTTTAATCAGACGATTAGCGAGCACTTTAGCGAGAATCTTAGGTTCAGCGTTTAGGAGTGAGATGGGCCTATAAGACGCACAGCAATCACGCGGCTTGCCCTCTTTATGGAGCACCACAATGGTCGCTAGACGTTGATCACGCGGTAGGGCGCCGGCCTCTCAGGATGCAAGAAACATCTCGCAGAGATGTGGTGCCAACATATCTGGACGAAGCTTGTAAAGCTCGATCGGAAGGCCGTTAGGGCCGAGAGCCTTTCCTGAACGGACCAAGCGAATCGCCGATGCTATCTCATCGTTTGTAAGCGCCGCGTCCAGCAGTTCTTTATCATTGACCGAAAGGCACGGCAATGCAATATCTCGCAGCAATTGACAAGAGTCGTCTTCTGGCCTCTCCGAGACCGGAGAGTAGACCTCCCGCAAATGGTCCGTAAAGCAGCTAACAATCTCCATCGGATCCGTAACACTCACACCATCAGCACGCACGCACAATCACCGGGACCACACGACTCGCTCGCTCTCTCCTCTCCAGCCATGCAATCAACCTTCCAGCCTTGTCACCAACATCATACAAGCGCCCCTGTTGCTCCCTACTAGCGAGCTTGGCAGCATCCGTAACCAACGCCCTGTAATCCGCTTGTTTCAGGCAAAGGGTATGGAGTTTGTCCCGTGTGACCCTCCGCCCGAGATCTTCTTCCAAGTCAGTTATGTCCGACTCCAGGCGTACCACCTCCTCAGTTTTACGCCTCTTAGCATGGGAGATCAAAGATAGGGCCTGCCCACGGATGACCACCTTGAAAGCCTCCCACAACGTTACAGCCGATGAGACTGAACCCTGATTTTCCTCAAAATAACGGTCCAGAGACTTAACCAAAAGGGCACGAGTTGTGGGGTCATGCAAATACCAGGGATTAATCGGGGCCACCCTCCCCTCTGCCCCCATGGCCACATCTACGTGAAGCAGGACCGGGGAATGGTCAGAGATGCCACGGGCCAGATGTCTGACCTCCCCGATCATTTGGGCTTGGGCGGCCGGCATCAGCACATAGTCCAATCTAGATAAGGAGCCGTGGACGCCAGAGTGAAATGTAAATTGGGCGAGCCCCGGATGCATTGATCTCCAACAGTCCACAAGCCCCATAGTGTCGATAAAGCCACCCAGCCAAGAGTGCGCCCCGGGGAGGTCTCTGGGAGGGTGCCGATCCTCTCTACCCGACACCACAGAATTGAAGTCACCACCCACCAGCAAGAGGCCCTCCGGGAGCCCAAGCAGCAACCCTCCCAAGTCCGCAAAGGTAGTGGTTTGCAACCCCGGGGGGACATAAACTGAAACCAAACACAAAGTCTGTCCTTCCCACCGGCCCACCAACACCACGTAGCGCCCCAGGTCATCATGCATCACCTCATCAATTTCCAGCGGGAGAGAGGATCGAACCAAAATGCCCACCCCTCTGGAGCCGGTTGTAAAACCAGAGTGGGCCACCAGACGGTAGCCCTTTCTATTCATAGCATGGCATGAGTGTCCCACCAAATGCGTCTCCTGCAACAGAACCACATCAGGAGAGAGACGTTTCAAATATTGTAGCACCACCCCTCGCTTCAATCGGTCCCCCAAACCATTGACATTCCATGTCAAAATGCGCAATCCCCTACCCCCCATTTCCACAGCAACGGACACCCCACCCACGTCGAGAGCTAAAAACAGCGCACTGATTGCCTGGTACAAAACGAACACCACACAAAAACAACACCCCTACCGCCACCCCCCCAACTCCCGCTACAAACCCCCCCACCCTGCACCCCTGCACAAGACCATTAAGCCACCCCAACTCGCAGTGTGCCTGTCGCCCCACCATAAACCTACTCTACGGAAAGAAAGAAAAAAAAACCCCGAGGAGGAAGAGTCTCACCAGATACCCCGCGGCCTCCCAATGATGAAGGAAGGGTAATGCAGTCCTAGAAAAGAAAAACCAGTACATCAAACCCAAGTCGGGGGTGAACACAAAATTGTCAAGGAACCACAAGTCATTCGTTCACCCGTGGTCCGCTGATCCACCACCCACATCCGCAGCTCATTCCTCCCCGCCGTGCCGACGGTGCAAGGTGTCAAGCCAGTCCTCAACCGCCTCGGGCCGGTCGAAAAAATGAGTCTGTTCTTCCAATTCAATGCGTAACTTGGCCGGGAAAAGCATAGAGTACTTCAAGCCCATGTCCCGCAGCCGCCGCTTGACAGTCATAAAACCCATTCGCTGTTTTTGCACCGATTGTGTAAAGTCAGGATAGAAACTGATATCCGCATTGTCATATTTCGTCGGGCCATGCACACGGGAGGCCTGCAGGATTGCGTCACGGTCCCTGAAGTTGAATATCCTGGCAATGATAGGTCGCGGTGGGGCCCCAGGCCTCGGCCGGCCCCCCGGAACTCTGTGTGCCCGCTCCATCGTAAAGAATTTGCTGAGGCCTTTCGGCGCTAGTTTGGTCAGGATCAGATCTTCCACAAAGAGATCGGCCGGCCCATCCTCCGACCGCTCCGGCACACCGATGATGCGTACGTTATTCCGCCGGGCCCTGCTTTCAAAATCCTCCAGTCTCTTGGCAGAGAGGTCGCTGAGGGCCCGCAAACTACGGATCTCCGTCTACAGTTCCGAGACATCTGTCTTGAGGCCAGATGATGTGAGATCGAGTGATTTGACCTTCTCACTACTTTTCGACAGATCAGCCTTAAGTAAGTTGATATCGATCAACACGGTGTCCAGCTTGTGGGCCAGCGAGTCGAATTGCTGGCCGACCGAGGCCTTCATGGCGTCCATGGCACCCATGACGTCTTGTAGTGTCAATTCCGTCGAGGGTGACGGGCCCTCCTTGGCTGCATCTGAAAGTCCACTCGATCCGGGAGATCTCTTCTGCTGGGCATAGCGGTCCATGTTGTTCGCTTGCACGTAGCTACCCCTCCGGGGAGCTCTAGACTTGTGCTTGTCGCCGTCCAGCTGGGTCGTCATCACTCAGCAGGGAGAGCAGATCCAGTATACCTGTTAGGCGCAGCAATCACCCTGGGGACTCGTAGAGGAAAGTCAAAAATTAAAGTGAAACCAGGGGGGGACGCCCGCCCAAGACCCTAGTGCCGTTGTTGTTCGATTGGAGCTCGGGGACAGTGCCAACCCAAGTCCGGGGTGGCGCCACGGAGCAGGCCTCTTTCTGGAGTACAGGATAAGTCGAGTTCCCAAAGTCCGATTTAAGTCCCGAAAACGGGAATCACCTCCGCGTCGGTTCACCAGTAATATTCCTTCAGAATAACAGGATTATAGCCAGGATAGACGTGGGAGGCCGCGAGGGTCCCGGGAGCCCTGTGCCTACGCGTCCCTCTTGGTTGCGCGCTAGGCTCCTCCTCTGTTTATATTTTTTAATTCAGAGTCGCAAAGCTGGATAGTGAATAATTGGCATGAAAAGACCTCTGTTCACATATAACAAAATAGTTTCGCGTCTCTCTGGTCTTGGGGCAGTCGGGGGTTACTAAGCAGCATCAACGGCTGTTACCGCCATCAGACACCGGTGTCCCTTTCCCTCCAGGTGGATAACCGAGTTACTTCCCCTTTACAGTTGAGTCTCCATGGCTAGCTAGATCGAACATTGAAGGGTATTTTACAGTACGCTTGCGGCCTAATTCACAAAGAAACATTGTGCATTCACACCCCTAGAAGGACTCCTGTGAATGAGTGTAGATGGTCCATTTTGGTGATTTCACACTCATTCCCAGTACTATGTCTTGAAAGGTGGGCCTGTCGCAGCTTCTCACATGTACTCCTGGGAACTAGATGTGACATCTGTAATCTGCACAGTGCAGAGTTGTGCCTATTGTAGGACATCGCATTGCAGCCTACTGTGCAAATGCACATTTTGTTCTCCATGGGAAAAACATTTTAACTAGTGGAAAACCCTTCCTGCCTACAAAGTTTGGGGGTGTTCATTTCCTCTTCCCACCGTATAAGAAGAGTGATCTAGTCCTTTGCTGGAATGAATCCTTAGTGTTTTGAACAGTTTGTGAATGCTCACAAAATCACAAGGCAAGCCACGCCTCTTTCCTCCCACTCCCCACCCCCTGCTTCCCGTTTACTATCTTAAATCGTAATGAGCAGGTCAGAGTATTGCTGGTTCACCACCCTCAGAAATGTCTTGTAAAGCAGATGCCATCTGTTTGGTCCTAGCCAACTGAGCACTTTTCATGAAGCCCTCCACAGGCGAAGGTCAGTTGGCCTTTCTGCCTTATTCATCTGGTCATGTTCTAGCCAAGGGGTTAGTGGGACTGGTGCTTTAAGAGCTGTGCTTCTGATCAGAATACTAACTGTGTTATTGCAGCAGGGCTTCTCCAGAAGTCCAGATGTATACAATCTAGTGTCATGAGCCAAAACCAATCACTTAGGAAGGCCACGGTGAGAAATCATAACTCTATCAAAACAAAGTGGAGAATATCTTCCAAAGGCTTACTTAATGGGTTTCACAAAAGAGAAGAAAGGCAGGTACCTTCCGGTCAACAAGTTCCAGGTCCCCCTGGAGGCAGGACAGACTGGGTGCATATGGCTTGCCGATGAACCTAGGTGCAGAACACGGAGAGAAGTCCCAGAAGCTGCAATATGTGGATTTTGCCTCAAACAAAACAGGCACCATCAATAGGGGTTCGCTACATCCAGACAGATCTGTAAGCATAGATGACAAGCAACCGAGATGAGCTGCTTTTGGTCAGTGTTTTGTCTTCAGGCAGGGCTTTACCCTGAATTACGTTACTCCGGAAATAAGTCAGGGGTGACACTACAATGAGGGTCCCTGAATTACAGCCCATGATGTTCTCCAGGGGCAGGGAAGTCTGGCCGGTCTTATATGCAGGTAGCCACTATCTTATGCGACATGGAACATTGCCTCACAGAGGGCACCATTTATTTCTCACTAGGTCTCCATGCACGCCACATGCGCGTCTAAGAGATGAGACCTACTCAGTGAGCGATTGAAGGCCCTTGCCCATTGCTAGAATTCCATCCACCAACTGTCAGTCTTCATATAGCCTGTGAAGGAGCAGTACCTACCCTTTACTTAAGGTGGTGGTGCCCTTTGGGTGTACTTCCCCCTACAACAGCTTCATGCTTCACTGATGAGCACCACAAAACACATGGGCTACCTACGGTGGACACACTGTTGTCAGGACCTCTACGGCAATGACACCTGTCATCCAGAAGTTGATGGAAGGTCATGAATGGCAACACTGCCTTCACAATGTATTGACTGTAATCCCTACACCTGCATATATTTTCATGACTGAAATATTGTTTTAATAAGAAGCATACGTATATATTAATTGCACTTAAGCCAATATGGATGCAGGCTTATACATGTTAAGTTTCATTAAACTACTTCTGGCATCTAGTGCTTGCAGGTATGATTCTACCTGTAAACAGAGAAAGCCAGCTATGCACTCGTTTAATTAACTAATTGGAATTAGGAATAATACTGATGAAATCCCATCTATTTGACAAGTTTGTTTAAATAATTATAGGAATATATATTTTGGGACTGTTAAGTTCTTGTTGGAAGGAGCATTTGACCCAATCTAATAGAGAAAATGTATGAACGAGGGATCTTAAGCATTTCAAAATTATGTTTGATTAAAACTAGATTATTTCTCAGTTAAAGACACATGGAGTAAAGGTTAAAACCCAATTTCTCCTGGGAGAAGAAGTGTGGTCATCACAAATGACTACTATTTTGTTAAAAAGTAGAGGGTAAAAGTGGTGGGTGTCATTGGGTTTTAGACCCAGTGGTCACACTAAAATGTGAGCTGATCTACATCTATGCTACTTATGAAGCAAACCTCCACACGTAGCTTACTTTCAGGTAAGGAGAAAATGAATGATGAATTATTAATGCCCAGTAATGCACAGTATGAAAAAGACCACCAAGAACGATTTACACAGGCAATTATGCTGGTGCTTTATTTAGCTTTCTGTTAGCAGATTCCACCACTGTATTTTCCCAGGAGAATTTAAGAGCACATTCAGAACAGAAGAAAACTAAGAGTCCTTGATTAGTATTAGGAAACCGTGTTTGTGTATTTTTACAATTCGGTTAACACCTCCGTTAACACAGAAATATACTTTAATGTAGATTGAAAGTTTTCTGAAATTAAGAATTCTCTAACTTTAAAATTGTCCCAAAATATCTACAAGGAAAAAGCTAGCGACAAATAACTTGTTCATATCCAATGTCGCCTCCTGTGATTGGTTGTGGGAAGGGCTTTCAGCCTTGATTCATGTTTAATCAGAGCGCCCAGTGTCTATTCAGATCTTTGTAAACAAATACATTTGATTTCTTTAAAAATATGGAATTTTTCAGAGAGAAAAAGCACTGTGATGTTCATTATGAGGAGATTTTATTGACAACTGTATAGGTGTAGCAGTAGCGACTCCTCCGCTATGGTTGAGGAGCGTATCCCCCGCCGCCCTCAAAAGTGCAACAATAAAAAAACAAGCATATTATCGTTTTATTTTTCAACTTCTATGTGCTGCATCCTGGGGGCGGGGCCTTTTCAGGGCAGTCGGGAGAGGGAGTGGTGGGCAACACTTCTATCAGTGCGCATGTGTCCACATGAGCACTGAGCTATCTCCAACCCAGCTGAGTTGCTGGGTTAGAGACAGCAAAGCACAGGCTCCCAGTCTCCCTTGGAGCGCAAATTCCCAGCGAGCAGGCCAATCCTGACACTGCTCTCTAACTTGAAAGCAGCATCAGGATTGGCCGCGGGGGAGGCTGGAAGCCTCAGCTGCAGCGAGGAGAGGAAATGCAGTAGAGCGTCGGACTGCAGGCGGAAGGTAAGTTCTTTTTCTTTTAAATATTTACCTTTTTTACCCCCCACCTCCCCGTAGTCGTCCCCAGCCCCCGCTCCACCACTGCGCCTACACAGCAGCCGCTACTGAGGTGTAGTCACATATTTTGAAGCGTGTGATAGGAAGAACTAGGATTCATTATGATTTAGATACCATTGAGTTGGGTAACAGTAAACATATATTTTTCAGGGTCAAGATACCTGTAGCGGTGAATGTGTGCTTTACAAATACACTTGTCATGTTATGTTATTTCTAGTTTCTATTATCCTGAGGGGCAGGTATTGCTCTAAGTATTTTTTTGCACTTCGTTACTCATCAGTTTAGATCTTAAAATGGATTTTTCCATAGGTGACATCTGCTATGTGCTTTTTAGTTCCCTACCTCTACCACTGCCATTGTCCACCCACAGGGGGTCGTGAAGCCTGCTGCAGGAACTGAAAGTAAACGAAGCTTGAGCACTACTGTTTACTTTGTCTTTCTCCAGCTGGTCAGCAGCAAATAGGAGGCTGTTTGGATGGATAAGGGCATAATAAAATGTCAGCTTTGTGCTGTCAAAAGAGGTCAAAAGGTGTGTGGTCTCCCATCCACTACCACAGTCGTTTGTATGAATTGGCATCCATGAAAACATGACTGGAAGATTTTGGTGTCTACGAAATCAGTATCAAATATTTAAATTGTATTACAATTGTTTAAATAATAAACTAGAGATGAATATTATTTGTTATTAAATATAATTTGCTGATGAATGTGTTAAGCCTCACACATTAGGATTTATGATATTGGTTTTCTTTTTGTTCCAGATGTTGGTGGATTTTCCCACAAGGAAATTTTGCAAGGAGATATAATTTTTGACCACCTCATGCACACTCATGGTACTATGGCCGCTCCTCATGAGCCCCTAGGCTGGTCTTCGTCTCCAAACTTAATCAGTGAAATTGTAAATGAAGAAAAGCACTTTATTGAGTCCTGCGTGGAGCACGCACACACTGGTAATCATGCTTCAGTTGAGATTCTTGAAGACCTGCGGGAGAACACTTTATTTCAGGGAGACTATGTTGAGAGCACAAATGGTCCAGTAATTGCTGGAGGGTTGACCAGTATTAGTGAAGACTCAAGGGACCAGTTTGAGAACACTGTTCTACAACTGAGGGAGCACGAAGAAACTGAAACACCTGGACCACAGGGGAACAATCCCACAAGGAATGGAGGGAACAATATTTCAACTGAAGACATTAAGATACATTTCACCCGAAGTGGGAGTGGAAGCGGTGGATTCCTGGAAGGCCTTTTTGGATGCCTTAGGCCTGTGTGGAATATCATAGGGAAAGCATACTCAACGGACTACAAACTTCAGCAGCAAGGTGAGTCTTAGGTTCCGCAACTTGAGCAATAGATACTCTGATAGAATCAGATTAGGTAAAACGACTCTGAATATAAACATTTTTGTATCAACATTAACTGTTTTGACATTAGATTTATTGATTCTGTTAATGTTAGGGTGATTGTAGACTCTGTCTATTGATATCTTCACTTTTACCTTCTTTGCCTTTTATTGTATCAAGACAAAATAGTTAATTTTTTCATCACTGTATCCAGGATATTTGTTGGTGTAACCCAAGTGCTGATTCCGGTTTACACATTTAAGGAATCAAGAACATTTAAAAGGTTGTTTTTCAATACTTATAAGAAAACTGTTCAGTTCTTTCTCCCATCATGCCTTTCACATTTTTTCTCTTTTGCATGGTGAAAAGTAAATCCTGGACCCCACCTGCAACCAGCAGCTCAAATTTAGTCCTGATCCTAAAATCACAGGGAATCATTTAAAAAAGTGATACTTTCTTATTCTGCATGTCCCAAGGAACCTATCAGTGAGTGATGGGCATTCCTCCTCCTGACTGGATGTCTAGGAGACCTGACCTGAAACGCCTTTTTGACATTTCCCATCTAACTATAATGAAATGTTTCTTTTTCCTCTCGCACGTAGGAACCCATCAGGTAACTAGCTGTGATTAGAATTATAGGGTTTAAAAGCATACATTTAATGGTATAGGGCATTCCAGAATTCGGTAGGTCTTTCACATTTCAGAAATAAATAGCCATTCAGGTAGAGGTGAGTTTTGAATGGAGGAAGTGTTTAATTCCAGGGTGATAAAATAGTAGCGTTTCGATTTGGAATTGTGTTAATTTTCTCTGTGTTTTAGGGCCAGGCTTGGAGAAATATGTCTGTATTAAATGCTTTACTGTTTGGATTGCATGCATTACTAACTGTTGCAATTGGCGCAAGTGACCGCTCATCCAGTGCCTATTTTCTTAAATGCTGATGTATCCTTAAAAGCCATGCTGATGTTAATTGCAAACTTGGGGCAAATATTGTGTGGCGAGAACTGCACTTAATGTTGCTGCATTATATTGTTTTTACAGTATAGGTGGTATGAAATTAAGACAAATCACAGCTTACTAGGTTTCCCACACAATGTGTTATTTACGAAATCCATTGTGTTTCTAGTTTTCCCCTTTTCCCTCTCTGCTTGGCTTGTCTGAGCCGAGAAGTTCAGGCAAATTTATTTTAAAATTTGAGTATAAAATGTGTGACAAAGCACCAAACATATTTGTAGCTTTCTTGTGAGCTATGTCAGCCCAGTTATGTCAACCCACACACATCAGTCACTGTTTTTATAAGTAGGAGTGTAGGATGCTATGACATTTACTATTGCCAGTAGTTTTCATTAGTGCTGGGCTTGTCATCACATTAATAAATACAGTTATCAGTTTTTTATCATTTCCACAATAATTATGTATGAGAGAAAGTTCCGCTCAATGTATTTCCCTGCTATTTATGCTCACAGTTGTTGACCCTTCTGATAACACAACTTGATTTTGGCATCTAGTGGGTCTGACATGCCAGTTCTACTTTTCAAATGTGATTATCTGCTAATTGTTTGTTTTGTGCAAAAAAGAGGAGTTCTGAGGCTAATGTGGGAGTGTCAAACTTGCTTGAACAATGAAGGACGCATTCAAACTCATTCCCCACCTTGATACGTCTCAAACATATGTTGCGTTTGCATGTTTCTCTTTTAGTAGCGCAGAACTATAGAGTAATCACTTGAGCAAAATTTAGGTGCAGTACATTTTCTAAACACCATAACGTCCATGTCATTTTTGACTTAGTCAACCAGTCGATTTGCATTCTAGGGTTTTTATTTTGATATTACAATTATATGTGTCGCTTAAAAAGGCATGCAAAATGGTACTGGCTAAAAAGCGAGGAATTGCTAAATATGTTACAAATGACTGGGTGATGTCAGGTAGATTTGGAACGTAGCTGCAATTGCTCCCTTTTTGTAAGCAATCAGTCTTGTCAACTGACATGTATATTTTTTATAAAGGTATCATGGTACACAAAAATTACAACAATCATAGCTATCAACACGCAAAAGGCATTTTTGGTAAACAGGATTTTGGGAGGTAAACAACTAGCTAATTAGGAAATTAACACTGTGTTGCTTTTCATTTATGTTTACCTTAATTTGTTAACGTTCATTTTGTTTTTCAAACACACATTTCTGAGTAAAGCTAACAAAAGAACAGACAGCCCTAATTCACATTATATGTCCCAAAAATAACAGGCTGGCATAATTACTAGATGGAACACATAACATAAATTTGATTGAGGTAATAACAGGCGTCTCTAAAGAGGGAATCATTTATGATCCAAAGTTTGGGGACCCTGAAACGAGAGGAGTCATTGATGACAGAGGCTTAAACATCTGGACGACTCTGTCTCTTTTCCAGTTTTTGTTTCTTAGAAATACCAGTTTTAATGTCTATCCACTTGTATCATGGTGCAACTTGACATTCCATCTTTTTTGTTAGTGTTCATTATTGTTCTTCACAAATAAGGCCTGGATTACTTAATTGATTACTGGTTAATTACTTAGTAATAATCTTCATTACTCGATTCTTCTTTTTCTTCTGAGTAATTACTCGATGATGCATATCTTGTATAAACCCATGAGTCCCCACTCTCCAAGCTGTTTTGTTTGTCCTTTGGAAATAGACAATCCCTTCCTATAAATCCTAAACTCACCTTTAGGTATTTCTTGTAATAACAAGCTCTTTATTAGAAACACTGATGAAAACTGTGAGGTAGGAATGGTAGTAGAGTCAGAAGTACTGGTATAAGGAAGAAGGATCAGAGTAATGAAGATTAGCCGTAAATAATCCAGACATTACCTGCTTATTGCCTTCCTCATCCAATTCTTTACTCTATGAGGATGTACACAAGTTAAATGCCTATATCACAGTCTAATAAGGATCTCTTAAGGCTTACTACAAAACCAAAGACAGCCATGAGGGAGGCAAAATATATGTGTGCATTACCACACCAAGGTGAACACTCCCCAAAACATACTGCTACTCAGACAGAATGCCTATCAGGCTACTGTGGAATGCATCTCATTACCAAAACTCAATTTTGATCAATGAGCTATATTTAATCTATATTGCAGCACACAAATATAGGGAGTATCCCAAGTAGCAGCCTTGCAAATATCTTTATTGGAACAATTGCCCATTTTGCCTATGAAGCAGCTATACCTCTGGTAGAAAGGGCATGCACTGTTCCTGGAGAATCCGTCCCAGAGTCCAAGTATACTAGGGAAATAGTTTGATCCATTGACTAGGAATAGATTAGGAAGGCATAACCTCTCATTTCTAAACAAGAGTTAACAAACAATCTTTCACACTGTCTAAAAGCGCTGTATTATGCAGATAGATTTTCAAACCTCTTATAACATTCATAAGATGAATCTGAGAGTCTGAAGAAACAAACCTAGCAGGTTGAATAATCTCCTGATCCCTGCGAAAAGGAGGAGAAAATAGAGTCCAAGGTCAGGGTAACATTGTCTTCAAAACTATTCAGTTAAGGGTTCTAAAAAAGTAAGGCCAAGGAGTCTGGATGGAATGGAACCTCTGAGAAGACAGAAACCAATCGGTTGTATATCCATGAGAAAGAATGTTCAATGTTCATCTGTCAGTTACTGATTGTTTCCACAGGTCTAGAAATGGAGGTAGATCACCTCCCGACCATTCTAATCATGTGCACTTCTACTTTGGCGTAGTCAGGGCATTGCTTTTGATGTAATTTTCCTCATTTGACTTCCATCAGGAGTCATTGCTGTGGGCACCCTTAGGCTGAAACCAAGATCTAGTATAAAAATACTTCATGTTTACCCCTCTTATTCTTTGCAAAGAACATCTTATTCTTTACAGAAAACTTGTATCTGATTCTTAAAAGACTTCTGTAAGACCTCTTCAGCTCTTCTCCATAGTCTACTCCCACCAAATGACATTCTTTAGAAACAGTTCTTTTGTTTTGCATTTGACTTCCATCCTCTCAAATGTAAGTGGCTTCTAGCTGCCACTATCCGACCAGAAGCCATAGCTGATGCTCGAGATGATTAAAAACAATCTATAATATAAAGTTTGCTTGGATTTCCAGGCAACCCAAACTGAGTGCATCCTTTTCCCTACTGAATATCTGAAGACTGTGTCTGAAAATCATTAACCAGGGACTGAGAAGCATATGCTGCATATATCTCTTCTCTCATTGACAAATTCAACCCAGCATATGCTCACCTCACAGCCATCTCAGCTTTCTTATCAATGGGGTCAGAAATCATAATGTCCTTTGTGAGAAGAGAAGGCTGCCCGACCAAATTAGCCAGAAGACGATCAGTACCATTGATTGAGAAAGTTTGAAATCTCACTTGGCCAAAGGATATAATCTATCCACAAATCTCAGCCTTGCTATCCTATTAGGGTTTCCATTACCTCTTCAAAAGGTTGTCGACATCTGGCATCACTGGAAGTTTAGTAAAAGAAGGTTTTTGAAACTGCCAAATCCAATACCCACTAATTGAAGGCTGCTCCTCATCAGCTGGCAACATTAGATTAGAAGACAGTTGCAAAATATTGATGACTTCATATCTTCTCTCTGTGCATACTTCCCTCCGAAGTAAAATCACCAGGAAAACCTCCCTGCTCCTCGTCCTAATATGGAGATGCCCAAGAGGAGCAGTAAAAAGGAGAAAATACCAAAAACTGAGAGCTGTCTGAATAATCAGGAGACTGGGGAGAAGAGAACCTTTCCCTGTGTTCGGTGTAAGACTTTGTGCTTTCGACATCTCTTACAAATATTTATCAGTCTGAGGGGGCAGGTGACATTCCTCCCACCCCCTAATCCTCTTCACGCTATCCGGGAAGTCCTCGCTTAAGAAGGGAGGAGGTAGTGGTTTCTTCTTCTGCAAGTGTTTACCCATCCTTGTGCAAGGAAGGCACACCACTGATATCATCCCAAGGAAAGAACATTTCCTGTTAAATAGAAGAATGGGTACTTGAGAAATTGAGGACCTCAAGAAACCTTACCCACTTAAACTAAATCTCCTAAAAGCATAACTGTTGTCAAGACATATTATGAGAAAAACATTTGACTGAACCCATATTTTAAACTATTGAATATTCTGGTCCAATTAATCTAGGTCAATAAAATAGAATTAACCAGAAAAACAGGCATAGAGAACCCCTCTCTTTTAAAAAAAAAAGTCAGAGATGATAAAAAAGGGGCTTGACTACTCATCAGTCTTAAGTCTCAACTGAAGAGGGGGGGTGGCTTCGAGGCATGACCGCGTATACGTGCTCTGTGAGAGTTCTGTGCGGCGGCCTGAATTTCATCAAATATCCTGTGGAATCCTGGCGTGTGTCGGCTGATAACACGTTCCTGATACAGTGGGAGACCTTCGACTACGGCTTTACAGAGGGTAGAGCTGCCAGGCTTGTGATTTCCAGCCTGGAGCACTGATTGCACGACGCTGCGGGCGCCATTTTGAGGAAGCTCCACACCTGCCGTATCAGTTTGTCGGCATTGTAGGCCCCTCACACCCTGCGGAAAAAGGCATGTTACGTTCGCCGCCCTGACTGCCAGTAAGGATCCTCCGGTGGGTGAAGCGGCTCGGAGGACCACCTCTGTGCTGGAGAAGCAGGACGTGGGATATTCGCTATGCTGGTGCTCGGCGCCCTTCACAGTGGCTGGGGCCCCCTGAGTAGGCATGGGAGAGGGAGCGGGCCGACGTGCCCCACGGACCCCTGCGGTTGCTGGTGGTCTGTGGTGGGAACAGCTGATGAGAGGACCGTGCAGGCGAGGTTAGTGAGTAGACTACTGTCCCTGTGCCTCCTGCTGAGATCCCCCATTTGTCGGAGTTTGTCTGCTCATTACAAATAGCCTGGGGTGCAGGCCCTACTGGGTAGGCGCTCTGAGAAATGGAGGGGACGCTTTTCTTGGGACCCGATTTGTTATTATGGGCATGCAGAAGGATTCGAGGGCCCAAGACCCTGGGGCTGATCGACTGTAGGAGACTAGACCTGGGAAGTTCTTCTCCGCCGAAGAGACCTGAGGATCGGACGGGGGAGGCTGGCCTAACTAGATTGGAGTCCGACGTACGCTCTCTGGCAGGACGTCCCCTCCCATTGGGGAACGGAGTCAAACAGCCGCATAGTGTCCAGTGGTCATGCCCATCATCCTGAGTAGTTAGGGGTCTGCGAAAACACCGTTCAGCGTGCCTGACACTCAAACCCCTGCTGGGCCTGCTCCCAACGGGATAAGATATTGCCTGTTTCCCCCCTCCCCCTCTCCCCCCCCCCCCCGAGAGGTAGAGCAGGTTAAGGTATAATCGGTTCACTGAACCGGCCAACATGGGCAAAGTCAAAGTGACAAAATCACAAGCCAACAAAATCCTGAACTATGCCCAGCCCATATCACACGGCCCGGAGGATAGAATTGACGATTGAGCACCGGAAAAGGAGTATTGGAGGGAGCTGGCAAAGATTCTCTGACGCTGGTGGACGTTATCCGCGCAGTGCAGTCGACCAGAGATGACATGATCCGAAAGATCGATGTCGTGGCTATCGATGTGAACCTGCTAAGATGCGACCTACGGAAAGTTTCAGACAGGGTGGTGGTCACGGAGAGGGACACAGAGGTCCTGAAGGAGGAGATCAAGAAGCTTAGTGCCACGGTGGTGGAGCTGAAACGCTAGGTGATCAAGCTCGATGACCGGGCTGAACACTCAGAAGGCTGGTCCAGAAGGGGGAACCTAAGATTTGTGGGGTTACCCAAGAAGGCGGAGGGCACAGCGGTGGACCTCTTTTTGGAGGACTGGATCGTCTGGGAAATGGCTCCCAAACAGCTGTCGAAATTCTTTAGTGTCGAGCGAGCGCACATGGCGCTGGTGGCTCCCCCCAGACCTGGAGCTCTTCCTCAAGCTATCCTCGCTAAGCTGTTCAGTTATAGGGACAGGGACCTTCTGATTCAGCTCTCCCGCAGCGGACGTCGGTTCATTTTTGAGGGACACTCCATAGCAATATACCCTGACTACACCCAAAGAGTCCAGGAGCAGAGGAAGACTTTCATTGCAATTAAACAACGGCTCAGAGATTTGAACTGAAAATGAAGGTTGGGTCTTATTCTTTTTCATGGCGGACAAAGCGAGAGACTGGTTGGACACCAGAGCTCCGGTGGGGAGACGTCTGGTTCCCTCTACGACCTCCGCTGGGTCGAATCCTTTTACAGTCCCCCGCAAGGAGTCGTAGGCAGCCTTCGAAACAAGCCCCCAAGAAGAGAACGATGAGCTTGGGACGGATCACGGTTCTACGTGATGGCACATTGCAGGCCTCAGACCCTGAGGTTATCCCGGACTCGGTGGAGGCGACGCCAGAACTTGAACTAGGCACGCGTGGTACAGGCAGTGAACAGGACTGAGCTTTGGGAAGGTGTGCATCAGCTGCTGAACTGTACAGATAAGTCTATGATTCTTCGGGATGTGCATTGGTCTGGGAGCCTGGACTGTTGAATTATAGTGGACTCCGGGGGGCGGGCATTTTGAGTGTGGGGAGGGGGCCTCTTGATTGTTGTGGCATTGAGTTTCTCCTTCCTTCTTTACATAGACTCATGGGTCGAAGGTCCAGTCGATGTTTGAAAGTATTGATAACGTGTGCTGCCATTGGAGCAGCGAGGCCCCCCCATCAGAGACTAGGTACGCCAGGGAAGCTTGAGAGTAATCTCGCATCCCGGTGTAACCAACTCTCTTGCACAGCGGTTCATTGTTATGGGTAGGGAAGGGGGGTGGTTTGGGGCGGTATGTATGGTGGCTTATATGGACCTGTATATTCACATTTACACTGCTGCCCATGGGGGGGGGGGGATTTTTACTGTTTTAGTTCTTGGATGTTTGTTAGTCTGTTTGGGAATCTTTGGGGTCACACGGGAGTACACCCAGGTGTACCAGTTCTGGACGAGATGGGAGGGACACCCTGAGCAGAGCGAGATATACTCCTAGGAAATTTCACCACTTTGCCATGACAGTACAATCACTAAAGTTCCTTAACTGGAATATCCGAGGGATGGCAGGTTTAGAAAAATGCTGCAGAGTACACGCTTTCCTAAAGACACATATTTGGGGGAACACTACTAAATTTTTACGTAAACGGTGGCGGGTCAGATTTATGCCACATCCTATTCTGGCTTTGCAAGGGGGCATTGGTGTGGGTGGCAGCAGGAGTGCTTTTCAGCACCAACACCATGTCCTGGACCCTGAAGGGCGGTATGTTATTCTGTTCGGGAGGTGGGAAGGAAAAGAATTGTGTATCGTTAATGTGTCTGCATCCAATTTTGACTGCCCCGATTTTTATCAGACAGTTCTCAAGGCAGCGACACCGTACATGGGGGCAGAAATTCTCCTTTTTGGTGACTTCAATTGTGTGCTAGATGGGACACTGGATAGGGAACCCCCCAGAGACAACACCAAGCCCCGTATGGTCAAATCTCTTATGGGCATTTTACAGGGAATGCAGTTAGGGGATGAGTGGAGAGCGCATAACCCTGATAGGAGGGAATTTTCCTGTTGTACTCCCGCAGCCAATACCTTCTCTCGGATTGATAAGTGCTACCTTACTGCAGGCCTTGTTGCCATGACAGGCTCCATTTCTTACCCACGGCGATATTTATCCGATCACGGTCCGTTGCTGTTGACCCTGACCTCCGGGCCGGGAAGACCACCCATCCCATTATGGCGGCTTCACGCTGAGGCCCTTACAGACCCCCCCATGCACAGGCTGTGAGAGCGGCTATAGGGCATTACTTTGGGGAGAACTGGGGGTCCACCGTCACAAGAGCCACAGAGTGGGAGGCCATGAAGGTGGTTCTCGGGGGGGGGTCTTTATGAATACCATCTATGGGGTTTACCACCAGCTTACTACAGATATAGACACCTTAGAAAAATGTTTGAAAACCCTAGAGACCACACTGCATCGGACCCCTACTGATACAGAGTGGAAGCGTGTTAACGGGGAGTTACTTGAAGCTTGGTCGCGACTAGAGAAACACAAATACACCGCTTACAGCCAGAGGCTTCATATGGAGGGTGACAGGTGGGGCGCGTTGTTAGCTCGACTGATTAGGACGGAGACGGAAAACGCTCCGGTGTTACAGGTCCGTGATACCAAGGGGAACTTAGTGAATACACAGGCTGCGATTATTAGTGAATTTGCGTCACACCTACAACAGTCTTGTTCGACAGTGGCCCGCGTCGTACCTCTTCCATTTCACTAATTTTTCACTGATATAGAGTTTCCTACACTTGGTTATGATGAGGCTGAGGTCCTTGGGGCGCCTCTCAACAGGGACGAAATTCTGACCTCTATTAAACGGCTGAAAAATATCCCGGGAGCGACTGTTTCCCGGCCGAGTTCAATAAGAGGTTTGCTCCAGAGTAGGTAGATCACCTCCTAGAGGTATTTATCAAAGCCCTAGACAGATGGGCACTTCCTAATACCATGAAGGAAGCACTTATTTCCATGATTCTTAAGCAGGATAGGGACTCCCACTCCCCGAGCTCTTACAGGCCTATATCCCTCTTAATATTGATGAGAAAATACTGAGCAGTGTCCTCGCGGCACGACTTTTGCCGTACGTGACTGATTTGGTCCACCCGGACCACTCTGGGTTTCTCCTCGGTCGAAATACTACACCAAATTTATGCAGACTCGCACATATATGGGATGCGCCGGATCTCCGGGAGTCGGAGTGAGCTCTGTGTCTTTTAGATATTCATCAGGCCTTTGACTCGGTTGAGTGGGATTATATGTGGATGGTACTTGCCCGGACAGGACTGGGGGATAACTATCTAAGATGGCTACATTTACTTTATCATAAACCCACGGTCCTGATTCGCCTTTGGAATTAGGTATCGGACAAGCTGGCTCTCCAACGGGGTACCTGACAGGGTTGCCCATTGTCGCTGCTCCCCTTCGCCCTTGCAATGGAGCCTTTGGCGATTACCCTCAGATGAGGGATGGAGCGTTGGGGATTTGGCTGGGGACGACGGTGCATGTTGTGTCAGTGTATGCCGACGATTACATGGTGTACCTACGACACCCCGAGATGGCAATACCAGAGCTCCTCCAGGAGCTGACTAGCTTTGGTGAAATTTCGGTACTCTGTCTCAAACCAGAGAAATCTAAACTTTGCCCCATGGGCAGCCTGCGGGACGTGGAGGAGGGAGCCCTACCTATAGTTGGTATGAGTTGAGTCACTGACACAGTGCGCTAACTGGGGGTTCGACTGACACACATGCAGGAAGCCTACTTAGTAAATAATGTGGGGAGATGTGTGGACGGAGTTCATAAATCCACTGAGTTTTGGCGAGACCTCTCTTTATCTCTGATGGGACGGATTGCCCTAATAAAAATAGTGGTCCTCCCGCGCTGCTTATACGTCATACAAAATTCTCTTTATCGTATCCCAGAGGAGTATTTTCACAGACTGGATCGGTTGATGGTGGACCTCCTATGAAGATCCAAAAGGAAGAAAGTGAAGCTAGATACACTACAGAGGACTTAGGAAAAATGGGGATTGGAGGTGGTGCCCAGGTTCACCCATTACTATATAGGACGCAACTTCTGCATGCAGTGCAGTGGCTCGATGAGAACGATTGTTGGGAGAAGCGGCTGCTGGAAGGCACTTATCAAGGGATTCCCCTATCTGATATCCTTATGATGGGTTCGAGGTTGCCCACGTGCTTCCCTTGTATTAGTAGACATTTGGCCGAAATATGGGCAATCGCAATCAAAACTGTGGTGAAACGTTCGCAATGTGCCCAGGATGCTCCGCTGTGGGCACTGATACCATTCAAACGAATAACTCAAACTATGGCTATTAATAGCTGGACGGAGGAAGGATGCTGCAAGATGGGGGACCTATACCTGGGGCAACGGTTCCTCTCTAGGGAGGAAGCTGAGTAGATGTTTGGTTTGGGACGGGGACAATACCTCCAGTATGCAAAGATTTTGGCGATTGCACGAGAGATCTGACTGACGTTTCCAGAGGAACCAGCCATAACTGCCACGCTCTGGGCCCTCACCTCGCTGGCTGGGGCCCGTAGATTGGTGTACCATATATATAGGGCGTTAAGAGAGGACCTTCCCGCTGATACGCTTCCAGTACAGGCCAGATGGGATAGTCTGCTGGAAGAGCCTTTGACGGATTCAGAATGGGGTAAGGTGCATGAGGGGGTCAAACTGATTAGCTCCAAGTGAGATTTAAGCTTGCCCAATTCAACATGGTCCACCAAACTTACCTGACCCCACACACATTGCATAGAATATACCTGGATCGCTCCACTCATTGTCCTTAATGTGGTTATAGTGATGCCCAGTTTTTATTGCATATGATTTGGGACTGCCCAACATTGAAATTATTTGCGAATCAACATTAGAACGTCTACAACAGGTGACAGGGTGGACGGTGACATGCTCCATTAAGCAGGTGATTCTGGGACTTCTTCCCAGGCCCAAAGAAAAGAAGCTCATGCGGCGGTTCCCACAGCTGGGACTGGTATTGGCTAAAAGAAGGATTGCAATCAGCTGGATGAGCTTGTTGCCCCCCACAGTGGAAAACTGGGCTAAAGACCTAGGGGAATGGGCCACAGCGGAGTTAATCTGCAGAAGGCGGGTTCGTAGGGACGTAAAATTGGAAGACGACGCGAGGGCATGGCAGATCATGATATTAGAAATCCCCAATAGAGAGAATTCCCTTTCACAAACACCGGTGGGAACAAGGACGGACGGAGGTGGGCCAGAGACGGGATTAGAACCAGAGAATGATCCCGGATTGTGATCTACTTAAAGCCTAGGAGGGTGGTAATGACTATTTGGACGATACAAGGTGCAGGGAGATGCTTTTCAACGTGACCCCGGGGGAGAGGGCGGGGGGGGCGGACGTTTTATAGTTGAACAGTTGTGAGTTGTTTTAGGAGATGTATCCTTATATCTAAATACAGTGCGGGGTGGTTAGCACCAGATACCAGTTGTAAACAGGTTCTTAGCAGAGGGAATTACACTATTGTCTCCGTCTGTGTATCAAGAACTAATGAAAATGTGCAAAATGTAACTGCCGTCCCTACTGCATTGAGACACCGTATGGATGGAAACTTAATAAAAATATAAATAAATAAAAAAAAGTCTCAACTGAAGAACTGTTAGGTAAGTGCTGCTCCTCTAGTACGGCTGTTTCCTTAACCAAGCATACATGCCCCATGTATATCCATATAAATAATTCCACCTTTTGAGCGAGAAAATGAGGTCAGAAGTAAACTAAATACGTGGTCCAAAATTAGCAGCAATTAAGGGATCAGACATTTTTGACCTCTGATAGCGGAGGAGTGCAGTCAAAATCGCCCCTCTGACTAGGAATAATTAATGGAGACGCCCCTGCACTTCTGCACATACGGGGGTGTCATGAGCCCCAGCACTGCCCACCCCTATCACCGTCATTAAACATTGCGCATACTGAAAAAAAAGTACTTTGCAGGCCCCAGCAGCTGCATATTAGCTTACCTATTACTAGAAGATATGACTGCTGAACAACACAACCCAAGCAACACAGCCTTTGTAACAAGCTGTAAACAGTGTGTTCTTGCTGAAAGAAAATCACAGGACAGGGTGCGGCTGATATTTACAATAACAGGCACAACATTCCCAAGTCCACCCTGTAAAAAGAAAGTGCCTTTGCTTGATAGACCTGTTAACCCATGGATGGAACAAAGGGCAAAAAATAAAGTGGGAATTTACAGTTTATAGGAAGGGGTTGTCTTTTTCCAATAGACACAGGAAACATCTTGGGGAAGTGGTGACTCAGGTGTCTTATTTAGGATAAACCCTGCTTAGAGAGTGAGGAATGGGGAGAGGTAGGAGATGAAGAGGTAATTTAGTTTCACCACAAAAAGACAGTTTGAATATCTGCCTATAAACTTGTGTTATAGACTCTTACTTGCTAAAGTACAGCCTCTTAATTATTACAGGCAGTTATAGTTTGATTTATGTACTAGCCCTTTTATATAGAGTGGACCAAACCTTTCAGGTGGTAAAACACTTCACATGGAACTGGGTACACAGGCGATTTATTCAAACACAATAGATACAAAGGGTGGAAAACATAATATGGTACAGTTAAGAGACTGTCAATGGTTGTGTTATCTGTTCTATGCATTTCGCAAATGGAAACGTTTGTTCTAGACATTCATGCCATCCAATTTTCTCCACAGGAAGCCTCATATGGGACATGTTATTTTAGTACCACCACAAGACATTTTTTGCTGGATGCAGACATTCACTCCATAATGGCTCTGTTGGTGTCTCATGGATTGTAAACCCCAGCCCTATCAACCCGAATCTGCCTTCTTCAAAGGAATTATGGCGATCACATGCACATTAAATGCATTTAACACATACCATGAGCCACTAGATATCTGCCCTTTGCTTCGCCTCTCCTCCAATCTGCATAGCTTTAAATTGACTTCTGTCTGTCAAACCGTTTTCACTTCTCCATTGGAAGGTTACTCCCTGGTCCTTTTTTCACAAACTATATTTTGCATTCTGCAAACAGTGCCAATCTTATTGGTCCAGTTTGTTTTTTGTTGCTTTTTTTTTCATAGTTTTTAATCATTTCCATGCACATGCCCTTAATATTCTTTTTTTAATTTTTTTAAGTTCGGTTAGAAAGTCGGTACATAGACTATAATGTCAAACATCAGTACAGTATAGCAAAGCAAGGCAGGTTTTCTGACTGTTGCTTATCCTATTCAGATTGAACAACTTAAACTTTTGTCTAAGGATCTGATAAATTATCGATTCCAAATGAAAGTTAATCCATGTTAATCCATTTACCACTTAAATTCTCTCAGACACACCAGTTTAAAATAGAATTTCTGTTTGGTGCTGCTCAATACACGTAGCTTATGTTCATGCCAATAGCTTTTTATGTGGTATTGATACCGACCTGCAGAGGGAATTTTCAGGCTGTTTTCTTGATACTGTAAGCCAAGCATGACTAGATCCAAAATGTTAAATCTATGACAAGTATATGATTGAAGGACTTGAATGGCAGGCAGGAGTGTCTATTGGGTTGTTATGTAGAAATATTACATAAATTGCTAGTTTTACTGAAAACCCCTACCAAACAATTACGTGATGCAGGGCAAGTTGCCAGCACATGTATCAGATAAGCACTGACTTCCCTGCTCTTCGGACTGTGAATTTTCTCAATATTCACCACTCTACCAAATATCTTAATTGTTAAATATGTCATGAACTGAGTATTAAATTGTTGGAGGCACTGACTGACAGGGACCACCAGCTTCTGAGTCCTGTGCTTGAGTGAATCCATCAGGCTGTGTATCGCTATTGCAAAGTACCCGAGACAATTTGCTCTGCTAATTTTGTAGACTTCCTTGTGATAGTTCAGGAAGATCATTATAACCGGCCCTAAGAGACTTTAAATCCGGGATGATGTCCGTTTTTTTTTTACTTTGGTTCACATAGTACTTTGTTTCTGATCAATGTAATCCCAAACTATGGCTGGAATACTCTGTGAAAATCACTCTTGGGAACTCTGAAGTAGGAGCATAGTTAGGTGATTCTAGCAAAACCCTCGTAGTCTAGTACATTCCCCAATACCTGTGTACCTAGGCCAGTTCATTGGTGCAAGATAACCATTATTGTTGACATATAAATGTAGAAAGAGCTGGATTAAATGAAAGTGGCACGAGTCTGCAAAGGTCCTTTTTATTGGTTTACTTACAAAACATCCTCGAAACCGAAACAAAAGCCTTCAGTTCTCAGCATCAGCAACATCTAAATACTAGGATCTTTCAGACTCAGCTGCTCTTACAAGGGTGACTGCAACTACTTTAAGGCTTGTCATGCATTATTTGTATCTAAGTGTAATTTCCTTTTGGCCTGTTATTTGTTTCTGGTGTGATTATTCATTCAGACTTATCTTTATGTCCAGCTCCTTTGCTGGAATGTTTGCAATTGAAGCAGTATTAGTATGTGGGAACATAATCACGCAGCACAACTTTACTTTCATTTCAAAACACTTGTGTTGTCTGTTTTGCCATGTCGGCAATTCTGCTATTACCACCAGAGCTGGACTGGGAACCCAAAGCAGCCCTGGCAGTTTTCTTCAACCAGCCCGTGGGGAACTACTGCCTGGACCAGGGAGGCTGCAAACGCTTACTTGCTTTTTTTGCTACTGGGGGCCGATATTGCTGCACCACTGCAAAACCGGCACCCAGTAACAAAACCGGGCCCACCGCAGCAAAACCAGCCCCCAACCTTCCAGCCTCCTGGGAAAACACCCAATGGCCGGTACTGCCCGTCCTGCTCTGATTACCATTAATGAAGGAAGAGCGGCATGTCGAAACCATGCTCAGGCCAGGATGTCAGCTGTCCTCCTCTTTCTGTATTTCCGCCTTACCTTTGCATAGCACAGAAGTATGGTATTGCTACCCCTCTTCCCCACAAGGAACAGCTACAGCCGGCACATCAGCTCCCCAGGTTCCATCTCAGTTGGTTCAACTACACCTTATTGATTTACCACAAAAATATCTGAAGCAACCCCAATAATGTAGCCTTCATCTGTGGAGTACTCTTTCATCATGCAAAAAAGAAAGATTTTTAAAATCGCTATCTTCGCCCCTAGCACCTATACATAAGGTGCATGTTTATGTATCAGTGCCTTTAAAAAAAACATTAGTGTTAACTCACATATATCGCAGCATGGATTTAAACAATATAAAACATTCCAGTTTACATCAATGTTAGAGTACGTAACACTTTTACGATTCTTAAGTCCACATATGTACATACAGTGGTATCCAGATCCCGCTAGTCTGTCTCTATTTCTCGATTTATTACTGGCTTCGTGCATATATCCCCCTATAGGTGTTCCAACCGCCACATATTGTTTGGGGTACAGGGCAACACGTTTTCATGTGTATTTTGTCCTTGTGACAAGTAGGCCCAACCCCCTACAGTACAAACCCTTTGTCTGCCAGTTTACAGTACCACATTATGGATCAGGGAAAGACATTTCCCTGCAGTTAAGGTAATATTTGTGTCCCTGTGTTAATGCTGTTCAAACTTGTATTTATGATTCATTACTGCAAAGGCTTTATTAATAGGGTGAGCGCTCTAAGTAAATGTTGTAAGCTCAGACTGTACTACTGACAGTGGTTAAAAGTATAAAAATGTGTACACACGTTTTCAATGTTTAGCAATATGAGGCTATGTATAATACTCCCAGAATGCTCTCTGATTAAATGCAAATATTTGCAGAAGCTTGAAAGCAAGATTGATGATTCTTTGCTTTCAAAATAAAATGTTCGCAAAAAAAATTCGCTAAACTACTGAAAACTGTAGGTACCATTTCTTTGCAGTATTATTTAGTAAAATGTGTTGCAGTATTATTTAGTAAAATGTGGTAATGCACGCTAGTATTTCCCAAAAATATGCATAATGGAAAATCAATGTAACCAGTTTTAATAAGGTTATGGGAAATATAACAATAAGCAAGCATTGGTAAAACCAATAGGTCTTAAATTGTTGGTCCGCCTTTTAGTTTTGTCAATGCGTGACTTGTTTTGGTATTGTTTTTGCAAAACCTTATTGGTGTAGGAGCTGTTGGCTCCTCATTATAACAAACATTGGCAAAAACAAAAATTGTTTTGGGCTAAAAAAAAAAAAAACACATTGCACAGTAGTTCCTGGCACTGAACAAATGAAATGTGTGTCGATATGCTCCTTGTGAAAGGACTGAATGCTGTCACTCACAGTGAAGCTAGTCGATAGACAGAGAGAGACAACATTTTAATAAACACAAAAGGTCATGGTGAACACCAGACCTAATTAAGGGCCCAATTATTAAATAAAGTACACCCATGTCCTTGGATTAAGTGCAGATATACGACTTTTGCGAATTCACAAGACTTTACAAAAGTAATAGTACTCCTAGTAAATATTTGTGAACTGCATTTTAGCAAGAGCAAATCTGAAGGTGTAGATTTACTCATGCGAAAATCTGAGTGTTTGTACGTTTCCTTTCCCTCCAACCACTTTTTTCCCAACCCTGGAAGAAGTTTTATGTCTGCCATTGTCAGGAGTAAATATCCAACCTTTCTCAGTATGGAAAAAGATTAGAGAAGAGTTGGTGAAAACCCTTAAAACATGCAGGTTAGTAGGTTTGCACAGACTCAAAAGGGCATTCCAACCCTGGAACTGTTGCTTTCCATTACCTTCAGCCCCAGTATGTAGATCTGCGGAAGTGTGGCAACATAAGGGAATTGCTAGTATTCAAACCCTACTATGTAAGGAGCACTGTCATAATCTGAGAGGCTATTTCAGAGCTCTTATATAATGAGATTGCTCCCATAATTTGTTGCAGCATTACATGGCATAAAAGGGACAAGTGGATTTTGTTACAGGACTAGTAAATTTATGAAGCAACTTGCCCCATGGACAAGTAGATATTTTATTAAATTCCACACCCCTGCATAATGCAATGGGTGTGCTGGGCGCTGACTAAAGCAGTGCACCCTACTGCAGTAAATATGCTGTCCTCAGCACAGCCGTGAACTTGCTCCTATCTTGCGGTTAGAATATTCGTGTGAGGCTGTTTGCAGCTGCTGGTCCAACCTTTACTGTGCCGGCAGCATCCTGACATGGAACTGGCACCACAGCTACCCGAGCAGGCAAGGGCCAAAGAGATCCCCAAGACCTCTTCCCCCTTCCCCACTTATGAGTGGTGTCAATGGGGGTGCTCTAAGCGTGCACCGTCTCTGTCGCACACAATCAGTTTGCCTCCTGACAGCTCCTTTACCTCTGTGCTTGCATCTGTAATAGGCTGCAGGCGCAGTGACAAAGTGTTTTATCATTTGTAAAGGGCAATGACCCCATGCAAATGAGGGAACGCTCTCTGGTGATTGATCCAGCGAAACATGCGCAGCAGTATGCTCTGTATTGTAGAAATGGCTACACAAGCATCTGTGGCCCGTTATATAATACCAAAATGCCCCAAGGGCACAAGAAGCAGAGCCTCCTGGTGGATAAAGATACATTTGCTCCACATTTCGTTTACAATTTAAAAAATAAAATAATTTAAGGCAACAATGCTTGTAGGTCAAATATGATCATAGTGCTGCAATGTGAACTGGCATAGTAGAAAATGCATTTGAACTTTCCAGACTGTCCTGGCCTCTGTCAGTTACATTTATATACATAGATAAACAAGGTGAGGAAATGGTAAGAGGAATTCTTATTTTACACATTAAGATAGGTTGCTGGTTGCCCTGGTTGTTTTTGTACTGAAGTGTTGGGTCTGGAGTCAACTAGATTATCCAGTAGCTATGTCCTCAGAGGCAGCCAAATGTCTCTAGTCCTAAGGGTTGAGTCAGTAATTCAGTGTGTAATTCCATCTCTTTATTGCTGTGGATCAGGTCCTTGAGCCATCGATTGATCTCCACTTTCCCCACCTACAGGCCACCGGACTCTTAGCTATTAGCAAGGTTTGTGCCGTGAACTTCTTGTGCGATGCCTCAACATCTCTGAACAAGGCCCTTAAGGGCAAATTTGGTGCCTGATTGGCCCATACTCTCCACCATAGCCTACAACGCTGCCAAAACTTCCTTCCAATATCGTTGTACTCTATTACATGGCAATGCCAGATTAAGGAAACCCACCCCCAATGCACCATGTCTGACACAGTTATCTTCCTTCCTCAGTCCAAACCGGTATACATTCATTGGCGATTAGTAAGCTCGCAATAGGAACCTTCAGTGAATAACTCGAAGCCGAATGCTAGAGGAGATCAAACCAGTTTGGGAGCAACAGAAATTCAATTCCTCATCTGAAATCGCCTGTCCCAGCAATATTTCACAACCCAGCATAGCCCTTTAGTACCTCATGGGAGCTTTCCCCTGGGAGGAACAATAAAGTATGCAAACCAAATGGTTGGTGGTTTCAGCATTCAGTAACCTATCCAGGGTGGCATACGTTGAGTGCTTCTTAGGGAATCTGGGGACATCCAGTCTGCACCTACTTCGTATCTGCAAATTAGTGAAATGGTCCAGGGGAGCCTGGGGGGCTCCCATGTAATTTGTTAAAGAGAGGAATGATCCCTCACGGTATAAGTCGCCCTATTGTTGTAGTTCCCTTGATTGAAGCTGGGATCTGACGAGTTTCTCATGTGTGGCTTGCAACAGAGGGTGGTAACTCACAGGGAGGCAGGTGAAGTAAATAAACCCTGTGCCTACCTGCCGACACAGCATCTTCTGTGCTCTTGTCATGCACTGGACTGTGGGTGGAACTACTACATGTTTAAGGGAGGGAGTTTCAATAAAAGAGGATGTGGGTATCGGCGACATTGACTTCATTTCCGCTGCCAAATGTGGAAGAAAGGGAGATGGGTGATACCCGTAAATCGCAAAGTGTGCCTGCTTGCACAGATAATACAATTCCATGTCAGGGGCCTCGAATTCTCCACAAATGGAATGGCAGAGTAAGGGTCTAGCATTTTACTCTAGGTGGCTTTCCCACCCATGCCAGCCTGACGTTTGAGCTCTCAGTTACGCGGAAAAGGGTTATGTGAGCTGGAGAGGTATAGTCAGAAATATAGCGGTTTTGAGAGTACCAACATTAATGATGTCACTCCCAAATCCTATTTGCCCTGCATGTGATAGTGGAAGCAATATCCATCGCGTGACCTGGTCAATGAGTACGCTGAGCGCAGTGCCGTAGTTTATACATATGGCCTCATCCTTATTTCTGTGTATCTAGATGCCATGATATTTAAGTACATCAGGCAGTGGAAACTCTGGTGTGAATTGTATCGAATTGGATGCAAGATATGCTGTAATTTGTGACCTCCCCGAGTTGATATGGACACCAGAGAGTGCCCCGCATTTAATAAATTCTCTTAGTAAGGCATTCGGACACAACCTAAGGTTTGCAAACTTAGAGGGTAATGTCGTTTTAATAGAGATGAATGAATATGTTTCGGCTATCATTGGAGCATAGTTTCTTTACCACACTTTTGATTAGTAGAATCAAAATGCAACAAATGTTTACATTTAGGGCACAATTTCTTTTATTTATCTTTTTGCACTCCTTGGGAGTGTATGTGTTTCTTGCTCTCTCTCCCTCCTTGTCTTGCTTCCCCGCTCAAAATCCCTCCCCTCAGTGCTCTTCCACCCCAGCTCATCTGTTGCTTCCCTCTCCGCTGGGCTTTTTTTGTTGCTTTTTAATTTCCCCACTCCCGGCTCCTTCGTATCTTTTGCCCCTCCCTGTTCACCATTCCTCCACACCGCGCTGCTCGGTTGGCATTGGGTTGCTTTCCCTGCTTCTCCCTTGCTCTTCGATCCCACACTGTTTCATTTTCATTTGTTTTTAATTTCTGTTTTTCGGAGGGCCCAGCAGCTTCTGTTTGCTGTTGGGCCCTATATTTTCCACATTATGCATTTTTACACAGTTTTTATTTTTTAATTTTTTTACTGCTCACGTGTCCTCCATTTTGGAATGGTAAATTAAAAATAAACCTAAAAATGTCAGCCTCATTGTCATGTCCCATATGTGTGCGTACTTGAGTGACACATGCACACATCATCACACTGAGACTTGCCATGCAGTGAAGAAATATCATGACACATAAGTGTGCATGCATGGTAACACATGCACATGGATACATCACTAACCTGGCAATGGCATTTTTTGTTTCTTTGCTGTTTTGCCAATGCTTTTAAGCATTGGTGAAAGCATTTGTTTTTTCTTTTTTAGCAGATGCTGTTAACAATCGGCAAAAAGATAAAACTGGAAAGGTGAGACTTACTAGCTTCGCTAAATCTAGTTTATTCCTGTAGCCTCCACAACATAGCTTATTTACTTCTTGATTGTGTGGCAGAAAACCACATCCTGGTTACACCGGAGTAGCCAGGCCATCATGCTTTCACTGATCCTTCCCAGGGTCAGACCGGGACAGAAACAAGGCCCGGGCACCAAAATAAAAGCGGCCCCATTAGCAGGGCAGATAGCTAAAAATGTGGTAATATCAGGGAAACCATCTGTAAAAACCGTCCCCAGCAGGTCATAAAACCAGCCCACACCTGCATAAAAAATCAGTCCTCGGGCATTGCCTGATTGTCCCATAGGCCAGTCCGACCCTGATCTTTCCTTGCAGAAGATAGCACTTCTTTCATGGAGAGGCATGAACATGCGTCAAACCAGAAATATTACAGTGTATACTCTGTGCACCTATGCGTGCTCCATAAGTGCATTTGGCAACAAAAACCTGTACGATTTATATTTCCTATGGGCTGACTTGTTGTACTCCGATATATGCATGGCTCTGCCCAGCTAAAAGGATGGTCGCTTGCTGAGAGTACGCTTTGGACTTGTTGGGGAGGGATGGATCATTGTTCTGTGTTCATGGCAGGATCCTTGGTCTGTCTCAAGCATATTAAAGTGGAAAGAGTCCACGCGTGTCCCATAGTAAAGGAACGCGTGTGCAGGATGGTAGCTGCTCTGCAGTTATTGGACAGATTGTTTGACACCACTAAACAAAGAGAGCTGTCGATGTAATGCTTTGTGAGATTGTTCTCCTCTGACCAAGGCTATTTCCATGATAGCTCTCTCCTACCTTTTTGAAAAAACCTATTTCATTGGCATTTCAACTTACATTTTGTTCAAGCAATTATTTCCACCGTGTTAAGAGAGGAAAAAAAACATACCTCAGTTACATGAATTGTTCATTTGTCATCAGCACAAATTGTGGGGTATAAAGCCATTCATACTTTGACATTATCTAAACAGTGCAAAAACCAAAGGAAATGATGGACGGAGTGTTGAACATTGCAAGCACTCACCCCCAGTCAACTGATCTGGGTTTAATCCATCACCATTCTTTAGCCCACTCTGCCACCCCAGTTCAGACATGGCCATATGCAAATCAGTCTGACCCTGTGCCTCATGGGAACAGTCCAGCCCGAACTGCCAAGCCATGTCTTCCCTGGACCGGAAACAAGCTTCCTAGGACCGGTTTCTGGCATTTCAGCCGTCTTCAGCCAGGCTTGCTTGAATCCAGTGGCAAAGTGAGCAAGGGACTCACGTCTGAGCATACCCTGCCAACTCATGGCGAACAAAGCAAAAACCAAAGGAAATGATGGACGGAGTGTTGAACATTGCAAGCACTCACCCCCAGTCAACTGATCTGGGTTTAATCCATCACCATTCTTTAGCCCACTCTGCCACCCCAGTTCAGACATGGCCATATGCAAATCAGTCTGACCCTGTGCCTCATGGGAACAGTCCAGCCCGAACTGCCAAGCCATGTCTTCCCTGGACCGGAAACAAGCTTCCTAGGACCGGTTTCTGGCATTTCAGCCGTCTTCAGCCAGGCTTGCTTGAATCCAGTGGCAAAGTGAGCAAGGGACTCACGTCTGAGCATACCCTGCCAACTCATGGCGAACAAAGCAAAAACCAAAGGAAATGATGGACGGAGTGTTGAACATTGCAAGCACTCACCCCCAGTCAACTGATCTGGGTTTAATCCATCACCATTCTTTAGCCCACTCTGCCACCCCAGTTCAGACATGGCCATATGCAAATCAGTCTGACCCTGTGCCTCATGGGAACAGTCCAGCCCGAACTGCCAAGCCATGTCTTCCCTGGACCGGAAACAAGCTTCCTAGGACCGGTTTCTGGCATTTCAGCCGTCTTCAGCCAGGCTTGCTTGAATCCAGTGGCAAAGTGAGCAAGGGACTCACGTCTGAGCATACCCTGCCAACTCATGGCGAACAAAGCAAAAACCAAAGGAAATGATGGACGGAGTGTTGAACATTGCAAGCACTCACCCCCAGTCAACTGATCTGGGTTTAATCCATCACCATTCTTTAGCCCACTCTGCCACCCCAGTTCAGACATGGCCATATGCAAATCAGTCTGACCCTGTGCCTCATGGGAACAGTCCAGCCCGAACTGCCAAGCCATGTCTTCCCTGGACCGGAAACAAGCTTCCTAGGACCGGTTTCTGGCATTTCAGCCGTCTTCAGCCAGGCTTGCTTGAATCCAGTGGCAAAGTGAGCAAGGGACTCACGTCTGAGCATACCCTGCCAACTCATGGCGAACAAAGCAAAAACCAAAGGAAATGATGGACGGAGTGTTGAACCCAGCCCTAAGTGGGATGGGTATTCCCAGACGTGGGACCCGTGCTCACTACGCCACTGGAGTCAAGCTATCCTGGCTGATGACGGCTGATAGCCAGAAACCGGTCCTAGGATGCTTGATTCCGGTCCAGGGAAGACATGGCATGGCAGTTCGGGCTGGACTGTTCCCATGAGGCACAGGGTCAAGACTGATTTGCATATGGCCATGTCTAAACTGGGGTGGTGTAGTGGGCAAAAGAACGATGGATTTAACCCAGATCTCTTGACTGGGGGAGAATGTATGCATTGTCAGCATTCCGTCCATCATTTGTTTGTTGTAACGCTGTTCGCCCTAAGTGGGATGGGTATTCCCAGACGTGGGACCCGTGCTCACTACGCCACTGGAGTCAAGCTATCCTGGCTGATGACGGCTGATAGCCAGAAACCGGTCCTAGGATGCTTGATTCCGGTCCAGGGAAGACATGGCATGGCAGTTCGGGCTGGACTGTTCCCATGAGGCACAGGGTCAAGACTGATTTGCATATGGCCATGTCTAAACTGGGGTGGTGTAGTGGGCAAAAGAACGATGGATTTAACCCAGATCTCTTGACTGGGGGAGAATGTATGCATTGTCAGCATTCCGTCCATCATTTGTTTGTTGTAACGCTTTTCGCCCTAAGTGGGATGGGTATTCCCAGACGTGGGACCCGTGCTCACTACGCCACTGGAGTCAAGCTATCCTGGCTGATGACGGCTGATAGCCAGAAACCGGTCCTAGGATGCTTGATTCCGGTCCAGGGAAGACATGGCATGGCAGTTCGGGCTGGACTGTTCCCATGAGGCACAGGGTCAAGACTGATTTGCATATGGCCATGTCTAAACTGGGGTGGTGTAGTGGGCAAAAGAACGATGGAATTAACCCAGATCTCTTGACTGGGGGAGAATGTATGCATTGTCAGCATTCCGTCCATCATTTGTTTGTTGTAACGCTTTTCGCCCTAAGTGGGATGGGTATTCCCAGACGTGGGACCCGTGCTCACTACGCCACTGGAGTCAAGCTATCCTGGCTGATGACGGCTGATAGCCAGAAACCGGTCCTAGGATGCTTGATTCCGGTCCAGGGAAGACATGGCATGGCAGTTCGGGCTGGACTGTTCCCATGAGGCACAGGGTCAAGACTGATTTGCATATGGCCATGTCTAAACTGGGGTGGTGTAGTGGGCAAAAGAACGATGGATTTAACCCAGATCTCTTGACTGGGGGAGAATGTATGCATTGTCAGCATTCCGTCCATCATTTGTTTGTTGTAACGCTTTTCGCCCTAAGTGGGATGGGTATTCCCAGACGTGGGACCCGTGCTCACTACGCCACTGGAGTCAAGCTATCCTGGCTGATGACGGCTGATAGCCAGAAACCGGTCCTAGGATGCTTGATTCCGGTCCAGGGAAGACATGGCATGGCAGTTCGGGCTGGACTGTTCCCATGAGGCACAGGGTCAAGACTGATTTGCATATGGCCATGTCTAAACTGGGGTGGTGTAGTGGGCAAAAGAACGATGGATTTAACCCAGATCTCTTGACTGGGGGAGAATGTATGCATTGTCAGCATTCCGTCCATCATTTGTTTGTTGTAACGCTTTTCGCCCTAAGTGGGATGGGTATTCCCAGACGTGGGACCCGTGCTCACTACGCCACTGGAGTCAAGCTATCCTGGCTGATGACGGCTGATAGCCAGAAACCGGTCCTAGGATGCTTGATTCCGGTCCAGGGAAGACATGGCATGGCAGTTCGGGCTGGACTGTTCCCATGAGGCACAGGGTCAAGACTGATTTGCATATGGCCATGTCTAAACTGGGGTGGTGTAGTGGGCAAAAGAACGATGGATTTAACCCAGATCTCTTGACTGGGGGAGAATGTATGCATTGTCAGCATTCCGTCCATCATTTGTTTGTTGTAACGATTATCTAAACAGTCTCATGAGTTCTGCATGGTTCCTGGAATACCCCTTTTATGTGCACAGAGTGGACATCTCAGCAAATTTTCATTTAACCATATTTGTAGGGGATGTTAACCTCACAGGGTAGGGATCTAAGAAGGCAAGCAATTTAACAAACTACAAACTGTGTAAACTTAGAAAACTAGTGCACACATCTCCTCCAACATTGCAACGCTGTGTTCAGCAGCGAGGGATGTCAACCGCCGGATGTAGCAGTCTTGCCACCAAGACACTTATATGGGGTGAAGAGCCCACTACTCCCATTTCCTCTTGTCTCTCCCCATCTAACCATTGGGTGATCTATTGGATCTGGGAGGCTCTCCTTCCTACCTTAATTTGTTTCTATGGTTTTAGCTTCTTTTGAAGGATGAGAATGCTTTGCCTCTTCATATATAATTTCCACCCCTTTCATCTACCACTGGACCTTCCCCACACATTATTTGCTCTCTTTGCTCATAAAGCGCACAGCCACTGACCTATATTTGCTTACCATACGTTGTATAGGACTGACTGATGGACAGAACATCATATTATAGTGCATCATCCACATGTGTTAGTTCACACCTTACTTTACAACATCATAACATTCTGGTGTTCTAATTCAATACATGCTTGCTATGGTTTACATCCCACAGCTTATATCATCAAAGAGTAATTCAATTGTGTAGTTATAATGTCTGTATTTACTGCTCTACTCACACTGAGAACATATCACAAATAAACAACACAGCTTTACAAATAAACAACTTAGCTCTTGTATGCTATATCATCAGGTAGCTCATGACTTGTACGTAACACTATCAATTATACCTCAAAAGAGTTTATCATTCACCTGGATTAGACACACATATATATACTCTAACACAGGTGTCTCCTACGAGTTGATCGTGAGCTAGTAGTGGCTCTCCAGCTACCTGTGAGTATCTCTTCTCTGTGCAACCCAGCCGACTAACATAGAAGCTTTTGCTTAGTTGCATTATTATATGTGTACCAAAATTAAAAAGAATGTATTCAAGATGAATATGTGTGTGTTTTCAGAAATCATAAGCTGAGGTTTGGAGAAAAATGGTTGAATTTTAAAAATATATCTAAAGTTATTATTTGAGTTAGAGAGGTATTTTACTCATATTTTTACTTGGTGACAAGGGGATTGCAGCAATAGCCTTTATGTATTAGATATGTAATATTTCAATTAAATTTGTCCAAGCCTTTTTTACTTTACTGCTGGAACCCTGTCTAATGCACTCATGTAATTACTGCAGACAATCATGGATGGGATGGTCACTCTTACATCACTACTATTAGTAGCTTGGGATGATTTTTATTGAACATAAGTAGCTCTTATTGCAGAAAAGGTTGAAGACCCCTGCTCTAGCAGAATACTTGACCCCATTATGCACACAATAAAGCATCACAACTATGCAATTAGAAAAACACCTCACACAACATAACCGGGCATAGCAAAAAGTACATTATAGTCACCCCTCATCCCCTCATCCCAACCATGATGCTGCCAACACAACACCTAGGTTATAGCTTGCAAGGAATTACCACTCCCAACACTTCCCACTCTTCACCTCTTACATAGAACCACCAGAAAATGCTTTTTAAAATCCCACTACACCCATTCCCCCATAGTTCTGTACCATGTAACTGACCAGAAACGCCTTCTAACAAAAAAGCACTTCAGTCCAGGCAATAGATGACTGCCTTATGGTATGAATAAAATGACAAAACCGGGGGGCGCTGGCACAATCCACATAATATACCATCACCAAAAAATGGATAGAATTATCGGATCCTCACCTCACTGACCAGTCACCATGATTCTAGAGCATCGGATTCCTGTCAAAGAGAACTCGCAGAAAGACGTGGAAGAGTGCTCGCATTCCAAAAGTGCTACAAGATCACATAAGCCATAGAATTGTGCTACACAAATGCTCATCGCCTAGCATAATGCAAAAGCATTAAATGTTTCATGTCGGAGTTGTAATGTTTTGTTTTTTTCTTCGATGTCCCGTTATAGTGCATTTACTTCAGTTACATGAGAGATGATTGGTCAGAAGAGGTGACCGTTTACGTTTTAGACATGAATTGCATGAAACTGTGGCTGTTGTTCTAGAAAGGTGGCGAAGAAGCAGCGGTCTTCCCCACTTTTGCATTTTGTATACCCAGTACCATTGACGCGTAGGTTTGGGTAACGTTTGTTTTTTCCCCTGGATGTAGGTGAATGCAGAGCCTTCCAGGCGTTTGAAGGTGGGGTAGAATGTTTTAAGTTGACTGCAGGTCGCCTTGCGAGTTGGGTAGGCTTCTGGGATGTGGAGAGGCGGATTGACATTTTATGGTGCAGATCAGACTTTCACCATTAAAATACAATAAAGTAGAAACAGGAAGCTTCATGTGTTTTTTCAGTGTTCCTTTGCTAATCTTTAATGGCAGTTGTAATTGGCCTGTAACATTGACATGGGTTGTGTAGCGGTCTGTAAGACACTATAAATTTTTCTCCAGTGTTGTTATCCACTGTATCTTCCGCCGCACCACCCTCACCCCCTCCTTCCAGGGGTTGGACCCCCTTCCCTTATCAAGGAGAAGCAAATTTAGAAAATGTAAGATTTACTACTGCTAGCATTTGGCTATGGTTGTGAAACGTTATATAGTTCATGCTGCCTTTTATTGTGTTAAACCTTTTTTCAAAATTCCTTCCAGCAACATTTGAATTAGCATGTTAGCACAACTGTAAGAGGTTTATTGTATTTCTGTGAGGTGGTAGTGCAATGCACAGTAGCTCATACGAAGGCTTGTTATGCCCATTGTCTCTGTTTGGGTCTAAAGTGTTTATTGTCTTGCGATAAGTGGCTGGTTATGTGTTTGTCTGAACTGTATGTTTGTCAAACTGTCTCAAGCAGAGGGAGTCATGTGGATGGGAAGCGTAGAACAGCATCCTTGTTCTTTTCTAGGAGCAGGCCGCCATCCTGGCAGAAGAGTTCACACAGCTGATGTCAGCACCATGTAAAGCTATGCGTATTGCCTACTTGTAATTGTCCTCATTGTCTTCTTTAATTAGATGGTATTGTATGTGACTCAGTTGAATTCAGCATTGCAGATTATAAACGGATACGACTTACACTTTGCCTTTTAAAAACGGAGTCTGTGTTATGTAATCTATTTAATGCAAAATGCATTGGCAAACAGTAAACTTGTACAACTAGCGCGAGTTCTATTTGCACGGCTGGCTTCATAAACGAGTAAAAGGGGTAGCAATCCAGGACCCAGGGAATTAAAGGTACCACAGCCGTTTCAAGTTTCTCTGAGTTTCTCCAGACTTTTAGCTTTGACTCTACTTACTGTTTGGATGTGATTACAAGTGCCCTTGAGGGTCATATGCTATTTATCACACCCAACATGCAGATTTCGCAATTTCCACTCGGAAATAAAACCAGACATTTTTCACCTGTTAAATATCGACGGCTTGCTGCCAACATTCGACCAAGGAAAGCTCCAGCGTTGCAGGCGTTATCGCTCTTGGTAATCACCGGCAGGGGAAACCTCAGCTCTTCAGATTCCACAGCATTCATCTCTAAGGGAAGTGAAATCACTGCGGTTCCCTGTACCCATCTTTAAATGAAGTGACAGCACCGCATGTACCAGCTTCCATCTCTACAGAAAGTGACATCACAGTTTTCCCACCAAAACCATCATCAAAGTCAGATAGGAAGTCATAGCATTAGTTCCTACTTCTGGCCTTTTCTCCTACTTCAGCCTGCTGCTCAGGGTTTCCACTGCCCAGGCATCCCAAGCTAAGGGCAAGCATAGACCAGAACAATGTCTGTTTGTGCTTCCAAAGGCCAGAAAAGGCTTAAGGCCAGAACCCCTGCTCCTCTGCAGTCTCGGCAAGTACCTACAAGTTCATGTCCTATCATGTGTGTAGCTCAGTGTCCCTAACTACCAATCCCCAAAATTACACCCTGATCTAGGCCATACAAACACAGACACTGCAGCTTCACAACACATAGACCCAACCTCAAACATATCCCACTAACCACCCCACACCCTCAAACTAAAACACACCCACTCTAACTCACACTCACTGACGTAAGGCCTGCAGTACTCCACGCTTGTGATGTCACAGACCTCAAGACCTGTCATCAGCTTGATGCACTGCTCAACACAGATACCTTGCTTACCCCATGCCCTAGAGCCCATGTTCTCAGACCTCCAGCATGCAGAATAAGCACATAAGATGGAAGAAGGCCTCGCTGCTACTTAGCAAGTAGAAATGGAGTTCTCAGATATCACTTCCCACTCCCCACATCTAAGTCTGCCACCTTCCATCTCATGTAGAGGCCTACTAGACAGAAAAAAAGAACTTCAGAGATGAATTCTCAAATTACCACATGCCCAGATCACCCTCCTTCCAACTTGCAGAGATCTCAAGCATGAAAAAACCAGCAACATCCTTGGCCAAACTCTCATGATCTTCTTGACATCACCAACCATCCAATGGAAACATACCCTACAGCTGGATTGTACTGAGCACCTTGCCATATCCATTAGTCTGCTCCGCATTCAACTAATACACTGAGGCCCAGTGCTTAAATTGACCAGTGGCTGCCGGTGAGGGTCCACGGCACTTATGTTTTTGTCATCATTTATTTTACAGAGCGCAAGAGAGGGAGATTACACAGATTAGAAAGACCAAGGAAGAGAAAGACGGCAAAACCGTCTCAAAAGGAGAAAGCAGGAACATACAGGAGTGAGATAAAGGGAGCTAGAATATCTGGTAGTCGATTAAAGAGGTATGAGGTGGGTTTAAAACTACCAGCATTGGTATTCCGCCATAGTTTAATTGCAACGGCTGGGCCTCTGAGCAGTGTTTCGGGCAACAGTCCTCTTTCTTTCATACATTAAGCACTGCTGAGGACATCCCAAAAGAGAATGTACAATTTTAGATCTTTCAAAACTGTCTCTCTGTTCGCTGCCCCATTAATCTTAATCCTATCTTTTTAATTTGTACTTTCTGATGGATACTTCTAACCGCAGATTCCACACATTGTGAATATTCCCAAACTGGATTTGGAAACTTAGAAACATGTGCTCCTGCGTGCTGCTAGGTGGCGCCCTGCAGTTCCATACCAAACGTCGATCTGTTCCAGAAGTGACAAATGGAGCCGCATAGCAGCACTACCTATGTGCGCTAACGCCAGTTCCTTATTTCTGCACCTTCAGTAATCGATCCGGAGCACCACTCCTCTTTTTTCTTCACTTTGTGAAGTGATTTTTCTTTCAAATATTTCAAGTGTGCAAATCAACATGTCAACCCCCAAGACTACAGGTTTTAGGATTGTACGGACACCAGGCCTGCAGCCCGCGCAACTGGCCCCCCAGCATTCTTTGGGTTAAGGCCTTGGGCCCAGCCGGTAATAACCAGGCCATCAAGACTAGAGTACATAACAAGTTCTGCCCCTCTGACGTTGGCCTCCAAACCTCTTTAGTGTGCCCTTAGTGGCAGGCAGCCCCCAATATTAGGCAGAGTCAGCCACTTCCTGTCGGGGTGGCAGGGCATTACATCCAACAGGTGGGTCCTCCAAATTGTCCAACGGAGCTATGCCCTGCCATTCCTTTTTAATCCATTACACCTGCGTCCCACATCATAGCAACTTGCAAAGGACCATCTGTCCATTGTGCATCATGACCTGCAGGCTCATTTAGCCAAAGGAGCCATAGAGAGGTTTCCAGCATCTGAAGTAGGGTCTGGATGTTATTCCCACTACTTTTTCGTGCAGAAGAAGGCTTGAGGACCCTGTCCTATCCAAAACCGTCACTCTCAGGGCCATCATGCACAAGAAACAAATTTGGGTTGGTCACACTGACCCAGGTTCTCTCTGCAATGGCCCCGGAGACTGGTTGATGAAGCTGGACCTAATTTCACATCTCCATTGTTCAGGCCCACAGGTGCTAGCTGCAGTTCAAGGTGGGCTGCAAGCATTTCAGCTTGCCATCTTTTCCTTCTGCCCCACCGCTGCACCTCGGGTGCTCACAAAGGTGGCATCACTGCCCAACTGTGGAGGTCATGGTTGCAAGTATTCCCGTATCTCTGCATCTGGCTTTTGAAGACTGGCTCGCTACTTATATGTAAATTCAATGAATTAACAACGATAGTCTGTTTGTCTTGAGTGTGATTGAAGCATGTTGAGCAGTAAGATCAAATTTTATCTGTAGGTACACTGGTTCCTTCACATACCTGACCCAATGACTAGTTGAGAGAAATGATCTAGAGTTTTCTGTGATGTTTGGCAGCCCATTAGCACTCTTTTGACACCTTTTTAGTTGGTTGGATGGGGAGCGTAACTTTGCTTTACTGTAAGTGATATTATTTGTAACTTGTTTTGATAGAAGGCCTTTGCATGTTGAATTACATATTGTCATTTTTCACGATGCTGTTGGTTTGTGGTTTAAAGTTATGTTGCTTTTGAACGCTAGGAAGTCTTAACATTGGTATATTGAAATGCACTGCTGGTTTATCAGATCTCCTAGGTGCTAAATGGCCACATGATTGTGCTTAATTTTATTTGAATGAATGAAAAGATCAATATATGCTATGATATAAAAAAAAACATTTAAGTGAAAATCAAGTGATTGTTTATTATAATTCACAGAGCATGTTTATGTTTTTAAACGAGTACATTACATTTTCATTGCCAGATACCTGGGAAGTTCCATTTGAAGAGATCTCGGAGCTTCAGTGGCTGGGCAGTGGTGCCCAAGGGGCTGTATTTCTGGGCAAGTTTCTAGGTGAGGAAGTAGCCATCAAGAAAGTGAGACAACAGAAGGAAACAGACATAAAACATCTGAGGAAATTGAAGCACCCTAACATCATTGCTTTCAAGTAGGTTATGACTGGTATATTATTTTAAATGGCAAACCTGATTATAAAATGTACAAGCATTTTGTGGAGAATAACACATTTCTTTTTTTAGGAAGGCAGGCATCAATAACCTTCAAAACCCACATACAAAAGGTGTGAAAGCATTTTGAGTGTCAAAAATATCAATGCAGCTGCCTTTGAAGCGGCACTCTTCCACTTCCATTATGGTGCGGCACCCTCCACCAAGTGTGTTTAAAGCTTCTATTGGACTTTGATTAACCTTGATTAAGACTGGGGAGCAGTGGGAGTGTTATGCACAGCAATGCTTCTTAACTAAACTGTCCAAACTCGCTCTCATCTGTCACCCATGCTGTACTGGCAAGTGATTTAGATTTCACACAAGAATGACTCTTTCTAGATTGTTTTACAATACGTCTGCAGCGCCTGCAGTACTCATACAATTATCCTATCTCCATATTGCCCTTTTTCAGTGCAATACTATCACTAATTCCACCCATATACATGGGTCACCTGGATTTCGACTTAGGTGAGATTTCATAGAGACTTGAAAAGAGACACATATAGCCCTTTTTCTTTTCTACGTGCTTCATTCACTACTTCTCTCCTCGATTGCTAACCTGGATCAATGATTGATTTAACTATTGTGACTCAGAGTTTCTGGGTACAACTTGTGAAATTGCATCTTTCCAAACACAGAGATTTCACCTACTCAATAAGAGTTTCAAATGGGTAATCGTAGCTAATACATTTTCTCCCTACTTCATTAGAATGATGGCCTTTGTATCTTTGTGGCCCATAACTGTGGCTTGAATCATAAAATGCAACAAACGCTGTGAAGAAGGAGCAGAAGGCATATGTGGCTTTCCGTTCAGCCACTCTGAGATGGGTGGGGCATGGAAATGTTCTTCGTGCTCAAGAACATTATAAAGTAATGTAACTTCAGCCTTAAAAGGACTTCTTAAAGACCAGAAAACATGGTTTGATACTGTGCATTTTTATTTCAAGCACACAAAACAGTAGGAAACAGAAGGAAAAATATTTTAGTGATATCTCTAAACAACAAAATACATGCAAATGGAGTAATCTTTGACCAGTCTTTCTAACTGCTGCCTTATTTAACAAAGCCACATTATGCTGGCTCCATCAGGAAGATTAAAAGGCATTTTAGTCTATGGACGTGCAGATGTTTATCAGTCTGATATGGGTTATTTCGCTTTCAGTGGGGTTTTATCAGTTATTATAGAGTTAAACCTAAAGCAGGAATGCCTACGCAATAAAAAATAAGAAAACATGCTGCTACCTATAAAATAATAACTGTTTCAGCACTTCGCAGCACCAACCGTAGGATATGTAATGGTATGTCAATAAATAATTTAACTTATTAATATGCTGTGCTCAGAATAAGTTTATATTTCAACATGAGTGATTCTAAACAGTAGTCCAATCTGCCTGTCTCTGTAAGGCAGAATATCTCCTGCTGTGTTCACCTTCTGTGTGGTCACGACATAAATTACTCATGATGCAATCCATATTAGCGCCCTGCAGGCAAAGGAGGAGGCTGTGGTGCTGTGCACCTGTCCCCTCAATTTAGTATGGAGTTTGTTTAACTCGGTGGCAGTAAGATGTGTTTCTTGGAGCATAGCTATGTGAACATGTCACCTCTTGAGATAAGCATGAATGCGGTAACGCTTCACTGGTGTGGCCATGCCCATCACGTTCCAGGTAATAATGTGGTATTGGGGAACATGTGTGTCAACCTGTGTGCCAGCCATGCGAGTCATACCATTGAGGGAAGGGGTGCACAAATCTCCATCCCACCCCCAAACAAGCCCATGAGTGCCCAGGAAGTGCTGTGATGATCCGTGGCATGCAGACAGGTGGTGAATACCATCTTGGAAACTAGTAGAGTAACTCATGGAATCATAACAATAGTGAAGAACACAATATCCCCCAGGACAGTTACCCACTCAGGGCCCGTCCAGAACAGGACCCCCAAACTATTCAACAAAGGGAACATTAAGGGAAAGAAAACAGGTAAGAAAAACCAATAAAACACAGTCCATGTAGAAGTTTGTGAGTGGAGTGGCATCTGGATGGAGGGTCTTGGTCGGCCCGTGTACCAGCATGGCAATGACTGGTAAGTCAGTGGTGTGGACCCAGCCTACAGAAACACCGCATAGTCCCATGTCCTTGGCACCTTACCTTTAAGGTGGTAGCAAATTCATTGTGATCAGGCCCTGGTCATTGGTGAGGCAGCCCCGGGCGCCCCCACCTCAGCCCACCGTTTAGCCGCAGTACATCCAGCGGTTCTCAGCAGGACGCTGGCAGACAGCCGGCGATAAGGCCCGGCTGGGCCACAGCACCCATCAGGCCGCACACAAGTTCGGATTTTTCCTTCGCCAAAGGGGCAGCGGGTGTCATGTCGGGGCCGCGGAAGGCACCCGGGCAGTCCTCCAGCAGCCGAGTCCCAAACAAAAATACTAAAAAAAGAGAAGGGGGCAGGGTAGAAATACCTTGAACCACCTAGGCCTGGTGGTGGGGTCATGCAGGGACCCCGTCGGGGCTGAAAAGCATTTTCAAAAACCAATTTGCTGCAAAAATCATGACAGATTCGTGAATTCGCAGTGGAAAACAAGCACGGCCTTCTGTGCTTATTTAAATATGGTCCCCTGGGTAAGCCTGGTCCCAGGAGCTTCTATATTGTATAAATAAGGGAAGGGGGGCGTACGAGGCCCTCCTCCCCATTGCCAATCTTGGCCCCGGGGACCCCCACCTCTTCGGGGCAGGCCCTTGAAAACGATATGAGCGGGGCAGAAGGCCCCGTCTTGGTTCCATTAATGGCCCCCGAGATAGCTCCGCCGGGGTTGGCTCCTTATATACAGGGGAACCCACCCTTGGGACATACCTGTTTGCTTTGACAGCTCCCGCCAAGTGAGAGCAAACAGTAAGCCCTCTCCCACTCGCTGGCGGCAGATAAACAGATGAAAAAAATGCCCCCACATGCAGGGAGCAGCACTTTTTGCTGCCCCCTAAGTGTGGGAGCAATGCGGACTCCCGCTGGAGGTGGGGAGCTGGCAGTGACTGCATGGCATTGAGGCTCCCCCCACGGTCCTCAACTTAGCACACTTTGTGCCCTGGTGGGGTCTAGGTCACCCAGGAGCAAGAGTCTGGGTCCCGGGGGTGGGTCACCAGGGCCAACATCGACCACAGGAGGGGGCCGCACAATCCCACTCCCCCTTAAATGTTTGGCTATGCCCTGGGGATGGGGTCCCCAGAGCTGAAATCCGCCTTTTGGAAAAAAAATAAGAATAGAGACCATGGGTCTCCTATTATCCTGAGTATGCACATGCCCAAAATCATCTGCAATCTCCGCCCATTTGGCCACCACCCGTTTTCATTAGTGGGATGCAAAGGTCTTCCCACCTTTTCCCATGTTTATGGACAGTTTATCAAAATGCCCCCGAGCGCTATTCCCACCAATTTTGGTGCTGTGTATTTGATGCAGAGGAATACAAGGATATCTCCACCAAACAAAGAAGCACTTGCTTCATATAGTTAAGAGGAAGTACCTCTGTTTGATGGAGATTCTCCTCTTTGTAGTCTTGTTGTGTTCTCTTGACGAGGATTCATGTTATCATAGATTTTTGGATGAAGACGCTGCAGGAACAATCACTTTGCCAAAATTACTTTACACACCAGGTCACTGGAGACATTACCTCGTGGTCCTTTATGTAGCTGTAGTGTAGAATATGCACAAGCCATTTACCCAGTAAGGTAGCACTTACTAATTAAAAAGTAGGAAGTACTCCAATTGGGTTGATATTTTCAGCAAAACTGTACACTCTTCTTGGAAACTATGAGGTTTCATTATGGCCCTGATGCTCATTTTACAGAAATTAAACCTCAACGTGAAGCACTTTCAAATACAAACACAGCATGTGGCCCATTTGAAGCTCAACTTCTGTAAAGCACAAATGATCCTAACTCCTTGAGCTTCGCAAAGGCAAAGCAAGTGTGCATCCTCTTGTTTTCCACATGTAAATCCTTAATGGAGGTGAATTAATCTATTAAAACAATCTGATGTGTAGTGACTGTGATGAGTGTTTTCTTTCGTGTCATCTCCTGGTGAGAGCAGATTCCATGGTTCTCCCTTTTCAAAACCCTTAGTATGATAATGCCCACAATCCATAGCACCACTCACATACCCACTCACAAGCATATATAGGTGCTCACATACCCACTCACAGGCCCACACAGGCACTCACACGCCCACTCACAGACCCACACAGGCACTCACACACCTACTCACACACACTCAGTTATCAACCCATACAACCACTTACAGACCCATACAACTACTCACACATCCTTTCACAGACCCATACAGCCACTCACACATCTATTCACAGACCCATACAGCCACTCACACAACCATAGAGCCACTCCCACTCACTGACCCTTGCAGCCCCTCACACACCCACCAAAACACTCTCACTCACAGACCTATACAGCCAGTCACACCCACTCACTTGCCATACAGCCACTCACACACCCACTCTAAAAGGCGACAGGCAACAGTTAGAGACGTTTTTTTTTAAAAACATAGAAATTACAGGGACTTTATAGTTAGGAGTAACATTTTAAAAAACGTACAATTTCACTGAAGAAAACAAAGTTTACAGGGAAGTTATAGTTAGGCTCAGATTTCACTCTCCCTCTCCCCCTCAAAAAGACAATGTAAAATAAAAACAGTATAATTCACCAGTTAACATCACTGATGACCTCATCCACACAACCACTCATACATCCGCTCACACACCTATACAACTGTGCACACACCCCTCACTTATTCAGTCACTCACCACCCACTCACTCACCCATGCAGCCATGCACACAGCCACTTTCTTACCCATACACCTACTCACACAGCCACTCAGTCACCCATACAACCACTCATGCACATTCCCACACAACCACTCATGCACCCACTTACACCCCCTTTTATACCAATTCACACATCCATACAAGCACTCTCACGGACACTCAATCTCTAATACAGCCACTCACACACCCACTCAGTTAACCAAACACCCACTCAAACAGCCAATCACTCACCCATACAGCAACCTATAGACCCAGTTACTCACCCAGACAGGCACTCACACAGCCACTCAGTCACCCATACAGCCACTCACACACTAACTCATGCATCCATACAGCCACTCACACAGCTACTTACCAATACAGCCACTCACACAGCTACTTACTCACCCATACAGCTAGTTACACACCCACTTATTCTCCCATGCAGCTATTCACACACCCACATATTCACCCATACACTCACTCATACACCCACTCACATACCCATACAGCCACGCAAACATTGATACAGAAAATCACACAACCACTCAGATCACATATGTTAGGAATAGTATCACTCAGTAGTACAGAAAGAATAGTAATTTAACTTATGCAGTAGCTTACTATATATATTTAAGTTTCAGAAATGTTTTCAAAAGACACTCACTGGATGATGTGATCTGTGATGCTATCAGTGATTTCATCAGTAATGCCACTGACCATGTCTTGAGTGATGTAATATGTGAGGTCATAAGCAGTGGACTGCTGGGGCATAAGTAATATATTATAACTGCTGACTTTCACTGGTTTTGTGTGAGTGAACCTGAGCCCAACTATAATGGGTGTGTGTGTGTGTGGGGGTGTGTGTGTGTGTGTTGCGTGTGTGTGTGTGTGTGTGATGCGTGTGTGTGTGTGAGATGCCCACACAAAGGAGGTTAACACCAGCACTCCTGGATCTCCACACTTAGTCACCAAACTCCCAGTGACGCTTTTGGCAAACTAATTGCTGGGCTCCATCCACCATAGAAATACATTTGACATGAAAGAAATATTCATCATATATTTCTTATTTATGAGATTCTAAAGCCTTCACAGCAAAATAAGAGGAATATAATGTGAAGTGTTACTTGATCACAGCACTACTCACTAATTTCCAAATAGTAGAAACAATAGGATGTGCAAAATCTACAATTTAATACTCAGTCGACATAGAAACACGGTTGAGGTGTATAGATACAAAAGGATATCCCTGCTCCACACCTTATAGCAAATTACATGCTCATATTTAAATTCCATGAGGGTGAATCTCTGACCCCAATATATACATGCTTTTTACAAATAAAAATAATATACAACCTTCATAATTCATTATATTCCATGTGCTTATATACCTAGCAAATAATGAAGTACAGTGCCTTTAGATAACATAATCAGCATGGAGAATGGACTTGCTGCAGCATCCGATATAATCAAATATTTCATCCAGCAAAGGTACACCAGAACATAATTATATAATCTAAGTGCATATAATGATGAATACAACTTTATCTCTAATCCACCATAGGTTGGTTCGACTGGTATGTGGGATGGAAGTGAGAAGGGAAATAGTGGAGAAAGGGAAGAGACAGGAGGAACCAGACGTCCATTTAATAACCATAAGGGAACTTGAAAGGTCATGAATACATCAGAATATTATCAGAATATGGACTATAAACAATGACACTGAATCATGGGGATATACATATGCAACCAATCAAATGCACTTGATCGGCTCCCAAAGAGAAGAGATTTCACTATAGATCTGCATGTGTGTTCAATAAAATCAATATCTTACAGTATATCTAATTATGTAACCCCAGTGGGCTCGGTCCCTCCTAAATTTGACACCTTGGATGCCCCACATGACTTCTGCCATATGATTTTTTTCTAGCAATTAGTGATACACAGGAAAGCAATGGCTGCCACACTGGTTGCAAGCGTCCAAAAGGGGTGCCCCCCTGACACATTATGTGTGTATAAATCTTCTGAAAACTACCTTGTTCATCATATGTGTACATGCAGCTCTTTGTACTTATTGAGGCCTAAGGGTTCTTTGGTGCCTAATTCAATTATATACATTGATTCCATCCTTCCCAATTTATTTAGTCAATCACCTCCTCTGATTTCAATCTTGTATCCTGTTGAGGCCAAAAAACAGAGTGAGCTCACTTTTTTATAATGATATTTCTCAAAATGTCTGGCCACTGGGTAATTGTGGTCAACATGCCTAATTGCTCTCATGTGTTCTATAATCTTTTTTCGGATGTGGAAGATATTAATGTCCACATCGTCTTGACCTAGCCAGCAGATTATGTTGTGGTATTCAGTTAATCAAGGTTGTCTGTCTGAGGAGCCTCCACCTAAGTAAATTATAAACTCCCCGACCCCAACTAGCTGTTGTGTATGCTTGTAATGAAAGCCTTGATTAGCTTTTGAAGCCACCATTTCCCTCCAGTGTAGTAGTCCTGCCGCTTTCATCTCAGCTGAGCAGTCCTGTCATAAGGGGGAAGTGTTTCAGAACCTAATTTCCACACTGTATGAATGCTGTTCGAGAATAACATGTCATTTACTGTGCACAAGAGGTTGCCACCAAGCCCTTTGTTCATGTGACTGAACTTTCAGATGATTTTCTTCATGAATCTCTGCACCCGTTGGAGAAGATACACTGGCACTTTTATGTACCAACCCCCTAACGCAAAAAACTGCCAGGAACTGCAGGCCTCACTTCCACAACCAAGAAGGTATTTTTCCTAGTTTTAAGAATAGTCAGTTTAACGTGTGGGAACTGTGATCCTGAGTGCAGTGGGGGCTAAGTCGGTAGGTGTGGGGGCAGGGTCAAAGACGTGGCAAAAACTAAACCGTATACTGCAACTATTTTGTTGGCCTCTCACTTCCACTTCCAGGCAACAGCATACTAAACACACTCCTTAAATTACTAAATGTAAGATAAACTGTGGCAAATGGGTGTTGGGCTAAGACCCAATGCATCATGCCCACGCTGCAACCGGCACCAAGCAGAATTTTTTCACTTGGTATAGAACTGCCCTATCATTACACGATACTGGGACTCTAAAGAGAAGGAGCTCGCATAGGTTCTGGGCTGGCAGGTCCCACATAAGCTGTTAAATGTGCTCCTGGGAATCACAGATGGGTTGGATGGGTCTACAGTTGACAAATTATTTCTAAACACAGCCATGATGGTGGCCAAGCCAGCTGGTTGAATCCTGCCTCACCTCCCATAAAGAAATGGCGTAGAGGGGTGGACTGGTGCGCAGCACAGGACAGACTTGTGTACGAGGTGAGAGGGTGCCCGGCGAAATATTGTAAAGTTTGGGGCAAATGGTTGGGGTCACTAGCATGTTAATACCTCATTCGTGGGATTGTGAGTTATGTGCGAGACTTTATTTTGTCTTCTTTGTAATTATGTATTCCAGGTGCCTTTTCTGTATCGGTAACATGAAGACGTCTTACAATTGCTGCGAAATGCTGTATTTGATTGCTGCTGGGTTTTCCCTGTTTAAGAAACCAATAAAGTTGATTAACAAACTGTGGCAAATGGACCCTTTTACGTTATGAACCCTCAATTGGTTAATGCGATTACTGCACATGTCTATGTGTGTAACCCGAGTCACAGAAACAAAATCCTGTTTGGCTGGTGGGGAATATTGGCTTGTGTATTTATAGTTCAATGATGCCCCAGCCTGTAACAGAAAGTATTAACAATATTTTGCATTGGTTTATAAATATATTACACATTTTATAAGATGGGCTGCTGCAAAATGTGCAAAAAGATTTGGTGTTTGAGATAAAAGAAGTGGTTCAAAATATCTATTTTTGGATCACAATCAGACTGCACTTAGTTCAAACATTTTTTTTAGTGTCCATTAAAAGAACTGTAATTCGGACCTCAGCTGGTAACATCCTTTACATTACCTCTCAAAAGAATACATCTTTATCACCTTGAGGATTCAACTGACTTCATCAATTTAATGCCTGTACTGGCCCTCAAATAGGCTTTACATTTTGTGATTAATCAATTGCACTAATTTACATTTCTTCCAGCTAGTAGGCACCCGGGAGAGAAGGCTTCCTGTTATTTAGCTCTCTTCCTCTTCCTGTCTAAAGGCAGAGGAGACGCCCCCATCACGCGCACACTTACTTTTCAGCCGGATGTTCATGAAGATCGGCATTAACCGATAGGTAGTGGAAGAGTGATGTCACACGTGCCAAAGTGCATGTGCTTCCCCTATCTCTGTACCACAAGGAGGGCAAACTGTGTCCCCGTGCAAATGAATATTTGGTGAAATTACACCAGTGAGAAGCCCATCAGACATTAGTCTAGGATCAGAGCTAATTCTGATGAATGATACATTTTACAGTGGGTTGTGAATCCTGCAAGTATTACATAGTGTACCCTGCAAACAAAGGCTTGGTCGAGCTGTATAGCTGTGTACTTTCATGTTGCACTTTAAACACTGATGGTAATAATGATATAGCAGTCAGCATTTTCATCTGTGATAACAGAGGTACACTTTTCTCTTGGCAGGGCTGTTTGCACCCAGGCACCATGTTACTGCATCATAATGGAGTATTGTGCACATGGGCAGCTCTATGAAGTTCTTCGAGCAGGCCGCAAGGTTACCCCTCACCTGCTGGTGGATTGGTCTTCCGGTATTGCCAGTGGGATGAGCTACCTACACTTGCACAAGATCATTCACCGGGACCTCAAATCTCCAAAGTAAGCTTCAGCAATCTTGCAATGTCAATATCTTAGATCATATTTTAATTTAAATTTTATGTGATTGAAGTATGTACATTTAAGTTTATTTCCCAGTTTTACACGACTTGTCATAACAAATTTATTTACAAAAAGATATTCTTGTACAAAAGAAAATAATTCTAAAAATTATGGGCCTGATTTATGTGTTGGCGTAGAGGGAACTGTGTTGCAATGCGGCCAGAGTTCCCTCCCCGCCAAGATTATGGTCTTCCCACTCAATTTAAATTTGGGCAGACCATAGTATGATGATGGCAGAGGCTACTCCGTCTCCGCCGTTAGAAAACATATCTAGGGATCACATTACTGACAAGTTAGTTAAGGTGGGCATGCAAGGTTTTTCACCCTGGTTCATGGTTTTAGATTCTTTTTTTTACAACACTTCTCATGACATTTGTACTAAGAGCAATTTATAATGCCAGGTCTGCAAATTGTGTGATTTGAACTTAACTGATGCAGGGCAATTTGCAGTATGATTGGTCTACATTATGTATGCCAAGTGTGTTGTGCTTCTTAGCTAGACCCTAAAATAAATGCTGCTGTTCAGAGAAGTCTCAGGGCTTTTAATTTAGAAAATGTAGGACAGCGGTATGGTATGCACAAGAAATGCCTCCTTGCCACAGTATAGCAGGTTTGGCTAGAGGGAGCTTCGAGGGATGAACCAAAACAATATAGAAATATAGCAATCAAGAAAGTGTCTGAAAGTGTGAAAATGCGATATGGTGAAAATAATGTGAGAAGATGCTTTTAGGGCAACTACAGGCGCTAAAGAGGACCAGAGGGCGAGATGGTTGTACCAAGTCACGGATTGAAAGGGTTTCATTCGAACTGTCACCATGAGTTCAAAGACTATAGGGGGAAGACCGAACATTATTTAGCTATTATAGTGTGTAAAGAAAGTGGAGGATAGGGTATGGGTTGGGTACTAACAGGTACCCAAAAAACCCAAAGCATCTTTAGTCTAGAAGAGATTTGACATGAGGAGGTTTATTAAAGAGAGGGTGTCCATCAGTGTCAGAGTCTCAAAAGCAACAGATGGATTTGCATCACCCATTCAGTCATAGCAGAAGGAGAATATGGAGGCATGCAAATAACTAAGAATACCAACTTGAAACATGAGTGGAAGATATTGGCCACAAGGTGGGAGTCAGCAGAGTTGTTTTACAACAGTTAATAGACACGTATTGAAAGCCTTCCCAGAGTGCCATTTATTGCCTTTGCAGTGCACCAAGTCATTTGTTGTTGCATTTGAGTGTTTAGTACACTTGACCAGTAGTAGACATTATATTGGCACACAACTAGCACTAGCCACAGTAGAGGGCACACCCTGAAAAAAATTATACCTGTGTAGTTTTGTATTGTAATGTTGTACTATCAGTTGGCTGGAGGAGCAATTCTGCTCATTTCACACTCCTATCACCCGCTTCTCACTACTTCCAAACCCATCCTCAGAGGAAATAAACCAGCAGGTGGAGATGGGAAGGGAATGGACTAGGATTGTTTCTAATCCTGCCCTGTCCAACCACCACTTCCTGATTTGGTTTCACACAGCTTTTTCCTCTCCGAATGCTTTTATGTGCAAGAGAAGCATTCAGAGATGAAGGAGCTGTGTCTGTGCCCCAGCAAGAAGTCAGACACTGTTTGTATTTTCTTTAGCCTAAATAAAAACCCGCAGAGAATCCAGGTCTGGGTCCAAGACACACCGCTTTGTTCCCAAGCAAGGAGCATTATGCTGTTTGAAATTTTCCTTCGCCTCAGAAAAAATCCAAACCGCACAAGGCACAGGCACACAACTCTGTACCCTAGTGAAGAGTCCGGACACAAGGTTTTTTTAATTTGCCGCAGAAAAAAATCCACACAGTGCCCAGCTCTTTGGTGGGGCATATACAAACAGTTCTGCATCCCAGCGAGGAACCTCTTTTTTCTTAGTCTCCTGTACTGGGCTTCTTCCTGGGCGGCACACACACTTCTGTGCCCCAATAAGGAGCTAGATGCTTTTGCCTTTTTCTTACACTAATGACAATGTAAACCGTACCCAGCCCATTGGTGGGCACCTCTGCACCCTAGAAAAGAGACCAGATGCTGGTTGCATTTTTTTCTTATCTTAGCCTACGCAAAAGTCCAAAAAGTGCATGATTCCTTGCATGGGTGCAAAAACACACATTTGCATCCCAGCAGTGAGCTGAGGCACAGAAAAATTCCAAACGGCGTCCAGCTTCTCCATCGGACACAGACTCACTTGTCTAGATTTTGTAGTGCAGTTCCTATATTCCTGATAGGCTCTGCCCATTGGAATAACATACACTATAGTTTTGACATAGGACTGAGGTCAGTATGTCTCTATCGAGTACATTAAACGTAATTACTTGTGTGTGCCATCTAACTCAGAGGTCACTAGAAAACTTCTTGATTAAACAAGAAGGGATTAGTTTTCTGACAACCGCATAAACATGACAACTTTGTTTCCCTTAGAATCTGAAAAATCTCAGAATCGTGGAAACAATAGGTAACAGTTTCACTCAGTCAGTCGTGCATGCTTCGTTTCTACAGAGTTACACAGAAATAGATAGATGGGCGTTTTCAATAAAAAGGGTTTATAGAACAGTCTTATTTCTCGTGCAAGAGATATGAACTGCTACAATCCTAAGACATAATGCAAAGTATAATATGTACAGCGTTAGCAGTAAGATAAAATAATACTGCAATAGCATGGTTTGTAGCTATGACAGATATTCATAAAAATACATACATAAATAACACAGGCTAAAATGTTAATACTCATCTGATGCTTCTAGCTAGTTCTACCCCAGTGTACCTAACCTAAGTGTAGTACGAGGTAAGAAGTAGGTGCTGTTTGTCTATAGTCTCATTTAGCTATAGTTGCCAAGATTTGCCAAAAGTCCCTCTGTTATGTTATGGGCACTTATAGAGCGCGCGACTCACCCTGGGGCATCTCGGCGCTATACCTAGTGGTCTGCTGAGAAGGTAAGGGGGGCAGACACGTCAGAATAGGTAGAAACTCTAAGAGATCAGAATAGGAAGGTTTTCAGTTGTTTCCTAAAATAGCAAAGGAAGGGCAGGTGCGTATGCAGATGGGAAGTGCGTTCCAGTAACGCGGTGCAAGATATGAGAAGGCCCTGCCCCCAGAGCGGGTATGCCGGATGAGGGGGGTCTTCAGGAGCTCCAGAACATTTGATCTTAAGTTACGAGTAGAGGTAGTTTTTATTAGTTTATTTGCCAGGTATTGGGGACCTTTACCGTTTAAGGCCTTATACGTAAGGCAACAGGTCTTGAAGTGTGCTCCTTTCGAAATAAGGAGCCAGTGCAGGTCAAAAAGCAGCGGTGCTGATGGCGTACCTGCGGGGTGATTTACGATCATTCGGGCAGCGGTATTTTGAATAACCTGAAGTTTTTTTAGCAGTGTTGGGCCAAGTTCCGCCAGCAGAGCGTTACCATAATCGAGGCGGCAGATCACCATGGCCTGGACTAGTGTTCTACGGTGCTTGATGGGGAGAAAAGGGAGGATCCTCCGTAGTAGTCGAAGGCTAAAGAAACAGGAGCTAGAGATTGCTGCAACGTGATCCTTCATGGAGAGGGTCTGGTTGAGTTTAAACCCCAGGTTTTTCACTACTTGTTTGGGTACTGGTGCAGTGCCCAGCTCAGGCGGCCACCACTTCTCGGACCAGAAAAGCGGAGCCTTCCCAATTAACAGGATTTCCGATTTGCTGGGGTTCCAATGGAGAAAGTTATCTGTCATCCAGTTGGAAATGGTAATCATTCCGGAAGCGAAACGTAAGGGTTCTGTGGTTGCGTTAGGATTAATTTTGAAAATAAGCTGGGTGTCATCTGCATATGAGATTGTCTCAAACCTCTAGGTTCTAGTCCCCTCCATACCTTAGAATGAGTGAGGTTGGAATCTCTTTCCGAGTCTCCATTTCTAACACCCCGCAAGGGGAGTCAGAAACACTGGAGCTGGATTCTCTTCGAGGAGGATGACAGCATCTGGTCAGTGCGTCAGGCGGGAACTTGACTTCCTTCCGAACTTGCCGTGGCGAGCCGCGTCGTGCAAGTAGGCAGCCGAACCGTGGTTTGCCATGGTAAGTGAAGGTATATTTATACCTTGAAGGTGTTTAGGAATGCCAGTATTGACGTAAAAGTCGGGCAGAAGAACGTCATGAATGAACCCCTAAGGAATAGATGTTCATGCATAATAAATGAGTTCTTGGAGAAATCAATATCCAAGCAAGGGGAAGTCCTAAAGGCTTAAGAGTCTGGTTTTTCAAGGACTCGTTGTGACGTAGATGAACGGATGTAGGTGGCCATGCCTGTATTTGGTTAGCATTGATAATGCCTAAATAAGGGTAGGATTTCTATGCCTAAATATGGGCAATGCGAATTGTGCCTATATAAGGACATACATCGGGAAACTTACATACAGTATCTAAATCGACACACAACAATTTGGGTCATCTGGCAACCAGGGAAATTGAGCAACCCCAGACATTTCTGAGTGGTAGACATTTTGAGGAGTCTAGGGTGGTGTGGCTTGTGAGGATACCACCACTTTTTCTTACCCAGAATTCCCTGTATAGGTCAAACATTGTTTAAAAAAATAATTTCCTCACATTTCTGTTACGAGCTTCAGAGAATGTGAGGAACAGCAAAACACACATCAACTGGTGTTCCCATACTTCTGCCATTAACAAAAGTATTGCACGTATGTGTGTGGGCCTATCATAACTAACAGACACAGGGCAATTATGTGCCTGTGTGAATTTAATATAATGTCAATGTCGTCTTCACGCATTTACAATTTTGGCCAGTTCTTCTCTTCTGTAATAGGCCCAAACACAAATATGAGGTACACGTTTTATCAGGAAGTGTGTGGGAATATTGGATCATTTGGACTTAAGCCATTTGTCTAAAGTTCTGGATTAGTCTGTCACAGAAAAGTGAAGAAATAGATTTTTGTACCTAAAGTTTGAAGTTTGCAGAGGATTCTAGGTAATAACGTGATGGGATTCATGCTAGCCACATCCCTGTACACCCCTTTGTCTTTAGTTTTCAGAAAAGTCTGGATTTGGTGCGTTTCCCTGCCTGCCAGGCAACGTCGGGTCCAAATACAGCAGACATCCCATATAGAAACTCACCGATCAAAAACATTCCTTGGTGCCTAATTTGTGGCCCTCTGCTCAAATCCATAGAAAACCCACACATATATGATAACCCCTCAATCAGAAGACCTAGAGGAACACCGATTTGGATCAAGCCTTTGGAGAGATATGCTCCTATTTTGGAAAGACTGAAAGAAACTACTGTGTTTTAGAGTATCTGATATAATTGCCTTGTTCAGAGTGTTTTCCTGGCAAGCAAATCAAAGTGACCCCTGTATAGCTCCTACTGATCTTATGGTGTGTAGATGTTGAAGATGCCTTCATATAGATGATGACAGTATGTGGTTGCGGTATGTTTACATGCAGCCCAGGGATGATATTTGTGGCAAAAAGAGAGGTAACCTTAAACCTGCATTTCATTTGCGAATGGTTTTCAAAATTCCAAAATTCATTGCACTTAGTTTATCGCCGTTGGGTACACTGCACCCATAGATACCTACATGTCTTCTACAACCACATTCAATTCAATTCAATTCAAAAACTTTATTCGATCATAAATTAATGATCATAAAAGTACATACATACATAGATATAAAAACATGAGGTTTCAGCAAATTTTAAATTAATCACATGTCATAAAACGGTGCTTTTCCTCATACATATCGATTTTAAAATATATACAGCAGTAAAATAGCAAATGTCCTGTGAGTTAAGCCCAAATAAAAGCCCCATGGCTGAAACAATATTAAATACTTTATATTTTTTAAAAAGTGGTTTCAGGTATATTTTTCGAAGATGGAGATAAAGAGGGCATAGCAGTAAAAAATGCTCCGTACTTTGTTTAGTAGTCCCATCACACGGACAGGGGGCAGTAGTATATATCTTCATTTCAGGATATGCAACAAGCAAATGAACAGTCCCCATCCGAAGTCTTGTTAACACAAATTGGTGGGAACGAATATTAACCATATTGAGGTATCCTGGGGGCCCCATTTCTTCCTTGTTATATTTGTCATAAAAAACATGTGTGGAGAACTGGACAGTAGCTGCGATACGCTTCATCCTGCTAACCCTCAGAAATTCATGTTTAATCTCAGTCTTCGTGATGTCTAAAACACAGGAAGGGTTATCACAAACCCTAAAATTAAAAAGGTCATCTAACGTTCGAATGATATAGTTAAGCCACGGGATACGGGAACATTTATCCAGGTTTAGACAATCAGAGATTATCTTTCTAGTAAAACCAGTCTGTTCCTTCGACCAGATAGATCTCCATACTAACAGGGGTCTTAATCTAATCAGGTCTGATAGATGTTCTAAGCCAGACTCTTGATGGATCAACTTTGTTGAAGAAGAAGATGGCAGACAAAGAAGTTTTTTAATAAATTTGTTCTCCTCTACCTGGAGCATGTTATTGTTACAGTGGCCCCACACTCCTGATCCGTATAGAGCCAGAGCAACACATTTATGTCGGTATAGGTATAACATGTCGAATATCCGTCTTGAGCCTAGCTTGGATGCAAACCTAAATAGGCCAGAAGAGCACTTAGCCATCTTGGCTCTAACATTTGTCATTTCAGAGGTCCACATCCCCCCACTATTAAAAGTGATACCCAAATAACAAAATTTATCCACCACTGTTATGGTTTGATCTATAACTGTGAAGGGCCTTAAGTTCTTAATTTTCTTCCCACAGGGCATTATAAAAGTTTTTGAATTATTAATTTTTAATTTCCTCCCCTTGATAAAATCTGCAAATTTATTCATTAGTTTTTGCAGCCCTAAAGGGGTTTGAGAGAGCAGAACCGCGTCATCCGCGTAGAGCAGAATTGGGATGGGCAAGCCGCCTGCAGTCGGTACATCTGCACTTATGGAGCGAAGTTCCGTCTCAATCGCATTAATAAAAAGGGAGAAAAGAAGAGGTGCAAGAACACATCCCTGCCTGATACCTGATCCTATTTTAACACTAGGGGTACACTCCCCCGATTGCCCATATCGTATTTTTGCTGTCAGATTCCTGTACAATTGGGCCAGGAAATAAATAATATCTTGAGGTGCCCCCATATCCAACAAGGTTGACCACAGAAGACCATGGTCAACCAAGTCGAAGGCACTGGATAAATCGGCAAAACAAAGAAACAACGAGCCTTGTTTGGCTCGTGTATATTTACATATAATGAGATCTAGATTAATGCACTGTTCTATAGTGCCCAACCCCTTGCGAAATCCATACTGTGAATCCGCAAGGATCCCGTTGTCTTCTACCCATTCTTCCAGACGACTTAATAATACTCTACTCATTATTTTTAGGGAAGCAGTAAGAAGGGAGATCGGGCGATAATTTTTTGCCTCGCCCCTATCCCCTTTTTTATATACCGGAATAATGATTGATTCCCCCCAGGTCTGTGGAGCCGCAATCGTCGCAGCTGCATTGAAAACCTTTGTTAACAATGGGCTCCAAATGGAGATCTCAGCTTTATAAAGGTCAACGGGTACCCCATCCGGGCCCGGTGCCTTTCCCCCCTTGCTAGCCCGAATGGCTGCATCTACCTCTAAGATTGTAATATTAAGAGGTATGGGGGTTAATGCCATACTTTCATTATCCCCCCCTTCAGCTAATCCTTCGGGGTTGAAAATACTAGTGAAGTGAGACACCCATTGTTCCTCAGATACCTGGGCTGACATTACCGGGACATCTTCGTTTTGAAGGAAGGGGCTATTTACCGTGGACCAAAAAAGCTTGGTATCCTTAAGGTCCACTGCTTTAGTCAGGTTGTTCCAAGCCTCTTCCCTTAATTCCTGTTTCCTATCCCTCAGATGAATTGTATATTCCCTTCTGAGGGTATTAACTGCTTCCTTATCTCTCGGTTTTCCCTTGAGAGCAGCTTTAAGTCTTTGTAAAGATTTGGTACATTCTCTGTTAAACCATCCCCCATTACTCCTAGGGCCCTTTTTTATTCTTCCAGTTAAAATTTCAGCAACATTTTTATTAATAGTGTCGAAACTAACTAGAATGTCAACATTATTCTTTCCAGGTTCAAGACAGCATTCCACCTCTTCTATACAGGCTGACACGATAGTACAAAGTAGATGTTCCTCGTTTTGCCTGCCCCATTTAATTCTAGGGCCATTGGGTCTGTGTGGGACTATATCTGTCACTACACCATGTACCATCATTTCTTTGACCCCCCACAAAGAAAGAAACATTGTTAAACAATTATGATCACTAAGTGACGGATCTACTATTACAGGTAAGGAACACTTGGCTACAATACTGGTAGAGACAATGAGGTAATCGATAATCGTGGCACAGTTCCTACCAATAAAGGTTGGTACCGAATTACCCTCACTGTCACCCCTAGGTGTCATAATACATAAATCCATTTTTAACAAAAACGAATTAAGAGAATCCCCATAAACCGAGTGCATAAAGTGGGTCTGTTCATCCCCCCCATCATCCTCATACCCACACACCCTATCGCCAGCAAGTGGACACATGTAGATGTTAAGATCACCACCCCACAAAATGTCAAAGTGCACGTCATTACACCCATATAGGCTTTCCACCTCAGCTTCAAGTTCATCAACCGTGTCAGTATTTAAGTGGTTAAAGGCATTGTTGTAGTGATTTATAACTAAAACATTTCGCCCATTCCTATTTTGTAACCACAGCAACTGAGAGTGTTGACCGACTATCCGGTGTATTTTTACTCGAACCGGTAGACTCACAGAAAGCAGTATTACCATTCCTCCTTTGGCTCTCCCCATGTTGGATGGTTGGGCATGGCAATTATAGGCAACATACCCATCAAGATAGACATCTTCGGCCGCCCAAGTCTCCTGGAGACACAGAATATCAAACTGGGTTATAAATTCTAACCATCCAAGACGTTCTACCTTGTTATTCCATCCCGCTATATTCCAGCTCGCCATCTTATAACCCCGTTCCATTAAACTATCAGCCTCGGTGGATAAAGGGGGCAAGATGTGAACATGGGTTAAATCCCCTGGCACGTGATCTACAATTGGTAAGATTTGACTACTGCTTCCGTTAGCCGGGGAAAGAGCCTTGAGGTTGCAGTCAAACTGGGCAAAATTACTTGTGCAACCCCCAGTACTACATATAACGTTGTATCCAATGGGTGTATCAATATCTATTAGACCTTTTTCCCCCGTTCGTCTGCCCATATCTCCCCCGCTATCCCCACCAAAATCCCTCTCCCCCTTCCCTATGACTCGATGGCATCAATCGCAATCTTCCAGTCCACTAAACACCTCAAACCTGTTGGTGGTATCTAGGGGTGTAAAAGGTTTGAGCTGTTCCATTCTCCTATGTATTAGAGGGTTATATCTTGGGCCTATAATATTCCACCCATACAGATCTACTGCTGGTGGAGGTTGCCTCTCACTAAACATAGGTCCATTATTGTAGATGGGTGGGCAATATGGGTTTGGTTGCAATTGCCTCGATAAAAATGGGGGGGGAGCTCGCTGTGAATGATGATTTGGTGGAAACACCACTGAGCGAGGGTAAAAATAGGTTAGAGGGCGGGGGGTAATAGGTTTGCTATCGTGGTCTGTCGGCCAATTAAGTATAAAGTGGACGGCATTCCGATCTCTAAAATTAATGACCACTATATCTCCCTCAATATCCTTGGGTCTTCCTCCCAACCAGGGAAGGCGGCGGACATGAATAATTTCTCCATTTATATTATTTGTAATAGGTCTATGTAGACTTAGCCAGTGTGATATTTTATTTCTCAACTGGGTAAAGCTCTCCCGTTTATCTTTCTCCAGCTCCGGCACCCCAGTAAGAACTACCACTAGGGGTACTGCTTCTGGCGGAAGTTCTGGAAGAGGACCCTTGTTAAGTTTATCTCGGGCCAGTTGCTCGTTACCTCTCTCTCTATTTATATTCCCTACGGCTTGGCCAGAGTTATTCCGCTGTCCGTTGGACATTTCAGCCTGTTCTGATATAGATTTACTATTAGGTCCAACAGGGATATTCCCTGATACACTTCCACTCATACAAGTTGAGGGTTGAGGCTGAGTAATAATCTGTTCAGGGGTAGTTAATGTTATTGTAGCGGATGTCCCTGATGAAGAAGGTACCGTTGGGGCTTGTATAGGGAGAATAAACGGTACTTTGTTGGGTACGAGCTTTTTCTCCAGTTCTTGTTCTATATTCCCAAGTCTGTCTTCTAGTTTATCAAGTCTTTCTATGATAGCCAGGGAATAGGTCCTCATTATGGACTCTATGCTCCCAATCAGGACCCTGTCTGGAGATGCCTGTATCTTTCCCATCGCAGGGGGGCTATCGATAATAGGAATAACAGGGTCGGTAAACGTAGTTACACATGTATGCGTTGGAGAAATTCCTTTCCTTCCTTCGTCTAGTACTTTAACCAATCCTCCTTTGGTACTAACACCCTTTTTCGTACCAAAGTCTGCATGATTAAATTTCCTCTTGGAAAGGTTACTTTTACGCCGTTTAGCCGGAGGGGGGCCATGAATTTTAACTTGCGTAACTTTTTTGACCCTACTGTTGACTACTTTTATATGTGTAGGAATTGGGGTAATTTGCGCTTTAGTTATCACAGCTGGATTAATGATACCGGGAGTAGTAACTGTGTCTACCTGATTGCTATTTGTGCCCAAGAGTTCAGGTTCCCTCGTAGATGTACCTTCTCTAAATATTAGAGGGATACTATCCTGTGAGGTAGTGCAAATATCGCCCTTGGAGCTCATTAGCACCGGTGACAGCGGCAATGGTCTGTTCTTTAAGCTTTCAATCGACCGCCGTCGTTCAGTTCGTAGTTCTTCAAGGGTAGGGGTAATAGAAGGATCGAGTAGGGATTTCTTAAAATACCTGTCTAATGTTCCGTCTACCAAGCCCACCAACTTCACATGGCCAGGTAACTCCAATGTTGGGATTTCAATGGACATGATGTACGTACGATGAGCCCCACAAACAAACACTTACACGATTAGTCTATGTTGAACGATGGTCGGGCAGAGGTTCTTGCCCAGTCCAGTCTCCTCGTGTCTATGAGGGTCTTAGAGGGTCCGCCCTTAGTCCGGGCTTTGTCCCGGGCGATGTCCCGCACACGCGTCCCGCTAACGCGTGAAGTCCTCCGGTCTTAAATTAGTCGGGAATAGAGGGGGCGGGGTCACGGGAAGAGGCTGCAGGTGTGCTCAATACAACCCGCACAGCCTGCTGGACCTCGCAGTCCCGTCCTCCTCCCCCACACTCCCTCTGGCGATTCACTAGGTCCACAGGGGCTCCCCGCTTCCAGGTTCAACAAAATCAATGCCCGGCAGGGCTCCGCACAGCTTCTGGCAAGGGCTTGGATCAGGCAAGTACTCCTTCGGCGAGTGGCACCCGCGTAGCGGGGGCCGCGAGCTGTTTTCTCCGGTCAGCAAGGGGCGGGGTCACGGGAAGAGGCTGCAGGTGTGCTCAATACAACCCGCACAGCCTGCTGGACCTCGCAGTCCCGTCCTCCTCCCCCACACTCCCTCTGGCGATTCACTAGGTCCACAGGGGCTCCCCGCTTCCAGGTTCAACAAAATCAATGCCCGGCAGGGCTCCGCACAGCTTCTGGCAAGGGCTTGGATCAGGCAAGTACTCCTTCGGCGAGTGGCACCCGCGTAGCGGGGGCCGCGAGCTGTTTTCTCCGGTCAGCAAGGGGCGGGGTCACGGGAAGAGGCTGCAGGTGTGCTCAATACAACCCGCACAGCCTGCTGGACCTCGCAGTCCCGTCCTCCTCCCCCACACTCCCTCTGGCGATTCACTAGGTCCACAGGGGCTCCCCGCTTCCAGGTTCAACAAAATCAATGCCCGGCAGGGCTCCGCACAGCTTCTGGCAAGGGCTTGGATCAGGCAAGTACTCCTTCGGCGAGTGGCACCCGCGTAGCGGGGGCCGCGAGCTGTTTTCTCCGGTCAGCAAGGGGCGGGGTCACGGGAAGAGGCTGCAGGTGTGCTCAATACAACCCGCACAGCCTGCTGGACCTCGCAGTCCCGTCCTCCTCCCCCACACTCCCTCTGGCGATTCACTAGGTCCACAGGGGCTCCCCGCTTCCAGGTTCAACAAAATCAATGCCCGGCAGGGCTCCGCACAGCTTCTGGCAAGGGCTTGGATCAGGCAAGTACTCCTTCGGCGAGTGTTTTAGAGTATCTGATATAATTGCCTTGTTCAGAGTGTTTTCCTGGCAAGCAAATCAAAGTGACCCCTGTATAGCTCCTACTGATCTTATGGTGTGTAGATGTTGAAGATGCCTTCATATAGATGATGACAGTATGTGGTTGCGGTATGTTTACATGCAGCCCAGGGATGATATTTGTGGCAAAAAGAGAGGTAACCTTAAACCTGCATTTCATTTGCGAATGGTTTTCAAAATTCCAAAATTCATTGCACTTAGTTTATCGCCGTTGGGTACACTGCACCCATAGATACCTACATGTCTTCTACAACCACATTCAGGAAACCCAGAGAAGCAATTTTGTTGGGAAGGTCTTGGCAGAGATGTGCTCTAGGGGGAGGGAGACTGGAAGAAATGACAATTTTTTAGAAGAAAAATTATACAACTTTGACAAACGTCGTGTTCAGAGAGTTCTACTAGCCAACAAGTCAGGGCAAGAGAGGTCTGGCTTGCACCAATTTGAAAATATATAGTTTTCATTCTTTCCATATAGTGTAACTTTGATATGTAATAACATGAGCAGTGTACCATAAACAGTCATTATGTCACAATTTTGTGGTCTGTGCTAATAGATAATTTATTGGGCAGATTAGATTCTCGAGGAAACCCCATACATATTTGATATTGCCAGACTCCAGACATTCAGTGCAACGTTTCCTTAATTAGTGTTCCAGGATTTATATTTGTCCTTTAGAGAAATGCAAAAAAATCTTCAGCAAATTTGTCAAAAATGATGAAAATATTTCCACAGCTTTCATTATATATTTAGGTCGGAAAATATAGCCCTGAATCCATATATATTTTGTAAGCGTGCACAAGAAACAAAAGAGGTACATGTGTTTGATCTCCCTAATACTGATTTTTTCTTTTTTTTTAACTCCGCTTATAGGTGAAGTAGAAGGATTAATACTGAAGAATTCTTTTCCCTCAATTACATTTTTCCTGCGTATGGCAGTTGAGTGATTGTGCGCATGCATGTTTTTTTGTAGGCTAATTTGCATTCCTCTATGATTGAATGGGCTATAAAGGGGTAAACCTCTCCTATGGCCAGATGTACTAAGCTTTTTTGCGTTCGCAAACGGGCCAATTAACAGAATCAGCATTCTTGTGACCGCAAAAAGGCATTTTTGTAGGCATGAAACCCAAACTGCAATTCGGTAACTTGTTACTGAATCACAATTCAGCTTTACTACCAAATACTGATTAGGTATTTGGAAGGGGCATGTTTAGGGCATCCCTTCCAAATACTGAATCTGATTGTTATGTATTAATGTTCTGCACCCGAATTTCAGTTGCAAAACATTATGGCTTGGGAAGGGGTCTCCGTGGACCCCTTCCCATTTGTGAATTTACGCGACCACTCAATCTTCTTAATCAAACAAAACAAAAAAGTTTTCTTTTTAAACGCAACCCAGTTTCCTTTATGGGAAACAGGCTTTATTACAAAAAAACTGATTGCTTTATTAAAAAGCAATCACAGACATGGTGGTCTGCTGACGCCACCAGGCCATCATCTGTGTGATCGCTGCGATTCATAGTGAGTGGGTCGCAATTTATCTCGTTAATTTTCATGAGGTTGGTCGAATTGCAGCCCACTACGAATCAGTAACTTGCAGACTGTCCTAGTAGTAGGTAGATCGATCACAAATTACCATACTGGTCGCAAAAATACTGGTCTCAAATTGCAACCAGTATTTTGCGACGAGTTGTACGTACATCTGGCCACAAGTGAGCCGAAGGTAACATCATCACAGCTGGTCAGGTCAAACCAAGAGAGTCTGCGGCTAGCTAGACTGTTGAAAGACATACATCTGTGAAATTGACCTCGCTGGGTAGAGGAATTCTGCTAAAGAGCCCATGTTGTACTTAGGAGAAATGTCACAGCCCTGATGGCTGTGCGGACTGAATAGGAGCGCCTCTGACTCTGCTAAGGGGGATCCAGGACTGCACATGTAGACAAGTAATTAAAAAAATGATTCTACAATGGTGCTACATCGACACCTCTGCTAAACATTTTACCGGAACGTTTGTGCACAAAAACAAACAGTAACAGTACAGTGCAATTATTTCAGGATCAATGAACATAAAAGAACAAGGCTATTTAGATAAATTACAATCTACATATATCAGTAGACCTTTCAAGTATCTTATTTTTTTGCAGTTTTAAAGTCAATCATTTATCATTCACCATAAGGTCAGGACAGAACTGACATGCTTCCATGTTTATTTTATGCAACTAAGATATTTGTTTTCATTCTCTCTTCCAAGTGTATTAGTGACGCATACAGACACAGTCAAGATTTCTGACTTTGGCACTTCGAAGGAGCTTAATGATAAAAGTACCAAAATGTCCTTTGCTGGCACTGTGGCATGGATGGCACCAGAGGTTATCCGCAATGAGCCTGTTTCTGAAAAAGTGGATATTTGGTAAGTGAAAATGTGAATTATAACAAGTAGTGTTTACTAACTAAGATCTCATGATATAAAACAAAAAATTAAGTATATTTGGATCATGTCAAGCCTAGTGAGCAGGGTAAAGGAGAACTTGAAACCAGACTTGATGATTTGGGTTTTATGAATGGAAAATTAGCATTATTTAGGGCCAGATTTCAAATGTTGCTGGAATAGGTACTTCTGGGTTGTGGTATTACTTTGTCGTTTTGAGTTTGTAACCCAAAAATGGGAAAAATAGCGGTGGCTCCTCCGCCATGGCGGAAGAGCGTCCCCCCTCAAAAAACGTCAGGAAGGGAAAAATAAAGCAACACTCATTTTATTTCCCCTATCCTGCCGAGTCTTGGGGGTGGGGCCTGCAGGTGACAGCACTGAGGGGAGTGGTAGTACACTCCCTTCTATGGGCATGACGGTTTGGCTGCCCGTCTCAGGCTGACCAAACCATCATGCGCAGGGAAGCTCTCTCCAATCCCAGCTGCATTGCTGGGTTTGGAGAGAGAAGGCACAGACTCCCAGTCTGTCCTGGAGCACTAATCGAGGGTGCTCAGGCCAATCCTGAAGCTGCTCTCAAGTGAGAGCCGCGTCAGGATTGGCCACAGGGCAGGCTGGGAGCCTGTGCTTGAAGAAGAGGAGCAGAGGAGCATTACGCGGCCGGCTGAAGGTAAGTTTTTTTTATTGTTTTTATTTTGCCCCCCTTCCTTCGCTACCCCTATGCCCCCCTTCATCCCCCTCCCACCCGGCCACTCGTAGCACACACCAGCCGCTACTGGGGTAATGACCTCTGGAAGAGGTGCTTCCTCACATATTACTCTGGGTTTTTACTCCTTAAGTGGTCTGCTGTCACCCACATACTTTGCCTACTTTTAGCAGGCGAATTATATGTGCGGTAGAAAACAAATGGCAGTCGGGGTTTTCCCATTTTGGGCCTGGGTTTTCTACCCATTTTCATCAGTCTTCGTAGGAAGCAGCTAATCTCTCACTGTCTATTTGTGCACCAAGGAAAGTGAAAGCGCAAGGGTCATCTTGGGTGTGGCACTCTTCAACTTTCGACATGTGCCAAAGAATTGGTAGAAAGTACCTAGATTGCACTAAGTGTGATACAATTACCCATGCTGTACAGCTGCGATGCTAATGGCAACATTCTTTATACACAAACATCTTAGATCGTTGCACATATTTGTGCAAGGAGAGATTTTATAAAGAAAAAGCACTAATCAAAACGAAGCCAACAGCCTAAGACTCTTTTTCAATGTCTTCACCACAGCCACCAGTTCATAAGTGTGGGTCATCATGCAGCTTCTAGTGCATTAGTAAAAGTTGCAAAGTAACACGCTTTTCACCTCCCACAAATTGTATTAAGCCCTAGCTGAGTAAAAACATTTAATAATCAAATTAAGTGTATCACAGATATATAATGGAAAGAGGCAATTTTAGTACCCATAATTTTTGATTCTCATAAACTTGATGAATATTGGCCTTTTCAGTAAAAAGTGTAAAATGAGTGGATTTCTACAATTCTCAGCTTGGTGTTCCAAAGGCTTGAATTGTATGCTTTTCGAATGTATTCATCACAGATTCCAAAGAAATCGCAACATGACAAGTTAAATCCAACATATTTTCTCATTTTAAATACTCTTTAATGAATGAGTGACGCTTGGTTAAAGCTTTGTATACTTTAATCAGACATTAAATGATAGATGACTAAATAAAGAAAAGGTAGGCAATATAGGGACCTGTTAATAATTGATTTGCTGGCCCTGATATGAATTACGTGAAGTTGAAGTTGCAGTCCAGTTGGGTAAACCCAATTAATGGGCTTAACTAAATGGATGTAGTTTATGTACTTTGTACTTCCCCATTGCCGGAGAGTCTACCATGAGTTTGACATTATACACACCAAGTATGTGCTCAAAGCCAGCTTGAGGTACAACATATTGAAGTGACATTTGGTATTGGTTGCACAATTTGTCTTTCTGTTTGTCAGTGAACAGTTTCACTTGCTTCTGTGAGCAACATGGACAGCAATACAAAGATCTGCCGCCAATACACTAGGTATGTTCTTCACAAATTTGTATTAAAGTAAATGTTGGTCAAAGTACCATCACCTTTTTAACAACAGATTATATCACTTTATTAGTCTTATCTGTGGAATTAAAAGTAAGGTGCAGGAGAACAGTGAAATCAGCCTTATCTTTTTTGCACCCCCAGGACATCCATTCTCAACATCAAGCAATGCAGTAGCCCCCATTCCATGCTAAAACACTCCACTCCTGTACCACACACTATCCATGCTGGTGTAAGCCTCCCTTTTCCTGTTCCTATGAGATGCCCAGCCACAGACTCCCAGACAAATGTTCCCAATGGAGTTTTACCACAGGCCAGACACTGCACTCATGCAGTGCTGGCACTTACTATGAGATTTATTGGAACATTCAACCTGCCAAGCCTTAAATTTGAAGTGTCATGGGTGATCGCTCCTCCATGGGATCTGCAGGCTTCACTGATAATCCAAGAGCTTAAGTTGGCAGGACATCAGGGCATTCCAGTCAGCTTGGGCAGTCTCTATACCTCAGGTGGGAAAGGGGCAGAGACCAGCCAGAGGAGACTGTGGATCTGAGTCTGACCAGAGTCTTCCATATGGAAGACTTCAAGAAAGAGGGTACACAGAACTAAACAGAACCAATGAGGTGAAGAGATGGGAAAACAACAGAGGGAAAGGAATAACAGAACCATTGGAAACCTAAAGGGAGACTCACCAGGTGATGAGAATCTAGCTCGGTGTCTGCCAATACTGATTTATTCTTTCAACACTATTGGGCGGAATGGGCAGAGGTGACCATCTGAAAGACTCAGAGAAGGACTAGATGGCTGAAAACTACCACTGGGTGGTGGACTTAATGAAACGAGGTAAAATGACTCCATGGAGGAAAGCAAGAGGATTTTCAAGGATGATGGAAAACAGTGACTTGAGTTATCATACTGAACTATCTTTAAGGCACATCCTGAATGATCTTATGCCTGTGTCCACCACTATGTCTGTGTCATCTCCATGTCCGAATACATCTTTTGATTTTACTAATGTGTTCTTAAATCTACACACATACACTAGTTTCCATGACTCTCAGTACACATCATGCTTGTGTGCTATAAAACACTAGTTTGGCCTACCAAAGATGGAGCCAGGCACCAGACTTGGAGCCTAGCATCAGACATAGAGCCTAGCCTCATATATACTATTGCAACAACGTAGTGCCACACAATACACATCAGACTTGGCAAAAAAAATGATTGCTTAAAGCTAGATCTGTGACTGAGGGTGAATGTTTGATTTATTCAACATTCCGTCCATCATTTGTTCTTTTTGCTTTTGTTGTCCTAAGTGGGAAGGGTATGCCCAGACATGGGTCCCGTGCTCACTGTGCCACTGGATTCAAGCTAGCCTGTCTGATGAGGGGTGATACCCCGAAACCAGTCCCAGGATGCTTGTTTCCGTTCCAGGGAGGACCTGGCCTGGCAGTTTGGACTGGACTGTTTACATTGGGAGCAGGGTCAAGACTGATTTGCATACGGGTGAGTCCAAACGAGGGTTGTATTGTGAGCAAAAAAACTATGGATTAAATCCAGATCTGTGACGGGGGGGGGGGTGAATGTTTGATTTGTTCAGCATTCCATCCATCATTTATTCTTTTTGCTTTAGTGGTTAGATAAATGGCAAGCATTCCCCCTGTCACAGTTTGTGTGCTGGACTTGTCTGCATCAGTTATCAATAGAGTGCCCTGTAAATCCATCTGCACATGAGGGTTTGTGGGTGAGAGTGGTAACAGACAGTGTCAGTTGCAAGTCCTTGTAATGCATTTTGCCAAAGAATTTTACTCACCCATTTTCCTGCACTCTTGTTACTCACCTCTAGCTTTACTAACCTTATCAGGAATCTCGTGCATGCATTCCCATTTTATAGCAGGATGATTTTGCTAATGAGTCAAAAGAATCACTTGGAAAATGAAATGTGTGATCATGTAAAAGTCCATATACCTTCTGGGCCAAATATTGATAATTTCTCAGTGCATATATGGCAATAAGCTGCTCAGACATGGTTCATAGATATGCCAGTTGGGATCACTGCCAAGGGGCAAGAAATGGGGAAAAAAAAGAATTATGTTACTGTTATTTTTGTGGGATATATGTTATCCTAATTACTGCAGTGGCTAGCTGGTTTCTGTGGATCACAGACAGGTAACCATGGTACGTTAAAAACATTCTGCACCATGTAGGTTCAGTATGAGGCATGCATGGATGATCATAGCACCATTTGTACCAGTAGTCCCTCTAAGCCACTGCCCGACTTCTTTCATGCATGCTACAGCAAAGCACCAGCACATCAAACCCACCAGCTAGTATCTTCAGACCAGTAAATGAGGCCAAGCCAGGAGCCACCCACCCACACTGCTTCCAATTCCCCCCCTTCCCACCACAGGTCCACCTGTATTTTTTCCATACCACATTCACCCTTGGGGCCAAAGTGGGAGGAGCTGAGGTAAAATCTGATCATCTATTTTACCACATCATTCCTGTTGTGCTGGGTGCTCCAGGCTACTCACGTGGTTCCGCACCCGAAACGGCTGCATTCAAACATGACTGGAAAAGGTAGAATTGGAAGCAGGGGCTGCTATTATAGTGGGAGACCGGACACTAGACATACCTTAACACACCGACTGCTGTATTCCACACGAGAAAAGCACTGGTAAACACGATGCATCTCTAGCCATATTATCTAGTGTTTCCCTTGACCTTAGGACAGAGACAACAATGCATGAGATCGAACAAGCAGTGTTCCCATTCTAAGAAAGCCCATCGAAACATGGCTACAATTGCAACATCCTTCAGAAACTGAGGCATGTACCATTTTTTATCAGTAGTGTTGACTATGGCACAACTGCCTTACTTTACCATGGCAGGGTCCATCCCACAGGTTCTGGAAACCAAAAACGGTCCTGTTGTAATTTGTCTGGAGAGATGTAGTCTTTTTGTATTGCATTAAAAATTAATAAAACGTTTGGGTAAAAAAAAAAAAAAAAGTATATATATATATATATATATATATATTCACTGAAAAAACCATAGGTTTCACACATGTTATAGTTAGCGGAAATTTTACTGATAAAAAACCAATGACATTCCCCCGTTATAGTTAGTGCAGGCAACTATAACTCACGTGACCGCAATCCTCTGCTGATGCTAATACTGTATTTAGACACTTATTTGCCCATGTCTTCTTCCATACATTTTTAGCTATACATATATTACAAATATTTTTTTTTCATAAAGACACATATGTCATCAGCAGAAGATTGCGGTCGCGTGAGTTATAGTTGCCTGCACTAACTATAACGGGGGAATTTCATTGGTTTTTTATCAGTAAAATTTCCGCTAACTATAACATGTGTGAAACCTATGGTTTTTTCAGTGAATTTGCAAGGTTTTTTAAATGCTAATTCCTAACTATAACGTGTGTGAAACCTATGGTTTTTTCAGTGAATTTGTACGGTTTTTTAAATGCTAAGTTACTTTACGCCATTCGTGGCGTGCGCGCCCACTTAACGCAGTTCGTTCCGTGCGCGCACCGTGCGCGCACAGTGAGCACGCGGTGCGCTTCGCGCACCGCGCGCCCACTTTACGCAGTTAGTGCCGTGCACGCACGGTGGGCACGCGGTGCGCTACGCGCACCGCGTGCCCACGTTACGCTAGATGGGCCATGTGCGCACATGGAGGACATATGATGCACTTCGTTTTGAAAGGTAATATTTTAATTTTTCGTAATTTTTATAAGCCATGCACAAATGGTGCCCTTCGGGCACCATTTGCACACGGGGTGGACAGAGTGTGGATAATTTTTTTTTTTTTTTTTTAAATATTATAGTTTATCTCAGCTGTTAAAAGCCATGCGCAATTGGTGGCCTTCGACCATCATTTGCACACGGGGTGGGGAGAGTGTGGATAATTTTTTTTTTTATATCATTTTTTACCGTACGCGTACGGTAAGCGTAATCGGCGAAATTAGCGGAAAAAAAAAATTTCCGTTTTTGGCCTTGGGGGATCTTTGGGGACTCCCTCAACATGGCTATGTGTGTGGGAGCTGTCTAAACAGCCCCTTTACATGTTTTTGTGCTTTGTATTTTCATCATCACTCTCAGTGCGAGAGAGAAAATGGCGGACGCCGCTTCCTGGTTTCGGCCGATTCGAATGTTTACTAAGATCTAAGAGCCAATCAGAATCGCGCTCGCGCACGCCACCGTACGCGTACGGTAAGCGTACCGTAAGCGCACCGTAAGCTGGCTCAGATATATATATTGATTTAAAGGCTATTTTCTCAGAATCTACTGAACAGATTTACACCAAACCTACAAAAGGCACTTCCTTGACCTGAGGACTACCTCTATGCCAAATTTCAAGTAATTCTGTTCAGCCGTTCGGGCTGTAGCCCTGTCTAAAGGTCCTATGGAAAAATGCATGGGAAAAACGAGTTTTGGGACCCCCCTTTTATCTCAGCCCCCGCTTGACGAATCCCCCCGAGACTTTCAGGGTAGGAGCGGAGCGTAGCGCCCCACCTATTTTGAAAAATTCGCGAGGATTCGTCGACCGGCGCCAAAGTTATTCAAAATAGAATGTTGCGGATTTCCTATGGAAACGTGGTCCTAACTATAACTACCTACTGGCGACCGCCAGTAGGTAATATCTATATATATATATCTGAACTGCATTCAACCCCAATGTTCGTTTGGTTTTCTAAAAAATAGCAGATATGCTTTTAGTTTTGTAGTTTATAATAACAGCACCCTCAAGCAACTGAATTCTACGCTTTGTATCCTGATGGACATATTATATCTTCTAGGCAGCTTCAAGGTGTTTAGGGCCTCCTTAAGGAATTAATCAACTCAACTGTGCTTTTTGCGGCATTTTTTGACACACAACTGCATAGCCTAGAGTTGGGTCTGTGCAGTATTTTTGCATCACTGTGTGAAAGAGTGAACAGTTTGCAGCACACACTCCACATAAATGCACCAAACATGGCACAAAGTTCAACTGAATAGAAGTCACACTCTGTTCATGTCAATAAATTACTCATCGTTCTTTGACTGCAGCTATGTGTAGGAGCTAGGAAACTCGTGTTGACAATGACAAGTATCCAGCCCATGTACTCTTTATAGCTTGCCTGTTCACTTACAATATACCAGAATATGCTGGACATTGTAGGGGCACATCTTCTCTTGCAGGTATGGCCACACATAGGATATAGTGCATCCTACCTTAGGGCTTAAGACCTTCAGTAGGGGTGACTTACCTATATCTTATGCAGTGCATGGGAAGCATGGCACACAGGGCTGTGTGCCATGCAGACTCTTCGGCATTTCTTGCACCAAGACATGCAGCCTGCAATGGCAGAGTGCCTATTCTTAGTAAGGGGTCCCTGGGGTGGCACAATCATTACTTCCGCTCCAGAGGACCCTCTTCAGTACCCATGCACTGGGCACCGTAGGTACCATCTATTAGGGACTTGCAGGGGCCGCTGAAGTTGTGCCAATTTGGGTACAGTTTTGGGATAAGAGATCTGCCACTGGGGACCTGGTTAGAAGGGGTCCAGTGCACTTACAGTTCGAAATTGCATCAGACATCAGGCAAAAAGTGGGGGATAACAATGTCAAAAGAGATACTTTTCTAGCTACACCAAATAAAGTTTCCGATATTCACCTGTGATCCACTTGTGATGTATTTCAGTCGATAGCCATGCACTATTTATGTATAATTGTGCTGCACAAACTGTATCATTGTGTCCAAGGTTTGTCTGTGCCACAGTGTATAGAAGACATGTAAATGTTTTTTTGTGTGCCTCTGTTGCGCAACAGGATTCAGGGAACCCATTAATGCCGTATGAAGTTCATATTGGGACTTATCTTATGGGGAGCACTAAGTCCTATGCCATACAATGATGGCTCTTAACTGCACTTCATAACACTGCTGAATCGCTGACAGTATTTCTTTTTTTTTTTTAGGGCATCTGTATCAAAGAATAGGTGTCCCTGTGCTTCACAAAGAACAAATATTTTGGAATTACAATTCCCTTTCTATTTTTACCTATAGAAGCAAACATAAATTAAAAAGTTATGAGAGGGAGAAAATGGATGAGAGAGTTATTAAAGATCTATATAGAAATGTGGTAAAGAAATAGAGACTTGTGGAAAATAGAAATCACAAGGATAGATAATGACTGACCATATACGGTTTATTTTTTCCTGAATTGTAGAAGATTTTCGAAAAACCTGAAACCCTCATGGAGCAAGTTGCAGAAGGAAGGTTCATGCTTTAAATTTCTCCATCTCAAGTCTTAAAACTTCTATGCTTCAGAGATTCTGACACCCCTGAAATTTTCAAGGAGGATAGAACACAGCCAGCTTGCCGAAGATGAACATCTTTAAATGTGGTGCAGGTTGACTTAGATTGGATTCTGGCTTTAAGGAGAGGGGAGAGGAGTTGGCCTAACTGCTAGGGCGGTTGACCTCAAATCTGGGGAACTCGGTTCGAGTCTCAGCAATCAAGCTGAACATCCTGTGATTCTGGGCAAATCACTTAATCTCCCCATGCCTAACAAAATTGAACGTGTGTCCTCATGTAATGTAACTGGTGCTATGTAAAGCGCTCTGATACCCGATTCAGGGTCAAGTTCGCGCTATATAAAACTCTGTTTAAAAAAGAAAAAAAAAAAAAGGAGGAAGCCACTGAAGTTGTTTGATCCAATCTGATCCAAACTAGCCAATCAGTAGAGTACAGTGGAATAGAGCAAGACTTTGAGAGGTAACATGGTGGATTTGGAAGATCCATGAGAATTTCACTGCTGTAGTCCATACTTAACATGACTAGTCCGGTCATGGATGGAGCCAATGATTTTCACTGCAGAGGTAATATTTGCGTTGAATCTGACCATGTGAAGGTGAGAGAGACAGTTTAAGTTGAATTTGAATTCATTTTGCTGGCATATAAAGAATGAAGTCAGTTTTATTTAACTGAGAAAGTTGGTGAACATCTAGTTATAAAATTAATTGCCCAGATTCTCTTGGTACATATGTTTTAGGTAAATGTGGGCACATTCTGCATAGTGGTAAATCAAGACACCCAATACCTCCATTGTGATTCTCAGTGTTTCCATAGAGAGAATGAACAATGTTGATGCCAGCATGGATTCCTGTGGGACTCTTCAGGTGATTAGTTTACCGTTAGAGGAGGCGTTCCTAACCTAACCAGTATGTGGTTCGTTAGGAATGAATACAACCAGCTCAAGCCACGTGTGTTTCAAGGATGTGTAGGAGCCTCTAATGGTCAGTTGTATCGCAAGCTCCTAAGAGATCAAGAAGGATAAGGAGTCAGCTGTCCCTCTTTGCCCAGATTGCAGAGAAATCATTTTTATTGTTGTTGATTGCCAGTTTAACTGATTACTCTTCTCAAGAAATGTGGTGATTTGGCCAGTTGCACATTTCTCGATGACGTTTCTGTAAGATTAACTGCAGGTCTCTAATTTGGTCTGCTTGAGGTTTTTTTGTGAACAATATGCTCGGAGCATGTGTGACTGTAAATACAAATGCTCTTCATACTCCTGCTTCAAATGTTGGTACTCTGCCATCTCATATTGGGCTTGGACTTTTGCATGATGTGTTTCTTAGAAGTAGTCTTTCAAATCAGAAGATTTGTTGTGACACAGTTAGTGGACAATTCGCATGGGCACCATGTTAGATTGTTTTTGGGGGATTTTTTCCGCCGTAGGGTTTGGATGTACACCGAGAGGGTTCAGAGTTTGTTGTGTTTCTCACATGCTTTTGTCAGGCTGACATGCTTTTGACACTGACATACTGGAAAAACAATCCGTGTCTTGACAACTCCGACCAATGCTGGATGGCGGGAGCCTTCCTGTGCCCCTTGGGGAATTTGTGGCCTCCATCAAACCTTGACACCAGAGAATCCAGACTGCAAGGGGGTGATGTAACAGACACGCTTCCAACATGGGCCCCTGTGCAACTTTAAATGCCCGCTGTTGGACCTTCATGACATCTGAAACTTGTGTCTTGTTCCTGACCACGACAACTCTTCCTGAGAGTTCTGTTGCTCCTTTCTTTCAAAGAAGACCTACAGTACTAAAGCGAGAAGCAAAAGGAAAGGTGATGGGTACACTGTTACATGTATCAACAGAATTTTTAAGGACTCCTGACCTCTTTATGATCCGTTTAGCACTGAAGAGTGCAAAGCGGCTGGCCCATCCAGAATTCCAGTAGCCCAGGTAAAACCTAGTCCAGAGACAGACTCTTGGATCGTGTCAGAGCCCGAGGAAGAGGATGTTTAGACAATTCAGATCAGCAGCCTTTGAATGAAGTCCACGCCCAGGGTTGTAGGTATGCCACTCTGCTCAGAATCCAAAACGCCCAAGCCAGAGTCACATAAAGAATCCCACACTCTAGGTAGAGCGCTGCTCCTATGGAAATCCGGCATCAATCCCTGAGCACGGCCAAAAAACATTGCCACCTCATTGGCCTCAGCCACCTTTAGGCTCTGGATGGCATGAAAGAAGGATTTGGAGCTGACAAAGGCTTCACCCAAATGTGTTGATTCTCATTAGCCATCCAGCCCTACCCAATCCAAGGGCACCAAGCATCTTTACTCACACCCTAAGCCAGTTTAGAAAGCACCACTGAAGCCAGGGTTAATTACTCAGAGGCATAGTTGGGGGTAGGCCAGATGTTATTTATCCTCTAAACAAGACTTTAATTTACATTGTGTGGCAGACCTAATATTGACCTTCATAAGCATACTTGAGATAAATCTACACAGTTCCTGTTTCCATTTTTCAATTAGGCCATAGGGAAAAGCTGGTGAAAAGTCAGGGCTGAAGTGAATTGGGGCATAGAAAGATGGAAAGGAGGGAAGTCCTTTTTAATGTGAATTATCACATATCCAGAGAGTAAATTGTAGGTGGTGAGCTAGCTACTTTGCTAAGTTAGTGCCCGCTACATTACTCCTTTCTTATGAGAGTCTCTTTAGACGATGCAGCATTAGTTCTGACTTTTAACCACAGTAGTTCTCAGATAACCCTTAATGGAAGTCATGTTCCGTAGCAATTTAAGTGAAGTAGTTTGCCTGGATTCTTGTTCATTTTTAGTTCAAGTTCCAGTTTCTTTATTTCTAAGGCACAGAGTCTGAGAAGTCCAACCATTATGGCAATGGACCTTGCCCTAAGCATTGCCTTTAATTAATCCCACATAGCCTGGGACGATACATCTGTACCCTTATTGAGCTCGACGTACTGTTTAATATGTGCCTCTTTTTTTTGTTTTCTTTTTCTTCGACCAAGTCTTGAAGAAGCGAGGCTTGTAGGCACCATTTACTCCATATCTTCAGGTTAAGTTCAGTGGTTAGTTCTGTTAAAGGATGTTGCTTGTAAAAATATAATCTATTCTAGAATAAGCTCTTTTAGTGTGCAGTGTCTGTCTCAAGGTCATTTAGCTTTCTCCATCTATGATTCTAGCCCTTCGTGTTGAGAAGAACTTGTGTTTTTTTAAGAAAGCATTAGAGGCACCCTTCCCATTGTTTGATCTCTCCAGCTCTTTGTTGCACTCCAGGTTGAAATCCACTGTCTATATATTGGTCTCAGTAAACTTGTAGCAGTCTAGTAGGAAATCCAGAAGAAAAGTATCCTATCCCACATTGGGTGAGTAGACAATTGCCAGAGTTAACATGGAGCCCTCCAGTTCATCCTCTACTTTTTAAAAGATTTGGTCTATATCTTTCTGAGACAAATTCTAGAAAACTGAGATCTTGTTTTGTATAAAGTCTACCTCTTTCTCTTTAGTTGCTGCTTGGGAGTATGTTGCATCTGAATATTGTGTATGTTTCATTCTCCATTGGTTTGCTAAGGTTATCTGTCTCTTGGAGACCGGTAATGTCAGAGTGATGTCCCAGGAGTAACTTCTACATTGCTGTACATTTATTACGTGAATTCAGAACCTTAACATTTAATTAATTACTTTAACCATGGTTATGTATTTTAAGGTGACTGTTACAGGTCTCAATTGTTGACATGTTACCAGCCACACATTAGCAGTTCTGAAAATTGCCAGGTAGTTTCCATACACTGCTCCACAAATCCTGCCTTACTCAAACAAGCTCACTGTAATAGTTAAAAAATGCAACATATCTTTTTTTGGGATTAACTCACTGCATGGGAAGTGTGCCTCCCAAAGCACAGGCAAGACCCAGTAGGGTTACCCTCGCTCTTATGAGTGTGGAACCAGAAAGTGGTTGTCTAACAATAGGTGCTGGAAAAGGAGACGGCTCAGTTTCCTCATCATGTTTCATTCTTCTAGCAGAGCATCAGTTCATGGAAATTGACACAAATTGGAGTAGGGTTTGAACAATCGAACATATTACTCCTGCCATTTAAAGGATTTTTGTCACTAGCTTTGTAGGACTGCATGACATTATTAACAAGAGACCTTTAATGCGCTTGCCTCTGAGTTTTTCTCACTCGCTCATTCCTCATCCAGTTACTGTCTATCTTTACTTTACCCACTGACAACATACATATATCTATGTATTCTGTCACTCATCACCTTTTTTTTTTGCTTCTTTCTTTGAAAAAGGCTACAGACATACCGTTTTTGTACCGGTATGACTTGTGGATTGTTCTACTGGGTCTGAAACGTCGACTAATTTTCCCAACTTTGACTGTCTTTGAAAGACTTGTGATATTTTCGAGTTGGGACTGCAGTTATCTCACTCACCTTCTTTGCCGTATCACTTTTTGTACTGTATACCATAGTGTCTGCAGTTTGATACGAATGTCGCCAAGTGAATGTATTAAAAAAGTTGTATTTTGTGATTTGATTTTGTCTCTGTTTATGAATATTTAACCATATATTGTTTGAGAGTCACTAATGGGGGGGTGATCTTTAAACTCATTCTATGTTATCTATAACTAATACCCAAGGACCAGTTGTCTTTTGATATTGTATTTTCCCCTATCATCCTTTTCTGAGTGTCAACATTTAACATCACTTATCCTTGGGTTGTGAGTCTGTGTATGAGCATATATTTGCATGTATATGTCATCTACTATGTCCATTTTAGAATATTAATTGTGTTTTCTTTCTACTTCTACCTCTCTTTCAGGTCCTTTGGGGTTCTTTTATGGGAGCTATTGACAGGAGAAGTTCCCTACAAGGATGTTGACTCATCAGCCATTATCTGGGGAGTGGGTAGTAATAGCCTGCACCTACCTGTCCCATCTACCTGCCCTGATGGCTTCAAAATACTCATGAAGCAAACATGGTAAGACTCCCATGCACCTAAAATCACAGAAATGTTAACATATTAAGACATGATAAATACTTTTGACACCCTTACTTTTCTGGAGCTTCAAATTCCTCCAAAGTGCCTGAGTTGCGAAAATTGTTCAAAAAGCCTCACAAAGGTCCTGTCTTATTATGGATAGCTCTTCATCCACAACGAGGTAGTTTTACACTGAGCACTTTGAGTGTGTCATGGACTATGAAAGCAAAGTTAAATGTGTAACTGACTCACTTAAAAATCGCCTATTTTTGGATGGTGAATTCAGTTATATATAGTGTATGCCCTCCATGGCTAAGACCCGTGAACTGTTCCCTGAAGTTAGTTTGAAGAGTGGAGGGGACATAAACAACATTTACTTTGTTTCACCTTTGACTCCCTGCCTCATGTATGGTTCTCTTCCACCAGTTGAAATAATAATAGTGTGCTGTCTCCTTCAACCAATTCTTTCTTTCGTCTCACAATGGAAATAATACAAATGAGTAACCCTGGGCGTAGGACTACGATACGCTCACGTAGTTTGCGCAACTACGCGCTACGCGAATTGCATGTAGCACAGTGCAAAAACGCGTAGCATAGTGGGCATTTTTTGCTTGCTCGTGTCCTCAACTTCAAGTTGGCGACCGCGAGCGAGCAAAATAACATCTCGGCGAGACTTTTTCGTCGTTCGCGATCAGCAACATCAAGTTGCCGATCGCAAGCGTGGAAAATAAACCTCCCGGTGAGATTCTCAACGCGGGGAGGTCAGGTTTTTCATTGCCAGTGGTCGCGTATGCTCGCGACCGCTCTCGATGAGAAACTACCAGTCCGCGTTGAGAAAGCTGCCGCTTGAGTACAAATCTACTCGAACGGCAGAAAACGACTGCCTGCACTGCGCAAGATGCGGTTTGCAATGATTGCACAGTGCGGACATGCATCCGGCAGTGTGCAATCAATGCGAACAGCATTTTGCACAGTGCACTATGCAGTTCGCGTAGTGCGAAGTGCACTTCGTGTAGCTACGCGTAGCGCTACTACGCAAAATATGCCTAAGGTTACAAATGAGTACCCTATCTTTATCTGCTACTCCATGGCACTTTTCCAGTCACATAACAAAAAATACCTGAAACACTGTCACACTCATCTTCTTCAGGTTTTGTTTCTCCCCTTCTTGTGATACATAGTACTCACCGTTCACTCAGACTATTATGCTCGGTCTCCTTTCATTACAAGGGACGCTGATGAAGCAAACTTTATAAAACGTTGTTAAGCCCCAGTGTAGGCATGGAATTCCTTTCACCAAAATTGCAGAGGTGGTGGCAGTAACATCAGACATCCTCTGACTTCTGATCACATCAAAATGTTGACCTTTCATTCCAAATTTAGCCACTCAGCAGCCTCCTATTTGCTGCTCTAGGTTAGTAAAGGCTAGGAAACCGGGATGTAAAGCTGTGTTTACATTCTGATCCTGTTGCTTCCTTCATGACTTTTAGAAGGTGTCGCAAGGGCTGTGCATTATTACAGGAGTAGGCCTGTACTTTGCAACCCTCCAGTCTATTCTTATGTTATTATTTTGCCTCTAGAATCTGTCCTCCGTTTTCTCAACTGATTTCAATCTGTCAGACAGGACATTACAATAAAAGGAAGACAAAGACTGAAGTTTGTAGATCAATTAAAGTAAAACTAAATAATACATGTCATTATTGTACTGTTGAAAAGTAAACAAAAATGTAACCTTTTTACACTTCATGTTTTCTGCTGTAATATAAAAGTACTCTGCATATGCTCTCTTCAACGGATATCATGATATAGTACAGAGTCCAAGTGGAAATTGCTTACAAAAATGTAATAATAAGATAATGAGCTCCGGATTGTAAACACTGAGCCTGTGAGTATAAAGGAGAACGAGAGAGACTTTGCCGGTTGCTGGAGGAGGAGCTGCGAGACCCGACAGGCGTAGGAGCGCCATAAAACTGACAGAGGCTTTCCGCTGCGCAGGAGCATTGAACCGGGAACCTTGAATTTCACAGCACTCGCACTTTTGTGCTGGTCTCTAGACTTTGCCGGTTGCTGGAGGAGGAGCCGCGAGACCACAGGCGCAGGAGTGCCATAAAACTGACAGAGGCTTTCCGCTGCCCGGGACACGCGCAGGGTCGCATACCGGGGGCGAAGACCAGGCCAAGACGGGCCCGTCTTAGCCCGTCAGAGTCCGGAGGAGGCTGGGCTGGGCCCGGGCTCTTGGTTTGGATCTTCAGGGTATCGTGACATTTACGGTATTTACATGAATAGCAATTGTAATTGTGTTTATTACCCTGGTTTAGCAGTGGTTGTTTAATACCTTGGAAAAGTATGGTTAAAAGGAAGGAGACATGTGCATCGTCAGGGGTGGGCATCGTGGGGACTCTAGATGCATTTTTAACTAGGGCCGAGACAGTCTTGAACCATGAAATCCAGCTGACCGAAAAGAGACTCTCCCTGGATACCTTTGTTACACAGAAGCGCTCTTCAATGGGTCGTTTAAGCTTGGCCAAATCCCCTGTACCCCCTCGAGTAAATGACAACCATTTGCACACTAATCCAGGGAGACCGATCACGGCTGGGACAATGGGAGAGCAGATACCAGTGTTAGCAGGCTGTGACTCTGCTAATACAGGAGAATCTATTAGTGCTACCCAAGTAACTGCGCTAGAAGTGCCACTGCTGATGGTTATGTCCCTAGAGCCCTCTGCAGCTATTGCTCCCATTGCGCCATCAACAGAATCCGATTCGGGAGTTGATGTGGTCTCAACCAGATCTAAAAAATCTACGTGGGGGGGGGGGTCTGGAAAGGCCGACTATAGTAGCTAATGACAAACCGCCGACCAAAAGGAGTAGGGGAGGTGCCTTGCAAAAGTGTAAACAGAAGCCAAAGCCAAAATTGAAGCATCAGACCTCCAAACCGCAAACCTCTGTTTTATTGGCTGAGGAATCCGTACAAGGTTCAATACTACAGCCTATGCTTAACAAGAGTACATATACCCTGTTGGTCCCTGATTGTGACTCCGATCAATGGAAAAGGCTTGAGACACTGGTTACAGTATTATTAAACGCCTTACTTGGTAAACTATTGTTAATTGAGGAGAAATTGTCGCAAATTGAAAGGTTAAATAGATTATCGCCTAATGCTAGTAAATGTTGCTGTAAATGTGTAGACCCTGTAGTAGTTGAAGATTCTGATACCTTAGTGATATGCGCGACAAGTGGACCCACAAGGGAGCAATCCATTATAGTGGGTTCTAGTCCAGGTGCATATAATTCTGTTGCAGGGGCAAATAAGGGGAAACAGGGTGGGAATGTAAACCCAAAACCCAATTCTCGGACAAATCCAACAGCTAATACATCAGGAGAGGGATTAAGTACTGGACTACCATCGCATGTGGGGCAGAAGAGGGCCGATGCTATGCATAGTGGGGGAGTTCTAAGACGACCTCAGAATGCGTATCATCCGTTAATCCTCCCTGAGGCATCATCCCCGCTTGTATTGATATTAGGAAATGTCCCTCCATTGAGAGAGGATCAGACAGAATCCACTGTCCAATTGCTGGATAAGTCTTTGCTCTGGCTGACCCATCAAGTAAATACAGGAGATATTCGGGGGGACTCGCACGCTAGCCAACAATGGCTAGAAGAGTAGAGTGGTTGGAACCAGGTCAAAAACACTGGCGGGAGATTGCGTGGACTTAAACTTTAATAACCGCTTTATACCTAGATTTCTTGTAGATTCCCTGGGTTGGACCACAGGTGGTGGCACCCAAATTAGAGTACTGCCTTATGCATTCTTTTTTAAACCATCATATGTATTGAATCCTGAAGTTGGCAGAATGGGTGCCCTTGCTAGGGGTAGTGCCGCAAAGCATGACACATTGGGTAATTTTCGATACATGGGAGTAACAATGGAGAACAGGTTTGCTCCCCTTAGCGACTTAGACCATTGTGATTGACTAATTCTCCCTGTGCATTCTACTCCCGTGAGTAATAATGGGATAGCCATGTCCCATATTGCAAAATCGAATAAGGAAAAAAGGAACGATCAACTCTGTGAGCAGACTGGTGCCATAGAATCGATGAACTGGACTACACCTGCATTATTATCCTATATGTCCTGGAATATTGCCCGGCTACAGTCTAAGATAGAGTCCAGGGACTGGCAGGAATTAATTGAGCAGAACGAGATTTGTGTATTTCAGGAGACATGCTCTACCAAACCAATACATCGGTTAGGATACCTACATTTTTATAAACCAGCAATGCAAGGCCAAAAGGGCAGACCGTCGGGGGGTCTAACCATATGGGTCAAGCAGAATTTGCCCTTTAGTATATGTACGTCCACAATTGACAGCCCAGATATTATGACCATTTGTCTAAAGGCCAATTCCCACATATGCATAATATAGCCTTATAGCCCGCCGTAGCGGGCTATACGGCTATTAAAGGCTCGCTGCAGCGTTAAAGGCCCGAGCCGAAGGCGAGGGACTTTAACAAGGCAACGGGACTTTAAACGCTAGTATAGCCCTGCTACGAAGGGCTATAAGGCTATTAGAACATTCTTCCTCTAGAGCGCAGAATGTTCTAACAAATAAAACAAAGCCTTCAGGGAGCGTGAGGGGATTGAATTCCCCTCAGGCTCCCTGTAGCCTTTGTTCACAGCCAGAGCTGTGAACAAAGAAATATTGGAATGTTGGAGCTCCGGGCTTATACCAGCCATTATAAGCCCGGAGCACTCCATTGTTTTCAATGGAGCTACCAACATTCCAATGTTCTAATATAGCCTTATAGCCCGCTGTAGCGGGCTATACCGGCTATTAAAGGCCCGCTGCAGCGTTAAGGGCCCGAGCCGAAGGCTAGGGACTTTAACAAAAGCAGCGGGACTTTAATAGCGGTATAGCTACGAAGGGCTATAAGGCTATTAGAACATTCTGCCACTAGAGGGCAGAATGTTCTAACAAATTAAACAAAGGCTTCTCGAAGCTCGAGGAGATTTAAATCCCCTCGAGCTGCGAGAGGCTTTTGTAAAACATTGGAATGTTGCTCTGCAGGCCTTTACCGGCCCGTAGAAGCACGGAGCACTCCATTGGCTACAATGGAGTGCTCCACATTCCAATGTTCTAATTGTTGTTAATGTTTACGCACGGGGACTTAGTGGTGGCAGGCAGTCTAACACAGTTGACATTTTAGAGGACTACGTGGGGGGATTGACCGGTGTCTTAAAACTAATCATTGCAGGTGATTTTAATACTACCTTTGAACCCCTTGATAATGAAGATTTTAAACTGACTGAGGAGGAAGACATGTTATGGAGTGTTCCCACTTTAGAGCTGCCGCCTATAAAACGATGGACGGAGGCAGCTCTTCAAATGAAAGCATTGTGTATGGAGAGGGGGCTTAGAGCTGTAAATGGCCGCTCACCCTCTGACAAACAGGGAGCCAATACATTTAATAATAGTGTAAGCTCAAGCCGAACTGACTATATACTTATCAATTTGGAATATTGGTATTTAATTAATGATATGGAGATTCTGGAGAGAGCTGAAAGTGCCCATAATCCCCTTTTATTAAAGATGGAAACCATGGGTATAGCCCAACCACCAATCCCGGTCTAGTTATGCTCTACTAGAGAGGTTCAGCTATGTAATAACATGAGAAGGCTAAAATGGGACAAGATAGTGAGTAATGAGAAAACACTTATAGGTATAAGGGCTGCAGTTTCAGCAACACTGGGAGAGCTACGGGCTATTACCACAAAGCCAGAGCTCAATGATAGAATTACGGTTCTGCATGAAGAACTATTTTGTAATATTAGAACCTTTTTCCTAAAACCAGTTAGTGGCATGAATAAACAGAAGAGTAAAGATGCCAACTGGTATAATAAGAACTGTAGGGCAGCCTATAAATCATTGGCAGTTGCAATTAAACAAAACGATTGTGGTCTAGTTAAGCTTGCCCGGAAGAAATATAAATCAGTAATGTTTCGAGCAAAAAAGGACTGGGATGAGCAGAAATGGGCGGACCTTTATGAGGCAAACAAAGGGAGGAACCAACAGTCCTTTTGGCAACAGGTAAAATGGGGGAGAGGGGGACAAGCACCTGTGCCCCATAACCATGTAGTACCAGAGGCGTGGGTCTGTCATTATGCATCACAATTTGCCCTAGGGGCAGAGGGTGAGAACGAGAATGTCTACACTGCACCGACCTGTGCCACTGTATTACAATTTGCAACTGGAGAAGTAGAAACAGCACTGGGTTTGGTCGCCAGTGGTAGAGCTCCTGGCCCTGATGACATACTGGCCACCTTGTTTCAAAATGACAGGGTACTTTGGCTAGAGTATATACTTATACTAGCGAACGCAATTTCTAGTGGTGCACCGATCCCCACTTCCTGGAAGGGAGCCAAGATTTTACCGATATATAAAAAAGGCGATTGTTCCTGCCCAGGCAATTATCGACCAATCAGTCTCATAGATGCCATCCAAAAAATTACAGCTAGAATGGTACTCAATAGAATATTAGACTGGATTGTTGATAAGGATATATTGTCTCCATTGCAGGCAGGATTTCGCACCAATGTAAGCATGGTAGATCAGGTTAACAGGTTTGTTTTAATATATTGGCGTGTTGTGCTGGCTGGTGGTACTATTTATGCCGCCTTTGTGGATCTAAAATCCGCCTTTGATTTGGTGACTCAAAATAAACTCTGGAGGGTTTGTAAGGATCTAGGTATGCCTGCAGAATTACTATCTGTTGTGATACGCATGTACACAGAGAACTATGCACAAGTACATTGGAGTACTCAGGGCAATGTGACCAACCAATTCCCTGTATCCAAAGGGGTTCGGCAGGGGTGTGTTTTGGCGCCAACATTATTCTCATTGTTTATTAACGGAGTTGTAGCTTATTTTTCTACGTTCCCGACTGATGCACCATCCCTTGCAGGTGTAAGAACACCTATACTTATGTTTGCAGATAATACTCTCATTATCTCTAAAACCCAGAGTGGTCTGCAGAGGGCCTTGAATAGGTTCGAGGGATTCTGCAGTGAACGTGGGTTGGAGATAAATGCTAGTAAAACCAAGTTTATGGTCATTCACAAGCACCGGGCTATTAAAGAAACTGTGTCATTAAACGGAGTACACCTAGATCAAACAGAGGTTTTTAATTATCTGGGGATTACAATAGGGAATAAACTTAGCTGGAAATCCCAGATAGAAACCATGGCCTTAAAGCACGGGCACCTCGCTGTTGCACTGTTGAAGGAACACAAGTCGTCAATGACCCAACCCATTTATCCACTACTTAAGATTTACAATACTAAGGTCATTACCTCTGTAATTTATGGTGCGGAGCTATGGGCTTTCGATGATCTGAAGCCACTAGCTTTGGTGCAGAACAAATTTGTGCGAAATGCAATTGGTTTACCATCAAGTACCCCTTTGCAGCCGATTTTTTTAGACCTAGGTTGCAGTAGACTGGCTGAGGTCGCCAAATTTCGTCCAATTGCCTATTGGCGCAGATTATGGACTACCCCGATTTATTGAATTACACCTCCGCCTTAAAAGGCATATGGGCGGCCGATACTTCATGTAAAATTAAGTGGTTGCAAAGTATTAAAACAACGGGAGTTCGACACCTGTGGGATGACCCAGAGGGTCAACAATTCCCCTCAAAAAAGAATTGAAAGGTCTATATTGGACCATGGTGGAGAGGAACAGTCTACTTACCCCAGAGTCCACTTCCCTGACAGGTACATTTTTAGAGTTTAAACCCCGACCTCTCTGTGAGCATTTTTGGGATACTATAACCAAACCTAGGGACAGACGCGTATATTTCCAATTCCGGGCAGGTTTGTTACCTGTAAATGCATTCACATGTAAATGACATATAGAAAATGACTGTATGTGCAAGCTATGTTTAGAGGGTGAGGAGACGTATCCGCATATTTTATTTGTTTGCCCAGTGTATCGGGCACCACGGAGAAAATGTCTGCAACCACTATGTAGAAATATGGGTGTTAGGAGTAGCGCTATTGCCATGAAAATTTTATTAACCAATACAGAAGTACTGTGTGTAATAGCAGTTGCTAAATTCCTAAGTTGAATGTGGCTAATTCGTGAAAAAATGTTAAAGGTTAATGAGCCCATCTAAAACAACGGCTGTACAAGAAGATAAAATATATAGGAATGGACAGGTTAATATTGTTGCCAGCACCCTATGGCATAGATGGTGGGTTGTTCTCTGTAACATGCTGGAGATCTCTTTCCCTTTTATATATCTCGACCTAATATATATGGCTGTATGAATTTGTATATATTTGCCATTTACTTATCCTGAATAATTATGCTTATTGATGATTGTACTTTCTTAGGTTTTAAACTAATTAGTAGTACGGACCCTTATTGAAAATAGTTTTATGTCTTTTTTTAACAAATATGAATTTTAGTATTTTTTTAACAGAATAATGTATGTTTTTTTACATATTTTATGTCCAATCATGTTTGTCACCCTCAATTGGCTGGGTTGAGTGTTTCTATTTGCAAATGTCTTTTATGATTTTAAGTGATCGAAATAAATATTATATGATGATTATTGTTCATTGGCCAAAGTGACTGTAGCTATATGTTTAATAGTTGCTATTGTTTATTTATTTTGTTAGTAAACACCATGTTTCGGTTTTTTTAATCTAATATGGTACAAAATAAACACAAATAATCTAGGTAAATTGCTGTATACTGCACCTGTCTGGATCCACTATATTGTTCAGTACATGGGACTGTATGCGTTCTAATAGTAAAAATAGTAAAAACATCAATAAAAAGAAGCTAATTATTTATGCATTTTATTGCATGTTCTCTAATCAGTCACAATACTACTCATTTATTTTTTCCAGATCTTGATAATTGTGCTTTGCAAGTCATTAAATAATCTGGAAAATCGCTTCTCTTCATATGTTTTTTGCAGGCAGAGTAAACCACGGAATCGTCCATCCTTCAGACAGATCCTCATGCACCTTGACATTGCTTCTGCTGATGTTCTCGGTACACCGCAAGAGACCTACTTCAAAACTCAGGTAAACAATGGTTATTTCAAAAACTCTGATCAGAGTAGTGTAACTAAGGAAATAAGAACTAATTTAGACTCCACCATCAAACAGCACTTTCAAACCATCATTTTAACATCAATTTGACTTGCACAACTAAATCATTATTCTTACTGTGACATTTACACCCAATATCAATTTTCCATGCTCAATTACTTACATTCACCAGAGGGTACAGATTCTGATGATTTCGAAATTTTAACATGGAAGTAATCAATAGTTATTTTACAAATCTCAGGTTCACTATCAAAGTTTGTTTTTATTCAAAGAATTTTATAAAGTACTGGGGAATGGAAAAAGTGGAATTGGTGTGGAGATATTGACAAGGTAGTTTGGATACTTTCTCTGAATTGGCTTTACTGCCAAAATGTAACATAAATAACGTTGATTATAGTGATGATATTGTAGGCCAAAAATTATCATAAAGTGTTTTTTTATGTTGCTATAAATTCTCCGGCTAATCCAATGCCCTGTTTCCTGATATGTTGTGCTCTACACCAATATTCGTGGCAATAAGGGGGCAGAAGGAGTTATGCTATAAAATGTACATGTAAATACTGGTCTATGAATTATTTTAACACCTTAAATGTTAACTATTTTTTCCGAAGGCTGAATGGCGAGAAGAAGTTAAAAAGCACTTTGAAAAAATTAAGAGTGAAGGCACCTGCATACATCGTTTAGATGAAGAACTGATCAAGCGTAGAAGAGAAGAACTGAGGTACTGTAACCTTTTTTTTCACACCATTCTCTCCTATTAAACATAATTACTGTGTGTTTTAATTAGGAATAGATTGCCAAAGGCTAGACCATTCCATCACTCTGAGGGTATACGTTGATGAACACCATGAAAGCAAAACATTTATAAAAGTTCTAAAGCAAAATAGTGAGTGTACAGCATACAAATACAAAAGAGTTCAATGAGTGATCTCATTTATGTGTGCTATGAAATGTTTATTGCTTTTTGTTAAGAAAAGTTCTAATTATGTGAGTAGTATTCCATGGTTAGTTAGCAGCATCTGAAAAAATATGATCACTACGAGATAGCTTTGTCTAATCTGTTGAAGGTTGATCGAGTCTTAAAAATGTTGTATTGTGACATGCACTGCTTGGAACACAACGGACAAGATCATTTGAGGTAGACTGGCCAGCATTCTTTTCGACCTTAAATACAATGTAAAAGACCCTAACATAAATTCTGAATTTGTTTGGTAGTAGGTCCGTGAACTTTAAGGTTGAGATGATATGCTCATGCGTTCTAGTATTTTTTTAGATACTGGCAGCCACATTTGATCACATGTGACCATTGCAAATTCTCAGCATTTTGTTTAGAAAGGGAATATTTTTTGCTTTGGCTGACAAGCAAAGTTAATTATTGGTTTAAATAATTCAATGTATCAAAGTCTCTAAGCTTTCGAATCAGTTATAGATCAGTCTAAGATTGTAAAATTAATTGGAAGCCCCTCACACTATTCTTTATGGTCAGATAAACATACCTTTCGTTTTCCCAAAATATTTTTTCACTGAGTAATTGACAACAACGTTATAATGAAGTAACCACTGGATTATGCACATGCATTCTCCACAATCTTCTCAAGGCACCAGTGATCAGCATTTCTGATAACAGTAGCATATTTTCAGATGCCAGAAACTAGTAAAAGAGAGTAAATGTGTAGAAATGAGCTGAAGAAGTCACGGAGAGATCACTATAAGCATTGTGAGTTCCCTTACGGATCCTGAGACACATCCACTGTTGTTTGGAAGGAATTGGGAGTCTATTTCATTTTCATAATGGTACCATACCATCTTCTGTGTCATACCTCTACATTTACATCTCTACTGCTACCTCCATCCATGAGCTACACTTATTTGGGCATGCTAATATAAGACTTGCATAACACTTACTGTGTACCTATTTTTCTCAATCTAACTCAGATTATACGTCTGATCAAAGGAATTTAGGAATTAGCAAGGTGATGTTCTCTACATGATAATCCATTGTCAAACTGTACTCGGGCCTGATTTAGAGATGGGAGGAGTCTATCAGAGATTCACAGAGTACCCAGTCTGCTGAACTATCGGAGCTCATTTAGAGCTGGGCAGACTGTCAGATTTCTGGTGGCTGATCCCCCTTCGGCTCAGTCGATTGATATCTTCTTCAGACGGCTCCATAAAGTAGCAGCTTTCAAAGAAATGACATAAAACAGTCCACCCTGTTGAGGGTGAACAGTGTAATGTATTTATCTTCCTCTCTGGTTTCGCCATAGATAGTCCTCTTCTGTAGTGGCAGCTTTGTTCCAGTGGTACTGTGAGCACAGGACCATGTGTCACTTAGAGCAGGACCAAGACTGATTCTCATAAGGTAGGTCTCTGTCTAGAGTGGCGCAGTGAGTGGAAAAACGATGGTCTGCAATGTGACCCTTAGTAATTGCCAGTGGCTGAGATTAATTCAATCATTACTTTCATAACCTTGCTGTTTTTATTGTAAAACAGCAGCTATTGTTATCAGACATAATGTAAAGGAGACTTTTGGAGTTAGAGAAAGGAGTTTATTGATCTGTTCATTCATAACATTATGAAAAGTTACACAATACTGTATTTGTAAGAATATGTGTCATTTCCTTCCATTTTTGATGAGTTTAGGTTATTCATCTTTCATCATCAAAAAGTTTTTATTTTAGTTTTGCTGGCATTAGGGTTTGGGCGTGGTGGGTGGCCGTGCCTACACTTATATGTGAATGCTGGCTCTGCTGGGGGGTCCTCTAGAATGCTGTCTTGCCTGGGAGGGATACTGGGGTCTACATTCCAAGGGGCGTTGACCATGCTCCCTGATTGGTATGTACTAACACTGCAATGATGAGGTGGGGCTTTTTGAAATCTTTCCCAATCTATCATGGCTGCTGTTCAGTGTCTCCCTATGGAACGCTCCCAATCTAGGATGAAGGGTTTTACTTTATCTTGATATATGATTTCTTCCGGGGCTTTTGTTGCTATTTAAAAGCTTTTCAAGGGATTGTCGGGAGAGTCGCAAAGCACCTGAATTTCTGGTTTCCTTTTTTTAACTACTTAGATCCCAGCCTGCTGTTGTTGTACTGCTGAATTCAGGAGGTATTTTCTGCCTTGTCGCTTTTTCCTCCTGATGGTTTCCTTAGAGGGCACATTCAGCTTTGTGTTCCCTTCACTAGCTGCCAAGGTGGCTTCCAGAGCTGATCGTCCCAGCTTCAGACCTCTACCTCATCTCTCGGGAGAACTTTGCTATCCTCCAAAGCACATTTCGCCAGAAGTGCTAAATATGTGGCTAAATTGTGGAACAGCCTCCCCCACTCTCTGCGATAAGCCCAAAAATTCTTCCTTTCCGGATACTACTAAAGACCTGGCTCTTCCAGAATGGATCCTTTTAAATCTCCTTAATGAGTTTGTGCTGCACTTTCAGCGATGTGATGCTATGCGCTCTGTAAGTGCTTTACAGAATTGAATAGAATACCATCCAATACAGACAATCCTACTTGCGCCAGCTCTTGAGAATAACAAAGTGTCCTAATTACTGCACCCATTTTACCCCATGCATTATACAACAAAAGCAAAGAAAAAACACAATATACCAAGTAATACTTACTTCCCTCGGCCGCTCACTAACCTCTGTCAGCATTGCTAGCCCACTCATTGCTTAGGCCACTTTCTCTATATCTACTCTGGCAGTCTAGTGTTGCCTCTTTAAGAATAGTGTAAGCCTGGAGTCTGTAAGTGTTCTGATCTCATCAATGTATTGTCTGTTTTCATTAAATGACTTACAAGGGTTCCCAAATTATTTGAAAGCGTGCACTCTTGCCATTGAAATCACAGGACATATTCTTAATGGCCAATGTATTCCACAATGTGCGGTACTATTTGGGTACTGTTGACGCCTCTGTCTTCTTCCAGTGTATTGCTATTAACTGCCGTGCGCCAGCTTGAGATGGTTTAGGAGAATTCTTTCCCTTTTATTCAATGCCTTTATCTTTTTATCTCTTAGCCCCAGTGTAACCATGTCTTATGTGGTTTTTGTAGGGTATTCCAGTATCTCCAGCATTTATCTGAGATCTGTGGATATATAGACCATAGTCTCTGCAGTGTCAGGTACCAGTGGAACATATGCTTGTAGTACTGTTCTTTGTGGTGGATATTTCTGTGCATCCAGGGAATGTCGACCCATAGGATGATCCACCCCCTTGCCCCTATATCCCTTCCAAATGCATGGTTCCAAGTCATCCGATATGCCACCTCTGACCTTTCTCTCCTCCTTTCAGTAATGTATATATATTTGAAATGACCATATTTGAGGGAACACTGCAACATGAATGACTCAAAGTGTTAAGGAGCCAAGTGCTTCCTTCTTGGTGTGTGGTTGCATTACACAGGAAAGCAACTGGTAGTAACGCCGTTCTCCCGACCCACAGATCTGATACTCCTTTTTGCATTGGATGAAAGGCTTCATTTCCTCTTTATGGAACATATCTTTTATAATGAGACAGTCTGCTTCCCTCCAGTTCTGAAATATTTGCCCTCACACTGTGGTGTAAATCCTTGATTCTCGTGAAGTTTTGGGGACGGAAAAGTTGCTAGGTGCAACTAAGTCACTATTATAACCCATGTTAGCTTCATCAGGTTTGTTAAATCACACACACAGATACTCTTGAGTTTAGACATCTTAGGTAACCAAAGGAGGTCCTACAGCATACATCCAGGCACAGCGCCATCCATGCAGACTCATTTTTTTTATCTGTTTTCTTCATTGTGCTGTTGTGCTGTAGTCATTTGTAGGCTGACACGAGGGGTTTATCATTATTTTCTATATTCCTTCGCTCTAGTATCTGCCAAAAGGCATTCTTCAACTGGAGTCTGCAGCTGTTTTATTTCCTCCCTAGGGATTAGAATTGGTGGTGTCTGAAGTAGGTAAAAAACGTGTGAGTAAGATATTAATTTTTATTATTGCTAGTCTCCCCATCCAGAATTGGTAAGATCTTTTTTTATGGTAGTCATTAGTGGGTTCAAGTTAGCTTTCATAGGTATTCAACTTTTAAAAACGTTTGTGCTCCTTGTCCTTTTAAGACTGCAAAACCCGTCTCTCTTATTGATGTCAAGAGATCTTCTTTAATATTCAGAGGCACCAAATTGTCCCTCCCATATAATGGATCCAGTAACACTTTTTAGAACTTTATTCTAACAAAGCACAATAATGAAATCCCTAAGTATAGGCAACACGAGAGACGCCAAAGCCAAACATTGAGATTACACCCAATTTACCCGACACAAAAAAGATTTAAAAACCCAAAAACATTGATTGATGCATAAAATATGTAATTGAAAAGCACTTTATTAGGTAGAGGTTAAAGCGCAGAGCCCTTATTCTGGGATCCATTTCACAGAGCCAGAAAAAAAAACGAATGAACTTACTGTCACAGGGTGGCATGCTGGGATTTTGGGTATTTAATTGCAGCCTTGCAATATTTCTCCGTGCTAGACTGTATGCCTATAAGAACTGATCCTGTTCATTTTCCTCCGTTTTGAAAAGGGTAGAGGATGAAATATTTCTGATCAGCATAGCTGCTGTAAGTTTTCATTTAACCCCATTTTAAGTTTATATTGGGTTTTGAATGATAGTTTATTTTTTTAAGTTCGTAAACATTCATAGGCTTGTTGCTTTGTTGGAGTTCTCTTCTCTCCACTTTTAAAAGTGTTTTGAGTTTCCACACATGTGTGAGACAATTCAATGTTTATGAATTTAATAGAACTACCCTTGACAGACAACAAACGTTTCAGGTAAGTGACATGCTCTTCTGTTTTCCACATTTTGGCTTCTGTGCAGGGATTTCACCTTAATTCAACCACAAATCCTGCCTTTGATGATCTGACCCCCCTCACCCATTCTATGGAGTTGCAGAGTGCACAAGCACTAAACTAAAAGTGCTTGGATAAAACCATCTGCTTCTTTCCCCTACTCTCTGTTTTTGGCCCTTAGTTCACTATATTGTAATTCCTTCTCTCTCTGTCCATATCGTTTTGGGATGGCGTGTAGTACTGAAACAGCAACTTTGTACTAGAAGAATAGTAGATTAACATTTGCCTACTCTGATATCCACTACACTTTCCATCAGACTGGTTGGAATATAATTTTTTTTAAAGGACACTCACTCCGAATGAAGTTTACGGACCTCATCCTTCTGTTTCCCCACAACAGATTGACTTATCTTCTCTAATTGTTTTGAATGGCTTGCCTCCTAACTTACGTTTCCGTCCACAGTGTGCTCAATTCAACTCACAATGTGATGTATTCAATTGAAGCATTCAGTTTGTTTAAAAAAATGCTATGTGGGACAATTATGTGTTTTATAAACCGCACTGGTACATTTAAACCTGTGCAATTGTGTTATAGCTGTATTGAATATGTATGTATTATTGAACTGCTCAATGTCCTATGAAAGGACTCTATCTCCCAAAGTGCATTTTGCTAGTTGTATGGAGTTGCACTTCACCAGTGGATTTTAAAATGATCGGACTTTGCCAAAGCCCATGTAGGTGAGTGAAAGGTTTACATGTGGTTAGTTACCATCAAACACCTTTTCATTTTTAACATGACCAGTAGCACTTAGTAAGATGGACTTTCAACAATAAATATATTTTTAATGTTTGCATTTAATATGGGACTTATCATTACTTTTACTTAATTAAGTGCATGAGATGGTGAGCAATACCTGGATTTACTTGCATTTGGCAGCCCTATCTTTCAACACAAACTCGATTAGATTCTTGAGATGGAAATTTCTGCATGAATCAATTCCACCTTCCATGGTTGTGATAACTACCTGCTCTCCCACTCTCTACTTTACACTCTTAGCGGAATAAATTAGCATTTTCAACAAGACATATAACTTGTCAATCAAAGAATCTTGCCTCATACCTTTAGATGCTGCTACAAGATTTGCTAAATAACTCACTGATATCTGATCTAGTAGTGTACTCTGCACAACATGGTCATCCGTCTCAGCCATTTACTTGTTTGCTTTGTTAATAATAGTGGAGCGTTTTGCTTATTCTACTGCTTGTTGGTGAAATCAAAATCGAACTACTGTTATTTTATGATGAATTTGTCTAACCACTGATTTATCGCCTTAAGAACTTTAAGAATAGCCCCATGCACCAAACTGGATCCGCAGATTTTTGTAGCAGTGCTTCTGCGCTCCAGTTATTGCCGTTGTCTTCAAATACTTTGTACCCAGACATGACCGAGTGGAGCTGCATATTAGCACCTGTGTGCCGATGTCTGTCCCTTTCCCTCTGCGCCCATCAAAGTGGATATGGAGCTCCAATTCCAACTTTGGCAGTCCAAAGGCAACTTCCAAATTGCTACATCAGTGTTCTGGGGAACAATGTCACATTGAAAACAACAGGATTCAAGGCTTGCCAACACTGTAGGAATTAGATATCTTTCACAGATCTGAGCAAAAATTATTTGTGGTTCAAGGCTCCGGCCACGAATCTAAGTTGTGCAGCAAGTGTGCCTCTATTCACCCAGAGGCGATTTGGAAGTGAGAGACGAAGCTCTACCTCGTCAAACATAGGAGGTCGCAGTCATAGCACAGATCCCGCACTTGCTACGAGTCATAGGCGAGGCCGCCGTCCTAGTCTTGATGAGGCTGCATTTCCTTTTCAAAGTTTTCCAGTGAGTTGAAGTCTAGACAGAAGAGCAAGAAGGCTAAGTAGGACTCCACTCCTTCCCACTACTTGAAGACTAGCGAGAAGATGCAAGGGGCATCAAGATAGAGATGGCACACTTACGGTGTCACCCAAATCTGACCTGGCTCCGCAATTAGTCCCACTCCAAATTTTCTGGGCTTGTCTTTGACACCACAGCATATAGTGGACTTCAAAGAGGCCATGCAGCAAATCATCAGTATGATTCATGCTTCCTCTGGTTTGCCTTCAGGTCCTATGAATCCACAGGTGTCTGCAGTTGGACTTCGGCTGACAGGTTTGCCCCTAATTCCCCTCATGACCCATTATCAACCCTGATCAGACTCACTCTGGTCTTTGTCTCTCACCAGCACCAGGGTCCATGCCGGTTGCTCCTGTACTGGCGCCAACACTGTCTGTGATGGCTTTAGATCCTATCCCAAAGCATGTCTCTGAGTGAAAACTGATGTTGGCCCATTCCCAACCCAATTATTATTTACCCTGACTCTAATCCAATGTCTCTGCCATTAAATCAGTACTATCAGATATTTGAGACTCCCTTTAATTCCTATTATGTTCTCTGCAGGATGCACTAATGTCTCTTAGAGCACGAATGATGATGGGGAGGGGGACAACTTGCTACTTCCTCTTTATACAGAGGTAGACGCACCACCAGGGCCATCAATGGAAAAAAGTGCCTCATTTGAAGTGGTGTTTCAGAGGGCAGCAGAAGGTCTACGCTTGCACTTGCTCACTATTGGTCTTCAACCAGGGCCTGCTTATTGTTAGTCATTTATGCCTTCAAATGAAGCCCTTATTTATGCTCAATTTGCAGACATTTCACCGCAGGGCACACACCAATCCTTTCTCGATGCTGGTGTTTACCACGCAGTAATTGACCTTTTTGTTTTTAATTTTAACACTGGGTGCAACCCTATGCCTCTGCTTCCCTTCCCACCCTGCCCACTGGTGTTTCACTACCTCCATCTAGCACCAAAATGTCCGTAGTAAAAACTATAAACTGTGGCACAGTATGCATACCTTTATGGCAACTTAGTCCAAATCATGCTTATGCTCTCGTGGTGAACCTCTGGCTAGGCACAGAGGTCGGCTCCCTGTAACCTGGACTTTCTAACCAAACATCCTACACTGGAAAACTAATTGTTCAGGCATCAACAAGTAAGGTCAATCCAAATGTATTTCTCCCTCTGTGGACAGAGAATGAAAAAGAAATGATGCTTTAGGAAAGGAAATGTTTGATTCAGCTACTTTATCCCTCAGATTTATTAATGCAGTTTGTCTTCTAGGAAGGTACACATATGAGGTGTGGGATATGGCCAACAAGATATTTGTGAGTGTCCACAAGGATGTCAGAACCTCTTTGCCCCAATTGATACACGATGGCATGATGCTATAAAATATATGCGCTGAGTTGGCATGGACAAAACCGAATGCATCAGTAGAATTGTTGGCACTGGTATCTTCCTTAGCCAATATGCTGGGATGAGAGGGCATGCAAGTATTCTAAATTAAAATGTCCTTTGATGGCTCCAGGCTTTTCAGTGAAAAGGCTTTTTAAGCGCTGGAATGCTTTAAAGACAGCTGTGCCACAATTAGGTTCTTGGGGCTGGTCTCGCCAGCCAAGTGGTTTCTACACCATCAAATGAATAGATCCCCTCAAGGTCTCAGTGCAAGATACAATTTGCTCCCTGATCACCTTCAGAAGGCTGGATTAGCTTACACTTCTGCCTGCCTACATTTGACTTTAGTTGCAGCATACATGCCATGTAAAATAGGGAATCGACATCCCTTTTTAAAATCCATGTGGTTAAGGCTTTCATGTAAGGCCTTAACATGGTTATACCTCAAAACGCCCCCAGGCTCCATCTGAAGTGTAAATGTAATGCTTAAATGTAGGCCATTTATCTCTGAGACTAGAATCTAATACTCTGACATTTAAAAACATTTATAATCATCTCTTTTTTAATTGATTACTAATTGATTACTTGGTAGCTACATGCTGGGTAAACAGTTGCAAATAGGATATGGCTCATTGGGTAGTATCAGTGGTGTTGATGCATCACATTGCTGTTAAATAAGAAAAACATAAAAACACAAACTACCAAAGTTAAAAACCTAAAAGTAGATCATCGGAAGATACTCAAATTAGTTCAGCCATACCTTTATAGTTTGCATTGTTTTATTTAAATATAATCCAAAGTGCAACCGTTTGCTCAAATGGGACTAGCTGTACATTCCCACTCTGATGTATTAGCTAATTTAGGCTTTCTGTGATACAGGCAGAGATGCTGTAACCATGGAAGCTCAGCTGCTCGTTGATTCAAATGTAAGCTCATATCTGCTCCTCACCCCACCTCCCACCACTTCAAAGTCACATCTTCCTTCTTGTAGGAAACTGCGCTGTGCTTTAAAGTAAGGGACGTTTTTCTGTTTAATGTATTGTGCTTTGATGTGAAAATCTCTGGTTGAAGAATCTGGGTACAGTATTATGCATTCTGTGTACCACACTCTTACCATCCAAACCATTGGTTAGCTTTGCGCGCAGACCTTTTAGCTAGTCTTTCTTTGCCTTAGTGTATGTACTTTTCAATTGTGGGATCATTTTGTGGAATTACTTCCTTTGACATAATTAGGTTTGCACAGACTGCATGAGGAAGTGCTTATATTTAGAACATTGGTATGCACATGCCCCTTAGTCCCATGTCGTTGTTGAGCTGTTTTGTTTACTGCAATTAGTTTAATTAGGCCAAAGGGAATTACACTATTCCATAATCTGAGGCTTACAGTTTCATTTATTGCAGCCTTAATGCGTTATTTTTCAGTAACATTCCAGTGCACTGTGGTTGGTAGTAAATACCATGAGGTAGACCTTTTTACTATATGCACACGAATAGACAGAATTTGAAGGCACTCCACAGATACTTTACTAATGTGTCATCTCTTTATTTCCTGTCAACCTACAACAGCAAGAGGTGTAATATTTTCCAGCGCACTACATTTCCCATAAAACATGGCCAAATCATGCATCCAGCTGAAGCCGTAAAGAGTTCTTTGTAGTAATCCTCCAATCCCTTTGCGAATTTTTATAAGATGGGCAATATGGTTTGACATTTGCTGTCTCAGACATGAAAGTGTAGAAAAGAGGGAATGTTTATATTTAGGTATAATATATATTTGTGATGCACTTCTTAATGAATTCTCCCATGGTTTGTATTTTCACCAGCTTTGGTATTGTCTCATGCAAGCTGAATTGTGGCGGTCAGCATGAAGGCCGACTAGCTGCCATCATAGCATTGTCCATGGAGGATACTTTTCTGAATTGTTTTCGACCATATTACATCGAGCCTTTGCCTGGTGCCCATAATTCCAGAGTCACCGTTTCCTCCGGGGCCCCTTTGCCCATAATGGAGAAGATGGGGCGGTCAAGATGTATCTGGGCTCCATCCTGATTTGTAGGAAATAGCCTGTCGTCACATCGGTGAAGCGAGAGGATTCTATTGCACTTCAGCACCAGCTCACATATCTTTGTTCTTTTGCTGCCACAAGCACTCTTACGTACATCCACCACTAAGCTCAAAAGTCTTTTGACGGCTCTCTTCCCTCTCGCTGCAGCGTGTATCCTTTTCTTCGTTACATGGCAGTCCATGCAGTATAACCCTGTAGTGTTCATTGGTTGTGCATTTGGCCATGGGGTTGTTTCCTAACTATTATTCTCTCCTCTCCATTAGCAGTTTGGAGGATTTGACAGTAGTTGATAGAATGAGGGTGGAAGAGGTTTCGAAAAGTCCCTCAAACATTTCAACGTTTTTATCACCATTCTCTTCTGGCTGCTAACATTTACCAGGTTGGGCTCTCCGTGTGGTACCTATTATACAGAGGCCTTTAAGCAAAGTTGTATTTTTATTAATGACACAAAGATGCAGAATATTCCCTTTCTCTGTGATTTCAGTTTTTTCCAAGACTGTTTTATATTATATGTTTTGAATTTCACACACAAAGAAAATGAACATTTACACTGATGATGGCATAACAAAATATTTCCATGCACAAACAAGAAAAACTAGGGATAATTCAAAAGAACCATGAAAAAGATATGTGGGACTTACTCTGCCAATCAACATTATTATTAACATCACTATATAATGTTAGTAACCAGCAAGTCAAGTGCATTTCTATGTTTTGCACCAAACGTATGCCTACACTTCCAGACTCATCTGCAGCTGGACCTCTACCTTGTCTTGTGATTAAAATAATACATTTTCGAAAGCTGCCGGATTCAACATATCTTCACCGCAAGGGGCAGGGAAGGCAATTCAGTCTTGGATTTTATAAACAGACTTTTGTTTGTGCTCCCTTACAAAAATGCAAATAAATATACATTGTGATGATAGCATCCTCTGGTTTATGATTTGTTGCTCAAATGTAAGTACCTGGCAAGGATGCAGCTTACTGGGGTCTTCTGTTTTCTTCGGGTTGCTTTGTAGTTTATATTTCTCATATACTGGTCATATGGTATGACTATACTCCATGAACAAACCGAGCTTCTTGGATGTTTTTGAAGGTTTCAATTTAGTAAATCTGAAAAGTTGGTGATTGTCCTAACTGGTTCAATTTAGTAAATCTGAAAAGTTGGTGATTGTCCTAACTGGTTAAAATCTGAATAATGCAAATAAGTTATTTGTAGATTTGCTCAGTTATCTGTAAATACACCTGCACCTAACAAGAAAACTGAATAGCCTAATATCAAAGGTAATCTTCTGTTGCATTTTTATAGTAGGTTAGGATCGTGCTCATAAATATCATACCTTGAGGAATGCATAGAAATTGGAGCTCGAACTTTTTATTTTATTTAAGATGATAAAATTAAAAGAAAATGTATGCATCTACTAATGAACGTTTTTGTAATTGCATGGACATTTTGATGCATAGTGTTTGAATACATTTTTCTGCAATATGAAGTGCCCTCCAAATAAATGACATCAGTGCTCTTTCAAGCTGTCTCTCTTAATTCTGGTATACTTTGAGCAATACTGTGAAAGCACTGAAAATCTGGCTTTCTCCCTGAATCAGGCATGCACTGGACATACGAGAGCACTATGAAAGAAAACTTGAGCGAGCCAACAACTTGTACATGGAACTAAGTGCTATCATGCTACAGCTGGAGGTCCGAGAGAAGGAACTCATTAAGTAGGTCTGCACGAGTGTGTGTGTGCGCGCATTGGATTAAAGTAAGAAAGCCCTTGCTGTCTGCCGTATTACATTTGCTTATGACTGAATGCTAGATACCATATGCAATGTCTTTCTGTGTGGTAGTGATTGAGATGCTGAGTTTCATCATAAGGTTTCAATTCCTTTTTTTTTCTTTATCATATTTTTCAAAAACTAGACCAATGCAGAGATAACATTTTTGTGCTGTAACTGGGCTACATAACATTTGTTGTCCCTTGTGCAGTTGCGAAATTATCATATTTTCTATTTAAAAACGGTACACCCTGATGCAAAAAGTTAATATGGCATACTTTTACTGGAGGAACATTTTCAGGATTTATTATGTGTAAATGTTTAGAGTATGAAGTTCTCATGCATAAATATAATTTGCCATTTTTGGGGCAAAAATACGTTCAAATTCAAGTGATTTATGTATTCGTTTTAGCTTATTTTAGTAGATAGTTCTGACAACATTATTGTATTTACAAGCATCTTTTTAATAAAAATAAAGATGAGATGAGATGCAAAACAGTGAAAAGTCATAAGTTACTTATGTAGGATTGTTTTCTTATTTTCCAAGGAAAAGACCTCTTGTGAAAATGTGCATTCCCTTTTGCTAAACTAGTGGGACAGTCAAAAATATTTAACACAAAAACACTTAACTTTCCCATGTCGGAAATGTGGAATCTCGCTTTGTAAGTATTACTTTTTGAGAATGAAAGATGGTATATTATGGATACCAGAAGTGCTCAGGGCTATTCGGGGAGCTGAAAGCAACAGTGTCAAAAATGATCAGTCCTGCCCATGTTGGCATCGAGCAAACAAGCCCGTCTCCCTTACATACTTGGAGGTCAGGCTCTTCCACATGGAAAAGAAAAGTAAAGCCAAAAGACCTGTTTTGCAACACCATTTTTCAAACATATTGGCAAAAAAAGTAATAGGTTGCAAGCAGTTCTGAAGTGGGGCTAGTAAACTATTCTAATATTTCAGTGTCCCACAGGAGTGATAGCATTAAATTCCCACAGCATCAAACAAAGTCTGTATAAGTAAATCTTGAGATGCCGTCTTATGCATCTCTTGAAATGGGCAAAGGCCTTTTGCCCAGCCGTGTTCATCTTTTGACTATTTCGTATATGCTACAATGCCATTATCCAGTAGTGGAGAAGAGGGGTGCTGGCACTGTTGGTGGTGCAAGTTTGGTGGGAAGCACCACTGTGCATTCACGTAAGCCTATCAGTCAAACACTGTGCAACATGCTGAGGCACTCCTGCAATCTGTGCTGGTAATGTTGGCCCCAGACTCATTGTCTTCCTGGGTGAGAGGCAGGGAAGTGGTGCGTAGTGCATTAGAAGGTGGTGCAATGGAGCACTGTGATAACTGACCCATGACTGTTATTGTGAGTTGGAGGACTGAAGCCTGTCAGTGGGCACGCTGTAGAGACACCAAGCCCCGCTGGCTGGTACAGTGGGGTTTCATCAGGGGCCAGGTGTTGGGATGAAACATCCTGAGAGCAATGAACAGTGAGGCATCCCACTTGCAGTTAGATTAAGACTGGTGAGACTTTGCTAAGTGTACATCCCTTATTTGAATTGAAAGAGGTTTGAAATGTTATGTTATGGTGGCTTGTAAAGCGCATGGTTACCTTGTTAGGTTTCCCAGTGTTAGCCTCCTCACCAAAACAAATGCTCGGACTGTTCCAAGAGTTGTACAAAGGAAACATCTAGTAATTTCAAATTATGCAGGCCATCAAGTTTTAACGATGGAAACAAACATGTCTTTTGTTTCTTCTGTAACACTGTGAGCGAATCACAATCTCTTAGTCAGAGTGGTAGACCATTCCACAATTTAGGTCCAAGATATGCAAAAGACCGCCCGCCCTGCTGTGACTGTCTGATCCTGGGAAATCATGGCCAGATCTAGTTGGCTTGAACGCAAGGCACGGTTGGTAGTGTATTTTGACACCAAAGATCTTAAGTACTTGTGCATGTAGGGAAACGGTCTTAAATTGGACCCACTGCTCAATGGGCGGCCATTGCAAGGAACGAAGCAAACTGGCTTTAGAAGTATTCCTGGGTGGACACATAAGTATACAGGCTGCCACATTTTGAACAATTAGGAGCAGTTTGAGCAGGAGGTTAAACATACCCAGATAAAGAACATTGCCGTAATCCATTCTGGATATCACCAAGGCCTGCACTACTGTACATTGGGCCTTAGCCGGCAGACAAGGCAACATTTTCTTCAGTCACTTGAGAATCCCAAAACATTTGGCCACTACTTTCTTTATTTAGAGACTGATAGATTATCATCATTCCATACTCCTAGACTTTTTAACGCCTGCTTTGGAGAGGGGCCGAGCCCGAGTAGAAGGTTACAGATGGGGACCCCAGGGGTGAGGATGGATACCTCCTAACAGGACCTCTGTTTTGTCCCCATTTAGTTTCAGTGAATAGATGTTCGTTCTTCCACGATGAAACTTGGGCCACGCTGGTACTGAGAGCTTTGTCATTCTGGTTGTCCTTTGTAGATAAGGATACCACAATTTCTGTGGCATATGAGAAAAGAATCAATCCATATGACGTGGCAGCAAGAGGCCTTACATATAGATTGAACAGGAGAGGACTCCGGATCGAGCCCTGAAGCACCCCAGAGAGTAACAGATGGGATTTCAACCTATATTGATGTGAATACACCTGGAAGGTGCGATTATGCAGGAAAGATCTAATCCAAGCCAGGGCTGTACCCTGCACTCCCATTCCTTCCAGACGACCCAGCAAGGTGGAATGATTCACAGCGTCAAATACGGCACTGAGATCTAGTACAATCAGTGCCCCTGAACTGCTAGAATCTAATTGGCCCCACGGGTATTCCATGACACCTAGGAGAGCAGATTCAGTGCTGTAACCCGCCCTGAATCCTGATTGCGATGAATGGAAGATCTCCATCTGCTGCACCTAAGATGTTAGTTGCCGGTTTCCATGCCTTTCCAGTGCCTTAGCTAAAGTAGGCAGTAGAGAAATTGGCCTATAATTAGACTATAAAAGCAGGTTGAATTTGGACTTTTTTAGTAGGGTTCAACTAAAGCCATCTTCCATGCTAAAGGCACCATAGTAAACATGGCCAACTTACTCAATATAAAAGGGGGGCATGGGTGTAGCAGGGAGCTAGACTTAATGGCAGGCAGCAAGGAGATGAAAGCGGACTGCTCTTTTGGGGCAAAAGCATTCAGTCCACCTAACACCCGTGGAGGAAGGACACTTGTGTCGACACTTGAAGTATCGGAGAAAGTGGTTTGCATAGGCTCTATTTTATTTACGAAAAAGTTTGCGATCTTGTAACATTGAGCTTGTGAAAGAGGAGTGATGGGGGCTGTAGAGCTCTGATCTGACAGATTCTTAACAACTCTAAAAAGAGGATTTGGGCAGTTTTTCGCAACAGAGATTTCATTAGAGTAGTAGTTAGGTCTGCTGATGGTAATTTAAAGCCATCCTGTAGGTATGTTTGTCCTCCTGATTGTTTTGCGCTATGTTGTTTCCAAACCTTTAAAAACCATTTTTTCATGTGATGGAGGGCATCATCATACCAAGGGGCCTGAGGAAGAACTCTGTGTTGTTTCCCACACAAAGTGGGGGCCTATGCGTCTACTGCGGATCTAATCCATAATTCGCTGGTATCAGCCTCAGCTTCTACTACATTGCTTAGTGTGGGGCGGTGTGCTTCAAGCAATGGATTAAGATCTGAACTAGCCACTTGGACTAATTCCTACCCATGGAAGTCATCTGACCAGCCAGAGTTCGAGCCCCCAATAGAATCTTCATAGAAAACAGGACTGCCACGTGGTGTGTACAAAGCAAAGGAAGAGGCGAGTTGGACTGGATATTGCTAAAATTTGACAAAATTGGGTCTAACAAGTGCCCCGCCCCATGGGTCAGGAGCTTTGTGATCAACTGCATGTCACGTGCCTCAAAATCCTCTATCACTGGAGAATTGCTCTGTAGCTAGAATGGCCAATCTGTCCCTGGTAGTGCAGGTTTCTCAATTTTTTTAAATAATTATAATATGGTCTATTTATGACCTAAATATAACATAAATAAGGTGTAATGTTTGTATTGCACTATTTATATATACCAGTACTCTCAAACGGTAAGTTAAGTTTACAAACTCAGGTAAAAAACCTTGAAAGTACTAACAAAATAATACTTATTAATTGCACATAGAATTAAAATAATTTCTGAAGGTATTGTGATAACAATAAAATATTTATGATACCTGAACATATTTTTGGAAGGCCTACAATAATTTTAACCACCAGTCCAAAGTATTTTTAAAGCTACAAAAGTTAATGTTCTTGAAAAATCTGTTGTGGTTGGTAGATATAAATTATTTTCATTTCAATCTACCAGCACATCCTAAAAGAAATTGATTAGTTGAATTTCAATAGTCTTTTAAGAGGATATTAATTGTTTTGAAAATTGTGATTACTTTTAACAACTTTTTTTAAAGTGGGTATTATTGCAAAAATCTTGATGCTTCCCCCACTCATTCCCTATCAAAGTACATATTTAACAATTTCCCCAATTTCATGAAATTCGTGACATTTTCAGGTATAAAAATTACTAACTGTGTACCCATAAGTTAAACTTTAATGCTGTCTTTTGCCATTTGTTGATTTGCATAGGGTATAGATAGCAACAGCAGGGGAGGTAGTTGATCTGCTGGGAACTGTCACTTTGTGGCAGAGGTAAATTCAGGGCGAAGGTCCTGTATCCTATGACAAAGAGGCATTAACAACTAAATAGTTATGCGTACACCAGGGTGTATACCTTTTCTCTCACTTTCAAATTATAAAAACTCTGGTAGCATGGGCACATGTGTGGCACAAGCACTAAGCTGCTGGTAGCATCCATTTGTATTTTGAATGAAGATCATTAGGAGTGTTTTGCTCTGCACCCAACATAGAAACACTTTGGAACAACTTATTGCATCAAACCTGTCCTCTTTCATAACTCTAATGACAAAATGTGCAGAGCAATAAATCCAAGAGTAAATTGATAAAAAATTTGAAATCTCAAACCCCACAGATTTTCCCAACTTTCAATTCCAAATTTCAGTGCAACTGAGATAAGAATGATAAAGGAGCCCTACAACGCCACACAATGGAAGCATTAAAATAAGCTTTAAGTAAAACGTGTATTTTTTATAAACAAGTTTTAATATTTAGCAAGAAATGGATTGAAAATACATTATGATAATGTTTTTTTTGTTATAGGCGTGAGCAAGCAGTGGAAAAGAAATACCCAGGGACGTACAAGCGGTACCCACTGAGACCCATTGTCCATCCAAATGCTGTTGAGAAGTTAATGAAAAGAAAAGGCCCACTTCATAAGCCAGGGGTTCAGTGCAAGCGGTAAGACAGTGAACCTGTAGTATATGTATATGTGAATTATTGGGATAAAAGTTTGTTGCATAGCAGCTCTATATTACTAACTCTTACTTTTGTCCTTTCGTCATGTATTGGTTCAGTTAAAAGCCATTATTGTAAACATGGGTATGTATTGAAGCCTGGATATTCATTGCTTTGACATCAGGCCAGTGTAAAACCTGAATTTATTTTTTGCACTGCTTTGACATAAGATGAGGCAAAACACCAGAATCTAAAGCCACTGTTTGAGAGTGGCGAAGGAGGGTTCCAGGTAATATAATTCTAAAATGTGACAGTGAGGGAGGAGAACAGGATACAAAGAGAAAAATTCATCAAGCCATTTTTTGTCCCTAAGTGTTTTATATTTTACAGCTGTCGGATATTCACAGAAGTATATATCACTGGTATAAATGCATTTACTACAGTATAGGTATATGCAACGACTGTGTACAAATATGTGGCCTTTTAAGCTTGTGAATGCTGACAACCTTGTGACTGTCACAAACTCCTTTCTGATCTTATCCTGCTGTGGAAATGCTTACAGATTTGCTCCATCTACTTCTATGGTCAGAAGGGAAATAGAACAACAGTCAATCTTTGTTTTCCCCACAGAGAAAGAAAACTGTACAGTTGCACAGCAGAGCTGCTTTTCTTCAGTGTGGAACTGCAGGGTACATGCAATTCTCACATTGGGATAGCAATGTGAAAAATGACTCATGCGATCCTTGGGGGTATGCCTGTAAACTTGCGAGTGTATTACTCCTCTGTGGATTGGGCACCATGTTGTCTATCAGTATTTAGGTGAGGTAAGGGAAGAAGACTGCCAGAATAGTAGGACACCAGGACGGGGTGGCACAAGCTGTCTTACAGATTTGTTATTTCTGGTTCCCCTTTGACTTCTCTAAACCTGCTCAGCTTAAGTGGAAGAGGTTTTGAGGGCATGTATATCTTAATATGTACATGGGTTGCCATAGAAAATGTGGTATTTTCCACTTCGAGGTTCCGTATGGAATCATAGAAGAAAAATAATCCCTCTATTGACCATTACTCAGCTATAATTTGATATGTTACCTGCAAATAATGTATTTGTGCAATGCCATAGAAATGAGAGGTTAGGTGAAAGTTAGATCTACTTGTGTGAAAACGTTAGTGGGCTTGAAAAACACAAAGTCTAAAGGTGTGTCTTTTAACTCCTGCCTGTAGGTACCTCTCAGTATAATATGCTTTGAAAAGTGATCACTAGTTGCACAATCTGATATGAACATGATGTGCACTCTTATCAAAATTCCACAAATATAAAAAAATCTGCTTTAGATGGGAAGCATTCACATGGAAATGCCAGAGTCTACCAGCAACAGTCTATGTTGCCTCCTCAAATGTCTAATTTATGGTCAAGTCTTTAAGAACTGGACAATTTAAATACTATACATGCTGAGCCAATTTAATTATTTTTTACTACTCCATTTATTAATACCTACAATGGCCACCTTTAATGAAATAAACTTCTTCCTAGTAGGTCTGCTCACTAGAGGAGTATAGCTTAGTCCATAAATGGACAAGCACCCAGTACAAATGAAGGCTAAGTGCTGGAAAAACATAATGAATACTATATTATGGAAAATCAAAAGAAGTAGCTGTCTCATGCTTCCTCTTTAGATAGTGAAAATCCCCAGCTAAATACCTCATGCATGTGACCCTTTATTTTGTTCACCTAAATCACTGATTTAAAGCATTCGATTGGTGACATCATATCAACATTGAACCACATATTGACTTGCGCTTTTATAGTTTTGGACAAATAATATTGATTTTAGAATGATGAAGATAAGAGACAGGGTCACTTGGAATATGAACTCCCCATAAATAGGATCTCCAGGGAAATCACATCAGTTATAAACCCACTCGGGGGAATACTTTGAAGTCCATGCTAGAAGTACTGATGACTTGAGGGTAGAGGCTGTAGCAGTCCGCACCTGACAAATGCAGTGTGTCTAGGTATATTTTGATAGTGCAAAGAACCAAGGAGCACCCCCCCCCCATGCTCCCCGCCTAGGAAAGAGTTCCTATGACAAATCTGAACACAAAAAGGTTCATCACTTTCAACAGGTATGGCAACCAATGTCCAAAACAGTGAGCACACAAGAAGATTTTCAGATCCCAGATGTAGGTTTCTAAACAGGAATGTTCTTTATTGAGTTCATTTAAAAATCAAAGTACCATGGCCGACGCGTTTCGTCTCACAACAAGACTTCTTCAGGACTTATTAGAGTAATAGAGAAACGTATTCAAAGACGTTGTATGTTCCAACAAATTGTAATTGTTTCCATTTTTGGGAGGACTTTTATACAGTAGGCATTACCACGATAGTGACTCAATAACCAGCTTACGCGTATGCTTGTCAGTTTCAGGTATGATTGGTTGTCATACCTGTTGAAAGTGCTGAACCTTTTTGTGTTCAAGTCCATGCTAGAAGTGTTCGCTCTACATAATTGCTAAGAGCATTGAAAGAATCAGATTAAAATGATTTACTAAGAAAGGATTATGCAAGAGCACCTGGAGGGGTTTGCATTCTCTTTTGCATTAGTCCATGATGGCTAAATTGAACATTGAATATACTGACTTCCTTGACTTAGTCAATGCTTGGAAATGTTCACAAAAGTTATTCTAAGCCATATACTTGTCACATATTAATTATTTTTGACTTTAAAAACAACACACTCCTGCCAGAGAATGCATTTCAGTGCTTGCTGTCAGCTCACTCGCTCACCAATTTCACTAGCATGCAGTAAGTCTGAAACTAATAGGCTTGCTAAGGCATGTTTAGTTAGGGCAGACCTGTATCGACTCCTGTATTCAAATCATGTAAGAGTCAGAATATAGCACAATTCTTTCAAATCTATTAACCTCTAGATATGATTCAGGACCAATAGGTCAGATGATGCTTTGTGGACTCTGTTGGAATGTCTTTTCAATCTTAAGGAGGTATTGGAAGGCATTTGGTGCCTGTGGAGCCCTCAACAGCCCCATACACTGTTTATGGGTACATATAAAGAGCAGAGCATATAACATAGCATTTGGAAAACTGTTACTGCCCAAGACCCTGAGAAAAGCTAAGATAATTGTACTATCCAAGTCAAACAATGATCTGAGAAAGGTGTGGGTTGCATAGGTCACATTAAATGACTAATGTGAAATATAAGATATTAGAAAGGGTGATTGTTGCTTTGGTGAAAAGGCATTTGATAAATTCTGAGTACTACAGATTCATTGCCAGCAAATCCATTAGATCCATTAGATCCAACCTTTGTATATTAAATATTTAGAAAGAAAGGAAAACACATGTATCGATTACTTCTGGGAAAATCAAAAAGTAATATCAATGTAATAGATGTTTAATTTGTTGTACATGTTGCCAACAATGTCCTCCAAAACTTTGACTTCAGACACAGCACTATATGGTACTCATAGTTATCTGTGCAGACTGCTCTAACCAACACCTATTTTAAATTTATGTATAAATTCAACTCTGCACTCACCCCATTTAGATTCACAAGTTGGCAATCATCTTTCTCTTTCTTCCAGCTTCACACAATATCACACTATTAAATTATTAATTATTAATGGTTGTAAGATTTAAAATATAAATATCAGCTCCTGAGGAGGAAAGGGGTAGGGATGAAGGATCTGCATCAATCAATTAGCTGCCACACTGTACCAGGTATGGACCAGCCCAAGGGAGCCCAGACCTCTGAAGCAAACACGCTTTGATGTTTTGGTGGGAAAGGCCATAGCAGTGATGTCAGCAAGCGGCAGCGCTGAGACCCCCAGAGGACAAGTGACTCTTTGGTGATGCCATCTTGAATTGTCCCAGCATGCTGTGCAGGACTGCTGGAACGGGCAGAGAGGTGATGTGGCACCCTAGGATTGTCCAAGGATGCCTATCTTGTAGAACCTTCCACCTCCACTGAAAAAGCCCTGGGCAAGGGTCAGAGCTCTTTCTTTGTTTTGTTTTTTGCTGGACACTGGGACTAGATGCATCAGCAATGGACATCTAGAAGGAGTAACCCCCTAATGCTCATATGGACTAGATACTCTGACTACAGTACACCCTAGGACCTGTGGGGCTCTCCTCATGATTGATTGATTGATGTACTTATAGAGCGCAGCTATCACCCTACGGGCATCTTGGCGCTTGCATTGGGAACCCGTCCTGGTTTTTCCCTGTAAGATAACCCGTACTGGGCATCCCCAAGGTGAAAGCCAGGCATCCCGCCGCGGGGGGCCGTTGTGGAGATTAAGCAGGCTTGTTGCCCAGAGCTGCATAGTGTGAACTCGTGCTTAGAGTGGGCACCGAAGCGAGAATTATCGAGTCCGTGGACGATTGGGCTCTGGACCCTGCCGCGTCGGGAATCGAACCCAGGTCCCGGGTCTGATCTCTGCTTCAGGGTATGCCTCCTCTAACCAGTGAGCTACACTTCTCCACTTCTTCATGATAAGGGAAACCAGTCCTCTTACACCCCATCAGGACTAGCTGGGGAAAGAACTTTACTTCTGCGCCAAGGGGAAGAGAAGCTCCAGAGGACAAAGAGGAGAAAGCCTGGCACAGGGATCTAGTGGAACTAGCTTCCTGCAAAGTTTGTCACCTTAGAGGCCATGAGGCCTAAGGAAAATGAGCCAGGTGACCAAGGTACACCACCATGAACGTAATGCCGAGCTAAAGATCACACAATATGGCCCAACGGGGCCAGAGAAACGTGCAGCAGAAGAATTTAACCTTTGACCCCCCCGTGAGGTCACGGAGTGTGTGTAGTTCCCCTGTAGGAAGCTTTTATGACCCTGGAGTGGGCCACGACCCAGGGGTAGGTGCAAGGATTATTGCCAATTATTTGTCCTGGGAGAAGTTGTGGGTGTGGCCCCATTGCCAGAGTCCTGGAGACCCAGGGATCCCAAACCCCAGACCTTTTATGCACTGGGGCCTGGGACCCCATCTATAGGTCTCCATCACCAAGAAAGAATGGGGGAAGCACAATCGTGCCCCCTCCACCCCCCAAGAAGTCATCAAGGGCCCAGGGATCCTAGCTCTGGGCCCCTGATGTCACTGGATGGTGCAGGGGTAGCGCTGGCATGCGCTCCCAGCAGTGATGGCCTGCCCTGCTCTCCGTGGGGAGTGGGCAGCCACCACAGAAAACGGACTCCCTGCCTGCAGTAGCGGGCAGGGGAGAGGAACTGCCGGCACTCATGGCAGCATGGGGAAGAACTGCCCATACAGGGAGCTGGCGTGCAGCCAGGGGTGGGCTCCCTTGGCTGCCCCAATACCTGGAGGCTGGCAGTGGTGATTGGGTGGCCCGGCCACCCCCACAAGACCAAAAAAACTAAACTAATAAACAGAGGCAAGCCACACGGAATAGCTGAAACAAATTGGTGAAGCCGTTCATCAGTTATGCACGATTCCCGGAAGGAGCGCCCCATAATGCCCTGCAGGACTGTGGTCAACCAGATCTTTTGGAACTGTAGTGGCCCTAGGATGGCAGGAGCCCCACCAATATGACCGGGAGAGTTGGGAAGGGGGCTGCCGGAGTACAGCAGCGCCCCCCCCAAAGGTAATTTACAAAGGTGCAGACCCTAAGTCTGGAGGGTCTGCAAAAGGGTGACCACCGTGGAGCTCCACAGCTGGGAGTGCAGTGCCCACTAGGGGCTGAGTCTTTGGCTTCAGTTTCTGTGGCCTAAAGGTCGCCGAAGAAGACACAGACACCTGGTGTATGTTGAAAATTGCTTTATTTAAAGGTGTTACTCACAATCGTTTCACCAATGCTTCATTGAAAAGTGTTATTCAGGAAGGTTTGACAATGCTTTATTTAAAAGTATTATTCATAGTGGTCTTAAGTAGTGCTTCATTCAAATATGTTATTTATAAGGCTTTATTTAAAGGATTGTTAATGCGGATGGAAACATATATGCCTGAAAGTTCGCTATGCTTTAGTAATGATAATGTGAGCGCCTGATTGCAAAGCCTGATTATTCCCAATAAGTGCAGAGGGATTATGGTTATCGAAGTCAGTGATGGAATGAAGTGCTATCATGACATGTGATTCTAGTCTTGAAGTGTGATGACATTGACCTGATGCAAACTGACACCACTGTATATATCTTATGTGCTGTTTTGTACATGAAGGGGGGTAATGTACATTTTGGGGTCATGGCCCTTTAGAGGTCAAAAGTAATGTTGGGAAAGCTATTTCCACCAGCCTTATGTATATTTGTAAACATTACTGCGTAGTATTGAGTAGCATGTCTGTAATAAATGACTTTTACTTTTCGAAAGATTGGGTGTTATTACTACGTGCCAGTGAATGGCGATTACTAGCCCACGCCACCTCCATTGAGGAGGCCTTGGACTGCATTGACAGCAGGCACATGGATGTGCCTGTGCTCACACTGCTCACTTCTCACAAGTGGAGAAGTTACGTCATACCAGGGTAACTTTGTAGGGGTTGGGAAATCCTTTAAAGGACTTCTCTGCTGCACTACCCTGAGAGACTTAAACGCTACAATGGGATGTTGGATTCCCAGTGGAAGGTGAATGGGGACCCATTAGTTGTGTAAGCCATAGAACTAATGGCCCATGTCCTCACAGCCTATGGTAGATTTTGATTATATTTGAAGGTATTTAGTCACAGTTGTTTTTACCACATAGGTAAATGTGGCGGACCTAAAATACAATAACGATAGGACTGTTTCCTAAAGGTGATCATATAGTTACGTTTTCTGCATTCATTTCAAACATGAATTGGTTTACATCCATTGATTCTTTAAATCTTCAAAACAAACAAGATTAGGCTACTTTGCAGATTAAGTTCTTTATTCCGATGGTAATTGCAAGTGAATAGGTAAAAATCTTTTTTCAATTAATCAATCAGTACTTGTATAGCATGGCTAATCACCAGTGATGGTATCCAGGCACTGGGATGGCTCAGTCGAAAAGCCAGGAATTGAGTCTCTTCCTGATGTCCGCCAGAGAGGGTGATGTACGGAGGTGGGGGTGAGGGGGTCCTTTGCAGGACTTGGCGATGAGGTAGGAGAAGAATGTCCTCCTCTGTGGCTTTGGCAGATGCGCATTGTCTGGGCGAGGGCGGCTGATAGAAGGTTTTCTGGATGGTTGGTTGAAATTCAATCTTAATATTTGCAGTCAATGTGTGTCTGATGCTTTTTCAAGGCTTAATTCTGTTGGTGCATGTTGTGATCGGAGATTGGCCTTAAAGTCAATGTTGTGGTCTGGGCTTTGTAAGAGTGGGACAGGTTACTGTTGTCCAAACATGACCTGTGGTCTGATCCTGTAAAGCTACAGTTCATGATTTATTTCTGATCCATTCTTTATAAGTAAGTCAGTTTGAGGCTGAAATCCATTAACTATATCATTTGAAAAATGTTTAGCCTTCATAGCAGCATGTACACAATATGTTTTTAAGATAATCAACAAATAATTAAGGCTACTGAGGATTGGTCAGGCAAAGCAATACTTTCACCTTAAATTCTGTATGTATTCATTCCTAAATACCATAGAGATTTGCCATTGAATTTTGCCAAATGCGTACTGCAGTGATTCTGTTTTGGGGCAAACAATTCACTTCTGCTGGCAAGTAAAACATTTAAAACGTCCTTCTGAAAATCAGTCACCAAATGGAATCAGCTTTAAAGGGTGCATTTGGTGAATTATAACATCTTATAACCCCAGCTAAAATAAGCAAATAAAACAACATTCTAGATCGCGTATTGTTGGTGATTGTTAGTAAGCATGACTGGGTAAAGAGATCTGCATTTTCTCTCTGCATTGGATGGCCCAGTTAAAGTGCCATCACAGTTTTTCTGCACGAATATCAAATTCCAATGCCAATCAAGCACTCCCCCTTCCCCCAAACGGTTTCACAAAGCTTTTGCTACAAATATGTGTGACTTTTGTAGCACTCCTAGCTTACACCAAAGAGTAGAGCAGCTGCACTCCTGTATTATTCCTTGAGTTCAAGAGTAAGCCTGGAGTGCCACAGAGTTAAGTCATAGTAAACCTTTGTGAAGCTGTCCCAGTGTGTTTTTGAATGTACTCATTATTGTAAGAGTGTATCCTGGGCTTCACATTTGCGGTAAGTAGTATCCCTTTGAAAGTATTATGATTTCCTGGAATACCCTATGGTATTTGGACCACCGTGCTCCACAGAATACACATGATTGGTATTAAATGATTAGTGCTCACTTATTCGCATTTTTTTGATGAGCCTGACCGTGCAATAAAGACAGTTGTTTTATGTTAAACAATTCAAGAAATATAAAGTGTGGAAAGAGTAATAAAATACAATTCAGCAGGCTTTGCCTTCCAGGACTGGGTGTTCCTTACACTAATTTATAGGAGAGTAAAAGAGATTCACAAATGCTAATCCATGTTTTTTCTCCTCATTATTTATATTTTATTATATTGGAACTAAATATATTGGATTTATACAGCGTGTACTACCCCTGATGGGGCACTGAAGCAATTTATGATGCGTAGCACACTACTCGAGTAAGTGATTACTCCGATGTTTATTGATTATTTTTGGGATTAGTTTTGTGCTCTGAGGGAAACCATTCTGTTCATTTGGACTATTTTTTTTTTTTTTTTGCAAGTTACATTAGATGGGGGTAGGTGTGATCATCAGTGGGGGTATGTGCGTCCTTGCAAATGATTGGTGGGATGAATAGATAGGCTAGAGGAAATTAAGTATTGTTAAGTTGCATGGATATGGCTTTCAAGCGTGAGGTTGTGATCTCTGAAATGAGGTGAAGATGATTTATAGTATAAAGGAGATTAAGGGACAGGCTTTCAAATTAGAATAGGCTATACTAAGAGAGAGGTGGCATGCAGAAGATGGAGTGAAGAAAGGGGTCTTCCAAAGAAAGAGAAAAGAAGGACCAATTGAAAGTTTTAGAGACACTCAGGTTTTCATTTAGGTTTTTAGAATGTAGTCTGAGGAGGCTTTGTGTAACAGGATGTAAACTGTAGAAGCAAATGAAGGAAGAAAACAAATGTATTTGCCAGTGAGATATTTATTGGTAGGCACTAGAATCAGGCAAATGGTCTGTACGGTACTAGGATCAGAGCTTTAAGTGGGCCGGGTCTCAGCGGTGCTGAGCACCAGCAGTTTTTTAAAGGGGGCCTCGAAACGGGTCTCAATCGGGCTCTGTTTTGTGCCCTGGCACAGGCGGTCCGTTTTTTCCCGGAGTGCAGTGACAGCAGGCACATGGATGTGCCTGTGCTCATACTGCTCACTTCTCACTAGTGGAAAAGTTACGACATGACGTCATGCCAGGGGAGCTTTGTAGGGGTTGGGAAATCCTATAAAGATTAACCCTGGGCGTAGTGGGGCTACGTGGAGCATCAAGTAGTGTGGCCCAATCTACGCACACTCCGCGTAGCCCCACTACGCGCCCGCCCTCATTTTAAAATAACTTAAAGTATTTAAAAGTAACAAAATGTCTTACCTGAGGTGCGGCGTCCCAGGGCTCCCTCTTCCTGCTTCAGCGGCAACTTCTTCCTCACAAATGCGTGTGTGTAGCGCTGCCTGCTATGCCTCCTTCGTGGACCACGAAGCAGGCAGCACTACGCACACTCCGCGGGCGGAGCGGAGCACTACACCCACCCTTAATAAAGATGGTCGTTTTCTCTTGGTATTTCCCTTCTCTTTTTGAAACTCAAGAATAGCAATATTGTCATGGTGTCACCAGGGTTTTAAGTGGAAGCTTTTTCAATATTATATACAAGCCATAGTTGCTGCTTATTTATCTTATGCAACTAACAGCCATTGGCAAAGCCAATAGTCCTGACTTGTTGTAGGTATGATGTTACTTGCTGTATCATATATCAGGATGCAATGACAGAAACAGCAAAATGCAAGTAGGCCGGCACACTATGCTAAGCACAGATTTTTAGGATACGTGTTTTTAAGCCACGCCCTTAACATTGGCCACGCCCCTTAGAGACCCCTCAGTTTTTTCTTCCCACTTAAAGCCCTGACTAGGATTGATTTCTTTTGGGATATAAATGGCCACTGAATGGTACACAGGCATGTGTCCCTGCCCTGAGTGTTCAACTGCATGTGCATCTGGTAACCTGACTTATTTTTGCCCTCTCATGGCTCTCATATACTGTGTCCATAGAAGCGTAGGCCTATCTTTGACAATGTGATGCCCAGGACATGTCCTGAGACCTGTAGGGGCACACCAAGCATGCCCTCATAGTGGTCAAATAACTACTGTCCATGTCCTGTGGTTAGTACATAAGGGAGCCGATTCCAATCCTGGAAAAAGGCTGTACAAATTGTTGTATGGAGCGTTTTTCCCGTACAACTCGTACCTGGTAAACTTTTCTTACAACCTAGGAAGTACGATTCGTACAGAAAGCCTCTTTCCATACAAATCGTACAAAAGACCATACAGCTAAAATAAACCAACGATTTTGATCCGGAACAGCTTGCATGTGGCGTCTGTATGTATTTAAGCAGCGGTTTCCAGATCAGCAAGTACGATTCGTCCCTACGGTACTCCGTACGGCTCTTTTCTTACGGGAGCCAAAAACAGCTGTAAAAGCAGAGTCCCCAGGGGTACGAGTCGTACAGGCATACACCCCCGTGCGTTGTGTATGTACGGTGCGTACCCCAACATCGCGGATGTACTGTGCGTACCCCCAACATCGCGTATGTACACACCGTACATACGCGATGTTGGGGTATGTGATGTTGGGGTACGCGATGTTGGGGTACGCGATGTTGGGGGTACGCACCGTACATACGCGGTGTTGGGGTATGCGATGTTGGGGTACGCGATGTTGGGGTATGCGATGTTGGTACATGATGTTGGGGGTACGCACAGTACATACACGATGTTGGGGTACGCACTGTACATACACAACGCACGGGGGTGTATGCCTGTACGACTCGTACCCCTGTACGACTCGCACCCTGGGAACAACTTTTCCCAGGATACGAGTCGTACAAAGTTCGCTTCGTAGCGGGTAATGGCATTCCCCGTGTACGGGACGTTTTCCGTACAAATCGTAAATTGGAAAGCCGGTCCGGATCGTACTAGTGCGGTTGGACTGCATTTTAACAATTTGTACGGAAAAGTGTCCGAGTCCGTCTGGTACAACTTTTCCCGATCCGATTTGTAAGGATCGGGCCGATCCGTACAAAACGGATCGGGAAAAGTTGTATTTTTCCCGTACGAATCGTACTTCACGGGTCGGACGGGACTTGTACGATTTGTATGGAAACATTTACCGATACGAGTCGGACGGGAAAAAAAAATACAGGATCGGAATCGGCCCCAAGGTGGTGGCAACATATTTCTTTTGTGATCTTATGGTTGACTAGACATATGTGCCAGTGAAAGTCTGGCATACGGACCACTCTCTTGTAAAGTTCTTCTGTTATGTGACACCCAGAACCTTGCGCTGACATCTGGTGTGTATGTTGAATGTGTGTGCATGTACAGCACATGTATGGTATTAGGAGTCTGTGTTGTGTGAGTTGGAGTACTGGGGCCAATGAGATATATTTGAGATACCCCTCGAGCAGAATGGCACAGGATAGAGGGTGAGAATAGCTACCCCAGGGTGTTTTAAGTGAAGATGAAGACAGGGATACTTTTAATAATTCCATGGCGACTGGTCTTTATCAAGGGCCAGCTGATGATTTTTTCTTGAGCACTGTCATTTGAATGACAATAGGGGTGAGATGTGGAACTGCAGTTTCTGTTGTTCAGGGTGCGGCTGTTTCTGGGTCAGGCTTGTCTTTTTGTCTTTTCCTGATCACTACTTCATAGAGGCTGTTGAAAGCCAGGTCCAAAAACTTCATTCTATATTATGCCTATTTAGTGTGTGATCCAATTTGGAAAAAAACTCCAGTGCTACCTTCTGTGAGAAGCATCACTGTACACAAAGGTTGTACATAAAGAGTAGCCTCAGAAGGACACTTGAATGAGAACCACCTCAAATTGGTTCGGAAATTTAAGGAACTCATCAATTATCCTTTAATTACCTACTCTTTTTGGGCAATAATCCTTGATCAAAGTTTTGTATGAAATCACCCATTATAAGCAAGCTATGAATTACTATCCAATATAACATTTGCAATTTGATAAGATGAATCGGCCAATGCAAGAATGTGTTTGGTTTGTTCACACACATGACAAGATAAAGATAACACATTACAAACATGTTACAATAACACATCACATAATTTTCTTCTATAAAAGTCAGGCATATCTCTTATTGAAGTAAGTTTGTATAATATTTCCGGATTAAAGGAGAAATACCCATTAATGAAAAAAGGAGTGTTAGCATGTGGAGCAGCAGTTGCGACAAGAGCTGATGTTTTAACATCCCCAACAAAGAACTCACTAGAATCTTCCTCCCAAAAACCACCCCCAGCATAATGCCCTAGAATCCACTCCCACAAACCCCAATCACAGACAGCCACCCATGAAATTACTGAAACTCACTCTCATTGCACACTGCCTAGTGGGTCTTAGCTACATCCACCCACCCCTTGCTTACAGCTATCAACAGCCCTGTCTGACACATAACTTAAGTGAATGCCACCACTACAATGCAGTGATGGGTAGCCCACTGCGCTATACTTTAGGTAACCCTCTCTTCTAACATAACCATATCATTACCCACCACCACCATCACAATTTTGCCTACTCCAGGACTTGCTCAGCCAAAGTCCATTGTAAAACACATAGTTCGCAGTCAAGGACTCACCCATTTCTCACTTTACATGTTCTCTTGGAAAATGGCTGAATTTCAGAATTTCAATACATGGATTTCCAATTTCACCCAGATTTCCCCGTCTAAGATATGATTGTAACATTCTTTATACCTACAAAAAGCTGTTTGACATGATTTTTTATTTGGGAAGTATCTCCACATTCCTGTTTTGCGTTCCCTCAAGAAACAATTATTATGTAGCTAATCAACAATGTGTCATGAGTTAGCCTGTATCTATTTGCAAAATTGACTTTAGCCCATACCAAAATGGTATGTAATAAGGATATATCTGCATTTAAAATTGGTTTCACTAATAAAATATTACGTAACTCTATTAATACTGCTATTTCTGTTTGAATTTTAGTCCTGATTTGCTGAAATCTGATGGTATACCAAGCACAGAAGTAGCACCTAGTTGTTCACCACTCTCTGGCAGCCCAAAAATATCAACACCCCCTGGAAAGGGCCGTTACCGGAGCAAAACACGACATCGACGTGTTAATAGCAAAGGCAGCCACAGTGATTTTCTGGGATCATTAAAAATTCATTCTCCACAAGAGGACCTTTTGCAACCATCTCCTCAACAGGAACATTGCTACCCTTCACGTTGTAACCAACAATATAATACTGAGCAGCCAGAGCGAGATCAAATTCACCATAACTTCCATACTCCGAGTACTCACCACAGTCTCAGTGTCCATGGACAAGACATAGCAAATTGTGCTAATAACCTGAGATACTTTGGCCCTGCTGCGGCTCTGAGGAGCCCCCTCAGCAATCATGCACAGCGTCGCATGTCGGGATCCAGTCCTGATCTACTCTCTACCACGATGGAAGCAGACTGTAGGAGGTATTTGGAAAAAGAGGATAAAGAAATTGAACACTGTGAATCTTGTTTAAGGGACCCAGAGAACCTGTGTCATGTATGCAGGGAGGCTAATAGCAACCAGGAGTCCATTGCCAGTCTTCCTGAATCACAGAGGCATGGTGACTTGCATAACAGTATAAGATGTGCAGAGAAGATGGAAGAGTTCAACAGTCATAAGCCAAGTATATCCACAGGGACTCCGCAGCACTTTACTCCACCAACACTATCGGGAAACACAAGACCTCTTCGAAAGGTAAAGACTCTTTTATTAGCATGCACCACATTTTTGCTCTGGATAAAATATTGTCACTATATGTAAATGAGTGTCAGAAGCAATAACGAATGAATGAGGATTCATTTATAATCTTTCATTACTGTAGTATTTTCTACCACAATGAACCACATTTTAAAGTATCTATATAAATATTTGTAGTATAACAAAAGGGTGTTGTTATTTATAACGCAAGCTCTAAAAATGGAAAGATCTTTTGAGAACCATGTAAAAAGGGAACTAGGTGAGAATGATTGTTTTTACGGCATAACAGAAAGATATTAGTGTGTGCAGTTCTATTATGTGTGACCGACAACATTCCAGAGTTTGAAGGCCTCTACTGTGAAATGACCCTCCTCTGAACCTACAAATTGTGTGTGTGGGCAATGAGGATAAGGTGGATAGTAAAACAAAAGTCTTTGTGTGTATTTGGATCAAGTTTTACACCGGTGAAGGACTGGCAGCCACTCCTGTCAGGGCAGTTGTATGTCAGGCTGAGTTATTAGTATAGTCCGGGATGAATAAGACTTTACTTTCTTGCAACTCATTCGTTTGGAAATGATCCTATTCGCTCTTTTTGGAGGAGAAGATCAGTGATTGGATGAATGATCGCTCAGTTTTTTTGTTTCATTCTAGCTTTTTACTGCATGGAGCAATGCCTGTGAGCTTAGAAAACTAACTTCTAATTGAACTTCGCCCATTCAGGTTGTATTGTCCTCCAATACTTGCTCGAGAAGGCTTTTCTGAAAGGACTTTCTATGCTTTGAAGTTACAGAAAATGCATATGCAGCGCTTTATAAAACGACAAGTCTTCAAACTCTGGGTGCAATGCCTTTTAGATAATAATTTTCCTGTCTCTGGATCAAACCCCAAACACTGTAGGTGAGCGATTGGTTCTTATATGACAGATAAATCCAAGGCAGGTAAGTCAAATAACTGCTCGGTTCAGGAACATTGTCACATTTTCACACTGACCATTTTTGGGTGTTCTGCAAAAACAACATTTACCTCTTGACTTTATATTTATACTATCATTATTCTTGTCCCATTGCCCCGCATTAACTTCTCCTTAGTTTCATTTGAAGCAGGTCTACATAGGTATCACTGGTGCAGGGCCCAGCAACCGGGTGTCTAATTATTCAGCTGCATCCAAAATATGGGTGTCTTTTACTACCGTTCCAGGAGTGAGGGGTTGAGTTTCCTTGATTCATGGCACCCTGGATATGCCATTGTATTGAGAAAGGTATGAATCTCCATACCCAGAAACCCAGGGCCGTCCAACATAGTGCCTGCAGTTCCATTTGTCCACCAAAAAGCCAGTTATTCAGTTCTCCCTTGAGACCATCTACACTTGTTTCTCTTCGCACATTTACTCCTGTGGTGCCTCTTAACTCACCTAAACCACACAAACCCAGTACGTGCCCATCCTACAGATGAGATCCCTCCCGAGCTGGTTCTTCTTGTGGAACGTGTAGGATGTTGAGTTATTATTTCCTCAAAGGGGTAACTTCTGGTTTAAGGAGAGATACCCGCTGACTAAAGCAGGAAGGTTATGTAGCAGCGGGGGCTGATCTGGTGAAATGTAATCCGTATTTGAGCCCATTACACAGCACTCGAGAGGCTTGCTTTAAATGTATTATATGATGTGATAATGGTATCCCCAGGATTCACAGAGCATCAAGGGTCCGATTCATATTCATAAATTTTAACTCAAAGGTTTACACCCTGAAACAGGTGCAGATTTGCAGATATTTGAAATTCATAAACCTTTGCAAGAGCACTAATGGAAAACCAAAACTATTGCATGTTTCCATGAGAGCTCCCTTTTCTGCACATTAGCAGAATGTTGCACGTGCACCAATACACGACTGTGTAATTTGCTTGTATTTGCTGATGTGAAAATGATTTGTTATTGCACCTTTTACCGTCGCCAGGATGGAAAATGTTTTCCCTTTGAAGAAACCCCATCACATATATACCCACTGGAAGGAGATATGCTTCTGCACTCATTATTAAATGGCCCACTGCTGGCAGGATGAGAATGGATTGTGAATAAGTGTGTGGACTGCCACAAGCGACTGCATTCATCCAAGAAGAGATACTGGAACTCCGAGATCTAGCCATTTGCACGAGTGAGATCAACTTAGACGTGCAAATATATTTCTGAGTCTGGCATTCGTCTGTTTTATGCAAAAAAAATATTTGAGTGTCTGCAAAGCGGAATCACTGCGATTTCCTTGAACATTGTGTTCCCTTAGGCCTGTGTATGTCTCTGTATACCTGTATCAGGAAATACCCTCACATACCTCGGACCCAGGGACAGGAATTCCATTGTTTCTTCCCTCCACAAATGCAAACATTTGCCCTCCAGTAGAGGTAGCGGTACAATCCTAATGTTTAGGAGTATCCGTTTTAAAAGAGGTTCAAGCCACACAGCCTCTCAATCTAGCTAGCCATCTTATCTGGACTTGCAGACAAGTCTGTTTCACACAAAGTAAAAATATTTTTTCATTAATAATAAAAACTTTAAGCGAAAACTATTGCAGTCGTCGAGTACCTCAAATAGGAATCAAAGATTTCATATTAATGGTCGACCCCACCTTAAGGAAATCTGAGACACTGAAATCTTTCACATGGGAAAACTGACCTCCAATGGTTGCAGAATCAAGTGGTGCTTAGGAGGATCACATTAAGCATCACGTTGAACCTCTTCTGTTAAAGTTGTTCTTTGACATGTGCATAACTTATACAACATACAAACCATATGTAATGTATACATATCTTGATTTCTTCCTTGCTCTTCATAGCTTGGAGACGAGTCATCCGAAGAAGAGGAGGGAGAAGTGGACAGTGAAGTGGAATTTCCTAGGCGACACAGGTAAAGGATAACATGAAATGATGCACGTTGCAAATGCGAACCATTACAAACATAATTCTTTAGTGATATTATGCATTCTCCCTCTGACTTATAAAATTGTTGTGTGTACAACATGGTGTAAACTTGGGTAAATGATATCGAATTTTAATAATAAGAGCAATTGTAGCACAATTGTGACATAAAAAGCGCCACCACCTTTAGTCGCTTTTAATTTCTTTTTTACTGCTTGCTTTAACTTCAAAAATAATTTAATTAATTGTATATAATTATTAAATTAAAAGTAATGAATAACTTGCGCTTGACTAATAATTACTCCCTTGCAGTTGGTCACCAAACATGGAAGTAATAATAGCCAATGTACTCACCCATATATTACTGGAAGCACAACTCCCAAGATTGCATTACATTTAAAATAAAGCAATTAAGAGATATTTAGTAAACGATTGCATAGATGCATATTATGTTTTTCTTATCATCAGCCACCATTGCAAAGAGTGGCAGAAGAAGTACCGCAAGTAATTACTTCTGGCAGTAAAATGGCGTCAACAACAGAAGACAAAGTTACTGTCCTGCTGTAAAATTTACTAAGCTAGTTTACTGCTGATAACACAATCGGCACTAGACGTTGATGGATTACTGTTGCCATCACAGAACAAAATCACCCAAAATTTAGGATAATTAACAGCCAAGTAAATGGGTTACGTGTAGTCTATAAACCCTTGTGTTATGACGGATGAGTGGTTTGTGAAGCAAGAACGGTTTCCTTGCCCACATAAATTAAATTATGCTGTCGCCAGTGCAGTTTTTTTATTTGATCACCATTAATTTTTTGCCCACAGATCCCTTGCCCTGAAAACTTTATAGAATTCTGATGAGGAACTACAATTTAGAGTATGTTTTGTGTCTTTAATAGGTAACAAAAATAAATAAAACAAGAATGTATGTTTAAGCTATTATCAACACAATGGCTGTTTTTATTTGAAAAATGGCAAATCTCGATATTTTAGGGGATAGCATCCTTGGCTCTTATGTGATCTAAATCTTTCTTAGTTTTTTTTCCCTTTAAATTTGTGAAATTTGAACAATAAAACAAAGAAACATTTTGAACTAGCAAGTTCCTGACCATCTAAACACTACATAGAGTTCTATTGGCGGATAATATGACTTACACTTGGGAGTAAATGTTATGCTTTTGCCTAATCACGATTTCTTAGTGTACATTTAGTGCAAAGTGTAGACTTAGGTCTCCATTCCCCGAAACCATGGGGGTGCAGCCAAATTTACAGTTGTAAAGTTACTGCTAGTAAATTTTCACACATAGATGGAGATTTCCCCTACCTTGGTGGAGATCTCCACCATTATAATGGAGATCTTCACCACTGTGGTGAAGGTCTCTACCACCGTGGTGGAAATTTGGCTGTGGGAAACAAAAGGGAAAATGATTTAAGTTTATTTTTTGTAAAATATTTTATTTTAAAATATAAAAGTAAAATAAATTACAATAATCATTTGTACCCTAGAACTAATAAAATAAAATGTTTGAGCACATTACCTCTTCATAATAAATGTTTAGAAAATAATAAACCACTTACATTTTCTTTAGAAATATACATTTTTAGATGAAATAAAAACACCCTACAAAACAATTTTATTTTCATCAATACTTAATAAATGTATTTAAAGGCTTTCTTTAGTATAAATTACATATTCATTTTTAATAAGAGTTTAAAAAATGTATTTACCTTTTAAATAAGTTATCTATTAATTTGTAAACTAATAAAATACTTAATGATTCATTAGGCATATTTTCTGAGACTATATATATATATATATATATCAACATTTTTAAATATGTGTGTGTGTGTATATTGTATTGTAATTGCATTTATATAGCTCTTACTACCCCTTACAAGGCGTCGAAGCGAGTTTTCGGCGAGTAGCACGCTACTCTGAAACCTATAAAAGATTAGTGTTGAGTTAGTATAGTGAAATATGAAAGTAATTTGAGTGGTGGATAGTTTAGTCAGCTATTTGGATTCAGAAGTATAGCAGAGGGATAGAAGAGGGAAAAAGGTTTCCATTTATATAGCGCTTGTTACCTCTGATGGGGTGTTAAAGCGCTTTTTTTGGTGAGTAGCATGCTACTCCGGAACCCATATACACACATACAAACATATATATTTAAAGATGTATGTGTGTATGTGTATATGTATATGTATGATTGTGCACCTGGTAAAGATGAAATAAAACGTTATTGACTGACCTTGCTGTGCTGTTGGACTTCCTTGTTGCCGTGGATATCTTGGTGGGGGATGCTACCGAGTTTCTTTTCTAAATGTGTATATATATATATATATATATCAAAACAAAGTCCTGAACTCCCAAATGCAAGCTGGGGAGTTTAGAAAGCAGGTACGGACCTTAATCTATGCACGATGCTGCCGTCCAAAGAAAATACACCAAGCGGTTTAACGTTTCAGTTCCTGACTTTTATTTCATGTAGTCAGACAAGTGTCCGCCTCAGACGCGTTTCGATCGCCTCCGCGATCTTGATCACCTGACGCGCTGATACCGGACCTTCCTTTAAAAAGATAGTGTGACCCAATCAGATCTCTTATAATCAATGGACATAAACAAAATACTGAAGAAATGAAAATGCATCATCATGAGACTATTGTAAATTCATTTCAAAGCAATAAATAACCCAGAGAATCACAATAGATAGTACAGATCACAGTGATAAGCATACATTAGCTATAGAAAGAATATCTGGCAAGTGCCCCAGAATTACTGAAATGCAATAATTGATCACAACCATGATTGAATGTACTAGAATAAAAGATCTGTGGTTAATTAATTGGTTTTAACATGGTTTCACGCTCATGGTCTCTAAATAATAAATTGATGTAATTTAAAAGAAAAAGACAGTATAATTTATTTGAATCAAATAGAAGAGAAAAATGAAAAGGAGAAAAGGAGTCAAACAAATAACGAAATATGACAAAAAAAAGGAAGAAGGAATGAGGTGAAACAGAAGACAAAAAAGGATAATGTCCTTTAAAAATAAAACTGATGTTGTTACCGCCAGAGAAGCATGAAACACCTAGGTGTAGAAGTGACTAATTAACAGACTGCAATTCAACATAAGAAACGACCAAAGGGTCAGATATAGAATTTTCAAAAAATTGTGCAGGTCTTCACTCGTATTCATCCCATTTGGCATTTTAGTGTCAAGTAATAGAATGAAGGAGGATTCTAACTGACGAAGTTGTCTCTCTCTGTTACCCCCACGAATTGAGGGGGGCACTGCCCCAATGACAAAGTATTTTAAGTCACAGATTTTATTGGAGTGAATGGCTTTAAAATGTCGGGCAACAGGGTATGTGGAATCCGAGTTGACAATCGCACGAAGGTGTTGCAGGATGCGATTGAAAACCGGTAATTTGGTACTGCCCACATATTTAAGGTGACAGGTGCATTCAAGCACATAAACTGCAAAGTCCGTACGACAAGTATAGTGATGTTTTATTTGTACTGGAATGTTGCTGAATGCTGTGTTGTATTCGGAAACATTATTTCCGAATTTACAAGCACGGCATGATGTACATTTGAAAAAGCCAGAACGTGACAACCAAGTGATTTTTTCCGTAACTTCAGGATTGGATTTAACCAAAGCATCCCTCATGGAGGGCGCTCTCCTGAATGTAATATTGGGTAGATCGGGCAGCAAAAATTTGAGTCATGTCAGTCAGAACAATAGGCCAGTGTTTGTAAATGATACTGCGAAAAGTCTTATGTTGTTTACAAAAAGTGGTAATTAATCTTATGGGTTGCATAGCCTCATTTGTTACTTCACTCCCAATAGATGTGGTCTGGGGTGTTCAGTGGGAAGGCAGAGTTCCCGAGAGCAAAGATTTGCTTTGTCAAGTGCTTTTTTGAGGTTAAGTTGTTTATAACCTCGGGCAAGGAACCGGTCAGAAGCTTCCTTCTGACATTGTTCTAAGTCAGATTGGCGGCTACAAATTCGCCGTAGGCGGAGAAATTCCCCATAGGGTATACTGTGTATGAGATGAGGTGGATGGGCACTGCTGGCGTGTAAGATGGAATTCCCAGCAGTGATTTTTCTGTGTAATTTAGTTTCTATGTGGTTGTCTAAAATAAAGACCTCCACATCCAGAAATTCCACCCTCTCATTACTGATGTTCGCCGTGAACTGTAAATTCATGGTTTGATGTTAATAGAATTTACAAAAGAGAAAGCCTCCTCTTTGGATCCTTCCCAAACGATAAAAATATCGTCAATGTATCTGCCATAATATCGGATATGTGAATCCCACATGGTCTTATGTGTGACCCTGAGGACATGTTCCTCCCACCAACCCACCAAAAGGCAGGCATAGGTTGGAGAAAAACATGCCCCCATAGCCACTCCCCTCAGTTGTTTGTACAAAACTTTATTGAAGAGAAACACATTGTTGTTGAGGCACAGGTCAATCATTTGGAGGAGCATAGCATTGTGGTCTTTGCAGTTAATAGAGCAGGAATCCAAGAAATGTTTAACAGCTATCAACCCTTGTGAGTGTAGTATGCTGGTGTATAAGGAAGCAATGTCGAGCGTAATAAGCATGAAATTGGGTTGCCAATGAACTGCTTGTATTTTCTTCAAAAAATCGCCTGTGTCCTTGATATATATATATATATATATATATATATATTCCACAAACAGTTCAAATGTTGCGCGCTCTCAATACCAAAGAATCCACGGAATAGCGGTGAAAGAGTGTTTCTCTCTATTCCGTGGATTCTTTGGTATTGAGAGCGCACGACATTTGAACTGTTTGTGGAATATTGATTTCCGGCGTGCTCCGCCGGTGTGTGCGCCAACTCCCTTGGGTCCGAGCAAAACAGAAGGAGCAACTTGGATTTTATATATATATATATATATATATATATATTCACTGAAAAAACCATAGGTTTCAGGGGCGGTATAGTTAGTTGGACATTTCACTCGTACAAAACCATAGAAATTCCCCCGTTATAGTTAGTTCAGCTAACTATAACTCGCGCGCCCGCAATGCACTGCTGATGACGTCACCTATTACTTCACTCATGACATGGTCAGTGACATCAATCATGACATCACTCATGACATCATCCTTGTGATAGAGTGGCAGACCTCCTCTCACCCTAATATGACCTTTGATACACACACTCAAAAATACAAACTAACATTTTCAAAACAATGGACATACCAATACCAGTTACAACACACCTATTCAGTAATTCCAAGATCTACACACACATCCACTCATTCACCAACAGTCCCTATACAGTCACTCATACATGTACTCACTCATCATATGTACTCATACACCTATACATCCTGTTACACACCGCCACTCATCCATAGTTACTCACACACATAGTCACACATGCAAACAAAGTATCAAACATCCATTTACTTGCATATACAGTTATACACACACTACCACACTTACTTCTACAGAAACTTACACATACTTACTCTCTTAAACAATCACTTACAGAAACACCTACTTATTTGTACAGGAACTCTTCCAATGTCTCACTCTCACATATACTCACTTATATACACCAAAACTCACATATACTAGTTTAAAACATATGTAGTTACTCATAAAGACACTATTGAGACAGTCATTCACTCACTAACATTCCCATACACACACTCATCCACCTATACAGTCCTGCACACATGCTGTCTTCAACACATAGTGAGTCACTCATTCATGCATCTATGCACTAAGTAATACCCCCCACCGAACCATACAGACACTCAGACACTCATACTGATACTCAAAAAACCAACTAATAACCCATATAGACAATCATGTAGCTACTCACCAACCCATATAGCCACTTATACACAAAGTGAGCGACTGATGCAGATATGTACATATTTAAACATTACTCACTAACCCATGTATTCACTAAGATACACTTAATCAGTCAGTTATACATTCAATTTTACAAAAAAAAAATCATCCGTTTAGACACTTATATACCCATTTATTCTTCCATCGACCTTGAGATATACATATATAAAACATATCTAATTTTCAGAAAAACACACATTCACTGGATGATGTAATCAGTGATGTCATTTGTGATGTCATCAGTGATGTCATAAGTGATGTCACTGACCATGTCATGAGTGATGTAATATGTGACTTCATCAGCAGTGCATTGCGGGCGCGCGAGTTATAGTTAGCTGAACTAACTATAACGGGGGAATTTCTATGGTGTTGTACGAGTGAAATGTCCAACTAACTAACCTATGGTTTTTTCAGTGAATATCTAAGGTTTTTTAAATGCTAATTTCTAACTATAACGTGCCTGAAACCTATGTTTTTTTCAGTGAATATATATATATATTTATTATACTATGTATACATGTGAAAATGTCTCGGTCCGCCTGTTTGCCTCGGTTGCACAGAAAAAATGGGTGGAACAGACGTCAGCACGCCGACTAGGTCCTCTTATGGCTCCGATGATGTCATACGGTGTCAGAATTTCCGTGGAATGCTGGTGCAGGGGATATTCACCTAAGTGTTCAGGGTAGTCCTTTGGGAGCAACTGTTTATGTTGCCACTCCAGAAACCGAAACCAGTGATCCGAGGGCAGAGGCCCTGCTAATGGCACACAAGGTGGGGTGCCCAGTCGTGTGCACCAGCGGGGCAGCGAAGTGACAAGCACCACAACCCACAAAAAAGGTAACGAGGGCACTGAATAACACAGGATCTTCTCTTTGTATCTGGCAGGAACAACAAAGTTAAAATGCCCTAGTTCCAAAATGTAGAATTAGTGCTTCAAGAGTACCTGCGATGCCGCTTCTGCCTCCCGTACCCTGGAGGCGGCACATGGGTCACGAGGTACGGTCATACTGCGGTGGGAAGCACACCCGTTGACCTCTCCTGGCACTGCTCCACACTTCAGGGAGGATGCTTTCCATTAGCTATGTTTTCTGATGACGTGTCGCGCCGGCCCCGTCCAACAACAGAAATCCTTTAGATCCAAACAGACACTTCCACTTTCTCAAACCAGGCCACGCGGACACTTTCACAATACAACAGCTGGAAATGCACTTTTAGGGAAAAAAAACACATTCCTTGCTCCTAATTAATCAAATAAACGTCTCACTGAAGAACAGGGGCCAGCTTCGATCGGTAAACAGCCGTTACAACGACTTTTTTACTTCGCGATTCCATTACAACGCATGCATTACCATGCATGCATTGTACATCGCAAAGTCATTACTACACATTTTTTTAGAACGCATGGTCATTTACCATGCATGCCTTTACAACAAATTTTGTTGTAAAGGTATGTATGGTAAATGACCATGCGTTCTAAAAACATGTAGACGATCCACGTTGTTGTAAGGAAACAGAGGTTGTTCCGTTTCCTCACGACGACGTGCACCGCCCCTCAGACGACGTGAAGCAGGAACCACGAGGAGAGAGGAACCACAAGGAGTGAGAGGTAAGGGGGATTGTGCATGGGGTGTTTTTTTTTCTTAGGGTTGTGCAGTGGTGTTTGGTTAGTGTAGGGGGCCGAGCTGGGGTAGTGTTTTAGGGTTTAGGGTAGTGCAGTGGTGTTTGGGTAGTGTAGGGGGTCATGCTGGTGGTAGTGTTTTAGGGTTTAGGGTAGTGCAGTGGTGTTTGTGTAGTGTAGGGGGTCGTGCTGGGGGTAGTGTTTTATGGTTTAGGGTAGTGCAGTGGTGTTTGGGTAGTGTAGGGGGTTGTGCTGGGGGTAGATTTAGGGTTTAGGGTAGTGAAGTTATGTTTGGGTAGTGTAGGGTGTCGTGCTGGGGTAGTGTTTTAGGGTTTGGGAAAGTGCAGTGGTGTTTGGGTAGTGGAGGGGGTAGTGTTTTAGGGTTTAGGGTAGTGCGCCCAACCAGCCACAATATCCGTGGACAAAGGGGATCCTGACTCTTTTCAACGCTCCGCCAATTGAATAATGTGGGTCAAGGGCCCTACCACGTACAAGACCTATCAATTCCTTCCTTGGGATCCCTCATCTACTTGGAGAAAAAGGTACATAGTTTCTCATCAATTTCAGGCGTGTGTGCCACCTTCCCCTTCAGTGAGGGCCTGGGGCATTCTTCCCTCTTCCTATTCCAGACCTCCCTGTCAAGGGGTTGATGGATTTTCCCCACCACATACTCTGCCACTTTGGTGTCAGGGGTCCACTCTGCCGACCTAGGATGGTAAATTTGGGTAGGCCCGAACATATCAGAGTGGACCCCGTCCCCAACCCGGGACTGAGAGGAGTGGAACTCTGGATGCCAGGGATGCCCTGAGTCCTTATCCTCATCGGAGGAGAAACCGTCCTCTGATACACCCTCTCCCTCTAAGGGAAACCCACCATCGGGGTCTACAATAGTGGTGACAGCGTCACAATTTTCTCCGGACTCCTCCTCCTCCCGGCAGTGCATGTTTTAGCGTTTGCACATTCTTGATAAGTTTATCAAATTCTTCCAAGTGCCCCACCTTATGCTTCACTGCCCTTTTATTCCCCTTCTAGGAGCTACTGGGACCTGCCACCACCAGATCTGGGTCACTGAACACCCCAGGGATGCTTTTCGCCAGCTTATCAACCTGATCCCTAAGAGGAGCCAGCGCCCTAGAAATAGCCAGAAAGGGGGCTTGGTCCACTGCTGGAGGGAGGAGTTGGGGGGTCTTTCCTCCTACACTTCCTGGTAGGAGGAGTAAAAATGGTCTTCTGGAGAAGACATGATAGCAGAGGGTGTGAGTATGAACAAATGCCCTTAAAATCCTTAAGGCAGCCCCCTCGCCGGTGCTCCAACAGCTGGGCTTTCCCCGAAGCTGTTATAAGAATAGACTGAGGCGCAATACCAATTACCACCACCAGGTGGCGCTCGTCACTAACGTGGCCGTGTGGGGAAATCACCGCGTAGCTGTGTCAAAATTTGGCGAGGGTTGATCGGGAATCAAGCGGACACTAAAGGAGTGACTGGATTCCCAAACGAACGTAAAGACCAGCGGGAGCGCTCGACGGAGCTGCCTCACTCGGACCACACGCGCCTGACAGGATCTCACCGTGCGCAGGGCGCACAGTGGGAGAAACTACGAGGGGGAGAACGCTCTCTGGCAAGAGCCTGCTGCGCAGGGAATATGAAACAATACCAAGGCAATAATGCTAATAACGTGCACAAGAAACCGCTATGTCCAGCAGCAACAACGTCAGATTAAGCCAAGAATGTAAGGAATGCACTTAACTGACGAGCAGTGAAGAAAGAGGAAGCGAAAGGGACGTCACGATATTATATACGATGGACTGTGATATGATTGGACTATAGTTGCCTTGGAGACTACCCCCCTAATGGTTCATGGGTTGTGTAGTCTTTTGTTTAATGATTGTTGTGTTCGTTTTCTTTGAACTGCTATGCAAATAAAGTGAGGAAAGATATGCATAATCCTCGCCTCCGTGCTGCCATAGAATTTATTAAACTATATTCGATCTTATTTAGAAACATAGATCATAAAAGTGTACATAAAAACAGTAAATCCTCTTTCCTAATACAATACAGTGAGAATTAATTAAAACCAGTAGGTAAAAACGGGTGTTACAATGCCCGGTTCAGAGCCTCTTCAGGTTAACAGAATCGTAAAGTTCAATGTTTCGCAAGATCAATTTCATGTACTTCGTGCAAAATACGCAATAAGGGGTCCAGGTAAGATGTAACGCTCCAATACCTGACCAGTCTGCACTATATAAAACTGCAGAAAAACTAAAAATAAAAAGTGTTTTGCACACTTCTGTCATTGGGCTATATGAAGGCATTCAGATGTGTCACACATTTGCCATAAATTCAGAATCTTAGCACTCTAGTTATTCATTAGATCACTGTAGTAAAGCTACTGCTCATGAGGGAGTTAACTGGAAGTCTACTGCTGGTATTGAAAGTGATTGTTTTAATCTGCATGTCAGAATTTTCTAATGAAATAGAAGAGGATTTGAGATCTCACTTAAAACATGTCCTAAATTTTCTTTCTGCAGCACTAACCATACTTTCTATGGCAAAATGAACCCCCTCATTTTGTTCCTTTATAAATTAAATGTTTTAAGTGTTACCAGTTTATTCCAATCAAGATGGCTTCAGGTGTGCCATAATTTTGTCATAAGTAAGACTGTTAGCGCTCTAGTTGTTCTTTAGAACACTCTGGGAAGCTGCAGTAGAACACAAAGGCATCAACTGAAAGGTTGCTCCTATTGAAATATAACAGGAAGATATTTGAGATCTCACTTAAATCATGTCCTAATTTTTCTGTCTACAGCACTAACCATAATTTCTATGACTAAATGAACCCCCTCTTTTTGTTCCTTTTTAAATTAAATGTTTTAAGTTACCAGTTTATTCCAATCAAGATGGCTTCAGGTGTGCCATACTTTTGTCATAAAAGGCTGTTAGTGCTCTAGTTGTTCTTTAGAACACTCTGGGAAGCTGCAGTAGAACACAAAGGAATCTGTCCTTGTTGGATGTACATGATTTACTGAGAATGACAGACTTCATTCTCACATGACTGAGAAAGATAATGTGAATTTACAGAAAATATGCTCTCATTTTAGCTTCAGTTTTCTCTCAAACATGATTAATGATATCCCAGCAGAAGGTTTTTCACAGGGTATAATCACCTTGGAACACACCACAATTTCTGAAATTAGTATGGTACCATCAGCAAATGAATTCTAATGTAACTAAAGTCTTTTATCACCCTTTAAAGTTATCCTTTTGGTAACCCTCAAAATCTTCGATTCAGTACAATGCATTTCAATGGGGTACTATCATGTATATTGGTCCCAAGATGGCTGCCAGCAATTCTAGGATGAAGTGCTGACAGCCAATCAGATCTCACAATGAGATGTCGTTAGGCTCCGCCCAGATATTGAAACTTTTTCTTTTTCTAATTTCTCATGAACTACTGAACGGATTTACACCATTTAACAAAAAGGGATCTTTCTGAACCAAGGGCTACCTTTTCACCAAATTTGGTGTAATTCCGTTCAGCAGTTCGGGCTGTAGCCGTGTCTAAAGTTTCCTATGGGAAGTAACATGGAGAAAACACGTTTTGGGACCACCTTTTTTCTCGCCCCCCCGCTTGCCGAATCACCCCGAAACTTTTAAGATAGGAGCTGACCGGAGCGCCCCACGAGTTATGAAATTTTTGCAAAGATTCGTCAAGCGACGCTAAAGTTATTGGGAAAAGAAGGTTACGATTTTCCTGTGGATAATAGGTCCTAACTATAATTACCTACTGGCGACCGCTAGTAGGTAATATGTATATGTGTGTGTGTGTGTATATATATTACCTACTGGCGGTCGCCAGTAGGTAGTTATAGTTAGGACCACGTTTCCATAGGAAATCCGCAACATTCTATTTTGAATAACTTTGGCGCCGGTCGACGAATCCTCGCGAATTTTTCAAAATAGGTGGGGCGCTACGCTCTGCTCCTACCCAGAAAGTCTCGGGGGGATTCGTCAAGCGGGGGCTGAGATAAAAGGGGGTCCCAAAACGCGTTTTTCCCATGCATTTTTCCATAGGACCTTTAGACAGGGCTACAGCCCGAACGGCTGAACAGAATTACTAGAAATTTGGCAGAGAGGTAGTCCTCAGGTCAAGGAAGTGCCTTTTGTAGGTTTGGTGTAAATCTGTTCAGTAGATTCTGAGAAAATAGCCTTTAAATCAATATATATATCTGAGCCAGCTTACGGTGCGCTTACGGTACGCTTACCGTACGCGTACGGTGGCGTGCGCGAGCGCGATTCTGATTGGCTCTTAGATCTTAGTAAACATTCGAATCGGCCGAAACCAGGAAGCGGCGGCCGCCATTTTCTCTCTCGCACTGAGAGTGATTTTTAAAATATAAAGCCCAAAAACATGTAAAGGGGCTGTTTAGACAGCTCCCACACACATAGCCATGTTGAGGGAGTCCCCAAAGATCCCCCAAGGCCAAAAACGGAATTTTTATTTTTTCGGTAATTTCGCCGATTACGCTTACCGTACGCGTACGGTAAAAAATTTAAAAAAAAAAAAAATTATCCACACTCTCTCAACCCCGTGTGCAATTGGTGCCCGAATGGCACCAATTGTGCATGGCTTATTACACATTTGAGATAAACAAAAATATTTTAAAAAAAAATAATAAAAAAAAAATTATCCACACTCTCTCCACCCCGTGTGCAAATGGTGCCCGAAGGGCACCATTTGTGCATGTCTTATGAAATATACGAAAAATTAAAATATTACCTTTCAAAACGAAGTGCATCATATGTCCTCCATGTGCGCACGGTGCGCGAAGCGCATCGTGCGTACATGGCCCATCTAGCGTAACGTGGGCACGCGGTGCGCGTAGCGCACCGCGTGCCCACCGTGCGTGCATGGCACTAACTGCGTAAAGTGGGCGCGCGGTGCGCGAAGCGCACCGCGTGCTCACTGTGCGCGCACGGTGCGCGAAGCGCACCGTGCGCGCACGGAACGAACTGCGTTAAGTGGGCGCGCACGCCACGAATGGCGTAAAGTAACTTAGCATTTAAAAAACCGTACAAATTCACTGAAAAAACCATAGGTTTCACACACGTTATAGTTAGGAATTAGCATTTAAAAAACCTTGCAAATTCACTGAAAAAACCATAGGTTTCACACATGTTATAGTTAGCGGAAATTTTACTGATAAAAAACCAATGAAATTCCCCCGTTATAGTTAGTGCAGGCAACTATAACTCACGCGACCGCAATCTTCTGCTAATGACATATGTGTCTTTATGAAAAAAAAATATTTGTAATATATGTATAGCTAAAAATGTATGGAAGAAGACATGGGCAAATAAGTGTCTAAATACAGTATTAGCATCAGCAGAGGATTGCGGTCGCGTGAATTATAGTTGCCTGCACTAACTATAACGGGGGAATTTCATTGGTTTTTTATCAGTAAAATTTCCGCTAACTATAACATGTGTGAAACCTATGGTTTTTTCAGTGAATATATATATATATATATATATATTCACTTCAAAAACCATAGGTTTCACACATGTTATAGTTAGCAGGACATTTCACTCGTGAAAAACCAATGAAATTCCCCCGTTATAGTTAGTGCAGGCAACTATAACTCACGCGACCGCAATCCTCTGCTGATGACGTCAGATATTACATCACTGTATTTAGACACTTATTTACCCATGTCTTCTTCCATTAATTTTTAGCTATACATATATTACATTTTTTGTTTTTCAGAAAGACACATATGTCATCAGTGATGTAATATCTGACGTCATCAGCAGAGGATTGCGGTCGCGTGAGTTATAGTTGCCTGCACTAACTATAACGGGGGAATTTCATTGGTTTTTCACGAGTGAAATGTCCTGCTAACTATAACATGTGTGAAACCTATGGTTTTTGAAGTGAATTTGCAAGGTTTTTTAAATGCTAATTCCTTACTATAACGTGTGTGAAACCTATGGTTTTTTCAGTGAATTTGTATGGTTTTTTAAATGCTAAGTTATGTATTTATTAATATATTTTTTTATATATTTTTTTTCCTTTCCCCGCGATTTTTTAAAAAAAAATTAAAAAATGTTTTCTGCCTTCGGGGTCCTTCAGGGACCCCCTGACAAAGGCTAGGGGGTCAGGAACTCTCTACCCTGCCCCCTTTTCACGTTCGCCACCTTCCTTTTTCACTCTCGCACTGAAAACAAACAAAATGGCGGCCGACACTTCCTGATTTCGACCGATTCGAACGTTGACTAACATGTAACCACCAATCAGAATTACGCTCGCGCACGTTAGGGTGCTCGCACGGTGCGCGCACGGTGCGCGCGTATAGATATTTGTTGGAAACAGCCCCACTCCCACTCCGCAGGGTGGTGGAGGGCCTTCCCGACACAATGGGGTAGCTTGGCTCGAGTGGTCAGGAAACAGGCGCAGTGCTAAGCATACAATATACCCATACAATAACCATGCGTGCATCCGTTCCAAAAACGACTCTACACCGTAAAAATTATGAAAATATTCTTCTTTATCTTTTTCTCTTAGTTGCTGATTGGGAAAATAAATAACAATCACAATATACAAATTCTTAAATAGAGCAGGTCAAATAAATATTTGCTGTTTGCTGAAATAAATAGGGGTGATCATAAATAACAGGGCATAAATACAAGTGCAATATATACAGACAATTAAATACTTTGAGGTAATAAATACTGTACCAATAAATACTGTACCAATAAATACTGTACACCAACAAGTCCTGTGGACCTATAAATACAGTGCAGCATTAAATAGATAAGAATTTAATAAATACAGTTTCCCCAATAAATAATTAGAAGTATACAATAACACTCATGAATCAGATGACACTTCAATACTTAAGGGCTGATTTGGCCCAGGCACAGCTTGTAGGGTGTGGAAGGCTTGGGGGGTCCTACTCCCTGGCTGAGGCAAAGGCTGAGGCCTAAACTGAGGTAGATCAAAGGGGGGAATACCAGTGCCCTGGCTTTCTCTCTCCACACAACCTCTCTAGGTTAGTCCCAGTTCACCCCTTGCACAGTCAGGTTGGTTTCAGCACCTCCCTAGCCCCTTAGAGCAGTCTCTCAGGTCTCCACAGGGCCTTAGGCGCCCTCTACTCCACTTACTGCCCTTTTCTGATGTTCCGACGCCGCTGGAGTCGTGTCGACGCCGTGAGGCGGTTCCGGTTCGGTCTCGGCGGCCTCGGCACAGTGTCAGTTCTTTGTCGACGCCGGTAGGCGGTTCCGGTCCGATGTCGGCGGCCTCGGTTCGATCTCTACCTCCGATTCGACGACGTCGGGCAGTCTCTTCACGATGTCGACTTCGGGCGGCTCCGGTCCGATGGCGCTCTCGGCTCCGATGACGTCGGCCGGCCTGGCCTCACTGTCGACTTCCGGCGACTCCGGGGTGCGATCCTCACCCCCGACCTCCGGTGCTCCTCCTCTCAGGTTCCGGGCGACTCCGGAGTGCGATCCTCACTCCCGACCTCCGGTTCACCTCTACCTCGGTCTCCGACGACTCCGGAGGGCGGACTTCACTCCTCCGATGACGCCGCTCGCTCGACCTCGGTTCACTTCCTCCTCGACCTCTGGTATTCCTCTCGACCCCCGTCGGCGCCCTCTCACGACCTCAGGCGGCTCCGGGTACGACGTCTGCTACTTCAGTCAGCGCCGCTTCTCCACCTCGGGCTCCAGGTCTCAGGCTACTCGACGCCAGGCTCCAGGGAAACCAGTTCTCAGGTCAGAATCTTGCTGCTTTCTTGGTTCTAAGGCCTGTTCCTGCTGTCCAGGTCCTTAGGAAGGTTTTCTTCTGACTTCTTCCCACACAGGGCTATAGGCTGGGATCCATCAGTAGGGACAAGTATCAAGGGTGGGTTTATGGACCCCACTCCAGGCACAAGTTTCCACCCCTGCTGCTTCACTCCTTCCTCCTTCACTGTTGTGCTCCTCTCTCTTCACCAGTCAGGTGCCAACTGCCAGCTCCAACTGCCAACTGCCTCTCTTATCCTCCCAACATTCTAAACCGCCTCCAACGGTCACAGGGTTCTGGAAGCTCCTGGAATGTTCTGGAAGGTGCTGGTAGGTTCCAGTGGATGCTGGTGATGTCACAGGTGGCCACCATTTTGTGCTTCAGGCCCTCAGACAGAAGGTTCAGGGGTAGCTAAAATGGCTCCCTGAATCTGTAGCAACACGAAAAAGTCTGGTGGTTCCCAAAAAGGAAAAATTCAAACAGGGTTTGAGGCAAAAGTGGGACAAAATAAATAATGATGAGGAGGGACCACCCAAAGGGCTGACAGGTCTAACAATATTGATATGCTTTTAAATGCTATTTTCTCAGGAAATACTGAACAGATTTACACCAGACCTGCAAAAGGCACCTCCTTGACCTTATGGCTATCTCTCTGCCAAATTTCAAGTTATTCTGTTCAGCCGTTCGGGCTGTAGCTGCGACTAAAGTCGCCATGGAAAAATCCATGGGGAAAACGCGTTTTGGGACCCCCCCTTTTTCTCGGCCCCCGCTTGACGAATCACCCCGAGACTTTCAGGGTACGAGCGGAGTGGAGCGCCCCATTAGTTTTGAAAATTTCGTGAGGATTCATCAACCCGGCGCCAAAGTTATTCAAAATAGAATTTTGAGATTTCCTATGGAAACTCGGTCCTAACTATAACTATCTACTGGCGACCGCCAGTAGATAATATATATATATATGTGTGTGTGTGTGTGTGTGTGTGTGTGTGTGTGTGTGTGTATATATACATACATACATACATACATACATACATACATACCAAAACAGCATCCATTCACACCAGGGATGAAACCGCCACTCCACGGGTTTTCACTTCAGTTTTTATTTATTTATTTTTCGAGTGATGGCATCTACGCGTTTCGACTGCTGCTCGCAGCCTTGGTCGCGATATTGAGTCCCATTTTGTACAGTTCATACCTTTAGGTGAGACACACTGTTTATATAATAATGCTGCCATTTTGGAACATTTCAGTACTTCACAGATTAATACTTATTTCTATTGTTAATATATTTTATCCTCCTTCAAATACATTATACCTGGACAATTTCATACCAATGCATACATTCAAATGAGTAAAATTCTTTCTTGAGGATAATTCCTATTTTATAAAGTGCATCTGTGCATACTGTTCCTTAGCTGCCAATTTTCACCTAGAATTTCTAAGTATATCATACAGTACTTATTTCTTCTACCTAAAGTGCTAGTGCTCATACAACATTTCTAACAATAAAAGGTTTTTTTATATTTTCAATTTTTATACATTTTTAAGAGAAAAGGTTTTTATATTTCTTTAAAAATATTTTTACCAATTGTCTGATTTCTTAAAGTGGTAGTGCTCAATCATACTATTAGAAGGTGCTCTCTTGCATTAAAGTGCTAGTGCCTGATGACCTCCTCTTAGTTTAAAAAAAAGATGTTTCTTTTCTATCTGGCTCTCTTGAGTGTACTGGCTCTACGTCAGTTTTCAGTATAAGCATGTAAACAAATCCTCGTCCACATTAAATCCATTTGGCTCTTTGCTGTCCAGTTCAAGGATATAACAAGTTTCTAACTTTCGTAGTTCCTTTTCTCTGTTTCCAACCCTCTTTCAACTGTACCGCATTAATGGGGAATCACTGAGATGTTCCTTCTCAAAGTGCCTAGCAACAGGGTGACTTTGATCTTTGTTAATAATTGCTCTTCTATGTTGCAAGATTCTTTTGTGAGCTGGCAATGTGGTACTCTCTATATAGACCGTATCACAGGGACATTTTAAAATGTATACAACAAAAAAAACACTTAAAAGTTGAGAGGTTATCCCCATGATTGCAAACCTTGTATTTTCAACATGTTCTAAAACCTTCTCTCTGCTGTAACCAGGTTTAAGGTTCTGTACTCCCTAGGTATTCACTCCTTACAATATGATCGTTCACAGACTTAGATTTAGATTTTCGGTATGTTATCTCAGGATATTTCATTGCTTGTGGTCCTATTGTAGGGCCCCCTCTAATAAGGTGCCAGCGCTTATTTAAAATGAGTCTTACTTCCTTATGTTTGGAATTGTACGTTGTTTTGAACCTATGTGTATCATGCCCTCCTTTTTTTTTTCTCTTTTCTGTTGTTTTGGAAGGTTCAAAATTCTTGATGAATAGCCCCTTTGTATAAATCTACTTATCTCTTTCTCAACCTTATCATAGTTGTTCAGGGTACTGCATGCTCTTCTTGCCCTATAGAATTCTCCAAAGGAGATACTTCTGATAAGTGGTGTTGCATGTGAACTACAAGTATGCAAGATTGTGTTGCCTGCTGAGGGTTTCCTAAAAATCTTAGTTTCCAATTTGTCCCCTTTCACTAGTACCCTTGTATCTCAGAAGTCTATAGATGTCTTGCTGTGGTGTCCCACAAATATCAAATTCCAAACATTCTTATTTAAATCCTCGATAAACTGATGTATATCTGTTTCCGTGCCCTGCCAACACACGAAAACATCATCAATGAATCTTAGCCAGGTAAAAATAAATTCTGTCCAGTGCTCCAGCTATGGCCCCCCTCCCACCTGCTACTCCCACCAGCCCAGATGTAAATTAGCGTAACTGGGGGCGAAGCAGGTGCCCATCGCGGTCCCCTGTTCTTGTTGGAACATTTCACTCCCGAACATAAAAATGTTTCTTGTAAGGCACCATTTCCAGCAGCATTCTGTTATGTCTCAAGAATCTCATCGGTTTTATTCTTAAAAAATGTTCGGTCACCCTCAAGCCATCCCTGTGTCTGATACTGGTATATAGAGTGGAAATGTCTAAGGTTACCAGTACCATGCTTTGGTCCCATTTGACATCATAGATGCGTTTAAGAAAGTCTGCTGAGTCTCTAATGTATGATGGAGGGGTTTTGACAATCTGATTTAAAAAGAAATCAATATATTTTGAAACATTTTCAAATAGATTATTCCAAGATGAAATTATGGGCCTCCCTGGTCAATTAAGAGCATCTTTTTGTACTTTTGTATTCATATAAAATACGGGAATGATTGGATATTCTTGTTTCATGAATCGGTACTCATCTCAACTCAGTAGCTCCTGTTCCCTCCATTCGCTCAATCTTTCGAAAATTAGATCTTTCACTCTCTCATGTTCCGATGATGCAATTTTCCTATAACAGTTTTTATTGTTCAGTTGGTTTAATGCTTCTTTTCTATAGAGTTCTCTTCCCCAGAGGACAACATTCCCTCCCTTATCTAAGGGCTTTACTAATATTCCTTGTTCCTTTTTGATCTTATTGAGGACTCGATGGATTTTGATTTCCTTTGGGTCAGCCTTTCTTTTGTTGGTTCCCATATTTTGATATAATTTACGCATGTCCCCTATCACATTCTCGGAAAATATATCCAAATTATCTCCCATCATGTGGGGTATATATCGAGACCTCGGACGAAAGGGAGTAAGGTCTTCTTTTGCCAGAGTCAAATTCATTAGGTCCTCCACTGTACCTTCCACTAAGTATTCATTCGCTTGCTGGTTTTCATTTGCATTTTCACTCTGTAGAGACCACATATCTTCTAGAATTGGTATATCTGATACAGTTAGGTTTACTGGATCCATGGGAGGGGAAATTGTTTCCATTGCCTGAATCGGTTGAGAGGTGCTTTTGATTTGATGTAACTTGATCAAGTCAAGTTTCCTGATGAACCTATATAGGTCCATTCTGCTATTTGCATAGTTAAATTCATTGTTGTGACAATAAGATAGACCTAGTTCTAACACTTCTTTGTCTTCATTCGTTAGCTCAATGGAACTCAAATTGATGATTGTATTGCTTGGTTCTATTGTTTCATCCTCCTTGTGCACCTCCCATATCCTTGTCCTCCTCGCCTTTGTTTCCTTTTCCTCTTCCTCTTGGTCTCCTCCGAACTCTCATTATTTGATGGTCTTTTCATTGTTCCAATTGTAAAAAGTGTTGTTAGTCTGTTACTGTGAGCTTCATACTAGTAGCCCCTTTCTTTGCGAGGTCTTCCTGTTCCACATCTGATCCAGTATCTGAGCTTATTTCACTCTGCGAGGTTTCCTTGTCCATGGTGTCACTGCTCTGAACTTTGTCTCCTTACTGTATCAAAGCGTTTTACGAATGTATATATCCACATCATTCTTGTAATCTAGTCGGTCTCGTAAGAATTTTTTAGCCTTTCTGTCCTTAACCTCTTTTTCATATTTTTCCAGTCTATGTTTTAGGTCGCTCCTGAATTTGATTACTCTGGCTTGATCTCCTTCCTTGTCAATGATTTGATTTAATTCTTTCATCTTTCCAATAATTTCACACCTTTCCATTTCCGCATATTTAATCAATAATTTAATCATGTTCTTTGAGCTCTCTGCACTATTGTCTGCACACTCTCGTAGGAGTCCCGGATTTGGGTTTTCATATGTGGGCATGATCATAATCCTCAAACCTCTAGGGACACGACCCACTTGCATATACTGTTTAAGGGATGCAACTTCCCACCATTGTGAGATCTCTTTTGTTCAGCTTTTCTAGCTCTTGCAGTTTTTTTGCCAATATTGGTATCTATTATTGGTCTTGTTCCCCCAGAGTGTCATTCAATTCTTTATTATATATATACACATAGTCTCAAGAAATATGCAAAATGAATCATTGAGTATTTAATTAGTTTGTAAATTAATAGTTTTTCCTATAGAAACTCCATGAAATTTGCACAAAACGTCCCCTTTTTGGTTCAGCTGCTGTGTTGAAAGTTTTGGGGTGACCCATCAAGCGGGAGCCAAGAAAATAGGGGGTCAAAAAACGTCTACGGGGATTATTAATTTTTTGAACATGACTACAGCCCTAACTGCTGAACAGAATTACACCTAATTTGGCAGAAAGCTAGATGGTTGGCCAGAAAGTGTGCTTTTTGTGATTTGGTGTTAATCCGTTCAAGTTTTTCAGACAAATTAAAGGTTAAAAAATGTAGATATCTGGGGATGCGTGTCCTTGCAGTGGACTCGCGGATCCTACAAAAAGTTGATTGGCTTCCAACACTTCAACCAGGATGTGCTGGCAGCCATCTTGAAGCAGAAAAAAGTGAAAAAGAAAGAAAAGGGGGCAAGGTAGGAATAGCCCTGACCTCCCCCTCCTCAGATATGGGTTAAAGAATTTTTTTTGTTTTTTTTGCCGTGGATCTGCAAATCTGCAGCAAAATTTAAGAATAAAAGATGCGCGGGTTCCTGCGTGTCTTTTTTTCTAAAGCACCTGGGTGGGCCAAATCACTGGGGCATGCTGGTAATCAAGAAGGGGGCTTATGGAATCCCCATCCTAGGATTTTCTTTAGCCCTGGGTACTGCCACCTCCCCGGGGCACATACATTATGCATTTGAGAACACAATGCAGGGTAGGCACTATGGCCTGCTACCTCCCCGAGAAAAAGATGTGAAAACTGAGACGTGGGACCTGCACAGCCCCCAGCAGCCCTGAGGAGCACCACCTCCCCTAGGCTATTGAATTAAATGAATGCGGGGAAGCCCTTAAAGCATCACCGCAGTGCCGGGGACCGCCCCCTTCCCGGGGCAGGCCCCCGCGCACCCTCCCCGAGGCTAAATTACATAAATGCAGGGGGGAACACGGGGGCCCCCCCAATCCCTGGGGACCGCCACCTCCCCGGGGCTATATGAAATAATATTGCGGGGGGGTTCTGCTCCCCCCCTCTACAGAACAAGTCTTTTAAATACTGGGGCCACGCAGCCCCGGGGACCATCACCTCCACGGGGCTTAATTTAAAAAGGAGGTGGGGCGCACGGCCCCCCTCCTAGAGCCCTAAATGGCCCCCTATGGACCGCCACCCCTCAGTGTCGGCTCCAGCTAATGTCCTGGGTTGCCCACTTCTGGGACATTGCAGTTTACTATGGCTTTACAGGAGCAGCGCTCATGCCAAGCCATAAAAAACATTCTCTGCTTTCAGCATGCGAGAGCATTAAAGCAGAGATGTCTGTTTCTGTGCCCGCTGTCAAGTGAGCAGGAAAACAGACACATTGCTTTGATATCCAGGGAGCTGCATGTTCGCAGCTCCCTCGGCTTCAAAGCATTGCTGCTCCTGCAGGAGGCAGTGACCGCGGGGACCTTCAGGCTCCCCTCTTAGTCCCCAATATTGAAAATGGGGGTGCACTTGGTGGGATCAGGGCTCCCACTCTAAAAGCCGGGCCCCGGGGGATGGGTCCCCAGGGCCGAAATCAGCAGCCCCCCTTCCTTTTTTAATAATTTTTTTTAGAAAAGGGGCAGGCCCTGGGGATGGGGTCTCTGGGGCCCAAAATGGTCCTGGGAATGAGGGGGGCCACGCTGCCCTCCTTTTCCTAATAAATATAAAAATAAAAAAAGCCTGCCCCTTTCTCTACTACTCATCAAACATGCCTCCTGGCATGCTGCTGGTTGGGGCATGAAGTCCCCTTGGCTGCGGACGGTGCTTAGGGGCCAACAACACCTGGTGTCAGAGATTCTGTGGATGGTGTCATTTGAGATGTCAGCAGTGATGTCACTGACCATGTCATGAGTGATGTAAAATGTGAGGTCATAAGCAGTGCATTGCAGGTGTGTGAGTTATAGTTAGCTCACTAACTTTAACTGCTGGATTTCTCTGGTTTTGTAGGAGTGAAAGGTCAGCCTATCTATAAAGTCCCTGTTTTTTCAGTGTTGGTGTATATATATATTACCTACTGGCGGTCGCCAGTAGGTAGTTATAGTTAGGACCCCTTTTCCATAGGAAAACCTCAACATTCTATTTTGAATAACTTTGGCGCCGGTCGATGAATCCTCGCGAATTTCTCAAAATAGGTGGGGCGCTACGCTCCGCTCCTACCCTGAAAGTCTCGGGGGGATTCGTCAAGCGGGGGCTGAGATAAAAGGGGGGTCCCAAAACGCGTTTTTCCCATGCATTTTTCCATAGGACCTTTAGAACGAGCTACAGCCCGAACGGCTGAACAGAATTACTAGAAATTTGGCAGAGAGGTAGTCCCTAGGTCAAGGAAGTGCCTTTTGTAGGTTTGGTGTAAATCTGTTCAGTAGATTCTGAGAAAATAGCCTTTAAATCAATATATATATCTGAGCCCGCTTACGGTACGCTTACCGTACGCTTACCGTAAGCGTACGGTGGCGTGCGCGAGCGCGATTCTGATTGGCTCTTAGATCTTAGTAAACATTCGAATCGGCCGAAACCAGGAAGCGGCGTCCGCCATTTTGTCTCTCGCATTGAGAGTTATTTCTCAAACTTGATGCCCAAAAACATGTTACGGGGCATTTTTGACAACTCCCTCCCACACAGTCATGTTGAGGGAGTCCCCAAACATCCCCCAAGAGCAAAAACGGTTTTATTTTTTTTTCGGCAATTTCGCCGAGTACGCTTACCGTACGCTTACCGTAAGCGTACGGTAAAAAAAAAAAAAAAAAAAAACACTATCCACACTTACCCCACCCCCTGTGCTTTTGGTGGCCGGAGGCCACCAAATGTACAGGGCTTATTAATAGGTAAAAAAACCTAAATTTTGGCAACATGAAATTATAAAATCGAAATAAAAAAAACACTATCCACATTGACCCCACCCCCTGTGCTTTTGGTGGCCGAAGGCCACCAAATGTACAGGGCTTATTAAAGTTGATAAAAACCGTGCACGGAACGAACTGCGTTAAGTGGGCGCGCACGCCTCGAATGGCGTAAAGTAACTTAGCATTTAAAAAACCGTACAAATTCACTGAAAAAACCATAGGTTTCACACACGTTATAGTTAGGAATTAGCATTTAAAAAACCTTGCAAATTCACTGAAAAAACCATAGGTTTCACACATGTTATAGTTAGCGGAAATTTTACTGATAAAAAACCAGTGAAATTGCCCCGTTATAGTTAGTGCTGGCAACTATAACTCACGCGACCGCAATCTTCTGCTGATGACATATGTGTCTTTATGAAAAAAAAATATTTGTAATATATGTATAGCTAAAAATGTATGGAAGAAGACATGGGCAAATAAGTGTCTAAATACAGTATTAGCATCAGCAGAGGATTGCGGTCGCGTGAGTTATAGTTGCCAGCACTAACTATAACGGGGCAATTTCACTGGTTTTTTATCAGTAAAATTTCCGCTAACTATAACATGTGTGAAACCTATGGTTTTTTCAGTGAATATATATATATATATATATCTATATATGTTCATATATATATTTAAAATTCTAAATAATGCAATTACTTTAATATTGTTTCCTATGCCATGTTACATTAAATCTCTGCCTCTATTACTCCATTATTTTTTGTGGGAGTATGTTGCAGTACCTGCGAGTGGCCTTGTGTGGCTCTACATTTACTCAATGGTTGGGCTTGAGTACATTAAGAATTGTTTTTTCACCCTTAGGGCAGTAGTAACTTTAGTTTCAGAATAGCAATGGTCTTACTATTTTGTGGGGGGGTGTTTGTATTAGTATGCCACTCCCTAAACCCCACCTTGTACCTTTTTTAAACACTGCCCATTTAGTAGTATATATTCTTCATTTTACCTGCACTCTCCCCCGTCCCTCCCATATTTACTAATAAGTAGTAAACTTACATTTACAGAGATCTCTCCATAGAAAATATATGAGAGATGGAGAATTCCACCCATAGATTTTGGAACTGTATTTGGAGTAAGTAATACCAATAGTGTATATCAGATATAAAGAGAGAGAGAGATGATAGGTAAAGATGACACTTATTTTGAAGGGGTTTTACCTTCCATTAAATTCCATTAAAAAAAGTAACAATGTAATATATATTAATATTATATGTGCAGTCCCCCCTTTCAGGCTTGCAGTGCTGCATAAATTGTGAAGAAAAGCAGGGGACCCAAGGTAGTTTTAGGTGGACAGCAGCACGTTTATATGGAGTACTATAAAACAATACCACTTACACTCAAAATCTGATCACCTATTGGTGGTGTTTCTTCAGTGCAACTTTAATGAGTAGCAGTCTTATCAATGATGTAATTAATTTCAGATGTTGCAGTGATGTGATCGATGATGTCATATAACATGTCATCAGTGATGTAATATCTGAGGAGATATTTAACAGTTCCTGGTTAGGGCGTGAGTTAAAGCTACTTTAGGAAATTAGTTATAGTTATTTGAAATAACTATAATTGATTAATTGTAGTGGTTTTCTTATTTTAATACTATGGGGCCGATTCCGATCCTGGAAAAACCGGGTACGAATCGTGGGACGGAGCGTTTTCTCCGTCCGACTCGTACCCGGGAAAAACACCTTACAAACCCGCAAGTACGATTCGTACAGAAACACCATTTCCGTACGAATCGTAAAAAACACCGACCGGCTAAAACATACCCACAATTCCGATCCGGGACACCGCGTACGCGACATTCGCACGGAGTCAGGCAGCGTTTTACGGACCAGCAAGTACGATTCGTACCCACAGCACTTCGCACGGCAATATTGATCGGCACGTATGCGGGCACATGTTTTGACGTCTCCATGGTTGCTATGGGAGTTCGCTCCGTACGGTGTTTTTTCCATACGGTTGTGCATTCGGACGGACGGGACGGATCGTACTTGCGCGCTCGTACTTCAGTTTCCCGATTCGTACGTAAAACTGTCCGGGGACGTGTCGGACACTTTTTCCGACCCGAGGACGTGTCGGGGAATTTTCCCAATGCGATTCGTATGGATTTTTTAACATACGAATCGTACTTGCCAGTTTGTACGGGACTTGTACGATTCGTACGTAAAAAAATCCGGATACGATTCGTACGGGGAATATTTTTGACGGATCGGAATCGGCACCTCTATATTTAAAAATACATTTTCACCTAACTTTAACATCCCTTGAACTTTTTTATTTCCAGTGAAATTCTAAGGTTTTTTTTTAACATAAAATAAGATGTTCATCGCTGTGCATGGCGTGGGTTTCGAGTCATGGATTTACCCCCCCCCCCCCCCCCCCCCCCCACCACCACCACCATGCACGGCTTGCTATGGGCCTGATTTAGAATTTGGGCAACAGTTTTTTCTAGTGTTGCTGGGGAGCTGCTGCACTCCATTCAGTCCTACACCACAACTTTAAAAGAGTGCTTGGTGGTGCCTCGGCCCCTTCTAGGAGCACCACCAGGATCCAGAAACATTATTAAAACGCTGTGATTGGGCTCTCCTTGCATGGAGCAGTGAATAATGAATGAGAGTCTCCTGCCGCTCATTTATTATTTCTATTCTTTTTTATTTATTTTTTGGGTGTCCCGGTCCTACCCAGGAATCCCAAACTTTATATTTTATACTTTGGGGCTGCGGGGAAGCCCCAATGCCTAGATGGCTCTGCAGCCAGCACCCATACTAGGTGCCTGCAAGACCTGACTATAATTTTATAGTGGGTGCCCACCTGAGGCACCCACAACATGGCCACGTATTAAGGACCGCTGACTGAGCCCCAAGGCTCCCACAGCCCTTGGCGATTCCCAACCAGCACCCATAGCGGTTACTGTTGGGAAACAGCTATTATTTTAAAGTGGGTGCACCAGTGCCTACCCGGGGCACTTACAAGATGTGGATCGTTGGTGGCTGCAGGGGGAGGCACAATGGCCCTGCAGACCCTGCTAGCTCCCCAGCCACCACCCTTTGTCTGTGCCAGCTGCAGCAGGTTCTTTCCTTTGCTTCTTCCTGGGCTGGAGCAGCTTATTTCCCTGCTTCCACCATGCAAGAGGAAAGTTATGTTTCCCTGCCTGGATGAGTGTGATCAGGATATTAAAGTTGTATTCACTGGCTACGCTCTCCTAGGCAAGGAACAGGAGTGTCCTGGGGGATGGGGTCCCTGGAGCACTTCTCTGATCAGACCCCGGGTATGCGGCCCAAATGGCTGGTTTACAACTTGGGGGGCCCCCCCACCAAAAAATGGCAGTGGGGGATCGGGTTCCTGTGGTCTACCTGAGGCATGGGGAGGAGGGCCACACACCCTGCTCCCACTAAGTTAGCATATCGGCCCACCAGGGATGAGGACCAAGGGCCTCCAGAAGACTCGGAGAGAGGGGCACACGCCCACCCTTCCCAATATAAAACATCACCCCCATAAAAGGCCTAGGCGGGCAGGGTATCCCCACCCAGCCCCCTATATGTTTTCTTTAGGACAAGGGAGTGAGTCCCTGAGTCCCAAAATGGCTGCTGCAACATCTTGATTATGTGGTGGCAGCCAGTCAGATCATTTGATCTATTGGATCCGCAGATACCCAGACCATGAGAAATACATACATCTTGAACCTTTTAATTTCATAAAAAACTATTGAAAGGATTTCACCCAAAAACGTTTGTGATCTTGCTTTCTGCAAAATGTGGTGTAATTCCATTCAGCCCTTTTGGCTGTAGTTGTGTCTAATTTTTCTATGGAAAATTGCAAGGGAAAAACGCATTTTAGACCACTGCTTGATGGATCACCACCAGAAAGAAACTGAGGTGGATGAACGTTTTTGGGGAAAGTTTGATAAGGACTTGTCAGATGGCACCAAAGGTGTTAGCAAACAATTAAAAAAAAATCTTGGAAAGGTAGTCCTAACTAGAACCACCCTGTTGTGACCACCACTTGTTTTTATATGGAATATATATATATATATATATAGATATACATATATATATATATATATATATGTATATATACTGAAGTAACAAAGGTTACAGCAGATGTCTTCATACATTTTTATTCTAAGCCCCCTCCTCCCCCCAAATAAAATATTTTGAAACCAGGACCCCCCTCCAAACATTTATGACAAGGATTGGGGGAGCACAGGGGGCGAGACTTATGAGATCATTTCTGGGAGATGTTTTTTTATACTGTATATTCCACAATGGAAGTGAGACGTCTAAAAAAGCAAATTCATCAAACAAAATGAATTAAACAAAAAAACTCTGCTCCCCATAATTGGGTTTTTGTTAGCCTGTCGCACTCCTCGTCCCCAATGCAACTGCACCTGCGGCAGTAATGATAACCATGGCCCTGAGTTGCAAGAACTAGCCTCCAATTACATTACACAAGATGAGATTTTTGTAAGGGTCAGAAAATACAGGATGTTGAGCGAACTCTGGGGCTTGAATCTAGTTCCACAGTTCCAAAGTCAGCAGCTCTCACAATAAGCCCACACATCCTCCCTTTCAGAAAAACATGAGCTCCCATGTGTTGTTCCCTTTTTGCAGCAAAGGTGCCCTTGGCCCTAATGCTAGAAGAGAAATGAGCCCCATACCCTTTTTTTATTGTTTAAAAAAAACCATAATTTTTAATCAGTGGGCCCCTTAGACCCCGGGACCCCACTGCCTCACCAAATTGGATGTCTCCTCTGCCATTTGTTAAAAATATTTGGCCCCATCCCAGTCACTGTCCTCTCTCTGATGTCCACAGTAAGGTGTCTCCTCTTCTTCAATTTTCCGCACCCCAGGACCATTACTCAGAGACCCAAAGCAACACTGCCAGAGCAAGTGGCGACTGGGCCCTAATGCAAATTAGGACGAATAGTAAAACAGATATGGGTTTAGCTGTCCTCTTATACCACTCGGTCCTGGTGCACAGCACCGGCCGCACCAATCATACCTACAACTCTGCGAAGCAGGCTGGCTGCTCTGCCACTCCACTAGGCCATCACTTCTAGGCTTGAGACACAAAGCAGGCTTTCTGCCCCTTTGTGTAAAACAAAAAAAATCTCATCTATGCTACCTAAAAGCTAAATATAAAGAGTGCTTGGGAGTCACTATAGACTTTAACTAGGGGAGTTACTTGGAGCTCCACAGTGGCAAATATTTATCCTTCTTGAGAGGTAATGTGAAGGTGTTACCAGGTAAATTCTGCAGTGTGTCCTTTTAACTGACAATTCTAAAAATGTGCTGAGGTATAGTCTGATTACTTATTACTAATATATATAGATATCAATAATGACTGACATTCCCAGTGCTTTCTGTAACCGGCTGCGACTTCGTAGCACTATAAACCCCATCCCCCAGCTTTTTTTGTAATTTGCATTTATAAGGGGAGAGACGCTGCGTGGCCCCCCTCCCAGGGCCAATTTGGGCCTCTTTATACGGGGTGCCCTTAGGGCATGGGTACAAACAAACATTTTTCAGAGGGCCACAAAGTTTGGTCTTTTGTGTGACCGAGATTTGCACTAATTCCAGCAAGGGAGAAGGGGTGTAAAGTGGGTGTAGGGGAAGTGAAGCATGTATATCTAGTGGCTGAACTCAATTGGCAATGTGAAACCAGAAAACATGGGATAATCCCAGCTTTTCCACTTGACCAAATTGTGTGACCATGGGCAATTGTTTAATTTCAATTTCCCTCCTTTTTCTTCATTATAACATATATGAGGACCTCGAAATACATGACTTCAGGATATGTGCTGTACAAAACCATCTCCTGTGCTTGGATGTAATCACTAATGGTATTATTGTCAGGGTGGGGGGGGAGCATAAATGTTTCTAAATTAATGTTTGAAAACCATCACTTTAAAATACTACATCTGAATGCACTGCTATAATTTGATTTACTAAGGTGACATTTTTCTTCTGTCAATGAAATACGCTTTTTGGAGACTGATGTATTCTTACATGTTTGCTTTCCTCAAAAATGAAGGTGTTCCTAAAGTTAAGGGCCTAGTTACTTCCTTTTGTTTAACTGCAATTAACCCTGAAGTAAGTGCTTACTGTATATTTAATTTTTTTTAATGTACTTGCTGAGTCAAGTAAACAGCAGTCCAGTGCTGCTGCTGCCCAGGGGGCTGCATGTAAAGGTCAGGAGGGCCGCATATCATTGCCTTAGGGCACCAAGGGATCTGTGTTGGGGACTGCGGGGAAAGCATCAAGGCCCCCGTGGTCCCTGCCAGCTCCCCACCTCCTGCATGATCCAGCATTGCTGTGACAGACAAAGGGCTGCTGAAAGGCAGCCCCCTGTCTGTCAGAGCAAATCTGTTTCAATGCACGTATATTTTGCATGCAGAGAAACAGATGAAAACTCAGCTTTCTGAAAGCCTGAGCTGTTTGACAGCTTTGGCTTGCTTAAAGCAGAGTTATATTTGCTTTTGCTAAGGCTACCTCCTGAGGGTGGGAACCTAGGAGGTAGCAGGACCCAGTCTTGTTGGGTGGTGGTTCGAAGGGCCATCCATGGCTCCACAAAGCGGGGGGGGGGGGTCGTGCAACCCTCCCTCCAAAATTGAATTTAGCCCTAGGAAGGTGGTGGTCCCTGGGCTGGGGTCTGTGATCGACCCCCTACATTAATGTATTTTAGCCACAGGAAAGTGGCAATCCCTGGGGCTGTGGAGTGGGTTCCTCCTCCCCTTATTTTTGATCCGTTGCCCCAGGGAGGTGGAAGTCCCCGGGGCTGTGGGGGGCCACACAGGCTCTCTGCATTAATTTCGTATTCAGCCCGTTGGAGGTGGTGGTCCCCTGGACTGCAGGGGGCTGCACCCCCGCTTTTCTTAATAAACATTAGCTCGGGGAGGTGGCAGTCCCCGGGCTGGGGTATGCCCGCCCGCATACACATTAGGTGCCCCGGGCAGGTGGCAGTCCCCAGGGCTGCAGAGGGTGCTGCATGGACACCCCCTGCATACATAAAAATGAATCTCCTGGGAAGTTAGTGGTCGCTGGGGCTTTGATAATCCCTAGGAGTGGGACACCGTGCATGCCCCTCCTATTTTTAAGGTATTTCCCCGGACCACCCAGAAGTTAATTAAAACAAGCGCTTGTTTAAAAAACAAACAAACAAAAAAGACTGTGAAAATTGCTAAAGAAAAAAATCTAAATGCTTTTTCTACTTGTTGGGGTTTTTCAGGGACCCCTAGGACCACCTTAATGGGATCAGGCTATTCCTACCCTGCCCCCCTTTCTTTTTTTTACATTCTTTTTTAGGACTGGGCTGAGACCCCAAAATGGCTGTCAACTCTTGCTGGTTGTAGTGTTGGCAGCCAGTCAGAATTCTGCATTTCCCTGCACGAGCTCATTATTTTTCACAGCCACAGATGTCACTAATTCTATTTTCTTAAATTTCTCAACAACTACCGAATGGATTTACTCCAAATAACAAAAAAGCATAAACTACGATTCGGGCTGTAGACTTGTTTAAAGGTCCTATGGGAATTAACATGTGAAACTGCCCTTTTTTTCATCCCCTGCTTGACGGATCACCCCGAAACTTTCCATGCACAACAAGACCTAACTTGACACTTTTTGGGGGAAAAGTTTGTGAAGATTCGTAAACGGAGGCAAAGTTATAGGCAGGTAAAAAAATGCTTTTCCTATGGAAAGATGGTCCTAACTATAACTACCTACTGGTGACTTCCAAATGGATGGATTGATATATATATATATATATATATATATATATATGTGTATTCACTGAAAAAAACATAGGTTTCAGGGACATTCTAGTTAGAAATGAGCATTTAGAAAACCTTTGAAATCCACTGAAAAAACCACAGGTTTCAGGGACATTATAGTGAGTTGGATGTTTCACTTGAGCTAACTATGCCTCGCGCCCCCGCAATGCACTGCTGATGATGTCACATATTACATCATTCATGACATGGTCAGTAACATCACTGATAACATCACTGATGACATCATCCATGTGATAATCTAATGCACCTTCATACACCCTAATATAACCTTTGATACACCCACTCTAAAATACAGACTACCATTTTCGAAACCATAGACACACCAATACCAGTTACTACATACCCACTCACTGATTCCTAGGGGTGCAGAAAGAAGGAAGAGAAGTGCAGAAAGAAGCAACAGAGGTGCTGAAAGAGGCATGAAGGGTGCAGAAAGAGCAAGAGAAGTGCAGAAAGAACCAACAGAGGTACAGAAAGAGTCAAGAGAGGTACAGAAACAGGTAGGGGCGGTGCAGAAAGAGGGAGCAGGGGTGCAGAAAGAGGCAAGAGAGATGCAGAAAGAGAAGAGGGGTGCAGAAAGAGGCAGGAGGGGTGCAAAAAGAAGCAAGAGCAGTGCAGAATGGACAGAGGTCCAAAAAGAGGCAAGAGGGGTGCAGAAAAAGGTAGGAGAGGTGCAAAGAGACAAGAGTGGTACAGAAAGAGGCAGGAGGGGTGCAGAAAGAAGGAAGAGGAGTGCAGAAAACAGCAACAGAGGTTCTGAAAGAGGCACGAAGGGTGCAGAAAGAGCAAGAGAAGTGCAGAAAAAAGCAACAGAGGTACAGAAAGAGGCAAGAGGTGCAGAAACAGGCTGGAAAGGTGCAGAAAGAGGCAAGAGGGGTGCAGAAAGAGGCAAGAGGGGTGCAAAAAGAAGCAAGTGAGGTGCAGAAAGAGGCAACAGAGGTGCAGAAACAAGCCAGAGAAGTAAAGTAAGAGGTAAGAGAATTGCTAAAGATGCAACAGAGGTGTAGAAAGAAGCAAGAGACGTGCAGAAAGAGGCAAGAGCAGTGCAGGAAGAACCAACAGAGGTGCAAAAAGTGGCAAGAGGGGTGCAGAAAGAGGCCCTTGAGGTGCAGAAAGAAGCAAGAGAGATACAGAAAGAGGCAAGAGAAGTGCAGAAAGAGGCAAGAGGTGCAGAAACAGGCTGGAAAGGTGCAGAAAGAGGCAAGAGGGGTGCAGAAAGAGGCAAGAGGGGTGCAAAAAGAAGCAAGTGAGGTGCAGAAAGAGGCAACAGAGGTGCAGAAACAAGCCAGAGAAGTAAAGTAAGAGGTAAGAGAATTGCTAAAGATGCAACAGAGGTGTAGAAAGAAGCAAGAGACGTGCAGAAAGAGGCAAGAGCAGTGCAGGAAGAACCAACAGAGGTGCAAAAAGTGGCAAGAGGGGTGCAGAAAGAGGCCCTTGAGGTGCAGAAAGAAGCAAGAGAGATACAGAAAGAGGCAAGAGAAGTGCAGAAAGAGGCAAGAGAAGTGCAGAAAAAGGCAAGAGAGGTGCAGAAGGAAGAGAGTGAGGTGCAGAAAGAAGCAAGAGAGGTGCAAAAAGAGGCAAGGGTAGTGCAGACACAGGCCAGAGAAATGCACAACGAGGCAAGAGAAATGCACAGAGGCAAGAGAAATGCACAAAGGCAAGAGAGGAGTGGAAAGAAGCAAGAGAGGAGCGGAAAGAGGCAAGAGAGGTGCAGAAAGAAGCAAAAGAGGTGCAGAAAGAGGCAAGTGAGGTGCAGAAAGAGGCAAGGGAGGTGCAGAAAGAGGCAAGAGATCTGCAGAAAAAAGCAGCAGAGGTGCTGGAAGAGGCAAGAAGTGCAGAAAGAGGCAAGTGAAATACAGAAAGACGACACTGAGGTACAAAGAGGAAGAAAGAGGCAAGAGAGGCACAGAAAGAAGAGAGGTTTGTGCACCATTAATACCAGTTTAATACCCACATTTTGCAATAAGTAACACGTGACCATTCCAGCTTTGCAAAGGGCCTTCCACCACACAGTAACACATGACGCTTCATTTTTTGGAACGTTTGAGCTAGAAACAAGGCTTTTTTTGTTCAAATCTCGCGATTAGGGAGAAGATGATGAATTATGTGGCTAATGCGGCAAATTTGTAACTGTGCGAAAGTCGGTGCAGCTAAACAGTCGCATAATTCCAGTGGCCCTGCTCATACCGCTGATTAGGTCCACAAGTGCTTCTCAGTGATTCCTTCTTTTTTTGTCTCACTGAGTTCATAGTTGAGCTTCTGTGGAAACGAGGAAGACTAAACCGGAGGTTGCCACTCCACAACACAGACTATCATACCACATAATTACTCTCCATAACGCATAATCCCACTCTACATAATTCCTATAAAATAAATACCACATACTTTCTATCCACATATTTTCACTGCACAACTTACCACATAATTCCACTACACACAACGTACATCCACTTCACTCCAAAAAACATTATTTAACAACACCAATAGCTGTAACTCTCGCAAATGCGAAACCTATTACATTGCAAACACTTATATAACTAGTAGTCGCGTTAGCAGAGTGGAGTAGAAAGGGTGCTGGGCCTCCGACCAGCGCTCAGGAATTCCGCTGAACTGGACTTACAGGAGATACCAGGAGGGCTTCTTGGTCCCCAAAGTCCCTCAGGAGAAAACTGGACTTCATCCCAACATCGAGAAGGAATCTCCAACCCCAGCTGCAACTCGAACGACATCCTGCCATCGCAAGACCTCTGCGACTCCCTGGCCACCTTCTTTCACCGCAAGATCGCAGACATCCACAAAAGCTTCAACATACAAGACACCCCCACCCGACAGCCGCCGACACCCCAGACTCACTCTCCCCAGCCACACTGACCTCCTGCTCTCCTGGACCCACGTCACTGACGACGACACCAGCAAAATCATGAACACCATCCACTCCGGCTCACCATCCGACCCTTGCCCACACCACATCTTCAACAAAGCAAGCTCCATCATCGCACCCCATCTCCGGAAGATCATCAACAACTCCTTCGAGCCTGAGAGCTGGAAGCACGCCAAGATCAATGACTTACTCAAGAAACCCAAGGCGAACCCTAAGGACCTCAAGATCTTCTGGCCCATCTCCCTGCTCCCATTCCCAGCGAAAGTCATCGAGAAGATTGTCAACAGGCAACTGACACACTTCCTCAAGGAAAACAACGCTCTGGACCCATCCCAATCTCGATTCCGCAGCAACCACAGCACCGAAACTGCCCTCATCGCCGCCACCGACGACATCAGGACCCTGCTGGACAACGGCAAAACCGCTGCCCTCATCCTCCTGGACCTCTCGGCCGCCTTCGACACAGTCTGCCACTGCACCCTACGCACACGCCTCCACAACGCAGGGATCCGCGACAAAGCCCTGGACTGGACCACCTCCTTCCTCACCAGCAGAACCCAGAGTGTCCGCCTCCGCCCATTTCGATCTGAAGCCACAAAGATCATCTGCGGCGTACCCCAAGGATCATCCCTCAGCCGACACTGTCTATATGGCCCGCCAACATCGTCCGATCGCACGACCTCAACATCATCTCATAAGCCGACAACACCCAGCTGATCCTCTCCCTCACCAAGGCCCCCACCACCGCCAAAACCAACCTCCATGAAGGAATGAAGGCCGTTGCCGAATGGATGAAGAACAGCTGCCTGAAACTGAACTCGGACAAGACGGAAGTCCTCATCCTCGGCTCCACCCCCTCCGCCTGGGAAGACTCTTGGTGGCCAACCACACTGGGAGCTGCACCGACACCCACTGACCACACACGCAACCTGGGATTCATCCCAGACTCATCGCTATCAATGACCCAGCATGTCAATGCTGTATCCTCCTCCTGCTTCAACACCCTCCGCATGCTCCGCAAGATCTACAGATGGATCCCCACCGGAACCAGAAGGACAGTCACCCAGGCCCTCGTCAGCAGCAGACTGGACTACGGCAACGCCCTCTACGCGGGAACCATGGCCAAACTCAAAAAAACGACTACATTGCATACAGAACACCTCTGCACGCCTCATCCTCGACATCCCCCGCTACAGCCACATCAAGGCCCACCTCAGAAATCTGCACTGGCTCTCCGTCAACAAGAGGATCACCTTCAAGCTCCCCACCCACGCCCACAAGGCGCTCCACAACACCGGACCAGCATATCTCAACAAACGACTCATCTTCCTCACCCCGAACCGCCAGCTCCGCTTCGCCGACCTTGCCCTCGCCACCGTTCCGCACATCAACAGAACGACTGCCGGTGGCAAATCATTCTCCCACCTCGCCGCCAAGACATGGAACACCCTCCCCACCCACCTGCGGCAGACCCAGGACCTGCTGACCTTCAGGAGACTTCTCAAGACCTAGTGCTCTTTACAAATGATTGATTGATCCCCTATCCGGTAGCCTGCCAGGAGGTGGGTTTGCAGAGTGGTGGAGAAAGTGGGGGCATGGCCTCCGAAGACGTCTTAGCAATCCCACTGTGTGGGACTTACTGAAGGTAACAAGAGGGGTAGTTGGCCCCCAAGGGCATCCTTGGGTGCCAACTACTCCTCCTATTACCTCCAGTAAGTCCCACACAGCAGGATTGCTAAGTTGTCATAGCAGGCCACGCCCCCTTTCCCCACCACTCCACAAACGAACTTCCTGGCGCGCTCTTGGATGGAGATTAAAGTCCCATTCGCTGCTGGGGGTCCTTAGGGGCCAACTAGCCTACCTGATACCTCCAGTATGTCCTAGATAGTGGGATTGCTGAAAGCTGGCCACGCCCCCTTTCTCCATCACTCTGCAAACATGCCTCCTGGCGTGTTCTAAGTTGGGGGATTAAGTCCCCTTGAATATTGAAGGTCTCTGGGGGCCAGCTAGCCCACCAGGTACCTCCAGTAAGTCCCACACAGCTGGATTGCTGAGAGTGGTCCGAGGCCACACACCCTTTTTACACCACTCTGCAAACACGCCTCCTGGTGCACTGCTGTTTGGGGGATGAAGTCCACTTTAGTCCTGAGGTCCTCAGGACATAAGAGGACCTCATCGCCCTACCAGCAGTGCGCCACAAGGCGAGTTTACAGAGTGGCGTGGCCTCGGACCACCTCTCAGCAAACCCTTGCGTGTATATCCTCTCAATAGGAATCTCTCCACCATCTTTTTCTCCTCTGCTGTGTATGCTTCAAGTGTACTGCAGTTTCTCTTCGCTCTCAGGAGTTCCCCATAGGGGATTCTCCATTTGAGTTTGGAGGGATGATGACCTACTGGCATGCAGGATGCTGTTTCCTGCAGTTGCCTTCCTATGTAATCTGGTCTGTATGGTTTCATCCTGAACTTCCACCAGTATATCCAAGAAACCTATTCTGTTCACATTAGTTTTACTGGTGAACTTGAGATTGAGATCATTCTCGGACATCTTGTCCAAGGATTCATCTAACTCTCTTTGTAGACCGTCCCAAATCAAAAATTTCATCTATAGAGCGCGTCCACAGTACTAGCTGTTGTGTATATTCCACAAACCTCTCTGACGAGATGTGTTCAGATTCCCACCAGCCCATAATCATGCAGGAGCGAAGCAGCTGTCCATGGCAGTCCCGGTCAGCTGTTTATACCATTGGTTGCCAAACAGAAAGTAGTTATGCTCTAGAGAAAATGGGAGCATCTCAAGGAGAACCATGGTATGGTGATATGATGCTATTGGTCTATCCCTGAAAAAATGCCTACATGCCTTCAAGCCTAGCTCATGTTGAATGCTGGTATAAAGGGAGACCACATCCACTGTGGCCAAAATATATCTGGATTTCCATGGGATATCTGCAACTTTGGAAATGAAATCCATGCTGTCACGGCAGTATGATGGAAGGCTACACACATATGGGAATAAAAAGTGGTCAAGATAAATAGAAGGATTCTCTAAAAGGCTGTCATTTTCCGATATGATGGGCCTGCCCGGTGGATTGGTGCTGTGTTTGGGAACTGTGGGCAACATATAGAAGCAGGGGGTCATAGGTTTCTATACTGTTTTAAAATAACAATTCATCCTGACTTAAAATGCCCCCCAGATGGCAGTTTGAAAGCACATTATGAAAAACATTGACCGTGAGACCATATATATATCCTCACAAATACCCGCTTCCTAATCTAGAGCGGGCTCCAACACTGCTCAGGTTCACTACACGTGACTTAATTGCCACAAAACAAGGCTCCTGATACCTTTTCTACACAAGGATTGATCCTCCGTGTAGCCGTGTTTCCGCAGCTTTGCCTTTCTCAATGCAGGTAAAAGAAAAGGCGGGTTCTGGTTACACCTCTTTAAATGCACAATAAACTGTTCCCGTTGGAGAAATTTCAATGCCATAAAAAGAGGACTGACACATTCCATGTATAGTACTTGTTTATATTTAGGCTATTAACATTGTGAATAATCAGATGTCATCAAGCCTTTTAAAAACTATTCAAATGCCAATATACATTTTCAAAGTTAGAATAACATGTTCCTCCTTCAATGAATACTGCATGTAATCTGAACAACAAAGTCTTCGTTTATACTCAGCCACACTAAGGGGCCGATTCCGACGTCGGACAGACTCAGGTCTGTCCGACATCGGTCATGAGCCGTAACCGACCGACCTGCTGTCGTCAGTTACGGCCCTTTAAGTACGATGCGACCAAACTCTGTTCGGTCGCCCTCGTATACTTCACAATGGGAGCATGCTTGCATTGTGAAAAGCAGGGGTGCAGTTCATCCCTGCACCCTGTGGCGGGCACCCCAAGGTGTCTGCCCCTAGGTGCAGGGATCCACAGAGGGGAACCATAGGTGCCCCCAGGCCGCCATTTGGCAGCCTCACACCCATGGGGGCCCTACTGGGGGTCCCCCAAAGACAGTTTCCGACTGCCTTTTTGTGCCGGAAAGACCGCCACGAAAAGGCAGTGAAAAACTGGCATCGTACTCCCTCGGTCGTAAAGAGGCGGCCAGGGGAGTACTGAATGATTTCCGGATGGCGGACGGGCTCTCCGAGCCTGTTGTCAGCCATCCGGAAATCCGAGTCAGATTCCTTTCCAATCGAGCCCATCGGAATGGCTCAGTCGGAAAGGAATCCGGCCGGCACATTCCAATGCGGGCGGAAGGGCTCCCAACGTCGTTCAGAGCCCTTCCGATCGGAATCGGCCCCTAAGATGTTACTCATACATATATGCACACACACACACATTTTTTTTTTCACTGGAAAAAACAAATGTTACAGAGACGTTAGAGTTAGCAAACTGAATTTTACAAAACCTTCCAAATTTACTGAAAAAAACAAAGGTTACAGGAATGTTATAGTTAGACCGACATTTCACTCGTACAAAACTATAGAGAAATTCAGCAGTTATAGTTAGCTGAGCTAACTATAACTCGCAACCTCACTAACTCATCACTCATGACATTGGCAGTGACATCACTGATAGTGTATTGTCATGCCCACATGCCCAGATTATTTATTGAGAGTTTGGGTGCAGGGGAATTTCCCCAATCATCTGACCAACTAATCCTAGTCCTGGGACAGTAATACATTTCCAGGATCATCAGATCGGTTTTGTCGCCATTTAATTTTAAGCAACAGTTTGTCATCCAGTTCGCCACCTTTTCCAAACAGGGTACTAATTGATGGTGATTTCAGTTCTGCCCCTCCGCCACTGATACCACCAGCTGCATGGCGTTCGCAAAGGACACGATAAATAGCCCAAACTCCTGAACGATTTTCGCCAAAGGGCCCGTATATACGGTAAACTATGTGGGGCTGAGAGACGAACCCTGTGGGGCTCCGCATCAGACTGGCATTGTATCGGAAAGACCATGAGTAATATCTCACAGACTGTAAGTGATTTGCTTATGGCTGCAAGCAGGTGTGAGTTCAGCACAATTTCTAGTTGTAATGCATTATAGCCAATAGTAAGAAAATTCATATCTTTATGAATCATTTGGTTTCGGGGTCAAATATCACTGATCTCATGTGCTTGGCCAACGTAATAGTCATCAATTACCTTCCAGCTGTAAAAAGGTGCCACTTAAGACCCTTTCTTTTCTGTTTTATATTTGGTGTGGTAATATTCAAGAACGTATGGATTCAACGATATCAGGTTATCACTCCTGAGTAACTCTTCTTTTCCATAAATCCTTTTTGATAAAATTATTCTTGATTGGGTAACTACAATTCGCCTGCTGAGACAATTTGTTTTATCATTTCATAAACTGCAAGATTTGATTGGCATCTCAATCTATGTTGTTGTTCAAATCCACAATTCTGTATTAACCCCTTCAGCGCGGCGCGGATTACCGCGCCGTGCTGAAGGTTCCGCGCGCAGGCGGGGCCTTGACGGAGCGGTTCCGTCATGCGCACAGCGCGACCGACGCGCATGACGGAACCGCTCCGTCACACGCATCGAAGGGGCTAAAACTAATAAAATATAAATATTTTGATTGACATCTATCAAATCAGTGACAATGCTTATGACTCTATAAAGTTCCAGTGCGATCAGGAATTAATTTCATTTGCAACTCACTATCCTGAAGACAGTAAAAGAAACTTGACCTTCCTATTACCCGATCAGTGACCAATCATCCTCTTTCTCTTTTGCACTATGTTATTATTTTGTTCCACTTTAAAATGCAATATTAAGAAACACTTTTCAATCTGTAGTACACATGCTCTTCTATCTCAACGGGAAACTAAACCTATTTTTAGCCTACATTAAAAGCCTATTAGCATTGACCAGCACCAACCAATGAAACACTTATGTTTACCACAGGATTCAAGTTACACAATGGCTGGCATATAAATCATCTTATTAGTTAGTTATGCTTGGCGTTAATCCCATACCTGCTCTCAGCCATTAGTAGTTTTGGGCAATCATTGCTGCCAAATTGAGGATTGGCCAAGGTTAGTTAACACACAACCCACAAGTTTTAAACAGTGCAAACTTCATGTTTTATATATAGTGTCTGTATGAGCAAAATATTGTTTTTTCTATGGGTATCTAAGTACTAGAATCTACTTCCTGTGTCTAGTCGACTCCTTTCTAGTCATTTACTGTTCTGGAATTCCCTGAAAACTTGGCTGTTTAATGTGTGTTTTTATGTGTGTATTGGTATTTATCGAGAACAAAGATCACTTGAGAGCAACAGAGTGCTGAATAGCGGCATGGTGCCCCAGAAGGTAAAATTATCTTTCCAGCAACCGTGTCTTCTTTGTCAGTATCTGTTAGCGTCAGGACATCCTTTGGGATAGCAGTTGAACTCCAAAGATAAATGCAATACCTTTTCTGACATTTCTTATTGCTTTATCTTCTCGACATTCATAGATATTTGTTTTATTGGTACTTTTAGTGCTTTTCAGAATTCATTGTACCATGGTTTCTGTAATGAAATCAATAAAATCTATAATTTTCCACAGTTCTTTGGAAAATATTTAAAACTAATAAGAAACTCTTATTAGTCAACCTTTCCCCTTTGAGTTTCCTTTGCAATTCAGCGAGTTATGATGTTTGGTTTACTCCCTCATTCGATGCAACCTGCTCACTGAGGAGAGGGCAGGCCTCTCAGAATTTCTCTACCATTGGCAGTTTTGTCTGGAGCATTAGATCTGTCTTAATGCATAACTTCCTTCCAAAACTTCACAATTCTTTTGGTTCAGTTTATCAGGAAGTTTTTGTTATTCTTTGAGCTCCACACACATGAAATCATGTTTTTAGGATCTCAGTTGTTTCTGGGCTGCCCTCAAGTTCATTTGGTTTGCACGCAACCTGGGCGGTGTTTACTGCACTGCTGACATATGCACTTCCCTAAAAGTCAAACTTGGAGACAGTCTCTGCCTTTGTTGGTCAGAATTATTTCTGGAGCTTTGGCACATTTGTGGTTGGAAAGTTACAATGACATTCATCTCTTCTTTTCGGCTTTCTCTAGTCTGATCTCTGAGTTTGCAGATGTTTTTTTTCATTTCCTATATATTCTCTTTCACATCAGAAGTTGGTGAATCTGCACCTGCTCGACTAAATATCTGTGTGCTTCTTTTTGTTTCAGGTTGTCTAGTGTACTTGATATCTCAGATCTGTGGCAAGCTGCTATGCTTTTCCGCCTATCCTGAGCTCAGGGTAACCAAGAAACACATGACCCAGTTTTGTTGGGCTAGTCATTCCGATGCTAAAGACTCTCTCACTTTGTTGATATTTTTACCTATGTGTTCTTGCAAGATTTGAGGTTTTAGCCTGGAGGTTTCAACAGCTCCATTGCATCAGATCATAGATCGGTTTTGGAAATATGCTCTACTGTTACTTTCAAGGTTTGTTTGGCTTCTAATTTGCTCCTTCCTACCGCTGTTGATAAGAGATATTACTTTGTCCTCCTACATTGATTTGCAGGCTCATACCAATCAAGAAGGGATTAATGAACTATACTGCAGGGTGATTAACTGGTTAGCTAAAATATTTTTTAACTTGTTGGGTGAAACTTTTTTACTTTCTTGTCTGCAGTTGTTAAGAATGATAGGGAAAGATGAATATTATTTGAAAAAAAAGGAGACTTTCCTTCATAAGAAAAAAAATCAATTTTAACTATAGTGTCATTTTAAAGATTTTGGGGCCTGGGGCAAGACATATTTTGGGGTCCCCTGTTCAGGGCAAAATTGAACTTTATTACCTATTCCATCAAGCCTGCATGATGACAAACAATATTATACTTAAACTGAAACAGTTGAAATATGTCTTGTCCAGGGCCCTAAATTCCTTAAAACAACAGTGGGTGGAGAGACTGAGTGAAAAGTTGAGGCAGGGAGACTGAGTGATGAAGGTCCTTATATATGAATCGATAAAAGACAGAGTTGTAGCATCCTCCGCAGTCTGGATACCTGCCAATGACTATGCCACACATGAAGCTTAATATTACATATCTTGATTCATCTGCGTGTAACTGTGAACCCAACATTGTAAAACAAACTTTCATTGCATTCCACTCTGACACCTATGTCACAGCTTTCGGAGTCCATTAGGAGTCAAAAGGGTTCAATCATAAAACTCGCAAGACACTGCATCTCCCACTTTGTTTAATAACTTTTTAAAAACATTTACAAATCAGTATACATATATGTGTGTGTATATATATATATATACATACTGGTTAGGCAAACACAGTGAGGCCCACTACTGTAAAAGAGGTTTTATTTCCAAAGTTCAGCAGCGCCTGATTCCACTCGTCTAACGTTTCGGCACATTTGCCTTGATCACAGACTGGAATTACAAGCGCCAGGTGCGCTCAGGTATGCTTTTAAATAATTGCATCACGTGACTGGAATCACCATACTACCAATCCCACAGTGCATTGTGATTGTTTTTAAATGCACAAGATGGAAGTCCATAGATGTTGTAACCTTAATGGCGATTATATTATAACACAAGCACTGTTAATACTGTGGAATATTCAAAAGGACAGTCAGGTGAGTTGGTACATTACCGCAAATGTTCTCATGTTGTATTTTACTTAGGAAATGCAACCTTTCACAGCACGATCATCGCAGGATATCGTCCTGCTTGAATCCCTTCCAAGCACCAGTCTTTTTTGCTCTAGTGGCAATCCTAGTAGGTAATCCTTCGTAGGTTGTAGGCGCAAGTGAGTCAGGCTCCTCCATTAAACATCCACAACAGCATTTCCCCGTTCCGGAGCCCCAGACCCTTCAGGGCGGCCTCACGCAATGGGCACGGAGCAGCCCATCAAACACACACTGGTTAGGCAAACACAGTGAGGCCCACTACTGTAAAAGAGGTTTTATTTCCAAAGTTCAGCAGTGCCTGATTCCACTCGTCTAACATTTCGGCACATTTGCCTTGATCACAGACTGGAATTACAAGCGCCAGGTGCGCTCAGGTATGCTTTTAAATAATTGCATCACGTGACTGGAATCACCATACTACCAATCCCACAGTGCATTGTGATTGTTTTTAAATGCACAAGATGGAAGTCCATAGATGTTGTAACCTTAATGGCGATTATATTATAACACAAGCACTGTTAATACTGTGGAATATTCAAAAGGACAGTCAGGTGAGTTGGTACATTACCGCAAATGTTCTCATGTTGTATTTTACTTACGAAATGCAACCTTTCACAGCACGATCATCGCAGGATATCGTCCTGCTTGAATCCCTTCCAAGCGCCAGTCTTTTTTGCTCTAGTGGCAATCCTAGTAGGTAATCCTTCGTAGGTTGTAGGCGCAAGTGAGTCAGGCTCCTCCATTAAACATCCACAACAGCATTTCCCCGTTCCGGAGCCCCAGACCCTTCAGGGCGGCCTCACGCAATGGGCACGGAGCAGCCCATCAAACACACACTGGTTAGGCAAACACAGTGAGGCCCACTACTGTAAAAGAGGTTTTATTTCCAAAGTTCAGCAGCCCCTGATTCCACTCGTCTAACGTTTTGGCACATTTGCCTTGATCACAGACTGGAATTACAAGCGCCAGGTGCGCTCAGGTATGCTTTTAAATAATTGCATCACGTGACTGGAATCACCATACTACCAATCCCACAGTGCATTGTGATTGTTTTTAAATGCACAAGATGGAAGTCCATAGATGTTGTAACCTTAATGGCGATTATATTATAACACAAGCACTGTTAATACTGTGGAATATTCAAAAGGACAGTCAGGTGAGTTGGTACATTACCGCAAATGTTCTCATGTTGTATTTTACTTAGGAAATGCAACCTTTCACAGCACGATCATCCCAGGATATCGTCCTGCTTGAATCCCTTCCAAGCGCCAGTCTTTTTTGCTCTAGTGGCAATCCTAGTAGGTAATCCTTCGTAGGTTGTAGGCGCAAGTGAGTCAGGCTCCTCCATTAAACATCCACAACAGCATTTCCCCGTTCCGGAGCCCCAGACCCTTCAGGGCGGCCTCACGCAATGGGCACGGAGCAGCCCATCAAACACACACTGGTTAGGCAAACACAGTGAGGCCCACTACTGTAAAAGAGGTTTTATTTCCAAAGTTCAGCAGTGCCTGATTCCACTCGTCTAACGTTTCGGCACATTTGCCTTGATCACAGACTGGAATTACAAGCGCCAGGTGCGCTCAGGTATGCTTTTAAATAATTGCATCACGTGACTGGAATCACCATACTACCAATCCCACAGTGCATTGTGATTGTTTTTAAATGCACAAGATGGAAGTCCATAGATGTTGTAACCTTAATGGCGATTATATTATAACACAAGCACTGTTAATACTGTGGAATATTCAAAAGGACAGTCAGGTGAGTTGGTACATTACCGCAAATGTTCTCATGTTGTATTTTACTTAGGAAATGCAACCTTTCACAGCACGATCATCGCAGGATATCGTCCTGCTTGAATCCCTTCCAAGCGCCAGTCTTTTTTGCTCTAGTGGCAATCCTAGTAGGTAATCCTTCGTAGGTTGTAGGCGCAAGTGAGTCAGGCTCCTCCATTAAACATCCACAACAGCATTTCCCCGTTCCGGAGCCCCAGACCCTTCAGGGCGGCCTCACGCAATGGGCACGGAGCAGCCCATCAAACACACACTGGTTAGGCAAACACAGTGAGGCCCACTACTGTAAAAGAGGTTTTATTTCCAAAGTTCAGCAGCGCCTGATTCCACTCGTCTAACGTCTATATATATATATCTATAAATATATATATGTATTTATATTTATGAAGGCTCCTGTCTCCAACGGAAACCTACTGCACTCACAGGGTTCCATCAAAAATTGCTTTATTCATGCGAGGATGCGTTTCGGTGTTTGCCTTCCTCTGCTCGCGGTAAAACAAACAGCGGCATGTGTATTGACGTTGTCTTTTAAAATGATAGATGAAATCTCATTGGCAGCAGTGCCTGAATGGAGGAAGGGGATTGGTTGCTTGTATCCTAATAGCATTACCCTCTGTTGGTGATTGGGAATTTTTCTTCTATGCGCTGCGTCCTGGAGGACTTTTAAGAACATTGTGAATTGCGAGGGTGCCCATATGGTGGCACAATCTGGAAACATTTAGTTGTCATTCAGACTGTAATTGTTTTATTTGACTCCCGCAGCGCAATTGTATAATTGTACTCTTGTAATTGTAGTCCCCACCATTCAATGCAAGAAGGCATCTTGGCTTTTTGATTGCCAAAGATAATCAGTAAACCTTGATGATCAGTTACCAGCTTAAAAGGCTTTCCGTACAGGAATACATGGAAATGTTCATAAGACCATAATACGGCTAAAAGTTCTTTCTGAGGTTGTGAGTAAGTACATTCTGTCTGGGACAAGCTTCTACTGGTATATGCTACATTATGTCTTCGAGCATTTGGGTGTCCGCTGTGCTGTGCAAGGTTAGCGCCTAACCCGACTGGGCTAGTCTCAGCGACAACCTCTGTATATATCTTTGGTTTGAAGTAAGCCATTTCAGCAGCAGTTTCAATGGCTTGTTTGATTTTCTTGAAATTTCTCTCACATTCTTGTGACCATTTAAATGAAAAACAATTCCTCGTAAGGGAGCACATATAGTAGTAAAGTCTCATATGTATCTTGAACAGTAACCAGCCAAGCCAAGAAATGAACTTATCATTGAAACAACTTGTGAGGGATCAGCATTTGACAGTGCAAGTACTTTGACAGGATCAGCTGTCAAACCCTCACCTGAACAGATATGACCAAAGAACTTTTGTCTTGTGGAACTCACACTTGTCAACAATCAAAGTGAAACCTGCATCAGTAAGTAAACAACATACTTTTGTGAGAACTTTAATCATGGTCCTTCTGTGTAGTTCTGAAAATCAATATGTCATTGCTATAATTGAATGCATTCACCACAGGCTTATGGCACGTCTAATGATATCTTGGAAAAGATCTGCAGCTAAGGATACACCAAAACTGAGTCTCTTGAATCAAAACAGACCAATATGTGTACGAAAGGTTGTAAGATACCTGCAATCTTCCTTTCAACTGATGATAACGATTATTTAAATCAAGGCGAGAGAAGAAATTTGCAAAATGTCAATGCATATGCATACAGCTTTCCTTTACTGTTCTTCTTGGGAGCTACCACTATGGAAGAAACCCATGGCGTCTGCCCGGTTGAATGCTCAATAATGTCATGCTTAAGTAACAATTCAAGTTCTTTTTCAATAGCTTTTTGTAACTGAAAAGCAATTTGACTATATCTCTGAGCAACAGAGTGGACATCTTCATTAATATGCAGCATTATTTTCTTAGTCTTAAGCTTTCCTAAACCATGAAACAGTGAAGGGATTTGACTTACTATTTCATGATGAGAATTCATGTTGGTATTCACAAAAATAAGTCCCATATCAGCAGCTGTACTGAAACTGAGCAGACAGGCACTTCACGTTGTACCTTGAAACACATGGATGGGTGCTTACACCTTCATTTTCTTGTGTTTCATTGTCACTATAAATGAACCGTAACTTATTATGGGCATCTATGCAGCTGATGTGTACACTTTGGTTTTCCATGGCAATAGAGATAATTCATTGTATATCTCTTAAGACATTATGTTTATTGATGCGCTACTGTCGATGATGAAAGGTATCGAGCAACCATTTATTTTCAATGGAATATTCAGACAATGTTCATATGATTTTGGTGGTTTCACATGTCAACTTTCCTTTGACTGACATTTTTCCTCACACACAGCCAGTCCGACATGCACACGTTTCTCTGAGATAAACTTCAACATGGCACAACCACCTTCCTCACTTTCACTTGATATTAAAGCGGAAGAACTGTTTAACGATGATTTAGATGACAATCAACTTTATTCAGAGTCTATTTGCCTCAATTGATGTTGCTGTTTGGCCTTGTGGGTGTGTGTCGAAAGGTGGTAGTGATTTTAGGAAGGCAGCAGCATGGTAACTAGTTATGGGAGTGACTGCCATTGAGGGTGGAGTTCTTTCTGCTGCAGTTGGTTGTCCATTTGAGCCTGCATCATTTGCTCTGTTTCTGAGGCCTTGCGATCGACCTTCCTCAGAGTCGTCAGGGACAGTTGGGGGAACTGTGACCTCCTCCTCGGTCTCTATTGGAGCCCCTTTGCTTATTAAAAACTTCTGGAGTTGTTCTGAGCTGTCACCTGGCAGCTTTGGTGGTGTGCCACTTCAGGTATTGCACATCTCAGTAACCCCTGTACTTCTTCTTGGGCCACCTCACCATGATATTACTCTTCTTTCTTACTTATTCTGTCAGCCAGCACTTGTATGTAATTTGTTAGTATTTCACTACTGATGATGGGAAATTTGTAGAGTGCAACATTACCCTGGGGTGTCTAGGCGCTACATGCAGTTCATTCAGTACAGAGGAGATAGAACAGTTAAACCGAGAATAGCCAGGTTTTGAGGCCTTTCCTAAATTCAAAGAGACTTTTTTCAATGTGATAGGCAAGGAATTCCGCAGGCTTGCAGTTTTTTTAGCACTTTTTCCTGTATCAATACATAATTGCATTTTGCAGTATCACTCAAATAATGCACAATTGTATCTTGCGTGGCAGTGCGGTACCTTTATGTATGGCCTGACCAACACGTTCTCGGTCATCGATGTGTAGATTCTTTGCAACGCTTCCGTTGTCTTCACCCGCTTTACAGCGGCTGGAGTTGTACTTTGACTCCACATGCATGAAGTGTCGAGTCCATACTTCAACAATGACACAGGTTGCACGCACTAGCAGTTTGCTTGGACCAAAGCAAACTCTCTGGTAGAGCACGACCATTCTCTGCGTTATTTATCCCCTATCTTGTTGGCAGTTGTGGTGTCCTCTGCAGCCTGGGTACCCGCCAATGAATACACCACTCACAGAGCTTAATATTATACATCTTTATTCGTCTGTGTGTAATTGCGAACCCAACATTCTAAAACAAGATTTCATTTCATTACGCTCTGACACCTATATCACAGCTCGGCAATGTCATTAAAAGCCAAAAAGGATCTTTCGTAAAACTCGCAAGACGTTACAAGAGTGAGAGAAACTGAGAAATATCTCTCTACTAAGGCGCCCCATAGATAGTGCTGGACATGGTCAATTGCCCACTATGCCCGTACCTTAAAACACCTCTTAATTTAGTTCACCAGAAGAGATATTTTAGTCTACTCTGGATTGGTTAAAATTAATTGTATCATGTGGCTTCTGTGCTTGATTCATGGCCTTCTTTATCTTTGTCAAAAATGAAAACTAAAATTCAGTTATGCCACAAATAATTATTTATTTTATTTAATTTTAATACACATGGATTCACTTTTAATTTTAATACACATGGATTCCCTTTATTTGTTACCTAGCTAGTTGATGTGGGTCGTTATGGGATTAAATCCTAACTGCATCCTTAATTCATTGAGCCAATGACGTAAGTTTTTTTTTTGTTTGTTTTTTGTATAAACTTTATTGATGATTTTTCAGAAAGAAAATATAAAAATATATAAGAAATGTTACAGCAGTATTTTCGGAATGTACACATAGCAGGTGCCACAGCATATACGATGACCAGTATAACAATAGAATGCAATGTACATATCATTTTCAACACATGGTCAACAACCCGCCAGCTCAATGTCAAAATGAATTACTACATTTCCCAGAGACAACTTCCATATTTATAGATGTGGATCAACCTGCCTTGGCACTCACATACCATACTCCCATTTGACCCCTAAACCAACACATTTCTCAACCCACTCCTGTTCTATCTTGTTCTGCTTGGGCAACATCTTCTGCAGCTTTTTCCAATAGGTATTGCTGATGTGGTCCCCAAATATCTTTAGGTTGACATTTAACAAGTAAATTGTTTGTTATTACACATGTAGGCAGACACATAAGATGTAATCGTATTACTTACATAATAGTAATCTAGTGTGGTGTTTAATTAACTATTGTGTTTGTGTTGTATGTTTTTCCTATATCAGACCTCCTCTCTGTATGAGAACATGCCAGTCCTACTCCACTTTCAGCTCAGAGAATTTATCAGCATCTGATGGGGAGGAAGGAAACACAAGCGACCACTCAAACAGCCCTGATGACTTGGCTCATGGGAATAAGGAACGATCTGCTGATAAACTAGAAGATATGCTCTCCCACACCCCAGAGATCCCTATTGAGATCTCAATGCAGTCAGATGGTCTTTCAGATAAGGAATGTGCTGTTCGCCGGGTGAAAACACAAATGTCCTTGGGAAAACTCTGTACCGAGGAGCACATTTATGAAGTAAGTGGAAACCTATAGAAATATGAGATGATGATCCTTGTTATACTTACCTTTGAATACGTGTGTAATCGCTGTTTAGCATGCTTATGCTAAAGGTTTCACAGCACTATAGAAATATCAGGATATGAGCAGTGGTCTCCAACCATTTATATCTTAAGAGCTACTTCTGATCATTGAAAATAGTTCTGATCTTCTAATGACTTGCAATTGTTGCAGTAGTGACCACATCAGAGACAGTCACAATAGTGGCCACGCCTTGCAAAATTACTAGTAGTGGCTACCCAGATGCATGTCATAATACTGAGCGATGCCAAAATATCCTACCAGAATATTGACCAATAAAATATCATGAAGCCACATACAGAGGTACATACAGATTTACTTTTCTAAACTAAGCACCTTTACAACTTGACGCTATACATATCATCAAGCTAAATTTAAGAATGTAAATAAAACTGTACTTACCTTTATATACTTATCCTCATGATATTTTGGTAGTCTATTTTCTGGATACATTATTTTGGCTAGAAAGTATTTAAAATTCAATATTGTAGTTGAACAACAACCACCCATAAGATGGGGTTACGGACAGTGTCAGAAAAACTTCATCATATATGCCTCCACATGACAAATGACATAACAGTCACAGTAGTAAGTGTCCACTGGCACAAAAGAAAATAGCTAAAAATCTACACAACTCTGTATGAACTGTCATTCAAAGAGCAGTTTAAATATGCTTTGCATTTCCTATCATTTTGTTTACCAACATCAACATATCATTTTCTCAAAACAGATGTTTTTCTATTAAAAAATATGCGACCTCCATTTTGTGATAACTCACTCAAAGAAAAACTTGACTTTTTTCTTGTAAAACTACATTTTTCAATATGGCTAGACCCTATGAATTAAGTACTGTGCTGGGCTGCACTTCAGGGACCTACCCATTGAAGTCCCCTGTAAAAGAGGCTCCTAGAATGAAAAAAAGATCTAGCCAGCTAGCAGCTATGCTTTCAGCTGTTTTCAAAATGTTATATGGTTCATCTCAATTGGGTTCGTCCCCTTTAGCACTGCCTTATGCCCTTGTAATAAGGGGGATTGTATATAATTCATACAAGTAGATCCAAAATCATCGATCAAATTTCCGATCAATAAGGGCTGCTACAAAAGAGTTTACCTATCCTAGAAACCTCCTGAGCATACCCATGCATTATCGAACCACAGGCAGCTAAGATTGCCAGAATGGAGGAGGTATGATGACTTATCAAAAGAACAGTTGGACTAGGAGTAACTGTATTGCCAGTATACAATACAATATTACATCCATGTCCCTTAGTGGTGTCTCAGTTGTTAGCATTCAGCGAGTGCTTCTGTCCAGCCAGGGAAATCTCGGGGATTTTCTCTGATCTGCAGTGATGTAGGCCCTCATGGTGCAGCTCTGATAAAACAGTCAGTACATTTACCCATTTCCTTGGCTGGACAGAAGCACTCGCTGTGTAAATAAGTAGAGCCAAAAATGAGGCTCATACAAGAGTGTCCCCAGGTCCTGTACCAAAGTAATAGGCACTAAACAAAAACACTACTTTATTTAATCTGTACTGCACGGTAGCCAATGGTAGACACCATGAACATGTGCAGCACAGTTAACATATTTTGCTAACAAGAATGTACTTTAACCAAAAATAACCCTAATCTTTATACAAGCTTTGGTGTATTGCTGGATTAACATTCATGTTGACACATAGGAGCCTGGAGTTAGATTTTTGAAAAGTCCTAAATTGTTTAGCCATGTAAAAACAATAACCAACCTGCAGCTCTTCAAAAATGTGTCATGTTAATTGTAAAAAAAGAAACCGAACGACCACTGCAAAAGCATTTCCATTTCCATTCATGTCATTCATGAATTGTTCTAGTGTGGTGATGAACCCTTTGGCATGTTCAGGAGAATAAAAAGCAGCCGAAGGAAGTTGAAGAACAAAGACGTTTGACAGACAAGGTTTACAAGAACATTATAGGCAATGGAACTCTAAATACGGTTCTCGCTTTGGCAGAGTATCTTGTGTGGCAAACTCGACATAAGGCATTCAGTCTGCTTGATGAAAAGTTTAAACTCCTAAACTGGCACAGATTGACTACATTACACAGCTGTATTCAGCTAGCACATGCTCATTCAGTGATACTGAAGTAGTCGCTATCCCTGCTTTCCCATATCTGAAAGATATGACAACCCCTGAAGAAGATAGATTCCCAAAGAAAGTAAGATACTCCTGCGTACAGAAACATAATAATAACTTTTCCATTTCAAGACTGAGGACAGGTTCTGTCACTAAGAGAAATTCTTGAACGGAAGTTAAAATGATGCTTAAACTTTGGAATAATTCTGAGTTCTTTGAGGGGCAGTATTTTACTGCCAACATAAAACAAGCATTTGCAATGCAATTGGTCTCACATTTGCTTAATTTAGAGCAGTTTGTGATTTAAATCACAATGTTTTTACCGATGTTTTGTGAAGTGTATGTATGTGGTGTGTAGTGGAATTATGTGGGTTGGATTGGAATTGTTAGTTGTGGAATTGTGTGGAGTGGAAATGTGTAGTGGAATTAAATGGCATGTTGTGCAGTGGAATTATGTGGATAGCAATTATCTGGTATTGAGTGTACTGGAATTATGTGGCGTGATATTTTGTGTTATGGAGTGTAATTATGTGGAACGGTATTTTGTGTTGTGTTTAATTATGTGGTGTGCTGTTGAAGTTTGTGGCATGATGTGGAATTCTTTGGTGTGGATTGAATGTATTGTGGAATTCTGTTGAGTTGAAGAATGTGGTTTAGTGTCAAATTATGTGATGTGGATTGGAAATAGGCTGAGTTAAATTGTGTGGTGTGGAATTGTGTGGATCGCCTTGCCTTTTTGGTGACCCAAAAAAATAAATAGGCAGGAGCTAAGCTCCAGATCTGTGTTTTTGGGTGTTTAAAAAAAAGGGGATGGGGATGAAAGGAACACAGAGGGAGGAGGCAGGGTGGAGAAGCAGTGGGTGACAGAAGGAGGTTGTGGGAGGCAATGGGGTTGTGGGTGGGGAGCATCAACAGGCTACCCCATTCACTTTCCCCCAACCTGAGATAAGAGGTGTGATGGATGCTGTGGGAACAGAGAACTCAGTAAGGACGCAGGGAGTTCACTATTCAAAAGCAACAGAAGGGGTAGCCATGAAGAAAGGCAGTGTAGCTTATGAAAAGATGTGCTCTAACACTCACAGACTCTCTCTCACACTCACTCTCTCACACTCTCCCAACCCCAATAAGTGGTCTCTCATGCAGTTAAGTCATTAACTGCTGTATAGGCATGATAGAAATATTACCTTGTTTCACACAGCCTTTGCAGCCAAGAGCAGGAGTTAAATTAATGCTGTAAACAACAGTGCTCACCCCCACTACATTGCCCAATTCAACAGAACTGGTTTTATCAGCCTCTGCAAGATGAAAAGTTGCGTCAGTCTGCTTGCATTTGAGACTGATCTTCCGAGCACATATTTCTGCTACAGGCGCAATACCCATAAGGCTGCCCTTGAATCCCTCATGCTGCAACACTCTAAAGATGATAAGCCTGATCTTATTTTTCCCAAGGAGGTAGAGACAAATGTGTTTTGTGTTTTTGGAGCACCCTTTGGCTTGATAAATATAATGCTGCATTCCACTAAAGAGGGTAACTTTACCCTATTCGAAATGTTCTCTAGAAAGGTCAAGTTCTCAAGAATTGGCTATACATGTGTCATGAGAAGACACATTAATTTTGGGAAACTGTAACACATGTTAATAGATGCTAATGTTAAACGAAAGCTGTCATGAGACAACGGCCTGAAGCATTTAAAAATGTAAATACAATTACACTGTGCAGATTATGTCCAGACGCAACAGTATCTTTGCCAACATAGATATTTAACCTTGAACTCTGGTTAAACCTCCTGTTCTTGTTTTACGTTCATATCCTTGAAAAGAGAGACTCCCTGTGAAGTCTTATTCCCTAGAACAACAGTCACTGAACTCTAATCGTAAAATTCAAGAGGATATTACCCACTCTATTATTCCATTCCTAAATTTTGGCTTTGTTAAGGTGTATAGCGACACAGCAGGACCCACAACTCTGAGCTAGAAACTCTCTTTGGAAACCTTGGAGCCACTCTGTTGCTGCAGCGTGGTTTAAAGCCAGATCAGTAGCTGTGCAGAAGGTGTCTGTGTGACTGGAGACAGAATAATTTTTCTGGAAGCAGCCTATGACTATGCATCAGTTCCTAGCTATGAAACTACTGTAAACTTAATTTTCAAATATTTATTTATAAAACTAAAAGAGAAAGTACTGCAATTAAAATTAACTTTTAGAGCACCAAAATCACAAGGACAGAACATCATGTTCTAAAAATACAGCTGCTTTGCCACAAAAAGAGCACACCAAGGCAGATAAAGAGAACGCGGAGAGCCCTAACAAAAATCTGTACTGAAGTGTTTGATAACATTCAAGAAATATGTTCCCTCGCTAAGAGGCGATGTTTTTTCCTCTCATAATGACCACGCTGACTCTCAACATTTAGGCCAACTTCATCTTTTCAGAGCAACACCCAGGTCAGCTCGGAGAGCAGAGCAGAGAAATAGCGCAATCAGCTGAAGGCCACTGCACTTCATCAGTGTACCCTTCGATTGCTTTTACATTCAACGGGAACAGTTAACTGTTGTCAGAGCAGGAGCATGCCCCCTCCTTGTTGCAATAATAAACTCTTGTTGGAATGCCGGCTGCTGCAGATTAAGATCGAAATATTGGCCGAGCTCAGCTGTCGTTCCATTACACACAACACAACTGGCGGGAAGAGATTCAGCATGGAAATAAAGCCATATCTAAAATAAATTTGAAAACTGAGGATTTTTAGTCAAGTGGACGTCATTTATATTTTTGAAACGTGGTGTATTTGGTTTCTAATCCATTATTCTAGAGTTCCAAACTCCACTGAATTGCTTCGTAGGTATAATTGACAAGCGTAGGAGGAGGTGGTGAATCTCCCAGAGGAAGAGACACTTGTGCTGCTGTGAACCAATGGAAGAGCATTTCACATAACCGTGCTAAGGCTTCACCTGATGCTGCAGACACTGACTGTAGGCAGTTAACATGTGGCTCAGACATATCTTGAACGTTGGTTGCAATGCACTCTGTTCAGGTTAGACACCGACAAGGCTCTAGAAACACTACAAGGACTGACTTGGAGAAGCCAACGAGGCATTGCAGCAGATAATACATTTCAGATGTTTTACTGGATGCCTGCCTCCTGCTGGGATTTGAACCTGGGATTTGAACCTGTGACTGAAGTTACACAGATATCAGCAGGCACACTGTAGTGGATGCTTGCTTGTGCCCCGGGGAAATCAAAGAGTGCGTGCTGATACGGGAACACGCTAGTTGGTCCCTGCTTGTGCCCCAGGGGCACTGTAAAGCGCACATTGGATCCGAGGAAAGGAATGCAAAGACAATAAAATCACCCGGGTCTCCATGCCCTACTGCAATCAGGAGCAGCTGTGGTGCGCTTGGCTGATCAAATAAAAGGCGCGTGATGGTAAAACTTGAAAGGGAATGCCATGACAACATTAACAGGCCTGTTTTCACTTGCGTGCCAAACAAAATGGAAAGGCAGGGGGAGCAGCTGTGCTGAGCACAGTCTTCCCATGCTATGGAAACAGACAGAAGAAAATAATTGTGCGCCAAAAGTAAACCAAATAAACGGGAAGGGAGGAGTACATGTAATAGGGCTAGTAGCAATGGGAGGGAACCAAACACCAAAAAGAGGGACAAATACAGCCAGTGCATCAATTAAAAGGCAGGTTTTTAGAAGGGCACAGAAAAGAACGAATGAGAAACAATGGGTGTGCTCGAAGCCCGCAGAGAAGATACAGCATGTCTCTAAGAGACAGCGCTTGCGCTGCCTAGGTGAGACCTTAAAAGGAGGGAGCTACGGATAATCCTCGAAACTATATATCACATAATATAAACCAAAGGTTAAAGTGATGTTATAGTTAGGAATTGTAATAATATTTTATATTACATTAAAAAAAAAAGCCTTAGAAATTCACTGAAAAAAACAAAGGTAAAAAGGACGTTGAAGTTAGGTGAAAGTGTCAGTTAAAACATAACATTTTAAACCACTGAAATTCACCAGTTGTAGGTATTTCAAGTATCAGGCACTCGCGCCCCTGCCATGCACAGTGTTGTTATGAATTATGTCATTTCAGATGTCATTAGGGATGTTATCTACGCAGTCAGTGAAGATGTCATGGCTGATGTAATATGAGAGGATACAAGCATTGCATGCTCGGGGCATAAGTTATAGTAAGTTACTTGAAATAACTATAGCTGGTGAATTCCAGTGGTTTTGTTAGTTTAAAACATTTTGTTTCAACTGCCATTTTCACCTAACTATATCTTCCCTTTACCTTTGTTTATTCAGTGAATTTTCATTGTTAAGTAAGATATTATTAAAATTCCTGTCACTTTAATATTTGTTTTTTTCACTGAATTTCTATTTTGTTTAACATAAAGTAAGATGTTCATTGCCCTGCGGGTTAAGTGCAGGGTCTGCCCCCAATCCCCCGCTGCTGCACACGGCTGACTGTCAGTGTAACAATAAAACGGGTGTCATCTAAAATAGGCAGACCTACTGGCTTTATCTAAGGTTCAGAACACCAAAATATAAAAAGCAGATCTATTGTCTTTAACAAAAGATCAGCACATCATCATATATAATGCTGACTTATTGGCTTTGTCAATAATTGAACAGTTATTTTATCAATAACTATAATGCAGTGTACATCATGAATATACATGGCAATGATTAAAATTCACTCTCCCATAATAAAATATTTTTTTCAAAACAACCATTAACGTGTTTTGAGAATGTCCTAAACATTCTTCAAGCCACAAAATGCAGCCATAGAACTAACCCCAAGTTGTCACTGCACATCAGCTGAAGAGCACATAGCTCCAGCTTGAAGTGCTTTAAAAATAATGGTAAGCTCTCCTTGGGTCATGCATCTTGGGATGTGCTGTGCTCCTTGCAGCCCTCCAGGACACTAGTGGCCGGACTAGGGCATCTCCAAACAGGGAAAAATATGTAAATGAGCTCTTATGGGGCTCTCCTGGCCGGGAGCGGTGACTAATAAATGGGCCCTGCCGGCTCCCCCACCAGCAACCATCCTGTGGTGCCGGCTGCCGCCTGCTTGTGTTCTTTTTTTCCTGCCCGTCGTGAGCAGATATTTTCTGTGCTCCCACCACGTGGGAGCAATCCTCTGTTCTCTGTCCAATGGAGCGCAGGCAGGGAGACGCTTTTCAGTTCCGTGTGTTCTGGTATATACGGCAGCAAAGACTGCACCCCAAGTTGTGCAGTCTTCCAGAGTGGGAGCCATTCCCATTGGTAAGCAAATAATCAGTAATCTTTGTTTTTCCTGTGGCCCAGTATGGGGAAATTCCACCTCAACCTGGCTTGGTTTTTGTGCAATCCAGAACGGAATTTCCTCTCGTCTAAAAATGTATTAATATATATTACAGAGAGGGTAAGACATTGGGAAATAGATCCTTTGATAAGTTCAAGCTTAAACAACCTACAGCCAATATGTTGGGGTTACCTACTCGGCTGAGGAGGACCGTACTTACCACCACATGCATTTCTGGTAGTGAGGTAAGTAGGGGTCGCTGAGAAAATACGATAGAACTACTCAGGTGATCCACTGAATAAGAACTAATTCTACCAACATTGGCGGCGCCATGCCGTGTAGTGCCCCACTTCCCAATAGGAACAGCGTGTTTGTTGGGCAACATAAACCTAGGAATAGTAACAGACTGATTCCGTGCACCCCTGCTAGAGACCAGCTAGCCCACAGTGCCACCACATGCACCCCTAAGCTAAGACAGGTAGCAGAGGGTTTTGGCATCCACAGAACATAACAACCTTGAGCTCTCCCAGTGATCGTGCATACAGATCTAGAACCTTTTTGCTCAGTTACTCGTACTCTATTTCTCTCATTGAAGTCTGCAAGGAATACACAATCGGGAGTTTTCAATATTCATTAAATCAACATATTATAGAATATATGTGCTGCACTGATCAATACACAGAAGTAGATGAAACTGATTAACAATATAAGGACAGTGAACAGAATGACATCTTGCTAAGAATGTATATATGCAGGCACATAAAACAACATTAGAGAGACTACTCCTACTATTCGTTCCCTAACCTAAGTGCCAAGGGTGTATGAATGTGTTCTGCTAGAAATCCCCCATTGGATGATCCTGTCCCATTACCTGAAGGGAAAGAATGTAGGTCCCCGTCGTGGTCACAAGATAGACATCCCTCACCGAGGGATCAGCTAAAAGCTGGGCGGCTTCAGCATGTAGCGACCTCGCAAAGCAAGCACTCCTCTCCTTAAACCCAGAAATGCTTGTTTATTTATAACAGAAAGCATCCTTGCCTTGGGCCGATTTTCTAGTCAGGCTGCCATTGTTTATGTACTATAGATAGCTCTGTCACCGTAAGATGCAAAACAAACAATCACGTGCACAATGTAGGCATAGACCTTTTACGTGAAGTTTGAGGTATCATTATAGTGTTCTTGTGAAGTTGTAAGCAAGTATAGTTTCATGGAAACTAATATGTACTGTCATGGTCACAAATGTGTGTCAAAAGTCAGTGTGTGTGAGAGAAGGCAATTTAGGAGAAACCCGTGTGTGTACGTAAAATGGTAGTGTTTCGCTCTAGGCATAACCGGGACACATGAAAGGGGACCCCATCCTCCAGGGCCAAATTCAATAAAAATGGGGAGGGGGCATGCATGCCCCTCCCTAATCCTTCATAGACCATTCGGCCTCCATCTCCTGTGCCCCCCGGGCCAAAGCCAATAAAAAGAGAAAGGAAGCGATGCAACCTCTCTCCCTGAACCTCATTAGGCTCTGGGCCCCCATCCGCCAGGGGCCAAAAACAATTAAACAGGGGAGGAGCTTTCTACCCCCTCCTCGAGCCTTCTGGGTCTCCATAGCCCCAGGGCCAGTTCTAAGGGGAGTAGGGCACGCGGCCCCCTCCCCAAGCCTTATTAGGCCCGGGACCCCATCCCCTTGGACCAAAAATACTAATAAAGGGGAAGGGCCATACCGCGCCCCTCTTTCAAGCCTTAATAGGCCCCAGGAACCCCATTGCCTGGGAGAATTTCATTATTAAAGGTGCCCACGTGGAGCACCCACCGACCACCACATTGTGTCCATGGGTGGAAATCCAGGTCCCCCTCCGTCTCCCCACATGGTGCTGGAGTCGCAACTGCTTCCATTCGGAGGGACAGTTGTTTTCCGGCTCCTCCCTCTGGGCAGGAGCTATGTGTGTTCTGTTTCCCTGCCCTCAGGAGTGTGGTCCGGGGACACAGAACAGAAGTCTTCTCCCACCCCGTGGGTGCTTGTTTAAAGCTTCCACTGGCTAGAAGTAGACTGGTATGTTTGCTCTTGTTTGGCGGGAGTTTTAAAAATGCTCCCGCCAGATGGAAGCAAACATATTTTTCCTTGCCCACGCTGGTGCAGGCAGGTAAACTATTGTGTCCTGGAGGTGGGCTGCCTGGGACACAGTCATTTAGCTGGCCCAGGGATGGGGGTCCCCATGCCATTTAAAGTCTCAGGGTAGAGGCCTGTGGAGACCCTCCCCCTTTTATTTACATTGTGGACCTAGGGTTGGGCTCCCCGGGCCTAATTAGGCTCAGGGAGAGGGGTAGCATGTGCCCTCCTTAATTTGCGGCGTTCTTTTTAAAAACATTTTTTTACGGTTTTGGCCCCAGACCACAACAAGGTATCCCTACCCTGGCCCTAAGTCTTGTTTTTTGTTGCTTTTTTATTAGGACTCAGGACTGAGTCCCAAGTCCTAAGATTGTTGCCACCACTTCCTGGTTGATGTGGTGGCAGCCACACAGATCTCAGCAGTAGATCTGTTGGCTCCGCGGATCCTCCGCAGTGTGAAACATATGAATTTTCTAAGCTCTAATTGCTAAAATCCTATTGAATGGATTTACACTAAAAGTACTTTGTCTGGACCAAGATCTAGCTTTCTGCTAAATTTGATGTAATTCTGTTCAGTGGTATTGGCTGTGGTTGTGCCTGAAGTTGTTATGGAAAAATGAATGTGGAAAACGTGTTTTGGGCCCCCCTTTTTCTTAGCCCACACTTGATGGATATCCCCGAAACTTTCCATATGCAAACTAGTCAAAAAGTAGCTCGTTTTTTAAAGTTTCCTGGAGATTCGCTAAACGGCACCAAATTTATTAGCAACACTAAAAAGGCATTTCCTTTGGAAATAGAACCCTAACTATAACTACCCAGTGGCATCTGCCACTATTGTGTGTGTATATGTAATAAATATATATATATTTATATACACATGTATATCTACTACTGGCGGTCGCCAGAAGGTAGTTATTGTTAGGACCTAGTTTCCAGAGTAAGAGCATTTTTTCATTTGCCAATAACTTTGCCATTGTTTGACGAATCTTCACAAAGTTTTCTAAACTAGTTTGATGCTCACTTCAGCTGCTGTCTTGAACATTTCAGGGTGATCCGTCAAGCGGGGGCCAAGAAAAGGGGTTGGTCCCAAAAAACATTTTCTCCATGTTAATTTTCATAGGAAACTTTAGACACGGCTACAGTCAGAACTGCTGAACAGAATTACACCAAATTTACCAGAAAGGAGGCTCTTGGTCCAGAAAGCACCCTTTTTGTTAAATGGTGTAAATCCGTTCAGTAGTTGTGGAGAAATTTAAAGAAATTCCCAGTTGTATATCTAGGGATGCAGTGGATCCGCACCTCTCCCGATCGTGTGCCTTAGATCTAATTGGCTGCCAGCACTTCAAACCAGCAAGTGTTGGCAGCCATCTTGTGACTCGGTTGAACCGAGTCGCAAGACAAAAGATTTTTTTTAAAAAGGGGGAAGGGTAGAAACACCCTTACCCCCTACGCCTCTTGACTGGGTCCTAAGGGACCCCTCAGGGGTCGATGAAATCGTCAGGAATCGCGTTGGAAACGCGACTCCAGCTGAAAATGGAAAAAAAAACACACAAAGCGCGGGCTCCCTTTTTTAAAAAAAATGTAGGACCCTGGTTGGGCCAGGTCCTGGGGGCATTATGAAAATAATTATATGGGGTCTGCTTGGGCCCCCCGCAACTCCGGGGAACTGCCAACTTTCCGGGGACTGCCACCTTTCCTAGGCTGAAGACAAAAGAAATGGGGGACCACATGGCTCCTCCCACATCCCCGGGGACTGTCACGTGGCTGAGTTATGTAATAATTCAGGGGGGGGTCCTGCCCTTCCCATGCAGCCCCGGGTACAGCCACCTCCCCGGGGCTAAAGACAAAAGAAATGCAGGGGTCATGCGGCCGCCCCGGTGGCCAACTTGCCGGGCCGAAGTTATATAATGATGCGTGGAGGGGCTTCTGCCCTCCCCCAAGCAGCCCCGGAAACCACCACCTCCCCAGGGCACACTGTTTTTAATTGATACAAAATTCGAGGTAGGACTTTAGGCTTCTCCTGCTGTCCCAGGGACCAGCACCTCCCCGGGGCTTAATCCAGAAAGGAAGGGGGCGGTGTGTAGCCCCCCTCCAGGTGCTTTAGATGGCCCTGGAGACCGCCACCCCCCAGAGCCGGCTCCTGCAATGTCTCGGGGTGCCCACCCCCGGGACATTGTAGTTTGCTCTGGTTTGGCGGGAGCACTGCTCCCTCCATGCCATAGCAAACTCAGCTCTGCTTTCAGCAAGTGAGGGTAAAAATGCTCTCACTTGCTAATAGCAGGGCAGGAGTCTGTTTCCCTGCTCGCTGTGAAGCAAGCCGGGAAATAGACACTTTGCTTTGGGATTCAGGAAGCTGCATGTCAGCAGCGCCCTGGATCCCAAAGCAATGCCGGCTCCTGCAGGAGAGAGGGAGCCGTCGGGGACAGCGGGGCCTTGAGGCTTCCCCCACGGTCTCAAACATGGAAAATGTGGGTGCCCTGGGTTGGGACCAGGGAACCCACATTACAGACTAGGCCCTGAGAATGGGCCCCCGGGCCAAATATGGCCAGAGAGAGGGACCACTTTCCTCCCCTCCCTTTGGATTGGATTACTGCAATTCACTCTGCCTAGACTCAAACATGAATGTGCAGTACAAACTCCCAACTGGTGCAGAATGCCCTTGCGAGACTGGTTCTGGACATCCCCAAAAGACACTCAGCTGCCAAGGGTCTGGAAACCCTACACTGGCTTACAATTAACAAGCGCATCAGCTTCAAATCTCTTTGTATGGTCCATAAGGCTCTCTATCTCACCTACCCAACGAGACTAAAATCCATGTTTAGCTGGTACTCCACTGGCTGATCTCTTCGCCCATCTTTTAACCTACATCTCCACGTACCCAGAACAACTAGGAAGAGATGGGGTGATAGGGCACTCTCGACTGCCACCAGTAAGCTCTGGAATACCCTTCCAAAAAACATGAAGGCCATCTCCCAGCACCTGCCCTTTAGAAACGCTCTAAAGACCTTGCTAATTTGCATGTAGCCATCTCCTTATTCATTTTCTCTCAGAGAATCACTTTCTGGATGGTAGTCTATAGTTCCTTGATGCCCTCATGTAACTGCTGCGCTTTACAAATTCTCAAATCAAATCAAATGCCTTTGTAGTATTAAAAAATAAAGGCCGGCCCCTCTCGTTTTTTTTAATTAAGGGGGATGGAATCCCCTGGCCCAAAATGGTCCAAGGAATGGGGGCTACGCTGCCTAAAGTATAATAAGGAAAAACAACAAACAAAAAAGCAGTCAACTTGCTGGAGACCCTGCCCCATTCCTCCACTACTCTGAAAACGCGCCTCCTGGCATGCTCCTGATGGGGCGGATAAAGTCCCCTTGGCTCCTGAGGGTCCTTAGGGGCCAACAGGACTGCCTGTTACCTCCAGTTAGCACCATACAGTCGGATTGCTGAGAGGTGGTTGAAGACCACGCCCCCTTTCTCCACCACTCTGCAAATGCGCCTCTAAGCGCACTGCTGGTGGGGGGATGAGGTCCCCTTGGCTCCTAAGAGCCTCGGGACAAATGTAGACTTTTTCCCCAACGAGTAGTGCACCAAGAGGTGCATTTGTAGAGTGGTAAAGAAAAGGGCGTGGCCTCTGACGACCTCTGAGCAATCTACCTGTGTGGGTCTTACTGGGGGAACAGAAGGGATGTGTGTGTTGATCTATGAATCATTGAAGGGCTGTGTAAGTACTGGTATGTGTGTGTGAATGGGTTGGAGAATGGTAGTGTACTTGGTACTTGGAGTGAGTGTATGAAAGGTTATATGGGGATGTGAGTAAGTGCGTCAAAGATTTTGTGGAAGATGTCATCAGTGATGTCACTGACCATGTCATGAGTGATGTAATATGTGATGTCATAAGTAATGCATTGTGGGGGCGCGAGTTATAGTTAGTTCACTGACTGTAACAGCTGAATTTCTCTGGTTTTGTATGAGTGAAATCTGACCCGGACTATAACGTCCCTGTAACATTTGTGGGGGTTTTTTGAAAAAATATGTGTGTGTGTGTGTGTATATATATTTATTTAATTAATTTTTTGCATATATGTGTGTGTGTATATTTATAGGTATAGGTATATGTATATGTATATATATATATATATATATATATATATATATATATATATATATATATCCCAAGAGTCAGCGGTATGACTACAGGCGGGGGCCCAATTGTATCCATTTCTTCCACATACTTCCCATAGGAAATAAGTTGTATAGTCCAGGATTGAAAAAAAACACTTTATTGATTCGGCTGCTCTCCTCAACGTGTTTTGGCTACCAAAACCTTGCTCACAGGTTATGGGGCAGTCATTATGACGCAACTGCATATGCATGATAGTTTCCTAAACAGTGAAAAAGGACTAAATCAAGTAGAGGGAATATCTATTCCATGGCAGCCATCATAGAGTGTACAATAAATTCACAAAATATACAGGGATTATGGGCCTGATTACTACTTTGGCGGTGTGGAAGCGGCCCAGCATGCCACCATCCCACTCCCACACCGCCAAACTCAATGATCCCATAGCAGTGTCGTGCTAAGGCTTATATGTGGCCCTATCAAAGCAGCGCCGTGGGGACGTCAAAGCCTGTTCCTGCAGTGCATGGGCTGTGAAGTCCATGCCGTGCAGGAACAGGGGGTACATTCACACAGGGGGGCACACCATGTTACCCCCTACATTTCCCCTGACATTGAGGCATCAGGGCCTTGTAGGGCCCCATTTGTTTCCTCACCGCCACACTTTTCATGGTGGGTTCACCGCCATGAAAACTGTGGCAGTGAGGAATCTCGTAATATGCTTGGCGGTGCTGCAGGGGCACCACCAGCATATTGCAAGACTCTGACCACCGCGTCACCACCAAAGGATCACAGATCCCCGGCAGTTGCGGCAGTCCAGGGGCAGTCCGACTGCCAAACTCGTAATAGGGTGGTCGGATCACCGGTGTGGTGTTTGCCACACCGCTACCGTGGTTCTGGCTGTCCATCAGACCACCAAACTCATAATCAGGCCCAATGTCTTTTAACCACTATCTACGGATTGAGGAATAGTGTGATTTTCGATAATTATATATAATTTCACGTTAGAAGTTACACCCAAACATGAACAATTGATAAATGTCCATGGTTTTATTTTGCAAACTACACCCTTCAAATATACTGCATTATTTAATTAATCCCCAAAAACTGAGTAAATTCAGAAGACATTTACAAAGCTTGTACTTTTTACCCATGACTTACACACTGGTGAATAATGTGACCTTTAATTGTTATATATACTTTCTAGTCATAAATTTCATTCAGTCAATCAATCGGGGGTTGGTAAAGCGCAACTACTCACCCCGTTGAGTGCTGGGGTCATCCGAAAAGCCAGGTCTTGAGGTGAACTGAGGCAGTGTGGGAGATTGCTGGGTGTGAAGGGGGTGGGTGTTCCAGGCTTTGGTTGCTAGGTAGAAGGACTTTCCTCCCGTTCTAGTCTTACTGATATGTGGGCCAATGGCCAGAGAGAGCTGGGCTAATCGCAGGTGTCTTTAGTGTGCATGGAAGGAGCGGCGGCAGGTATGCGGGTCCGGTGTTGTGAATAGCCTTGTATGCGTTGGTCAGGAGTTTGAAGGTTATTCTTCAGTCGACTGGAAGCCAGTGGAGATCGCAGAGGTGTTGGCTGATGTGGCTACGAGGGGGGGATGTTGAGGATCAATCTGGCTGCAGCATTCTGTACAGTCTGGAGTTTGCAGAGGAGTTTCTCGTTGATTCCGGCATAGAGAGGGTTACCATAGTCCAATCTGCTGCTGATGAGTACGTGCTTGACAGTTTTTCTGGTTTGGGTTGGGATCCATCTGAACGACTTTTGAAGCATGCAGAGGGTGCTGCAGCAAGTCGAGGAGATGGTGTTGATCTGGAGGTTCATTGTGAGCAATGAGTCTAGAATGTTGCTGAGGTTTCGTGCGTGTTCCGTCGGTGTTGGGGGAGTTCCGAGGGGATGAGGGTCACCAGGAATCAGACGGGGTGACACCAAGGATGAGGACTTCTGTATTTTCTGAGTTGAGTTTCAGGCAGCTGTTCTTCATCCAGGTGGCGACGGCCTTCATCTCATCTTGGAAGTTGTCTGGTGATGTTGGGTTTGTTGGTGAGGGAGAGGATCAGCTGGGTTTTGTCGGCATGGGAGATGATGTTGAGCCCATGGTTCCTGACAATGGTTGCGAGGAGGGCCATTTAGATGTTGAAGAAGGTGGGGCTGAGGGAGGAGCCCGCAGCCCCACCTCCACAGTTGGTCTCTGTCAGTTCCAAGAGGTTGGGAAGGGAGTCTGACCCGCTGAGTTCTGCTGGTGAGGAAAGAGTGGATCCATTTGAGGGCCTTGCCTACGATGCCGGCATCGTGGAGTCTGGTGGTTAGGGTGCCGTGGGAAATGGTGTGGGACGCTGCCAAGAGGTCCAGGAGGATGAGGGCTGCTGTTTTGCCCTGGTCGAGGAGGGAGCGAACGTCGTCTGTGGCGGTAAGTAGGGCAGTCTCAGTGCTGTGGTTAGATCGGAATCCGGTTGGGAGATGTCCAGGACGTTGTTGGCTTCAATGAAGTTTGTTAGCTGGGTGTTGACTGTCTTTTCGATGACCTTGGCTGCGAAGGGGAGCAGGGGGATGGGCCTTAAGTTTTTGAAGTCCGTCAAGCCCCGGAGGGTTTCTTCAGGAGAGGTTTGACTTCAGCAGGTTTCCAGTCCATCGAAGGTGGTGGTCTCGAAGGATCAGTTGATCGTCCGACGTAGTTCGGGTGAGATGGCTCTGTGGATCATGTGGTGTCGGCAGGGGACTGAGGATGGATGCTTTTCATGGTCTTCAAGGTGTTTTCTGTCATGAGCGGGAACCATTTGAACAGGGTCTGTTGGGTAGTGTTGCATGAGGAGGGAGTCAGAGTGGTGAGGTGGTCTTGGTTGTCGAAGTTGTCGTAGATCATCTTGATTTTGTGGTGGAAGAAGGTGCAGAGTCTGTTGCAGAGATCTTGGGAGGATGGGATGTCTGTTGTTTCGCTGCAGGGTTTGGCAGATTCTTTGATGACGGAGAAGAGTTCTTTGGTGTTGTGTGCGTTGGTGAGGATTCTGTCTTGTAGGGATTCATTCCTTGTGCATTTGATGAGTTGGTGGTGTGTGGTGTTGGCTGCTTTTTAGGTGGTGCGTGTTTCCGGGGTTTTGTTGTTTCTCCATTTCTTTTCCAGTCATCTGCGGGAGTGTCTGGAACCTTGGAGTGCAGGGGTGAACCAGGGTACTTTCTTGCTGTGTCTTGTTGTGGTTTTCTTGAGCGGGCTGAGTGTGTCGGCGCAGTTCGTGATCCAGCGGTGGAGGTTGCATGCTGCGGTGTTTGCATCTGACGTAGTCAGTGGTGGGGTGCTGACGAGGGCAGAGTTGAGCTGATCTTCAGTGATTTTTTTCCAGCTTCTGTGGGGGAGGCAGTGGGCGTGGGGGCAGAGACTAGTTGTTTCAGTCCTATGTTGGTGAGGTTCTCTAGGAGGGAGGCGGCGTTTGATACCTAAACTTCCACCTGGACAACCACGATGGCTCAGAGTAGGATATAGTCTGTGGATGCGAGGGCATGGGGTGCGATGAGTTCAGTGATGGTGTTGGTAAAATGGAGCACGGGCCGGGCGGCCTGTAGAAGAAGGTTCAGCGGAGAGTCGTTTTGGGGTTGGTCTGGACCTGGATGTGGAGGTGCTCCATGAGGGTCATTGTGTCGTCTGGGCAGGCCCCGGGAGATGGGGTCCCTGGGGCCAAAATCAGGCCAGGAGGGGGCCACGCAACCCCCTCCCTTTTATTCTATTAAAAAACTGAAAACGGACCAGGACGGAGGTTCGCGTGGCCCTCTTCCCCAGGTACGTTATTTTTGGCCTTCCCCTGGGGTGGTGGTGGTCCCCAGGCCGGGCCACGCTTCCTTCATTACATTTCATTGGTCTGGCCCCGGCGAGGTAGCTGCCCCCAGGGCCAATATCGGCCATGGGTAGGGTGGCAGCGTTTGCCCCGCCCTCCAAATTTATATTTAAATTAGCCCCAGGAGCTGGCCCACCTGCGGACTCAACTTTCAACAAGCGCAGGAAATTGTGCTTTTTTTGTGCAATTCTGCTGCGAGTTTGCCAATTCCTCACGATTTCACTGCAAAATTTGAAAAAAAAAAAAGAGGTTTTGGTCTCCTGGCAGGGTCCCTGTGGCACCCCACCACCAGGCCTAGGGGCCAGGGTTCCTACCCTGCCCCTTTCCCTTTTAAAAAAAACTTTTCGCGGGGGCGGGGGGGGGGGATTCGACGACTTCGCTGAGTCAGATTTACACCAAATCGTGAAAAGGGCTCTTTGTGGACCAAGAGCTAGCTTTTTGCCAAATTTGGTGTAGCTCCTTACAGTGGTTTGGGCTGTAGTCGTGTTCAAAATCCCTTTGGGAAATTTAATGGGGAAAACATATTTTGAGACCCCACTTTCCACACAGCAGCTGAACTCAGGTGTGTAGTAGTTTTGAACATTCTGTGAAGATTCGTCAAACGGCGCCAAAGTTATTAGCAAAACCAAAAACTATTTTCCTATGGAAACTAGGTCTAACCTATACCTACCTACTGGCAACCGCCAGTAGGATGGATGGATATATATATATTATGATTATGGAATCATAAGGTGGGGATTAAAACAAACAATGTTTATTTTACAGATAATGTGACTGCATTTTAACCTCATTCATAAACCAAATGCCAATAACTTGTGAATGGATGGGCATGATAACTTAACTGTTTTGCTACTTTTAGAGTGCAACACGCTTCTGCAGAAGGAAGATTTCAGTCATTGCTGAAGTCTTTTGAAATCTGATAGCTGTAATTAATCCTGAGATAATCATCCCTGAGCTGGTGGGTAACGTGCTTTCTGGCACTTTAATTGAAAGACTGTTGAGTAAACACACTCTAGTTAGAGCACAGTGCACCCATTTCAACAAATTGAATAAATGGACACTCGGAGAGAACGGATTTTAGATTTCTGTTTTTGTGTGATTGCTAATAATATAAACAGCCTTCCCTGCACATGCTCATTGCTATTAACCTACCTGGTGTTGAAGAGTTATCCGTATAGGCTGTGTATGGAGCGGTCAGTAAGTTGTGGTAGTAGCGCTCTATAAAGCTGTCCCATAGCTGCACACTTAGCTAGTATAGGCTGTGTGAGAGGCTCACTAAGCTTTCACTTATTTTAATATAAAAGCTGTGCGTTGGATATAAATTGCTTTCTTTTTGCTGTACTGTGTCCTTCAGGTTAACATATTTCATGCGTTTGCCAACTCCACAACAGCTCCTAAATGCAGTTATAAGACACTATCTGCCCGTTTGAGGGTTTAGGTCTCTAAACTGTTTTGTTTGATTTCTCCAAGATGTATTTTGATTAACCATGAAAATAATTTACACATCCTCTGTTAAAGCTTTTGCTGCATAAAGTGCCAAGCGAGCGTGATAATTTTCTTTTGCACAACCATGCTTTCTCAGCAGCATGGTACCTGGCTGTTTGTACAGCCACCTAATTAAACCTTGTCTCTCAAAAGCATTTTACTTCAACAGAGTTGTTTGCTTCTGTTCATCACCCCTATTATTGTGCTCAATTCTTAGCTGATTTCCTATGACATTTTGACTCTGCAGTGCAAATATATGACAAATGAATGGCTTTCATTAAGTTGGGAACAATTAAGATAAAAAATCACCTATTTTATAAAAAAATAATTAAAAAAAGATTTGAATGGGGAATCGTGACTAGGGTCCCAAAAATGCATGCCACCCTAATGTGAACCCCCGCCCAACTCCAGCCCTACCACTCTCAAATGTCACCAGCCGCCACTGCAGAGAATGTAAACAAAAATCTCAGATCGGAATATATCCTGCTACAGCCCAAACGCCCGAATAGATAGATATTGTCTATACTATGTATTGTTTTATGATTATAAATGCCAATAAAAAAATATATTTTTAAAAAGTAAAAAAAAAAAACCTCAGATGTAAGAGAAATCACAAGTATTTCTGGCTGTGTGTTTTGGCAGACTTTTATAAATCCTTTCCTTGTTTTTCAGAACTCAGGTCACTTTGGAGGATCGGACTGTGATTCTTCAGAGGGAGAATGCTCAGATGTCACCGTCAGAACCAACAAGGCCGGCATTTCATCTACTTGGTAGAGAAGTAGGGATGTCCAGGACTTCAGTTTCTGGGTATTGCCACTTTTTTTTCGCCCAGCATTTCTCCGCAGCTTTCTCCTCCATTGCCAGTACATGGCCTACTACATCGCTCGTTTTGGCCAACCCCTTCCTAAAACAATCTGCAATAACAAGAGATTCTAACTTCACATAGGGACATCTCAAAGATGAAGTTTGTCTCGTGGAAACATTTCAATCAAGAATGGCAGGGATATTTTTCTTAAAATAATCGCGCTACTGTAACTAATATTTATTTTTGTTTTATATTTTAACTCTTTCTACTATAAAGAGTGGAATAAATATATCTATATTAAAAAACGTACAGCAAGAATTAAAATTATTCAGGAAAATAACTTGAACACCGCATGCTGAAGATCTTACATGGTATTTCCACATCTGGAGTCAATTCTCACAGCTCTTTATGGGAGCGAGCCTCATGAACCCTTTCCTAGATGGAAGAAAGGGTCTAGCACGCTGTCAGTTTGTCATTGGATCAGCAAGGCAACAGTAAACGCTTGGAACAAACTGCATTTCGAGCAAGCTGGAATTTGGCATTTCTCAGGAGGAAAATGTACTCTACGAGGGCATGAGATACAAATCACGCAAAGTTTACTTCACAAAGCATCTGTAAACATTCGGACAACCTTCAGCTCCTCATAGCGTGGCAGCCTCCTTGTCAGACCCTCTTAGAGAGGAATACGAAGGCGAATAGATACATCGAAGCCTGGGAATTAAGATTGCAAATTATCTGCTGGCTTTGCAATCTTTTTTTCTGGGTAGCCTTTGGGAAACAAGTGCCGATAAACCATCATGATGTCAGAAAAGATCAATATTGACTTGTGATTAATTCAGAAACATTTGTGGGATGCACAAATATAATTTTGCCCACCATCTAACTCCATATCTTACATTGCCTTCTCTGATATTTTCTTTTACATTCAGTTACAGCAGTTATTGTATGATAAGGAATCCATCCACCAAATCAGTGTTGAGAATGCCATGCCTCTGGAGACGAAATACTGAACTTTGAAAGCACATTCAAGAAAATCAGGGACCCCCGACATGGGAGTGATATGAAATGTAACTGGTGGAAATCCGTGACATTGACAATGGAGCGCACCACAAAAGGACAGGGCATTTACAAATGGGTGGTGCACGTAGGTTTGTTGAGGTGAGCTGCTTTTGACAAGCCTACAGGTATGTTTGAGCTCTGGCAAAACCCAATTAATTTCCGCAGCAGAAGTGATGAAAGTTTTCATTGACTACTATCAGTTCATCTGATTGCTTAGCTCTTGCTGATTTCTGCTAAGCCAGTTAATTGGTTTTTGCCAGTCCCGCCAACCTATTTTCATAGTTTGTTTTGATTTGCACAGAGCGTTGAAGGAATGCTGCCTGACTTTTGTCAGGCATTGTAATTGCCAGAAATTGATGCATATGTTGACCTATACTCTAGTGCTCTAGGCAACCGGCAAATTGTTTGTTTATATCAAGGTCTGCAGAATTATTTATTTGTCTTAGATCCGTCTCCTGCCTGATTTTGTTAGTGTTTACAAGCTAGTGTATAAAATGCTAGTGATTGGCGTGTGATTATAACATGATAAGCAGTATATGATTTGCACAGTTTCTTCTGGCATTAATCAGTTTCTCTGAGAACACAAGGTCGGTTTTATCAAATGGTAAAGGGCAACAGGCTCTGGTCGCGAATACTGCATTTGTTCCTTGGCTAGGTATGAACATGCCTCACCAGGTGTGCGACTGGCAACAATTACAATCCAAATGTATTGCAAGACTGAATTGAAAACAGTTATTTGCTAATGTTTATTTACTGCACACGGTTCTGCTGCACTTTTGATGCAAGTCTTTCCATTCCATCGTTCAACCATTCCGATAGTTTGACGGCAATTGTTAATTTTTTATGGCAAGCAGTATTGAACAAGTTTTAAATTATTCCATTGTTTGTTGTGTAGCTGGACTACATTACGTTCTTAATTTATGCACGGTAATTATTATTGTTATTACTTTAATTATTCTTTATTTTCTGTAGATCGGAATGCAATGGTTTACTTTTAGCATGTGTGATTTCATGATCAACTGATACTGTTGGTGCCCTTGGAGACTGTCAGTGGTACCTAGAAATCTGTAATTAAGAGAATATCTCAGCCTTCTTACCCTGAAAGGAAGTAACAGTTCACTGTGTTGAAAGCAGCAATTGATCACTGTTAAAGAGCACCTATTGTCTTCACTGAAAGACTGCAGCAGACAGCACAGTAAACCCTCCTTCTGTCATTTTGCCACTTCAGTGCATCAGGCCCACATTCTATTCACCCTAACATGGCCTCTCGCTTCCTACAAGAAGACTGCCCGCGGGATACCTCAGTGTTGTGCCTCTCCAGTATTCGGAAGTAGGATGGTCATTCGAGTTGAGTAGTGACTCTGAAGTTGTACGCAAACGGTGTTTTACGCCCAATTTCAGATTCGTGACAGGAGGTTATTTCATTCGGACCTGCGATATTTTTCCCTGTTCAAATTCCAGCAGGTGTATTCACGTCCCATTCTGAGTTTTGCAGAGCGCAGCCGGGCGAAAAACCTCCCAACAAAAAGAAAAACTGAAAGGGCCCATTATCCCATATTCCAATATGCACAGCTAAGAGGTAGATCGCCCCGGAGAAAAAAACTGCAAGGTATGCTAACAGTTTTTCCATCTTGGCGATTTTACCTCTCTTGCATTGCACAAGTAAGAGTGAGGGTTGATATGTTTTACATTTGTTTGCAGCGTTTTGGTTGGTGCATGGTGGCAGTCTTTTTTGTGTGTCTATTATTACTGTTGACTTGAGGAATTGCTTAAGACTTCTCCATCTCATATGTTTACCTCAAATAGCTGCTGACGGATACTATACTGTGAATTACGTTCCGTTGTACAGAAGCGTACTGTTACTCAAGCATGTATGTTTCACCCGCTTATAAAATGGAAACAAGCTATTTTAGACAATCCGGTTCACTAGATAGTATGTGTTTGAAAACAAACTCGTAACAAGAGATAAATGTGAAGGATACCACAGCAACCTACAGTGTAAGGTGTTTGTTTGCTGTACTTTTACGAACTGCTCTTTATTGTGTGTAGGTGGTTTTCTGATTTCCATGAAAAAATATAAAGTGGACAATTTAAAATGCAACATGGGACTGATGTTTATTCAAGACATCACAGCATGCTGGAAGGAGGTAGTTATCAAATGACAGAAGAGCTCCATATGTTACACCTTCCAAAGTGATGTTCAGAAGCAGTGTGTCCTGCCTCTGCTATGAACGCTATGCATTGTGCTTTGGGACTGATGCACCTATGCTTGCAAAGGCATATGGCTATGGTTTATGAGGGAAGCAATCTACAAACAAGTTGTTCAAGCCAGTGTGAACTCCTTCATTTAATTGTTAACCATTCCCAGAAAAACCCCATCTCTAATCCATCCACTAATTTTACACTCAAATGTTACACAAGGAGTGTTTGGGGCTCTCAGGCACTCCCCCTCTGTTCAAGCAACATTGCCTGTTCTCCGAACATGTTCAGGTATTCATAAGTATCAAGCGCTCTACTTTCCTGCACTTACCCCCCTAGCCCCCTCCCGCTGTGAGTCACTGCTACCTATAATGTTGGAGTGAGATATACATTTTAGTGAGATGTCCCCTAAAGAACATATTGTGTAATATTTATAAATATATGGCTCTTTTGAAAGTTTGAGCCTTATTTGTTTAGGATATGCTTTCCGAGGATTGTCCATTCTCCACACTAGCCTAGTCCTGAATTAAACTCTGCTTTCTCCATCCACCACATTACATAACGTTTCACTCTTCTTGGGGTATTTGTGCTTAGAGCTTTCTCAGGCCTGAGGTCGTCATAAATATATATATATATTTTTTATATCTTCAACTAAGACACCAGATAAGAATGATTTCTTAAAGGAAACCAAGCCCTGGATGTATGTTGGCCCGCTGATATTGAATGATAGGACGGCCCCAACAAAAGACACTCAGCACTTGTGTCACATTACTGACATTACATTAGACCTTTTCTAATAGAGTTTCGAGTAGCAAGATCCATCTATGTAAATTTATGCAAAATGTATCAGCTTTCACTCCAAGAGGCATATATGAGGTGGATTCACCCAGTTGACCTGCCATGTGCCATACATGGTGCTGAGATACAAGCATCGGTGGCCCATTAGCACACTAAACAGCAAGGAGTACCCATAAACTAGATACTCCATTTTAAAAGCATGTTTTACAGCACGGATACTCTGGTGCAGGAGGCCGAGTTTGTAATCCTGTTACTTACCTCATTCATATAAAAGTTTATTTAAAGATTGTTTACATTTAGAAACAGAAGGTTACTGATATAGTCTGTTTGTCACCATATGCTAGAGTTCAACCAGGGAGTATTCTGCTGGAGTTTTTATTGATGGTTATATAATTAGATAATTTACAAGTTCTTCACAAACAATCTTTGTTGGATTGAATTATTCCTGACCTATTCTGTCTAGTGCAATTCATTTACATCCCCTTGGAATCATTTCCTTTTTAATTTGTAGTGTCATCCTTGTTCCAAGCTCAGTATTTGTGTTGATGTTTTATAATTATGCTTTGTCCAAGAGAAGCCACAGTCCACAAAAACTGAATTGATAATACTATTGTAGGTGTCAGAACTAAACCCAAACCCTAACTGTTACCCATGTAATGGTGATCAGAACTAATCTACAAATGTGAACTTGACATCTGTGAAATGCTATTATGGATTCCTGACCTTCTTGTAAACCATAGTTCATCTTTGATTCAGCTCTCCTTAATTAGTCAACGCCATCACCAAATTCTGTTTTGCCTTCTAAAGCATCTAGTTTCAAGTATCCACCATATCAGATTCGACCTCAGTTCGCCTACTTATCTGGTAAAACTACTCGGAGGAATTCTGAGTTGTGTGCCATGTCGCCACCTGAAACTTATTATTTACTTCAGAATTACTTCAGGGGCATCCCTGAATAATATGAACATTAAACACCACCTTGGCTTGCTCTATACAGCACAGAATCTTTTCCTTTTCTGTTTATAACTAGACCAACAGTCTTCTTCATAGAGGCTTCCAGACTACTGAATTCATTTTCCGTGTAGATTAAGTAATTGAAGATTTAGGAAAACCTGGCTCTCTTCACCATAAGGTCTTGGACTGACAGCATATGGTTACCTTGGGGATTGCAGGTAGATTTTGTTTAGCTTATTATCGGGTGGACTATCCAGTGTCACAAGGCCATCTCGCTGGCAGGCACACACAGTAAAAGTCCATTACTATAGCAATGTAACATTAAGACATTTATAACTTATAGACTCTGAACTAGGAGTATGCACCTCTTTTGAAGAAATTCAAACTAATCTCATTTTTATAAACACAAAGAAGCGGAGTCCCTTATGTTGTGTGTTTTACCCACACTTAGTTTCATTAAAGCCACTTAATCTAGGAGTATGTTTCTTGGCAGTGTGGCAACTGTTTTTTTTCGATTATGGTAGAGCGACTCACCATAATTCTTTGGTTATGACTCTTAAACATCTATCATGGCCAGAAAAGGGTGCCAGTAGTGGCATCGTTCTTTGTCATGCTTGTATCTTTAATTGAATTTTAAGCAAGGCAATTAATTTATTTGTGGGAGGTGGTTAGATTAATTATTCATGCATATTAGGCTTCTTATTGTTCATGTCATGCTTAAAAAAACGTGCTTGAAATTCTACCCCAATAGGCAATTTGATCATGCATAACATTTACGTTGAACCGTTACAGTTGAAAAAGCTAATTTCTAATGCCATGTGCCTCTTTGGAATTACACTGCATCGGACACAGACGGGGCTCTTGATTACTGAGGGATACTGGAGTATAAAACCAAAGAAATCAACTAGAGAATAGGGCACATTATGTCTGTTAATTATTTTGATAACTTTAAAGGAAGTGACATATATACTTTTAACCTAATGACTCATTAGAGAACTTACTAGCCATGCTTCTAATTCATAGGTCAGAGTAGACATTCATTACGTGACATTATCGCAGCTATTACACATAGGATGCATCAAGGAACATGATTTGTTTGTGGAAGAGCCTCAACTAGAAAATCTACCCAGTGACTCAAAGGAAAGATGCCTTTGGTGCAGTCATTAGATGGAATGGCCCAAGTGCTTTCTATAGAGGACATCTTGAGTTTTATATGGGTATTTGAGATCGTACATGAAAATACCTTTTTTAGAGCTAAGCATATAGAGCACTATTAAAGCCCACTTTGACGGCAAAGAAGGCAGCTCCTTAATACTACTCCGTGTAAAATTGCTTCCAATTTGCTTTCTCAGGAATCTAATATCTTGGGCAATTCCTTTATCTAGCTGGAGTCGCCATGCCACAATAAGTGGAGTGCTCAGGACAACGTTGTGAAAAGACATATTAGCAAATTATATTTGTTATTCTTTTTGAAAGCATGTCACCTATGGCATAATTGTTAAGGAACGTCTTACATGGTTGCACTTGTTAAGTATTATCAAGTGTGGAGGATATTTGCTTCTTCTCTGAGTGATGAAAATGGTCTTAACTTTGCTATACAATGAACATGGACATTAGATTCAATTTTAGTTACTAGCCGTGGTATCTCCTGCTGCTACAATGTGTCATTAGGGAAGGTGTTTCCACTGACAGTCTCAAAGGGTCATTTATTGTTTATGCGTGATGTTATTTGTTTTGTTTTAAAACTGAACATTTCATATAGATTACAAAGTCCCATCTCCTTTTCTTCCTTCAATTCCCCCCAGTGATGCATTAGTTTGTTCCTGTTTTTGGTAACATTTTAGGATGTCTCTTCTCCCAACGTTATGTCTAACCCCTTCAACCTGTCTTTTGTGGTTGAGCTCCTCATTTATTTTTATCTGTTGCATATTTGTCATGTACTTTTATTTCTTTTCATCGGCATTCAATCATCACCAAGTGTCATCATCTTTACCTACTCTTTCTTTTAGCATCTTCTACCTGCAGTGTACCTTCTTCCAGGCATGTCCACTGGGACCATAACCTCTCTGTCTGTATTTTGACTATTTCTTGAATAAATCTTGCTATTTCCAAAACTCTTACTTTGTTAGTATACAGTGATCTGCAAAATGAATGATCATCAAAGCAAACAAATGCATGGAATAAAGAGCCAGCGTACTATATGATTCTTGCTTGTGATTTCTTTTTGGTAAAATGCCATAAGCACAGTTCAGTTACTTAGTTTTGTTAACATTCTCTTTGTTGGTCTGTTGCTTCCCACTTATTCTTTCAAAGAGTACCTGTTAATCACTGAGTGGTGCCACATGGTCCAGAAGCTTGATCACAACCTGTACCCAAACACTTTCCTTTAGCAGCCAATGTCATATAGGGTAATGGCATCTAATGTGAAGAGAAAAACATGTGGATTCAATACGAGATGAGCTGCATTTGGATCTCCGGACTACCTGCTGAGCCTTGTGACTTCTGGGTAGGCTTTTGCATTAGCCAGATAAGTTGCTAGAAGAACAAGCATTGGCATAGCCAATAGGTCTCGCTTTTGGGACCTTATAAGTGTTTAGCCATGCAACAGTTGCATAACTAAATACTTATAAGGTCCCAAAAGTGAGACCTATTGGCTATGCCAATGCTTGTTTGTTTATTACTGCTCTGTAGTAATGGTGGCGCACGGGTGCCACCATTACTACATTAAAGTAATAAACAGGAGGAAAAAAACGGGCTCACGGAGAACATCAAAGCGGCCGTGAAAGTGATCGCAAACGCGATCAAACATCAAAGCGGTCGTGCGGCCGCGAAAGTGAGGCGCCCGCGCACATGCACTGTAGCTCTAGGCTACAGTGGTAGCACTTTTTTGAGCCCTCACAAAAAGTCTCGCCAGACCAGCGCATGCGCTGGGTCAGGCGAGACCTAATAATGTGCAAAACACTTCTGGCCCAATGCCAAAATGGGGACACACTCCATACTAATCTCATTTCTATCACGTCCTGTGCTTGTCCCAGAGCAATAGGTTTATCAGTGTTATGTTCCTGAACTAAAGGAAGAAGATTCTTTGGTTACACTGAGGGTTCTTCTCCTCAGTTTTGCTTTTCTAGACCTAAACCCCTCCAATACCCATCTCTTTATAGGGCCATGTCCCAAATTGTTATTTTGTCTCAACTTAAGGGCAGTTTGTAGCACCTCTTCTTGAAGACGAGTTTGTTTACAACAAGCAGAAGGGAAGGTTAACACACCCCACCTGGCTACACTTTGTACTAAAAGAAATTAGCATAGCTAGACCAGTAATACAAAGGACTGCTGCAGCGGGCTGGAAGTTAAAATAAGATTTAGAGCTCACTATTAATGGCAGTGGAGGCACAGATTTATGAAAATGAGATAATCAGCTAGGGAATGACGTAATACCAAATGACTGTCAGATTATGAGGAGTCTAACTAGTGAAGAAGCTGGGGCATTTACCCTGAATCTCCTGACTTCGATAACACCTCTGAGTGATTGCAATATGGCGCGCAAATTGTGCAAAACTCCAGTACTGGATGCAGTCTCTACCCACATTCTTGACCAAATAAAATGACAGTCTCAGGTGACATTGTGATAAGATTGTGTTTTCTGCCCATACTAAGCATGCAGCTGGAAATGCCCCCAGAAGTATCTTGTAAGGCTGTGAGGAGCGAGAAGCCCGAGAGTGAAAACCATTCTCCAAGGAAAGTTAAGTCTTACTTTGAGAATTGCCTCGCTTTACATGACTGGTGAAAAAATATATGGTCTATCAAAATGTAGTGCCACTACAACTTTCAATGATTTCATTACAGCTCTTGACCGTGGGAAACACCCCAGTCTTAAAATAGCTGGTTAGTGTATACAATATAAGCATCTCTTAAAGACTAATACACCTTCATAGAAGTCCAGTTTGGGGCTGAAGTAACCAAATTAAACACGCCCCCTCCATAAATGGCCTTAAAACAGAGTTGTTGTTTTGACGCAACCCGGTTGTTCTTTCCTGTATGGACTCTCCACAAGCTTCCTAGATCTGGAGATGCGTGTTTTCTTCAAAGGTTTGTGGCCTACTGGGCTACCACGGTATCTTAGTCGCATGGAAACATCATGAAGCAGCATACACCCGTTTGTTTCATGCACTCTAGAGATAGCGATGGGTGATTTTTACCGAGGAGTATGGTTAATTTGCTTTGTAAAATGTTAATCCGAACCGAATATCTTATCAAGGCAGCTATATGATTTGGGATAACAATACAATTTCCAGAGGTACTGTAAGGCGGATGCAGCGGATCTTAAACGCAGAGAAGGAAAATCTGAAGGTAGGTCCGAAACTGCATCAAAGTGAGCCATTCTAGGCTAGAAGACTCAAATTAGGGCTTACCTGAGTGATGCGTAAGGGATATGGTTCAGTTTGCCTATCTCCAAACGCATTTAGCAATGCAAAACAAAATGGTCTTTGTCCGGGAATATTCAAATTTTTCACTACAGAAAGACAACAAATTGCACTACTGACACAAAACTCCACACAGAGATTGGAGTTAGTCAGTCAGTCAAAGTATGCTTTATTCGAATTTCATTCATAAAAGCAGAGTACAGATTAAAATAAAAACAATACATACAACATTTAAAATAGAATTAAATTCCCGACAATAACATCAAAATTCAAAACATACTTTCCAATTTTTTTGACTTGATTACTAAACCTATATAAATAGAATGCACTGTTCCGTTGGTAGTGGTAGGTTATAAAGAGTAATGAAATAATTTAGATAAAAATAATTTTAAAAATAACATACAAGATAAAAATGCAGAGAAAATTGGCATAGCAGAGAATAGTCAAGTGACTAGCAGTCTCTACCTGATCAAGAGAATAGTCAAGTGACTAGCAATCTCTATCTGATCGACCATGCCCATCCTAAATACTTTGCGGTAGCTACTGAAATCCAAGTCAAAGTGCTAGTGCATATGATACGCAGAGCTACAATACTACTGCTTGTCCCTAGGTTTTTGCACATCGGGGTCAACCAGATACGTCTTGGAACCGCATAAGATTTACAAGAAAATAAAAAATGACCGATGGTTTCTTTGGTAATACCACAGACAGGGCAGTTATCACAAGATCCACCTATCCACTTAGCTGTCAGAGATTTGAGGGGGAGTGCACCTGCTCTGAGCTGGAAGAGAAGCTTCCTTTCTCCAGGCCTAGTTATAATGTCCCAATAAGGTTCTGGACAGGGGTACATCTTGGCCTTTAAAAATTCTCCAGTCATGGAACCAGCACTGGAGCTACTCCAGTGCCGGAAGGCAACCATCTCCCAGTATGTACTCTTTAAAATGCTTTTAGATGGAAAAGTAGCTCTCACCGGATCTTCCCAAAGTGAGCACATACCCAGCTCCTTCAGGGATATCTTAAGTGATTTTAACCATCCAATTTTGTGGTATACATCAGATCGTATGATATCTAAAAAGCCCTCAGCGTAATGAGAGAGCACAGGAGTCGTCCACAGCCTGCGCCAATACAAGATCGGACGAAGCTTTACCATATCTGAGACTGCTCTTCTACCCAAATCATATTTGAGGGGCAACAATGGGGTGCTTTTAGGAACACCAGTTATTGCCCTGAGAAATTTATTCTCCGAGGATTGAAGTGCAACCACCTTCTCAAAGCCCCAGAGCTCAGCACCATAAAGCGCAGAGCCTAGAGCCTTTGCTTCGTAGACCTGTAGGGCAGGTTTTACAGGTTTAGTTATAGATTTTCTGTGCTCTGTACAAATAGCACCGGACAATTGCCTATGTCAAAGTGAAGCAATATTAATATGATGCCGCCAACTCTTCCCGCTAGATATATGTATACCTAAATATATAAAATTATTCACTACCTCTAGCGGGCGGTCGTTCAAAGTAATTTTCGTTTTAAAACTACGATGGGTGTTAAAAATCTTTAGTTTTGTTTTGGCTGTATTAACCTCTAAGCCATACTCCCCACAAAATTGATCAAAAATAGACAAGGCACGCTGTAAACCGCTAGGGGTTTTAGATAGGATGAGCGTGTCATCTGCAAACATTAAAATAGGGATTTTAGTCCCAGCTAAGATAGGGGCATCCACTTGTGCAGAGAGCATACGAGCAACAACATCATTGATGTACAATGTAAAAAGCACGGGAGCCATCGAACATCCCTGCCGAACTCCCCTCTCAACAGGGAAGTCCGCAGTTACCGAGCCTAGCCCACCCCCCCCCCCCCCCCCACTGGATTCTAGCATAGTTAGATTCATGGAGCCTCATTATCAAAGATAATAACTCGCTTGGGAGACCCTGCTTTTTAAGGACCGACCATAGCTTAAACCGGGGAACAAGGTCAAAAGCGGCCCGCAAATCAACAAAAGCCGCATACAAGCTTCCCTTACCCAGCACAACAGTTCTCCATTGCAACAGGGTAAAACGAAAGACCTGATCCACCGTACTTGTGGACCGACGAAAGCCTGCCTGGAAGGGTGAAAGGGCATTAGACTCCTCCGCCCAATCCAGGAGCCTATTAACGATCACACGCCCCACAACCTTTTGAATAGTATCTATAAGGCTTATTGGTCGATAATTACCCGGTTGAGACCGGTCACCTTTTTTAAAGACAGGTATGATGACTGCACCCTGCCAAGATGTTGGTACCGCTGCACCCCGTGCAATAGCATTCATAAGAAGATGAATGTATTTGCACCAGCGCTCTTTGTCATTAATAAATAAGTCAGCTGGCACCCCATCAAGACCAGGGGCACGTCCAGAAGCCACTGAGCCAAGGGCCGTCATGACTTCAGCAATACTGAAGAAATTATCTTGGAACTGATCTACACTAATTTCTGTGCCCAGATTGGCATTATTTCGCTCGGCGTACTGATTTTTAAAAAATTTTACCCACTCTTTCTCTGGCACATTGTTATGCGGGGGCTCGGGAGAACCCGAATTTCCCCACCTAACAATGTGCCAGAACAACCGGGAATCTCTACTGTCGCTAGCTGCCTTTAGCTCAGACCAGTGGTGCTCGTCCCAGATTTTCTTTGCCCTGGATATGCTGATTTTGTAATCCTTTCTAGCAGATTGAATCACAGCAGATTGCCCCCCCTTGATGGCATTACCCAGAGCTAATCTTGCTTCCCTACACCGGTCATTATACCACTTGGCAGGCTTAGGAGCTCTTGTTCCTTTATTTTTCGCAGGTTTAAGGAAATAGTTTTTAGTTGTGCAAAAAAGGGTATTGTGTATTCCTACTACCTTGTCTAAGCCAGTACTAAGTGGGTTAAAGTGCTCTATGTCCGATATTGCTTTGTCTACCTATCCACTGATGTTAGCAATGACCTGATGGTTAGTTACTATATTTTCCCACCTTAATCTACGCATATCGTTGGTGGGGACAATCAGGGGAGGGACGATCTCAGGGGGGCCAATGGGACGGTTAATATGAGGCCACCATTTAGGATTTGCACACAGGGGGTTGTGATCGCTCTCAATCCTCCCAACAACCTCCATGTCGCAGATCAGGGGCCATAGTTTAAGACTACATAAAACATAGTCAATTCTACTATTATATCGTCCATTATCAAATGTACTGGTCCCCTTTCTGTCACTACTAGTCCTTCCATTTAGGGCTCGTAAACCCTTTTCATAACAGAGGGCGTTTAGACCGATCACATCGTTGGACCAACGCACAACCGGAGTGAGCTCCAGTTTAGGAACTCCCCATTGCCGGTCCTCTTCGTCCCCAAAGAGATCATCTTCATTGACTAGGGGTTCAAATGTTCTATTGAAATCACCCGCAATGACGATGTTGGTACCTGAGGAATGGGTATCAAGAAGACAACCCAGGGCTTCTAAAGCCTCAGATCTCCCCCCTCTGTTACTCCGAACGTAGACATTATAGATATCCGACATTCCTAATTTATCTAGGTCCATCTTAATTAGCTGGATATCACGATTATTAGTGTCAACAACTTTGATAGCTAGCTTTAAACTCTGGCGGACCCATATAGTTAAACCCCCCATAGGTCTCCCCCTTGGGCCCTTTAATGCAGGCACAGAAAAATTCAAATATCCCTGTACAAAAGAGGGTTCACACAACCAAGTCTCCTGGAATATGCATAGGTCGAAATTATTAACAAAACTTATCCAATCCTCAGATTCCAGTTTAGAGGACAGCCCTGCAATATTCCAGGAGAGTAAATTCCCCGTAATGGCCTCAGTGCCAGCCAAACAGGTGACAGATGGTGGAGAATCTGGGACAATGAGATGATGGATACGAGTGTCTGCAATTACTTCTGGCACAGAGTTTCTTAACTCGTTAAAAGACGGAAATATATCAGGAAGTAGCGCATCAGGAACCAAGGACAAAGCCTTGGGGTTATTGAGTCAGTCCACGTCTTCAAGGTTAGCTAATGCCTCATAACGATTGCTAAGTGGAATGGAAGGATTAGGTTGGTTATAAAGTGGAGCCCCAGGATTAATAGAGGAAACTGTCTGAAATCTGGGATAAAAATAAGTTAATTCCCAGGTAGTAATGACAGACCTCATATGATTTGTGTGCCAGTTAAGAATGTGGCTGACAGCTCTAGGATCCCTAAAGTTAATTAAAATGATATCCCCGTTTATATTCTTTGGCGTATTTCCCAACCAGGGTAGATGCCTAACGTGTAAAATTTCTCCATTAATATACGAGGGGAGAGGGCGGTTCTGTCCAAGCCAGTGGATCACCTTGTTCTTTAGCTGCAAATATCGCTCTACTATACCGTCCTTTAAAGTTGGTACACCAGCAAGGACAACTACAAGAGGGACAGCTTCTGGTGGCAAGTCAATAGAAAAAGGCCCGCGTATCTTTGTAATAGGGACTGGATTACATCCATTTCTCTCGTACATTGGACCTTTTTGCGTTGAAATATTTTCTCTCCGGGAATCTCTGACCTTACTTAAAATAATGGGTTGCATTAACTTGGGAATAGTGGTTCCTCCTGCATTGCTATTGGTTACATTACTAATACTCGGATAGATTTGAGAGATAGACTCTGGTGGTGATACTGTAGAGGGTGGTACAGCAAGAGCTGAAACAGTGGGAGACACTATTGTTGGCTTTGTAAAGTTCGTAATTGATTCCCTATTACTACTCATTAGGAATTCTACTTTCTCTAGCCTTTTTTCAATTGCTTTTAAACTCTCAACAATAGGCAACATAAGAGATTTCAATAACTGATCTATGTTGCCGAGTATCTCCGTGGTAGTTGTGTCATTTGTAAAACGAGATGTAGACATACCTGAGAGAGATGTATCATCAGTACAGGGTAAAAGGCCTTTATCAATATTAACCAGATCAGAATTACGACTAGGTTTTGTTTTACTCCTTAATAACTCAGAGTCTATCTTTCTCCTTTTTCTAGGTAATGGGCCTGGAAATTTAGATTGCCTAGAGGGTTTAACCTTTTGAGGTAGAGGCCTAATAGCTTGTGGTAATGACCCATTCAATACAACTGGGTCGGTAATTAGACTAAAAGGTAAAGATGAGGCAATTGGGGACAGATCATTAGATGACTCAACAGGGATTAAATTCCGAGATAGTATTGAAGAGTCATTATTACCAGAAGGAACGGAAATCTCATTGCGAAGAGAACCACTCGTGCCTGGGGAAGTCACTACATGAAGAAAGTCCGTAGATAGAGGCGTGCTTTTTATGAGCTCAATAGAGCTACGCCGCCTCGCCCTTAATTCTGCAAGAGTGGCTTCACGATCTAGACCCGAGTTAACTTTAAGCAGATAACCATCAAGGGTACCCCTATTAGCACATTCAGCCATGTTGATAAAATACACTAAATAACAAACCAGAACAGAATACAATACCCTGGGAACAGTACAAAAAAATATCAAGGGGGTGAGCCCGGCCCGGCCTCCTTCGGCTCCTTCGGGCTACAGAGGGCCCGCCCTTTGCCCGGGCTTAGCCCGCGCGCGGTCCCGCAAGGCGGTGACACAGTTTGATTTTAAAGGGCTCCAGGCGCGAGACTGCGGTGGGCGGGTTCCTGTTCCGCTTCCTGTTCCAGCGCTGAGGGTGCTGGGAAGCGTAGTCCCCCTCCGCACAGCGGCCGCGTTTGTGTTGCAGCAGCGGGAGGGAGTCGGACAGCGTCCACGGGCCAACAGTCACGGAGAAATCCAGGTATAGTGTAGCCTCCTGCAGTGTTGTCAGTCCTTTTGGAAAATGCTCGCCCCGAAAATGGAATGAGTTTTATATAAAAATGTTCCTGCAGACAAGATGCAGGCAGAATAGGCTGCTACCTTCTGCCTGTGAACAAGACGCCGGCCGAAAAAAGAAACACACAAGACATGAGATTCACAGAAAAGCTACTGTGATCTGAAGCAAACCTTGTTTTTACTGAAATGTGATTGTTCTCGAGAAATCAATGCTCGGAAGGACTTGAATTCGAGGTCCGAGCTCGGTTGATGACACTGTTTTGTAGGTGGAAATGATATCTCTAAACTTCATTTTTATTTTCTTCCGCATAAAACATAGTGGTCATTTGAAAGTGGCAAATGGCTTCTCCCTCTCTCCTGCACGTGGAAAAGTGTACACTACAAATGGGAGCACGGCTTCTAGGCGCAGAGATTGAAGTTGACCAAGTGGCAGATGCAGCTCGCTACATTCAATTTTCGCTAGAAAGCACTACATAAACAGAACACTCTTGTTTAATGTTTTGAAAGCAATTTACTTTTTTGTCCTTAAAAAAATATGTTGGACTGGGCAGCCACACCGAACAAAATGTCAATCTATCCAATTAGTATATCAGAAGGGCTGCATGGAAATTAATTTGTGCAGGCATATAACTTACAGAGCCATTCTTTTTGAAAATAGGATTTGCCTAATATCCTCTAATACAGCATTAGCATCGCACATATTTCTTGCATCACTAGTTCTTTGGGCTAAAGTACCCGAAACATGTTTTAGGGGAAATTAGCCGATGTACTACGCTTTCCGTATAACGGGTCTAACTGTAAGTTTTAGTACTGCTACCCTTTTTTAACGATGTACTAATATTTCTATGATACTGGTTCATATGTAAGGCTTGTGTGACAAAAAAACACAAGACTGGATTTAGTTTACATACGAGCCAACCTATTTAGTCCGATATTTAAACCATCTATAGTATTTTTTCTAGATTGAGAGAAAAAATCCTTTTTCGTTGTAATGATAGAAAACAACCTCAAGTAAAATAAATCCACTCCTTTACATCTGTAGAACTGAGTTTACTCAAGTCTAATACATTAAGTACATTCATGCTCATGGTTCTGGTTTAAGTCAATATTATGAAAACAAATTACTTTCATAAGAGTTGTTCAGTACATTGCAGATCATCGTATAAATTCTGGGTCAGTTTAGCAGATGTTAAGCAGATTTACAATTTAGGAGCATATTTACAAGGGAAGTGGAGGAGTGAGGAGTTAGCTTTTCAGGCTTAAAGCTTAACTCCACCACTTCAGAATCCCAGGGCTGCAGCGTATATACAAGAATATGGCGCAGCCCTGCGTTTCCCACTGCACTGGCGCTAAACTTAGCAGCCTAGCTCCAACGCAGGCACCCTTACACCATAGTGCAAGTGTGCCTGTGCTGAGGGGACGAATGTTTATGTGCAGGAAGGTGCCCCTTCCTGCACATAAACAATCTTTAAATGCGGTTTTGTAACTTCTATGTGTGCTGCTTAATGCAGCACACAAAGGTTGCAAAACGGCATTTAAAAAAAATGCTTGTTTATGTGCCGGAAGGAGGACCTTCCTGCACATGAACAATATTTGGCCCTTTGCTGTTTCCATGTGTGCTGCACAACACAGCACACATGGAAACAGCAAAAACGAGGAGAAAAGAAACATTTCTCCTCATTGTGCCAGGGTAAGATCAAGTTTTCCCAGATGTTAATTATGGCGCTGCCCCCTATCTACTTCTCCCTTGTAAATAGGGGGGCAGCATCAAAATCAATGGGTGTTGCGGTGGAACGCCCACAGCAACACCCATTGCCCTCCCCTTTCACGCTAAGCATAGAGTGAAAGGGGGTCTTATTTACAAGGCAGCGTTAAGCCACAATAAGTGGCTTAATGCTGCTTTGTAAATAAGGCAATGCCCCCATCGCCACAGGAATGTCGTAAAAAGTGATGTTCCTGTGGCGATAGGGACTTGTACATATGCCCCTTAGTGTACGCTCATGAAGATGCCCAGAATTGCTCATGGAAAACTATGCAAGTCATATATATGTGCAAGTATTTCTCCTTTATATCTACTTCTGTGGCTTGTCAGCAGGGTAGATAATCCACAATAAATATGACGGATTTGTACATTAGCAGGTACGTTTTCTTAAAATGTACTTATCCACAAGCAAACTATTTCCCCTTTCGAGAAACCCACCCACCCACCCACCTATGCACCGTTCAAATATGAGGGTGGGCCCTGTCCTGGGGAAAAAAAGTAATCCCTTTTTTGGGTATATTTACCAGCATTTCCAAGGTTTGATTGAGAACACGGTTTTTAGAACCCACAAAGTACACCACCTTGTGAGAGTACCATGCAGTCACGCTGATGTACTCCTTTCAATCCGCCAACACCCTGAAGCCACCTTTTCCTACCCCACTCTTAAACGTAGTACTGCGGAAATCCACATTCTTCCATTTGAATAAACGTCATCTGCAGGTGTACATGTCAACAGCGCTTCGTATTGTGAATTTTGGTTCTGTTATGTACGATCACAAATGTAGTTTATTGTATATAGCTTAAATATATACACGGTCTTCATACTCTTTCAACTATTTATTTATTTGATATTTATGTTCAAATTGTGACAATAAATACTCACTGCTTTGCTGTTGTGTTATTTAACAAAGCAGTGAGTCAAATTAAAAAGCACACACGTATTCGCCAATATTTATTTGGACAAATTATCATTTACATTTATACAATAACCAGTAAGGCACATTTTGGTTTAAAACTGTCAAGTGCTAGTCGACTTCAGTTTTACAAATAATTCTGTAAACATTTTCTCAATTCAAACACCATCTAAAAACACAGAATAGCAATTAAAACATGTTGTTGGATTACTAATAAATATCACAGTATTTAAACGTTTATAAGTACCAGCCTCTGGGATCTCCTACTAGCTAGATTGTCTCAGTGAAAAAGCTAATATTTAAATAAATCAAAATGTCATGATATACAATTCATTATCATTATAACATGCCAACGAGAGATTCCACAAACGTAATGTTCTTCGAATGTGTAATGTCTGTCGATCAGAACACAGATTGCATTGCCTTATTGCAAAAGGCATTGCCTTATTGCAAAAGGCTTGTAAGACTATCGGTTATTAAAATGCCACTTCTATTAAAGTATTCCTATACGACAGTGTGCCAGGCCACAAAGGGAAACACAACTCTTATTTGTGATGTATGCCTAAAGGGGACACAAAGCTTTCACATCATGGATAAATCATTTTGGTAATCCGTTTGAGTGCCTGAAGCAAGCAGTTAATAAATGTAAACAATCCCGCAGTGTAAACAGTACTGTACAATGCACTTTGAGGTAACATCTGGAGAATGAAACACAGAGAGAACAGAGATTTGTTGGACAAAGAAATAAATGGGAGGGATTGTGTGCATGTGAAGATACCGCTGATTTTACCTTTATTCGGCTACATCTATTTGGCTTGTAAGAGATATCACCATCTAAAACGGTTATACTAACTCTTGGATTACACATTGGCGGTCTTTATTGTTATTTTTTTTATTAAACATGCTAAAGCCAAGTCCAGGTCCTACAATGCGTGTCAGATGAGCCCTTCTCCAGTAGACTTCAATTTAGATACTATAAATACCGAATAATTAGAACTGTTGTTAAATAATGTCACACAGGGTAGGGAGATTGGGGTTTGGTGAGTCTCTGCATAAACAGACTTCTACGATTTAATGTTAAAGATCACTCCAATTCCTGCATGCTAGTGTTTATACCGAGCCAGGCAATCATAAATAAATTCTCAAGTGCTATCAGTGTGGGATAATAAAAGCGGAGGTATAAAAAAAAAAAACTATCTGAAGAATTAGACTATTTTTAGGTGGAAGCAGAGTCGTTGCATGCATATGGCAAGGTAGAACAGTTGTCTTACATGCCATCACCAGCAAACAGCGAATGGCAATTTTACAGCTGAGAGCTGTAAATTCAGCTATTTTGTTGTTAAAAGGAGACTTTGGTCGTCGTAGGCAAACATACATTTTTGACTTTGGCAACGATATTCATTGTCCTGTTCCTTTATAAAGGATATTGTACTCACTCTAACTTGCAGTAGCTAGAAGAACGAATGGACCACATCTCGGATTACACCCTAAATGATTATTGGAATCTTCTCATTCTTCCTCTAATTCCATTGTTTTTTCTCTTACTCTATGTGAACACGTTCACAACAAACCTGCAATATAATCCGAATTGAAACTGTTTTTTTGTGAGGTAGCTAAAGTATTCCAAAGTCTGCAGCATCAATCCTAACTCCTTCTACAACAACAGAAAAGTTACTTTCTGGTGATGCCTTACAGTACACCAACTTCAAACCAGAGCGGTAAGCCTATTCCCAAAAATCTGCCAATTACCAACAGAGAACGCACAGTGCAGGGAAAGGCAAGTTAGTTATTGATTCAAAACTAGTCCAGCGGAAATACTGACTTTTTCCATTTAGAAAGTGCTCGAGTGTAGGCTACAAGAACAATAGAGACTAATACTAGTAGTGGTAAGACAGACTTAGACAAAGGGCTGCTTGTCTGCCTGTATCATGGTCACTAGCCATGCTGAGTTCTGGATGCTGATCTCTCCATATTAAGAAGACAAAGGAGCAGATATAGCAATACATTGTGCTATTTTTACTTTCCAGTGTAAAACATTTTCTGTATGGAATTTGGCCCTTATAGTAACACAAATAGCAGTTTGCCCGACTTTGCATCAAGGAGGTGTCCTACTGATGGTAGATCTGCGTCCCATGGATAGTAAAACTGCTATGCTCCCATCCACTCCCCCCCCACCCCCCCGCACAGCAACTTTGGCTCTTGCAGTGCATTGCTGTGTTTAAAAACAAACAAACACATTTTTTTAAGTAAACGTGCCCCAAAGTAATACCCTACTGATCGAGATATTTAGCAAAAAAAGATGAATAACCGAGTGTACACATGAAGCAATCTAGCATCACACCTACATAATTTCTCCATTTCAGAGTATGGCACCAAATTGTTTGAATTCCTTTTGAAAGTACATTTTTCACCTGATAGTATGGTGTAAGAACCGAGGCTCCTTGTGCTCCTCGAAAAGACTTTTAAAGACACAACTTTATTTGCTATTCTTTCTACTGGCCAACTACCATCCCTTGTGTATTGTAATAATCCAACTAGCTACTTAAAGTTTTCTGACCACATCTTGGTTGCCCATTCTGAAGCAAGTGGCATGCACATAGCAAATACACTTCTAAGTCTGAGGAGAACTCCTTGGTTGGTAAAGGTATCTTAGTTTAGAAGTCACAGATAAAACATATTGTTCTATATACTGTTAAAATGGATCCTGATTTCGCTGTACGCGGATGACATTCTGCTTTATCTGGCCTCCCCGGCGGCATCCCTCAATGTGGTTCTGGACATATTCCGAGTATTCGGTAGTTTTGCTGGATATACGATAAACTGGTCTAAGTCAGTGCTCTATGTCCTTTATGGCAACTGGCCCTCACTCCCCCGGGGTTGCCAACTCGCGGAGGCTGCTAGCGGCTTCAAATACTTGAGAATCGGGGTCACTAAAGATCTATCTAGATTTTACGACAATCTCCTGCCGTCTCTAGTGTGTCTCAAATCGGATGTTCAACACTGGAAGTCGCTCCCGTTGACTCTTTTGGGGCGCGCAGCCCTGTTCAAGATGACGTCCCTTCCTAGACTTTTATATGAACTACACAACACGACACCCCCAGTCGCTGCCTCGTACTTCAGGGACCTAGACTGCATTGTTCGAGATCTGCTGTGGGAGGATAAACCACCCCGTATCGCAACACACAAACTTATGCTGGGATGGTTTGATGGGGGCATCGGGCTCCCATATATCAAAAGGTATTACTGGGCCTCGCAACAATTAACCAATGCATGTATAGACCACAGGATGATCCGGCCTTTCGAATCGACAGGTGGCTCCTTTCGGCAGGTGGCTTCCTGGGTGCGCTAGATGCACGATCTTTGAGTCCTGTCTTGACAGGCCCGACCGGGCACGCAGTGCATGTATGGAGGGTGGCCACTAGGAGTCTGGGCTGGGAGGGTAAACTCACGCATGCCACGCCACTTTGGCTCTGTGAACAACTGGGTAGACTGATCCGTTCGAAGGGCTTCGATAGATGAGACCTTATAGGCATTTCCAGGGTGGGTGATCTATGGAAATCGGGTGACGTGGTTCCCTTTTCCCGATTGCAGCAAGAGTACGAACTAACCCAGTCTGAATATTTTAGATATCTACAAATCAGGCATGCCCTTCTCGCGGTTCTCCCCAGGGGTGGCGCCCTCCCTGAATCCTCCCCACTTGAAGAGAGGATACTAGACGGAGACCTACCAGAAAAAGCCATATCCCTGATCTATAAAAAAAAAAACCTCATCAACAATATGGCGTATCTCCTGCTCCACTTAAGAGCTAAATGGGATCACGATGTTGCGAGTCCAGATGATGAAGAGTGGAAAGTGGCAGTGGCTTCCCCTCGTGAAGGTTGCCATCTCCTCTCGGCTCCGCCTGGTCCAGTTAAAACTTCTTCATAGATCCTACTTGTCAGGGCTGTTGCTGGGTAATATGGATTACACCTTGGATGGTGGCTTTGTACGACAATGTGGGCAGGAGGGCACATTCATTCGCACTGTCTGGAAGTGCGCAGAGATACTGGGTACGGGTGGTACGCCGAATGGAGGAAGCACTGGGGCAACAGATCCACTGTAATATTACATTAGCATTGTTGAATATCTGGGATCCTACAGATTTGATCTCTAGGGAGCGAATATGGGTCACACTAGGGCTTATGGTTGCAAAAAGAAATATTGCGCGACTGTGGAGGGCTTTGAACCCACCAAGAATAGTACATTGGGCCAATGATATGGATTGGTGTATGGTGATAGAAAAATCCATCTATGAAGCCAGGGAGTGCTCGAATAAATGGGGCAGTGGAACGTTAACAGGGGGGAAATTTGTGAACCACCGAGAGTTAGAGAGGATATCACAGGGGGGACTTGACACTGCACGATGACTATTGTCAGCCATATGTTGGGATGCGTACACCACGAGGAATCATTTAATGTGTAGCATATGATGATAATTTGTTTATCATTGCATTACCTATGAAACATGCCTTTCTTTTCAATAAAAAGAATTAAATTTAAAAAAAATGGATCCTGGCTTAGGACATCAAACACCTACGGCTCTGCAGCCAAGCTCTCCTTAGCAGTTTCATGGAAACCAAAAGTATCCACTTTAGGTTCATAAATAAGGCTCCCGGTTTTATGGTATTTATATTTTTGTCATTTCCGTCTGTATTTATCCATATTTATTTTTTGCAAATTTTACCTGTATTTATCCATATTTATTTTAGGTTTTGTGAAAAAATGAAGCTGAAATGTGTGTATTTCTGCATTTATTTAACCAGTTAATGTGCACTTGTGCCTGAACACCTGACAGGTTTCAATGATCTAAACACACTCTGGTGGTAAAATATGCACTTGTAAGAAAATCTATACATTTTACTATCAAGGTTGTGCAAATCTCCTGCTGTTTAAGGCTCTTTACTAAAATCCCTATTTTTTTTAATCTCTTTGCCTGTCAATCCGCACAGTTAGTGGCCTGGCAGTCATGATTGACAGCCTTTAGAATCACTCAAAAACAACCAAATTTCCGTTTTTATCTACATTTAAAAATAAATACAGACAGACAGGAAAATAAATGGTTTTCTGTCTGTATTTATCTGTAAAAATCAGTAAAAACGGAAAACAGGGAGCCTTATTCATAAGCAATTGCTGCAAATGTAACACAAAGTGTTGCTTAAATCAGCTTTTATTTGCTTCACTCGCATCCATGCCATAATGTCCTTTATAAAGCTGTGGGGCCTTGGTTAGTTCCTATGTATCTTTAGGTTTCTCATTAGGAACCATACCAGGCCATACCTATAGTCGTAGTGTTCAAGACTCAGGGCCAGGATCACCAAATCTTTGCTATCAGTGTAGGAGCCAACGGAAGATGCATACCGACATAGGAGTGGTGAGCAAACTCAGCAGCAGTTGCTAAATGACTCCCTTAACAGGTCACACACAGGCTCTTGGGCCAAAATAGGGATGGAAGTGTCATTAAGACCCAAGGATTGGGCACTCACAGCCTTTTGAGCGCACTCCTGTGCAGAGTTCAGTTTGGCTGGGTCCATTCTTTGACCACTCCTCTTGCATTCCACTAGGAGCTGCAGGAACTTGGTGCATTATCACAGAACATTCAGCAGCTGGAACCAGTGAAGATTTACTCTTTTGCTCTTTATGAGCAAAAAAGGTTAGCGGACATCTTCTTCCAGATTACCCCAACACATATTACTAGATGGAGCAGAGAAATGAGTATCACACAACCAGAGGTAAACAAAAGCTCCCTGCCGCTTCAGGCTTTTTCACCTTGCAAATCTGACCCAGGCCTACGCTGGTCCCATTTGTAGATGCGCACAATCTGAGCAGTAGTACAATGAAACCAATATGACAATTCACTGTCAACCCTATAAATTCTAGGAACGATCCTTGAGAAAATCTTATAGGCTGGGAAAATTAAAATTCTTACAACCAAAATTACGGAATATATTTCCTTCACTTGTGCATGTGAAGGTCTGGGCAAAGTGACAATATGTCATCTCTCCTCTTTCAATAACATGCTACTAGATGCTCACTACCTACATATGAGGAATAGGTTCATATCAAGAACATGAACATTCCAAGATGTTGATGCAAAGAAATGGCACAAAGCTAAATTCCGTGACGATCAACACCTGAAATGTGGGCTGTAACAGAACTTCATCTGGCCAGTTCCACTCGAGAGCACAACCGCCGGGAGCGGGAATGATGTGCTCCATTTGGTTCCTTCAACTCTCACAAGAGCCAGAGTCTTATTTCCACACCGTAAACACAATTTGTGTCCTTTCACAGCATTCCAGAGAAATAAATGTGTCAAAGATCTGGTGGAGCCTGAAAAGAACTGAAGAGACACGGATCAGCCATTCATTCGAAGATGGTTAGGTGTAATACTTCTGAGATTCAAAGGTGTTTTCCTACTGCAGCCATGATACCAAAGACTGGAACAGTCGCACCAACTACAATAAAAGGTAAAACAAATTCTAGTCTCTTACAAGAGTAGGGGTGTTGAATTATAGGATACTGTCAGATTTGCTTTATGGTCAATGTCATTCAAAATAACTTTTGATTCTTTAATATTTTTGAGGTCTTAAAGATTATTTGATTTTAAATCGGATTTATGCTTCAAAATATTGTTAACGTTTCTAGAGACTAGCATTTCTCTGCAGTACTACCAGTCTGACTGAGGTTGAACTTCAGTGGTTCACATGTGTGGCTTACAAGAATTATTTAGACCTCCTCTGTGTGAACCAGGTCACCAGAGTATCCTGTTCACCAAGCTTGTATAGGTTTTGTTCCCTCCACCCATTCAGTATAAAAATATTCAATACTTATATAGGTCACAATTCTATTGATCATGAACAAAACCTGCCAGATATCCCCTTCATCTGGCTCTGTCAACATTTAGGCAGTTTAAATGGTAGAATGGTTCTTTGTTTTTTTTTTTTAGCCAAAAAAGCAGTTATGAAGTCTCTTTCTGGTTTTTCTTGGACTATCGGATAGCCTAAAGCCGGATAACAAAAAAACTAACTTTTCAACAAATTCCCTAGCAAGACTTAAGTGCCGAGCCTCAAGCTTGTGAGATCCAAAAAGAAAAATTATTTTCTCATAGGACTATTAACCATTAAGAAAGAAAAAATTATTTTAGTTTTTCAAAGTAATTTTTAAGTAGATTTTGTAAAAACATTGGTTAATGTTTGATATACACTGCCTTCAAACTACTCCAGTGAAGAGAAACATAAAAGGCATATGCTTTAAGTTGTCGTGGATGTCCCAAGAAACATCAGAAAATCTTGGGGAAATGGGGGTACTACAGACTATGCCCTTGGACTACACACATCTAAGAGGGTAAGCTGTATTGGGGGATGGGGAATACAGCTGCAATTATTGGAGCCCCCTCCTTTGGGCAATACTTTTTGATATTGCTCTGTGCCTCAAAAAAATAATAAAATTGTTGATTAAAAAAAATCATATTTTACGATCAACACTAATTCGGGAGTTTAACATTTTAGTATTGTAGGAGTTTGTGATTCTTAAGTCTGGTTAGATCAACGTTGAAATAGCACAGAAGACTTGGAGATTAGTAATTAATACTCGTTTGACCCTAAGCTCAAATCAATAAAAAAAAAACCACACAGTATACTTTTACCGCAATGACCAGAACTGCCCTTCAATTCACACCTGTATGTTAGATAGGAATACCTCTCAGGTTTGAATCTGCTAGAATACTCGAAATATAAGCACATATGACCAAAATGTATGAACAAGAAAATGTGTAGAAGTGTTTGATGTCCATTAGTAACCATATATTGTAGATCATTTGATAGATATTTGGGACATCAGTTAATGCTACAAATGTTAAAAAATTAAAAACTGAAATAAAAATCACTTTGCTCTCATTTTCTGTGCACCACCAATGAGGCAACCCTAATTAAATATCAAATCCTATGGATTTTTTATTACAGAACTTGAAGTCCTTTAATTTACAATAATTTGCCAAATGTTTATCAGATGGAATAAACCAGATGGCAACAGCTTAAAATAGCTTTGCAAAAAGAAGCCATACATGGTCTTAATATAGGACTTCCTAATTTGTCTACACTATTTTTTGCTTCCCAAATTAAAAGGAGCAAAAGTCTGTTTGCAAAAAGCAAACTGACAGATGACTTAGGTGTGGAGCTTATAGGTCAGTAGAAACTTCAACTAGTTTGAGTTGTTGATTTAGATGAAGCTTGTCCCGTAAAACTGTAAAAGAAAAAAAATTACAAAGAAAGCTAATGCATGTTTCCAGATACAAAAAGAAATAGAATACATATCAGTGCTGGACCAAGTTATGAAATTTCAAATTAATCCTGCACTAAAAATGTCACACTGGCAGCCAAAAATCTCAGCATAAACCTCATTACATTTCTATCTTGATTCCTTTGTCAATAGTTTGACTGTTTTTAATCTTGTGACTTATGAAAAAGGCATAGAATGTTAAACACTTGCCCCTTCCAATTAACGCTACAGATAGGTGACATCATGGTTTAATAAAACTGCGAGGACAGATAATGGTGCTAATGTCTGATGGGAACAAATGCAAAACTGGGAAGTGATGGTTCCAAATTATTGGTATTATCCAGGAGAATAATTAATTACTTTAAACCTACTGGTGTTAAAAGCCACAAAATGGTAGTGCACACAAGTTGATAAATGAGGCCAGAATTCAGAAAAAACGAGCACAGTTGCACTTCTTATCATGTTTTCTAATTTTTCTTCATGATGGGAATGCCCTGGCAGGTCTTGAGAGAGATCATGGAATATGTTCTCCATTTTTCAGTAATATACTGAACATGATAGTTTTCACGCTATAAACATTGCTTTTATATTCTACTAGTATATGTAAAAAAAATAATTATTCTATGCAAATGGAAAAACATCATAAATATCTGTGAGTTTCTTGTGCACATAGAAATGTATTGTGCCAATTCTACACAACTAAATTTTTTCACAAATAACTTCTACTAAAAGAAGACTGCTGGTCATAACTTAAAAGGATGATACAATATCTAATAACAAAAGTGCATCAAATAAAATCAGAGCAGATCATCAGCCCCAATGATCTAATAATTAAAAATATATATATGCATTGGACATCCACTGTACAAAACCCTATCTAAACTGACAACAGTTGAAAGAAAAATGCCACAATAATGTTTATCAGACTGGGACTGCTCATCTGCTATAGCCATTCATTTATATGAGACATTAGCAGTATGTGTGCTGCAGTTTCTAAATACATACCTTTTATATTTAAAAGTCTAAATATAAAATAATTTAAAATCGAATTAATGTCTATGCATACACTTTCAAACAAGAACATGGAAAAATTGTAAGACTTTAAATTCCATATTTATATTTCTAACTTAAAAAATTGTTCATAAAAATTAATTGCAAACAGCAGTAATAGTTCATACAAAATTTCAAACAGGGTGTTTAATAACTTATAGTTTTTAAACGATATTTGTTGCAAATCTTTGGCTTCCCACTAGTCTGACTTTTTGCCATTGGTAAGTAGAACACCATTGTCCTTTATATCCGTCCTTAGATGATCATAGTTTAAATGTTTGATGATGGTTCCCGGTATTAGTGCCATTACAGCTATAGCCAACAGTTTCAACAATGTACCCCAGGAGAAAATGTCATCAAGAGATTTGATTTTAGAAAGAATGGAGCCGGTCTGTACACAAATGAAATTGTAGGGTACAAGACCTGTAATATAGAAATATGCATCGATTAACATACACATAAGGAGAGAAAAACAAAACTGATCTAGAACATCAAATGTAAGTGAACATGTTTGTTTGACAGAAATGGGTTTCCCAAAACAGGTTGACTGAAGCTTGGTTTTCTATCACATATACATTAGATCAATACCAGCTTATAAAACAGCACAAAAGTAATCCGATGAAATAAACAGAAACATCAATATTTGGAGATCACACCTGCAGGTAAAAATCCTGTCTTAATGAGGTGAACATGATTAGTTAAATCAGACCCTATTTACTAAAATGTATCAAAGAACAACGTCTTAGCTATTAATAATAAATCAACCCGTAACTCACATTAACTATTCATTTGTTATAAATTATGAGCACATTATTCCCCCTCCACACAGACTGCACAAAGAAAAATGTAAAGTAAACTCAAGAAAGAAAAATTCTCATTTTTGGAGAAACAGTTACTAGAGAGAAACACAGTTGAGACAATGATCCACTGTTTCAAATACACTCAACAAAATGTTATCGATCTTTTAAGTCGATGATGTAACAGATTCAAGCAAACTATTTTAAAACATGCTCTGTTTTTTTTTCCATCCAACAGTATATACCTCCATATCTGTAGATCTTTTCCTTACCTATCAGCACAGAAAAGAAGAACTGGATCAAAGGAATATTCAAGATTGGAGACGTGATGTTTAAGAACCAATTTGGAGTCATGGGGAAGAACCTCAAAAACAGCAAAAAGAAAAATAAACCACTTCGGTTCTCCTCCACCTGTTACCAGAACAAGAAAGAAATGGATGGTTTCACTAAAATGTCTTGCACATCAAACAGATGTTACATATCTCTTGATGTACAAATATGAAATAAATGGGATTAAGAACACTGAATTTATCAGAGACAGAACAAGTTACTGACTAAAGACGAACACTGATTGGAAAATCTAAATTGGAAGACGATTACCCTTGTCTACACCTGAATAGCCATAAATTGTTGCATAAAAATAAAAAAAGAACGACCTGTTTTCAAACCTTTGCAGTAGCTGATGTGAAGTAGTTCCTTGGTGTAAGGGACCATAGGTTACCATGATGTGTAACTCTAACTTTTTTTTTTTTTTTTTTTTTGAAACCGTTCATTACAGGTCTTAAAAGTATACAAGTATGGGCCCACAACCTTCCGGCCGGCCGCTAGCAATGGTAGGAACATACGACATACATTTATGGAACACGTGGTATCACAGGAGGAGCATTTCTCAGTAGATAACAATGTCAAAAACCACATCATCCAGGCCCCATTATGCGGTTTCATTTTAAATTAAGAACAACAAAAATTAAAACCACACCCACAAGGCAACCCACAATCAAAAATAGCAGCACGTGCACCCCAAGAGGGGGGATCCCAACTATACACAGAAGTGTGAAGAGGGGGAAGAGAGCAAAGCGAGGACTGGGGGAACCCAATGCCCGGCAGCGGGGGAAATGAGTCGGCTAAGGGGATGGGGCTGGCGAGGGATCAGGCAGCAGCGGTGGCGCGCAGATACCCCCTCGGTAGGCGTTCCAGGGGCCCCATACTTTCACCCATGTCCCAGGCTTACCCCTCGCCACATACACCACTTTTTCGCGAAACATGCACCAGTCCATGTGTTCTTTCCAGGCCGAGACCGTCGGGGGCCTCTGGGATCCCCACAGTTGAGCAATATCACGCTTGGCTACCATACATCCCAGAGTCACCCACCACGTCTGCGGCGCTGAGTAATCAGTCGGTTCCCACACATTCAACAGGCATCTCCTCGCTTCAGGCAACAGCGCCACATGCGTAACCAGTCGCAGCACCTCATGTACACCACGCCAGAACTCCTCTACCTCCGGGCACTCCCACAAAATATGCATAAAGGTCCCCAAAGCACCACACCCACGCTTACACAACCCATCTCCGGCATAGCCCATACGCAGAAGCTTTGGCCCCGTCATGTAGACCCGGTGGAGTATCTTGAGCTGGACGAAGCGAAGGCGAGCTGGTATGGCCACCTCCTTCGGGGAGGCCACCGCGGAGGTCCAGTCCTCGTCGTCCAACTCCAGCCCGTCGGCAACCCAAGCCGCACGAAGGGCAGTCAACAGGCCCGAGCGGTCGTTTATCAGCTTTTTGTATATAAGTGAGATCGTGCTGTCCGGGACGTGTCCATCCAGCACTCTATCTTCCAGGGGGGAATATTCCGGGATGGAGGCAACGTCCGATAAAACGGAGCCCAGCGCATGACGGACCTGCAAATACCGGAAGTATTCACTGCCCTGCAACTGGAATTCCGTTTGCAGCATATCGAACGTTTTAAATCCTCCCCTCGTCCAAAGATCCCCCACTTTACTGATACCTATTATGTCCCACTTCTCGAAGCCCTTAGAGGTCCACAGGGAACCTAACCGCTCAGACGCGTATAGTGATGACGCCCGGGTCAAACGGTCCTTCCACCCCATAGCTGCATTGGCCGCGTGCCAGACTTGCACCATGACACGCGTGGGGCCCGTCAGACGAGCGTCGGGCGCGCTAGAATAGAGCGCTCGATTGTAGTCGCCACCTGGCCGGAGCATCTTGTCCATTTCGAATGCCGGGTTTAAGGCGGGCCCGTATAGGCCATGGTTAATTGCAGCGAGCTGGGAGGCCCAATAGTACCGTTTAATATCCGGGAGGGCAATCCCCCCGTCATACCATGGGAGCGTCAGCTTCGCCAGGGCAATACGCGGCCTCCCGTCCCAGAACAGGCGGCGTTGCAGACTCTCCACCTCACGGAAGTAGCGCGCCGGGACTAAGTCCATAGTGTTCTGCAAAGCGTACAGGAAACGCGGCAGAGATCATCTTGAACAATGCCGCCCGGCCGAGCGGCGAAAGCGGCAGGCGCCGCCAGCGTGCGACATCTACCCGCAGGCGCTGGAGGGGGGGAAGCAGGTTCCGTTCATACCGGGCCTCCGGGTCCAGAGTAATGAAGACACCCAGGTACCGAAATCCCTGCGGGTCGATCTGGATCGGACAGCCCCGCAGGAGAATAGGAGCCTCCCCAGAGAGAACATACACGCACGATTTAGCCCAGTTGATGACGAGACCGGAGTTACGACCAAACGAATGTAAAACAGCAACCAGCACTATAAGTGATTTACGTGGGGAGGCTAGGTACAGAAGGATGTCATCAGCGTATAGGGATACGCGGTCCTCATACTCGGGGGTCCAACGGAGACCACGGATGGAAGGCTCCCACCGCAGCCACTCCGCCAGGGGCTCCAAGGCAAGCGCAAAAAGAAGCGGCGACAAGGGACAGCCCTGTCGCGTGCCCCGGCCCAGCTCAAACGGGGCCGATACTCTTCCGTTCACGACCACCTGCGCCAATGGGCCCGAATACAACAATTTGACCCAACTGATGAATCCTGGGCCAAATCCGAACTTCGCAAGCATCGCCCAGATGTATGGCCACTCAAGCGTGTCAAACGCCATGGTGGCGTCCAAGGACGCCAAAATGGCCGGTTCCCGTATAAATGGGACGCGCGCGAGCACCCCATGCAAACGCCGCAGGTTAAGGGCTGTGTTGCGATGGGGAATAAAGCCAGACTGGTCCTGATGAACCAGATCTCCCACCACACCGACCAGCCGATTGGCCAGTACCTTGGCGAGAATTTTGGGCTCCGCATTCAGTAGTGAGATAGGCCGATAAGAAGTAACCCGGTCCCGAGGTCTCCCTTCCTTGTGGATCACCACGATTGTAGCCAGACGCTGGTCAAGCGGGAGGGAGCCCAGCGAGTGGGCCGCCAGGAACATTGCGCGGAGGTGAGGCGCCAATGTATCCGGTCGCAGCTTATACAACTCGATAGGGATACCATTCGGGCCCATGGCCTTGCCAGAAGCGACCGAGCGTATGGCGAGGGCGATTTCGTCGGAGGTGGGAGCGGCGTCCAGCGACACCCTGTCCTCCCCGGACAGGGAAGGCAGCGCGATATCCCTGAGCAGAGCACGGGAATCCTCTTCCGAGCAAGAAGAGACCGGGGAATACACCTCGCGGAAATACTCCGCGAAACAGGAGACAATTTCTTCTGGCTCAGTTACACACACACCATTCGTTTTCTCAATCAGCGGGACCACACGATTCGCTCTCTCCTTTTTATCCAACCACGCTATCAGTTTACCAGCCTTATCACCCACATCATACAGTCGCCCCTGTTGCTCTCTACTGAGGCCCCTGGCCGCCTCCGTAACGAGGGCCCTATAAGCCGTCTGCTTGAGCTGGAGGACATGTAATGCAGCCTCCGTCACCCCATCATCTAGATTACCCTCCAGCTCAGCTATTTCAGCCTCCACCCGGGTCACCTCCTCCCGCTCGCGCCTCCGGGCGTGGGAAATAAGGGATAGGGCCTCCCCTCTAAGTACTGTTTTGAAGGCCTCCCACAGGGAGATAGCTGAAGGCACTGACCCCACATTCTCCTCAAAATAGCGCTGGAGGGATTTAATCAAGTCAGCGCGAATGGTGGGGTCGCGCAGGTACCAGGAATTGATTGGGACCACCCTGCTCTCAGCCCTCGGAAAGACATCAAAATGCAACAATAGCGGGGAGTGGTCCGAGATACCCCGTGCCAAATGGCGCACCTCCCCCACCCTCCCGACATGGGCCGCCGGGACAAGGACATAATCAAGCCGTGAGAGACTACCATGGGCCCCCGAGTGGAAAGTGTATTGCAGCTGCGTGGGATGTTTTAAGCGCCAGCAGTCCACCAATCCCAGTGTATCCAAGAGGCCGGATAGCCACGCCTGTGCCCGGGGGAGGTCCCTAGGGGGGTGACGATCCACAGTCCCAGAAACCACCGCGTTGAAATCCCCCCCCCCACCACCAGAAGCCCCCCCGGAAGGCCAAGGAGGAGGCGCCCCAGATCTGCAAAGGTGGTCGACTGCAGCCCCGGTGGGACGTACACTGACACAAAGACAACCACTTTGCCCTCCATTCTCCCCACCAAGACAGTGTAACGTCCCCTGTCGTCGTGGAGCACCTCATCAATTTCTAACGGGAGCGAGTTCTTTACCATGATACCCACACCCCTCGAGCCTGACGTGAAGCCCGAATGGGCCACGAGGCGGTAGCCACGCCGATTCATGGCGCAGAAGGAATTGCCAATAAGGTGTGTCTCCTGCAGGAAGACCACATCAGGCGAGAGTCGCTTCAGATACTGTAGGACCACACCTCGTTTGATCCTGTCCCCCAGTCCATTGACGTTCCAAGACAACAAAGTTAATTCCCTACCCCCCATCATACACAAAACCCATCATTCGTCCCCCCGAGAGCACAGTAGAGCCTACACAAAAAAAGGGTTGCCTTGTGATAATAACGAACAACGCCCCATCCCTGCCCACCCACCCCAACAAAACTCCCCCCTCCCTGCACCCCTGCATGAGCCCAGACAGCCCCCCCAACGTGCAGTGTGCCTGTCGCCCCATAGATAGTTAAACTAACTAGACCCCCAGAGGAGGAGGGAGAACTCCCAAGAGACCCCACACAACCTCCATAGGAGGGGAACTTAAGCAATCCGACGTATAGTCAAAAGTGGCATCATTTTTATCCCGAGCGAGGCCTAATATTAGTCCCTCAGTCTTGATCCGGCGAGCCCTCTCCCCCGGCCGCTCCCCCCCCCGCCACCCCGATCCCGATCTCCAGACAGAGTATCCAGCCAGTCCCCGGCCGCTTCGGGACGATCAAAAAAGTGTGTGCGACCTTCCACCTCCACTCGCAGCTTAGCTGGGAAGAGCATGGCGTATTTGAGATTTAGGTCCCGAAGACGGCGCTTGACACCAAGGAAGCTCAGTCTCTGCTTCTGGACCGCAGGGGTGAAATCAGGATAGAAATTAATGTCCATATTATCAAGTCTAATCGGTCCCTGTAGTCTGGAGGATTGCAGGATAGCGTCTCTGTCCCGAAAGTTAAAAATCCGGGCGATGAGAGGTCTCGGAGCGGCTCCGACCTTAGGCCTTCCCCCGGGAACCCTGTGGGCCCTCTCCACAGCAAAGAATTTACTCAGCCCCCGTGGCTGGAGATGGGTAACGATCAGGTCTTCCACGAAAAGGTCCGCCGCCGCTTCCTCACGTCCCTCAGGCACCCCGATGATACGGATGTTGTTACGCCGGGCCCGACTCTCGGAGTCCTCCAGGCGACGATCCATCAGCGCACTCGCCCGAGCAAGCCGGCGCACCTCCGTTTGCAGGGCCGCCACATCGGTCGTAAGGCCCGATGCGGTGTGGGCCAAAGAATCGACTCGTCGTTGGTCTTGGAGAGATCGGCCCTTATCAGGCCAACATCCACGAGGACCGAGTCGATCTTCTGCGCCAGAGTGTCAAAACGCTGGCCCACAGAGGCCTTCATCTCGGCGATGGCGTCCATGACATCCCGCAGAGTCAGATCCGTGGGCAGATCGGGGGCATCAGTAGGGCCCTCAGGGGACCTGCGTGGCACCTCAGGAGATCCCTTCTGGAGGGTATAGCGATCCATGCTGTTGGACTGATGGGCTGCGCCACGCCGGGTCGATTTTACCTTTGCCCGATCGCCATCTTGTTTCGTGGCCATGGTCTCAGTCTCCCGATCGCACCAGCCACGTCGTGAAGGGCGGGCAAGCAGGTCCACGGGCTCCGGGGGGGTGCCACCCCAGATCTGCGGGGCGGATCACAGCCGGCGGGCAGGCAGGGTCCCCCAGCGAGGCCACACCAACACACAAAGCCCCGTGACCCAACCTCGCATAGACAGCAAGGAGGGTACGAAAGCGAAAGTGAAAGTGCGGGTTACGCGAGCCACCAAGCCCTGTCTGCCGCTGTTATTCACTTCGTCACTGGATCGCCCCACAACGCAAATCCGGGGTTCGGCTGGGAGAAGGCCGCAAACCTCAATCGGTGTTAAAGTCGGTATCCGAGGTCCGGTTTGGAAGCGGAAAACGGGCGCCACCTCAGCTCGGGCTCACCAACACAGTCCCCTCATTTGGGACAGGATATGTTCAGGATAATGATAGGAGGTCGCGGAGGTCCTCGGGAGCCTCGCACCTACGCGGCCATCTTGGTTGCGCGCTAGGCTCCTCCTCCTAACTCTAACTTTTGAACCCTCCATCCTTCAAAATACCACCCTTTTTGTGTCAGATCACCATATAGAAGTTAACTTAGGATGCTGAATAACAACACTCAAGATCAGTTTCAAGGGAAAATGATGAGGTGAGAAGCTTAAACATTCAGTTTACAAATGTGTTCTTGAATCGTTTCTTGTTTTTATGCATATATTACTTTCAGCCTTTTGGAAGTTTAGTGGTCCAAATGTGTCTTCAGAACAGAGCAATAATGTGTAAGGGCCTGTTATTCAGCAATTGGAATCAGTTCAGTGCACATGCTGCACAACAATAATACATTAGTATGACCGCTTCCACAGCAGGATCTATGGGTAACCTCAGAGCCAAGGGATTTGCATCCCAGTGGATATTAACACCCAAGAAAATTTGTTTAACTGAGGTTAGTAATAAAAGTGGTTATCATCAGCTAGAGAACTTAGAACTGTAGTCTGTCCTACAAATAAGTCTCTTCATATTATAACAAGCATGATATCTTTCCATGCCCTAACAGGACATTCCTACTTGTGAAAGTTCTCTGGCTCACACACTGTCCTACAAATAAGTCTCTTCATATTATAACAAGCATGATATCTTTCCATGCCCTAACAGGACATTCCTACTTGTGAAAGTTCTCTGGCTCACACACCATGTTAATAAATGTTTTTGAAACTCTAGCTCTGTAAATATACATCTTCAGAACCGGAAAATGGACAGGAAAATGTGCTTTAGAAAATATTGTTATTCATCCCGAGAAGAAAGCAAATCTAAAAAAAATTAACTTTAAATTTCCAGTTTACTTTTCAGCCTCAATTATCTTTTTACTAAGCTTCAATCCAATTTGTTAAAACTGTTGTTTATAAAGGAGGTTTAAACGCACATCTAAATATTGTGTTTGATGGGTGATGACATTTCCCATTTAAAGATAGTGTTAAAATGAATAAAAGCAATAAATATACAATTCAGAATGGGGGGTTGTGAAGACGAGAAGGTCAAAAATGAAATACCTGCGAATCATCTCAGAAGAAATTTAGACTTTTATCTGCTGCTAAATGCATGGCTATTAAAAAAACATAACCCCCCTTTAATATGCAAATTGTTAAAATTGTAAATGTCTCAATACAGCAGAATTATGGGTCGATGCATTAAATGGAATTTAAAAAAAATGAATCAAGGCCTGCTGAAAAAAAGAAATTAATCTGGGGATACTTTAGCAAACTACAGAAGTAGTACCCACAGACTAAGCATTTGAAGAAAACAAAAAAACATCCTGCCGTGCAAAGATAACCCCACGGGCATACCCAACACACTAATATAACTAAACTGTACCCTTCAGGCATGAATTTTGACTAACCTTTTGCCACTAGCTCCCAAGTCAAAAATCTTTAGGCACCAATGCACGTTATTAAAGCCCACTGACGTTGGATGAAAATGAGTGAAAATGAAAAAATATTTGCCCAAATTGCAAAATCATTTAGCCATCCCAAACAGAAACATGTTTGGGCTGCCTGTTGTATTTACTTGCAGTATACTCAGCTGAATTTCAAAGAGTCACTAACCATGTAATTGAGTGGCTACAAACCCAACAAGCATTGGCATAGCCAATAGGTCTCGCCTTTGGGACCTTATAAGTGTTTAGCCATGCAACAGTTGCATAACTAAATACTTATAAAGGTCTCAAAAGCGAGACCTATTGGCTATGCAAAGCGGCCGCGAAAGTGAAAGCGATCGCGATCACGATCAAACATCAAAGCGGCTGTAAAGTGAAAGTAATCGCTGTAAAGCGCGGCGCGCGCGCCCGCGCACATGCACTGTAGCTCTAGGCTGGCCTGGTAGCAATTTTTGGAGCCCTCTCAATAAGTCTCGCCAGACCAGCGCATGCGCTGGGTCAGGCGAGACCTAAAAAAGGACCTAAACGTTTGCAAAGACGATCACATCAAACCAGCACTAAACTAAGTTTACAGCTTCCTACTAGAAGCTAAAACAAATGTATGGTTCCATTGCATTATTTGTAAAGCCTTCAGGAAGAAAGGACCAGAATACTCACTCTCCATATCACTGATCAGACTAACACCCCACATCTCAATACCCAAAGCAAGCTTTCAAAATTAATAAGTAACTGAAATGAGACATTTAACAAATCAAAATTCTCATATAATATTGTGCAAAGCCCTTTATTTGCAGCCAGAGACCAGTAAAGAGCTCTGTATCTTAGATTTTAAGCAAGCATCTTAACTGTGTACAAACATGCCATGACTTTTCATGGATAAACTGTATCTACAAAGTCCGCTGCAATTATTTTCCTCCTTTAACTTCTTAACTGCTGCCCTCCCAGGAGTGAGAGACATTAAGAGTCTTATTACCAGTTTGGTGATCCATGAACCTCCGTACCCGGGTTGCAGTCTGAACGGCGTAAGCGTCCGACTGGCATATTACAAGATGTGCAGCTTGCATTGGGAAAGACAGTGGATGAACTGCCAACACGGTCAGCACACTGCAGACCGCTGGGATCATGGTTGGGGAAAAGCAGCTCCCATAGGGCTGTGCAGGGTAGTTTCACTGCTGTCTATTTTACGAGTTGGGTTTTCCATGAGCTGACCGCGGCGGTGAGACGGTCAGCTTCAAGTCAGCGGAAACAAAGGATTTACGGTGCGTACCCACCCCGTTCCTATGATTTCAGTCAAAGTTCGACGTGGATCCCTTTCTTCAGGTCCCCCTTCACAGCAGTCTCTTCACCGAGAGGATTATGACCCTGTTTGTGGTGATGTACAGGTGAGCCATTTTTTAACCATATACCCATTGCCTGGACTGCCCACATATGGGTATGTGGTATTTTTTTCACATGTATCATGCATGTGTTTGTATCTCACACATATGCAGTCGAAATGCTTACACAGCGGTCGATACATATGGAAAAGCAATCACCACCATTGCAAAATCTGCGTAGCCATACCACGGGCACTTCGTAATATGGAAGTCGGAAGACGACTGGCCTGTGGTCTCGTGGAGGCCGCGGCGATCAGGCAGTCTGTCCACCAGACTCGCAAGAAGGCCCCAAGTGTCCGATTCGAACAGCAGTTAGAACATTGGTACAGGTGGATACTTTATAACATTTGCGTAGGAGAGTGGCTATGTGCCCCTCCACTATTTATTTGCCTCTTATTCCAACACCCTAATGTGCTAAATTCCTATAAATCAATGTGCTCAACCTTTCGAGATGCAGGTTATTCCAAGCCTCTGCGGGCATACCGTTAATAGATTTTGTTTGTCTGTAGTACTTTTGACCATTTGTAAATTCACTGGCTGTTTGTTCCAATTTTTTTGTAGTTTCTTATGCAGATTGGTTAAAATAAACCTGCAGTATAGACGACCCCTTCATCTTTGCATGTGCTTTAACTTTTTTTGTTAGTATATATTTGGATAATAGCCTTGAGTTGTGTTCTAGTAACTCTAGTGTTGTAATATCACGTTCAGCCAAGTTGTAAATACACAAGGTTCCCTTATATAGTTCCTGTTATAGTTCCATGATTTACTTCTCAACATGATTGTCTTTGATTCGGCCAGCAACTTACCTTTCATTGCAATAAATGTATTAACCCATCTTACTATTATTGTTGAAATATATTTTTTTCATACCTAGTCAAATTGGTGGATGATTGAAAACCAAATGGGAATGGCAGGTGTTTTTCCTAAGATTTTAGTTATCTCTCTTATTTTATTCTGAACTAACTGCTCTTGACGTGGGACATACCTAAAACGTGTGCCAATGGGTCCTTCTTTGGGTCTAGCCAACATGTTGGAACGCCTGAAGCCTGTGTGCCAATTTGTTTAAGACTCTCTATAAACTTTTGTTTAACTTTCCATTGATATTCTTTCACTAGTGATTGTCATCTTCTATGGTGAAAAATAGATGTGTTCCCTTTCCCCTGTTAATTTCCTAGCACACCCCTTTTTCATCTCGTAGTTGTTTCATACACTGATATTAGAAAACAATATCAGGAAACCTGATTATTGAGTGTTGCTAACCTTTGGGCACATTTATTTAATGGCACAAAATATTGAACAGAAATGTTTTACAAAAATGAAAAGCAGCACCGACTATCTCAAGTGGGTGGAGTGTTAACAGAAGCATGGGTTTAGAGCATCTGATGAAAGTTTTCCGTTATTTTCTTATGTTTGATCTGTTTATTGATTTTTGCATTAGAAAACACATACAAGTACAGCATATGCATAAGAAATGGGTGTACACTGGGATGATTTATATAAACACTACAGCATGAAGCCACATGGAATAAAGTACAGAGGAAGCCCAGCCCTCATTGTACAATGGGTGATCATAATATATAAGAATATATCTATTGCTGGGGGCGTGGCTAGCAGCCTGTGATGGCGGTCGGAGCCTGGTAGAGCTCCGGACCCTCGGGGGGCATAACTCCTCCTATACCGTCGACACCGGGCCCTACCTGGTCTGGGACGCAGTCACCGCGGCGCTGGAGCATCGGGCATCGGGGAATGCGGAGGAGATTACCTGGGGCCGCGTTGCGCTGGAGCCCTCGACTGGGGCCTACTCACGGCGGCGGAGCCTTTGGTGACGCCGGGACCTGGCGTGCGGCACGGGCCGTGCGCGACGCAGAGGACCCTGGGAAATGTAGTGGGAAACCTACCCCGGGCTTGGAGACGGCAGAGCGCTCGGCTTCCCTTGCGACGGTGCCCTCCCTACCCCACCTGCACTGGCGAGGAACCGAGACGCGGAGGGGTGATTCCTGACAGCTGGCTGAGGACGGCCGCATGGCCTAACAGCGATTCCGTACCAGGGGGCACCCGAAGTCTGGAGCGGCGGGGGGCCGGGATGGCCCGTCGCGGGACAACGCGGTGAGTGCTGACACCGCGCTGCCTCATATGAACCGAAAAAACAATCTCGGGTTGTGGCTTAAATGGCAGCAAGGCCTAGCCTAATAACATCAGATACCAAAAATATGCCAATACTGCACTTTTTTCAGAACATAGCTTTTCACAACGTGTAATGACTTAAACAATAACACTGGTGACTACTTTTTCTGTCAGATTTAATCAAAAAGTTCACTCAAATTACATTGAATATTTTACAAAAATTGTACCACAAATCTAAAAACACATCTCATAGTGGTGTCCATATTGTTTAAGGAACATATATTTACTTTTGTGTATTTTAGACACCTAACAAAATACGACAATGACAAAGTACAAAACAAACACTTATTGCTCATTCATACCCATTCAACCAATTCTTGTCAATTTGGCACAATGAAGCGAACACAGATGGCATTACATACAAAAACAGAGACCATCGACAAAAACAATATTGGGGATTCTTTTGAAAAACTTGAACTCAGTTAGTTGTAACTGATAGATTGGCCTCGAAAAATAAGGTCTACGCGTTTCGAATCCCTTTTCTTGCTGGGACCCTCGTCAGGACCAGTGTTCACTAAAAGAAACAAACAGAACTCTGTTTACTCAATGGCCTGCCTACACATTTACCTCAAACCTCTGCCAGTACTTGTATCGCTTGCCTGCATCTCAATGCAGTGGAAATCAGGGATAATTAGACATCCAACCTCTACCTAAGAGGGAAAAATTAATATCCAGTTTTAATTTCACTAAAATTGTTTCATATTTTCTACAATCTGATTCTCTAGCTATTCGGTCACAATGTAAGTCCCATAGTCTTACATGGGGTGCCCGTGGGGCATGCAGTCACGAGTCGTATGTGGTACCGAAGACCTGTCAAATGGATAAGTAGTCGTGTTAGTGTGGTTGCGATCATGAGTGTGTATTTTAAAGAGATTTTTTGAGATTTTAAATTACTGTGGGGTACCTTGTACTGAATCTTGGTCTGTGGCCCGGGATAATTTCCGGTTTTGCCAGTCGGATTGGCCGGCTCAATCTGAAAGCCAAACAAAAATCAAAAGTCGAGGATTTGTCTCGGGAGATCTTTAGCAAGGCATCATGGCATGCTATCACACCCTCCATTCGTTAATCTTCAGTTGAGACCAAGCTTGCGTCTTACCTTTGAATGATGGTCGTCCGGCGTGCCGGCTGTTCTGCTTCTTTTCGATCTCGCCCGTCTTTTCCGGCTTTTGCAAACCACGTGACGCATGTCGCGTGCGACTCCATCGTGTTTCTGGGAGTTGAAGTTCAAAGTCTGTTTGCTATGACTGTGTCTTGCTAGATTGAATTGACTTGAAAAGCTTTATTAGAATGGCCCAATCTTCTTGAGTCGAAATTTTAAATACTCGTCAGCTGTCTCCTACTGGCCGTGGAATGACTTGGAAGAATTTAGTTTTTAAGGAAAAATATTTGACCATGTTTCTCCAATTTAATATTATACCTAGTTGGTAATTTCGTAGTCTCAATCGCTCACCAGAGCTCGCCTTGTCGTGTGTTCCGTCCAAGTTCAAAAACTAACATGCTGACTGGTAATTACTTCATGAGTCAAAGATCTCTGAATCTTGGCAAAACATTGGCTCTTATTGTTAATAACAAGGCACCTCAGCATACACTTCAAATGCTCATGGCTTCCTGCATATACCTCCCCTGTGGCTTGATATTTTATAGAAAATATTTAAAGATTGTATATTTCAGATAGTTCGTTTAGCCCATCCACTGATGTATTAAATTTGATGATGAGCATTGCTTCACGTCTCAGTAGTTTCGAGTCCCAATCGCCAGAAGGCGAGAGACAAAGCTCTAATCCAATTTGAAAATCAAGCAGTGAAGAAAAAACTACAAAAAGCACAACTCAAATATGCACTTCTGTATCCAGCTCGGCTGAAAGTTATTTTTGACAAAAAGACTCACTTCTTTGAGAGCCCAGCAGACGCCGAGGAATGGATGGAAGTTACGTGTATTGCCTCTAGCCAGCTCAGTCACTCGGTCTGCTCTTCTCAGACACTCTTGCTAAACGGAGCTCCCGTCGCTCTCAAAGCTCTGGCCAGAGTAAAGGTGGCGCTGGTCCATCGCGTGATCAGCAACGTCGCGACCAGGAGGGAGCCCTTGCCGTCGTCGGTGCATTTCGCGCAGATGCCAACAAGATCCCCACGGACTCGGAGGATAGCACCCTGAATTCGGACTCTGAACATAGCATAACTCTCTTCCCCACGATGACACCTCGGGCAACAGACAACATAATTGACAACTGAACACTGATGCCTACTCTCTAATGCTATCAGAAGTATCGTTTGATATATGCTTTAGTCGATAATACAGATTCTACAATTTAAGAGACTGTTTTCATGAATGTATATATGAACATTATCACTCTGCTATTGTTGGCCTATTCAATTGGGGGGATTGAATTGTCTGATTGAATTGTTTGATGCAATAACACAGATAGATTCCCCATGTCAGTGGGACTAGACCCATATTTCGGTGAGGCCATTGGAACTCTCGCTAACAAACGACTGGTGAAGACGGGAATATTGTCTTAGACACATTTACTTATGATGTCCCCCCAGGGCAGGGTTTCGTAGAGCCGAAGGGTTTCGTAGAGCCGCCGGGTTGCTGACCGTACTAGGACCATGGCCATGACTCAGGGCAGCCACCTCCCTACTTGCGTATGCACTGTTATTTGTTATGTATTTTTTGCACATTATAGTTGGGCCCAGCGTAGTTTAGGCGCTGAGTCGAGTTTTGTTGCTGTTTCGGGGAAAGGGGACTCCTGTTCGAGCTTGGTCTACTGGCTCCGTGAATGCTGGGGCTCCACACTATGCAAGGTAACATGCCCAGGACAGCTCTCACTTTAGGGTCCTATAACCTAAATCACATGGAATGTGCGTGGGTTGGGGGCGATAAAGAAATGTCATCGAGTGCATGCATACCTCCTCAGGCGCAAGACTCATGTGGCGTTCCTCCAGGAATCCCATCTCACAGAATTTGAAACACAAAAAATGCCCAAGAAATGGAGAGGCAAGATTTACTCTACTAACTACTCAGCTTTTGCCAGAGGTGCGACCGTCTGGGTACGCCATGGGGTCCCTTTTCTTGAATTGGAACGCCGAGTTGATGACCAAGGGAGCTATATTTTGCTGAAAGGCACGCTAGATGGCTCCCCAGTGGTCCTCAGCAGCGTTTATGCCCCTAATTTTGATCAGGACCGCTTCCTGCATAATCTAGGAGTGGCATAGGTGGATTGGGAGAGTATCCCCTGGGTCCTGGGGGGGGAGATTGGAATGCTGTACTGGACACTAATTTAGATAGATCACACCCACCCCAACATGGTACCACTGCTAATAAACTGACCGAACAGTTTACGACGTGGACTAGCGGTTGGGCGCTCTGAGACACATGGCGATGCCTTCACCCCACCCACAAAGAATACTCCTTTTATTCTCCAGTACACAGTCTCCACACCCGAATTGATAGATTCCTCTGCTCTAGATCCATCACTACACAGGTCTGTCAGTCTACATACTTGGCGAAAACCTTCTCCGACCATAACCCGTTGGAGCTCACACTCAACTGGGGCAAGGTACCTACCCCAGTTCCTACTTTGAAATTACACCCACAGTTATTGGACGATGCTCCATTCCGTTCAGCCATTTCCGACACCTTATCGCAATACCTAGCTGAAAACTGGAACACAGCCTCCTCTAATCTGATTGAATGGGATGCCCTGAAGGTAGTGGTATGTCGATAGGACGACTGGTAGGAGCCAGACAGGAGTTACACCACCGACTATTGGGCATTGAACAGCGAATGAACACGCTTGAGCATGAGGCGGTGTCAGACCCCGATAAAAAAGAAGCCCTGCAATCTGCCTATATAGACCATGCAGACACACTAGAAAAATTGCGGACAATAGACCACAGAGCATTCTTACAACGGAAACACGCGGAGACGGATAGGTCGGGGGCTCTGCTCGCACAGTTTGGGATAGACCAGATACCCCAATCATAACTAGAATCCATACACCCACTGGACATATAGTGAATACACAAAGAGAAATAAACACAGCCTTTTATGCCCATCTTAAAGCGCTTTACGCACCACCCACTCCTGTGGAGGGCCTCTCCATAACGGAGTTCCTACAAGATCTCCCTTTTCCGAAACTCCCTAAAAAATACAAAAAACCATAGATGGCCCCATAACCCAACAAGAAATCCAAGATGCAATTAAGGGTCTGGGTCGCAATAAAGCGCCTGGGTTGGATGGGTTACCGGTGGAATTTTACCACACATACCAAGAGATCTTGGTACCCACGCTGGAATCAGTATATAAACTTGCCTTCGAGACTGGCCACCTTCCACACTCCACCATGCAAGCAATGGTAGCATCGATACCCAAACCGGGACGAGACGGCTTAGAACTGTCTAATTATAGACCCCTCTATCTGCTAGCTACGGAATATAAAATCTTATGTAAGGCCCTTGCTAATCGCATACAGCCACATCTTAATAGGCTCATACACAGTGATCAATGCGGGTTTCTACCGAATCGTAGCACATCCCTAAATAACAGACGGCTACATTACGTCATGACGGCTGCTCCACATGCATACCAGTATGCGGGCTGCATAGCATTAGACCTCAGGCAGGCTTTTGATTCCCTCTCCTGGGACTTTACGTTTGCGACATTGCAAAATTTTGGGTTCCCGGACACATATCTCAAGTGAGTTTGCTTATTATATACATCCGCCACTGCCAGAGCACGTATGGGCCGTTAAATCTCCGATCAATATTCTATCTATAGGGGTACCAGACAGGGGTGCCCACTGTCTCCCCTACTGTTTGTGCTCGCACTGGAGCCCCTGACTATAGCACTCGGATCTGACGGCGGATAATACCTCTCTTCCTGGGGTGTTTGCCAACTTTGAACGCCTTTCGGGCCTGGCTATAAACCCTGGGAAATCTACCGCCTATTTCTTCTGGGACACGCCATACTCAAATACCCTGCAGTTTGGCGACTACACGTTACCAGTGGCCCCCACCACCTTTAAATACTTGGGCATCCATATATGCAGAACGCAGACAGATCAAACTGACGGCAACATTGGGCGAGCAATAGCGGCCCTGCGGGCCAGTGTGACTTTCTGGTCCTCGTTAACTCTATCGGTGATGGGCAGAGTCGCCATCTCGAAGATGGTGCTATTACCTCGCCTGTTATATTACTTCGTAAATTTACCCGTCGCTCTCCCGCTGTCCATTTTTAACACATTTAATACTATACTGGTAAATCTCATCTGGGGCACAGGCCGCAGACGAATGAGCCTGAGGAAGCTCCAACTGAGTACTCGAAGTGGCGGTCTGGGAGTCCCCGACTTCAGGGCCTACTACTACGCTAGTCAGCTCCAATGGATATCGTACTGGACTGCGAGGAAAAATCTGCAGGAGATCGGATTTACAACCCATAGATTGGACCGGGGCGAGCTGCACTCCTTGCTGTTGCCCAGGGCCAAGATCCCTGCTAATAGCCCTCCCCTATTGACGACAGCTTTACAATGCTGGAAAAAGGCATTATCATATACCTCCCCAACGACCCCTTACGCAACGAAGATTCCCCTCTTGGGGATTCCCACACCACAAGGTAGACTCACGAGGACCAGGCTGCGGGAATGGGCGGACGCTGGGGTAGAAGACATTGGTGCATTCTTCGGCAATGGTGCCATGCTAGACCATGATTCCTTCCAGCAGTCTACAGGTACACCACTACGCTTATATTTACTACACGCTACTGTGTCCCACTATATTAGACACGCCTGGGCCCCACAGAGGAGCGAACCCCCACAACATAATCTAGTACATCTCTTGTATTATATGGGCAATGGGGGACACTTGGTCCGATGGTTGTATACTGGTATACGGACACATGCAGCAGTCACACTCACGGCCCTTAGGGCACGCTGATTTGCGGACTCCAATATTGAACTTACTGATAAGGCCTGGGAATGTATGATTGAACACATCAAAAAAGTATCACGTAACGCGAGTATGAAGTTTATTCAGCTGATGGTACTCCATAGAGCATACCTTACCCCTGGGAGGATTCATCGCATGTTCCCAGAATCCCCCCATCATTGTCCCCGCTGTAAAGGAGATGAGGCAGACTTCCTCCATATGCTGTGGTCTTGCCCCAGCCTTAGCGAATACTGGGTGGGAGTCCGCTGCGCTCTGAGCGAAGTCACACAAATCCCTGTCCCGGACGACGCACGGTATTGCCTCACAGGCCTCCACAGACGCACGAAGGTACAAAGGGTACAGTTAAAGTTTTTAGACTTGGCCCTTATCCTGGCAGTGCAAGCCCTTACCATGCGGTGGAAGTCCCCATGGGGTCCCGCATCGTCCACGTGGCAGGCTGACATGCTTCAGTGGGGAGTGCAGAGAGTGCAGCTCTTCGTAGAGAAGTGGAGAGGGGACTCAGGAAGCAGCCCATCTCGATGGAATGGGAGGCTATGCTGCTTAAACTAGAATCACTTGACTTATTACCTCCACAGAATACCCTAACCCTCTAGCACACAAGGTTATCATATGACTTCTTAGCTATAGGTCTCGAGACCCAGACACACGCTTTCTAACCCACGGACATTACAGCCCTTCAAGTTTTATACCTTAGCGTCATAGATGGATTGAGATAGAAGCCGATATAAGACCAACCAGGAATTGGCTTGGGTGGGCTAGGGAGGGAGGGGTCATGGTTAAATAGGTTTTTTATGGTTCATTGGACTATAACGGTTTTGTATTGTCATTTTCTATTTCTAGAATCTAATGTAGTGATATTCACGATGTCACTGGCAAATAAAAAAAAAATATATATATCTATTGCTGATAGCATTTAAGTTTCATGAGATCAATACATTTCTACACCGTTAAACCAACTCATCAGGCAACCACTACTCAGAACGCCCGTCCCAGGACAAATGGTGAATGCATCTGATCAGCTATACAACCAATAGTTCCAAATATTACATACTCCAATTCAAGATTTCTTCCTGGATTATATCACTATATTTGCCTCTTAATGGAGAGTGCACAGCCTCACCCTCCAGCTGAGTGCTCGTATCCTATTCTATGGATCGTCTACTGCTGGGTCAGGGTGCATAGCCACTTAGAGAGCCACGAGGATCACGTTCCAGCTAACCGAGTTTGGAATTTTCTTTCCCCAAGGTATCCTCCCTATGAAGGGACACACCCTCTGCTTTGGCCCAGTTGAGGACATAGGAAGACCAGGCCTACAAGGGTGGTGGATCAGCAGATTACCAGCATCTCGTTATTAACCGTTTAGCCACCATTAGCCCCAGATCTAGAAAGCAACTCAAGGCTCTGTGTTTTTTTTCTCTTGTGAACAGCCCTAATATACGTACCTCCCATGCGTTTGATATTTGTCTATCTGTGCAGTTAGATATTGTGCCACTCCCTTCCAGTACTGTTGTAATTTAGGGCATGACCATAGCATATGCAATAGATCAGCGTCTAGGTAAGAACATCGAGGGCATTTTATGTCTGGTCTATGAAAATAGCGGTTGAGTTTCTCTGGGGTGAGGTATGTACTATGTGGTGCTGAATTAATCTGAATCAGACTTTACGAGGGACATATGTGGGACTCGTCAAGATTGTGTTCCATTTGATGTCCGTGCATGGGTGACCCAGGTCAGATTCCCATTTTGTACATAGCAGGGACAGGTTGTGTGCTGTGTACAGATGGAATGCATCCACAAACCAACAAATTAAGTGTTTGAAACCAACGGTAGGCCACTTGGAGCAACAGGGGAGAAGGCCAGCCTTTCCACCACAAGGGTGAAACAAAGAGAAAAGCGCTAACAGTTTGCGGGGCATCTATACCCGCTGTATTTGACAGGTGTCAGTCCGCCATTCAGCGGGACACCCATTGTAGCCGAGATGCTAGATAATAGTGCGCTAAGTTTGGTACCACTAACACCCCTGCACCCCCTCCCTCTGCATCGCAATTAGCTCCATATTAGATAAAAAAGCATTCACTCAATAGGTAGGAGGTAAGATAGCGGTAGATAGAGTGGCAGGTTAGAGATGTAATAAACCACACAGGGAAGCAACACCATCTTAATGAGGGACACCCTGCCTGGTACTGAAAGGGCAAGCATTTTCCAGAAAGTCATCTGCGATGATAGTGATGTGAAGGCCTGCGTAAGGTTTCTGTCAAGGTCACGATCTTTGTGGTACACCCGAATGCCCAAATAGCGGAACATTGTCAGCTGCCAGGTGACTGGGATTCCGCCTATGGTAAGCAACGGGTCAGGCATGTTGGGATCGAATGGGCAGAAACCAGATGTTCCTCAATTGACCCGCAGCCCTGAGAGAGCGAGTATATTGGGTATAATATGCGGGAGTTCCCTTACATCTTTTATATATAACAACAAGTCATCCCCGTATAAAGAAATTCCATGCATCTCATCTCCCATATGAACACCCCACCAGGTTGCCTATGCTCATATGGCCAAGGCCAGTGGCTCAAAGGCCAGTGAGAAGAGAAGAGGAGAGAAGGGCATCCCTGCCTAGTGCCTCTTCACCGATATAGACTGATACCATGCTTCCAGTCCTGATTCTCACAACCGGATTATTGTACAGCAGCTTTTCTAACGCTATGAAGTAGGGTCACAGTCCATAACGAGGCAAGACACTAAAAATAAACTACCACTCCACCATATTAAAAGCCTTCTCTAGGTTGTGTACCATACAACCGGAGCGGGCATAACCTGGGAAGCATATTGCATGACTCGAAATAGCTGGAGCAAGTTAAGGGTGGTGGAGCAATCCGGGAAGAACCCATACTGATCAGGTGAGGTACTAATGGAGCCAGCCTCCCTGCGAATATGCTAGCCAATACCTTGTAATCCACATTTAGTAGCGCTAGTGGGCGGTATGAGCCAAGCTGCGTGGGGTCCCTATCTGGCTTCAGCAGTGTGACTAACACGGCTTCGCACATAGAGCTCGGTAAGCGTGACAAATTTATTGCTTCAACATAGACCTTCTGTAATGCTGGTGCTAAGAGGTCCAAATAAGCCTTTTATATCTTAGAAGGGAAGCTATTTGGGCCGGGCACCTTCCCTGAGGCTAGGGATCGAATTGCTCCCTGTATTTCCTTAACTGTTAAAGGTGCGTTAAGGTCCATACGTTGGTCAGGGGTAAGTGTAAGGAAAGAGCGATCATCCAGAAAACTATTCAGTTCCGAGGCCTCCGCAAGCGATTGGTATATTGATGTGAAGTGGAGAACTAGCTCTTTGTGCATCTCGTGTTGAGTTTCTTTCATCAACCAGGATTGAGGAGCGCAGCGCTGTGATGGAATTGCTTGGCTGTTCTTGTCTGATTAACCACATGAGCATGTGCCCTGGCTAAGTGTGCCGTATAGTTAAGGCATCTCAGCCTATCGTTTAGGGTTGTGTGCACTGCTCTGGCTTTTAACAGTTCCAAGGAGCAGGAGGTGTCAGAGGACATGGGTGTTTCCAACTGCCTCGCAGTGTTACCTTAAACGCATCCCATTCCAATGAAATGGAAGATGCTGTACCTGCATACTTCTCAAAATATTGCTCTCAGCAGAGCGAAGAGATTTGCGAAAGGACTGGTCTTCTAGCATGGTAGGTTGTAAGCGCCACATTGGTGGTCAGGGAGGGCTGCACATCCCATGCTAACAATATGTATTGCGGGTTATGGTCTGACCTAGGTACTCTGCCTGTAACACATACAGCAGGTAGCTGTTTAGATGTGCACAGTATCCTATCATTGCAAACATGTAGACGGTGTGGTGCGGAATAAAAGGTGTATACTTGTGTGGTAGGCTTGCAGCGTCTGCAAATATCTCTACAATTTCCCATCGGCAGGCCCAGCTCTTCAGTAGCGAAGCCCAAGTAGACACCATTGAACCGCTCAACGATGGGAATGAGCGATCCACGGTCATGTCTAATAGGTTGTTAAAGTCCCCCTCATCACCCATGGCAGATCACACTATTTGGAAAGAACTGTGGATAGTTTACTTCTGAAGGACCCTTGTTCTGTGTTTGGTGAATATATGTTACCAGTTAGTAAACACATCCCATCCAGCCTACCTTTTCGAAAGACTTATCACCCTTCCACATCTGTCTCCACCTCCTCTATTAGAAGGGTTTTACCAGGGCGGACCCAGAACAACAACTCCTGAGCAAATGCGGAGTAATTGGTAGCATAAATGTGTCACCTCCACCTGCATCACAGTTTAATAGTCTCCAGGTGCGTTAGGTAGGTCTTCTGCATAAAAGCTAGCTGCACTTTGTGTTGTTTCAGATATGCATAGACTGCGTATCTATGAGAGGGGGTGCGTAGCCCTCGTACATTCCATGTTATGCATTGGGATGCCATGCCTGGAGTGCGTTTGTGTATATGAATTGGGAAAAAGCATGTACTTGTGTGTGATCATATTGTAAGATATTGTCTGATCAATGTCAATCGAGTGCAGTAGCGCCTGAGCAAACTTTCCTTAAAACAAAATGCCAAAATGGCCAACATGTAATCCCAAAAGAGTGGACTTTACACTTGTGAGGAACTGCCCAAACCTATAGCTGTATTATATGTGAACAAAGTAACCCCTTACAAGGTGTGAGTGTCAGGGGGTGTGACTCTTCAGCACAATCAGATGCAGCTTATCCACTGAGTAATAGGAAAAATAGAGTACCATCAGCGACGTCCTAATCAATTACTAGAGAAATGAATGACCAGGCCATCTCCATAGCAAGGTGAACCAGTGGTTTCTCCTCCCTCTCCACCACCTCAAGCACCTGTACTATCCCCCTGCAACGTCTGATTATACATCAAGATGCATACAAAGCCACAGCAACGAGTGGCCCACTCATTAAAGGATATGATATGGGAAATTTCTCCACTGGCTACCCATCAGGGAGAGAGTTAATTTCAAGGCCATGTGCATTGTACACAAGACCATAGCCGGAAAGGGCTCTCCTATTCATTTTTCTATTGCTCGGCCCTACCATGTTGACGCCTCCGCTCGGACGATCTGCATCTTGCTGTAGTTCCTAGGATTCTGAAAGCTAGAAGTGGGGTTCGTCGGTTCTCCTACAATGTCGCCAAACTCTGGAACACCCTCCCTCTTTATTTGCGTAAGGAACCCAATCACCTTTCGTAAGTTGTTAAAAACCTGGCTTTTCCCCTAGTCCGGCTGGTTCTCCACTACTTGCCGCTATCAGCGCTGGGATGCACCCGGGTAGCCCTGTGCTCAATAAATGCATATTTCATTTGATTTTTCATGATATACACATCAGATAATCCCTACCAACGTCTGAAGGGTAACATCTGGTAGAGTTAGTGTCAGAGGGACATCTGCCGAGTAGCCCTCATCATCAGTAGACCAAGATAATATAATTTCTCTGTCACAATCTTTGGTCAAATCCGAGTTCCATTCCGCCTCCCTAACTGCTCGTTGGCACTGATTATTTGTTCCAAGTTCGGTACAGCAGTCAATATGGGTGCACGGGTCTGACTTGTCGTTTTCGTGCGCCTTTCCTGTCCACAGGTCTGGGGCTCAAGAATCTCCGAGACTATTCCAAACAATTTCATGCGTCCTGTGGAGTTTCAAAGAAATAGAGTTTTACCATCCGTCACTATACGTAGCCGCGCAGGAAACAGAGTATTGGATGTCGAGCTGCCTGAGTTAGGAAAGAGCCTCGCTGGTGCTGCATCCCTATGGTGTAATCTGTAAAAAAACATCACTTTAGTGTTTCCTACTCGGACTTCCTGCATCTTCGGAGTTTCCATCAAAATAGCACTTTGAGTAAGAATGGACGAGGATTCGGGCCTGGAGCAGGCTTTAGAAGAGGGACGTAGTGTGCTCATTCAACTGTGAAGTAGGGAGACAGCGAGGTTGTAGGTAACAGTTCCCTTAGCCATTTTTCTGTGTATGCCACTACATCTTGGCCCTCCACACCCTTCGGAAGGCCTATTATGCGGACGTTGTTGCGTCTCGAATGTCCTACCGCATCTTCCCCCATATCTTCCAGATGGCGAAGTCGCAGTTTATATTCCCTTTTCTGCTTTCCCATACTGTCCGTGGCAGGCTGTACCTTAGCTAGTGTATGCTCCACTTTAGTGACGCGGTAAGAGTGTTTCCTGTGATCGGCATGGAGGAGTGTGAAGTCTGCTGTCAAACTATCAATTTTAGATTCCAGGGAGACTCAGGAGCGTTCAATGGCCTTGAGTATCTCATCGACTCTGTCCTTTGGCACTGGGTTCTGGTGAGTGTGAGAGTCCTGCTGGTCTGTCTCCATCACAGAGGAAGCCCGTGAAGAGGTTCTGGAACAGTTTTTAATGGGGCAGTATATATAGTTCCGGTAGATAGCAGCCGTGCGCAATACTGTTTGTGTCTTCGTGACGCAGTGATGACTTGCAGCTTAAAGACCTCCGTCCTCTGATAGAGAGTAGGTGGCACGTATTCACACAACCTTCACCTGCAAGTTCGCACTGATAGCACTCAGGAGCATAATGCACACAAGAGAAAGAGGGACGGGGGGGGGGGGGGGGAGGGGAGGGGGGTCTCTCAAGGCGTTGCAACTTAATGTCTGATCAGTGCCAGCATCACGCGGTACTGCCCCTGTCCTTTCCCAGATTTGAGGCAGTGCCACCTCAATGTATTATGGGCAGGCCAGAATTACACAAGTTACATAGACGGTCCACATGCACTGCACTGTGACACACAACAATTTCCCCAATTAGTTCACTCCGAGACTCAGTCCCGTGGACTGCTGCAAGGGTGGTCAGCCATTCAAATAAAAAATTAGCAGAGTGCATGTTAGAGCGCTTAACCAGGTGCGCCTTTTCCCCAGATGCCCAAAAATGTAACCGTGCCCATGGGGGGGCAGAGTAAGCAGGGAGGCATTCCATGCTACGTTCTCGGTTGAAAGGGGGAGCAGAGTCTCACAGATGGGTGCGGCCCAAGCACCTGCCAGTTGTTGTACTGTTGGGATTTTCAGATGGTGGTATCATTTTTCATTCACCCCTTGCCTCCAGTTAATAGCGTTCATTGAGTCTCAAGTCTCAGTAGGCCCGGAGCAGACCGTAAAACTCCATGCCCAGCTCCAGTCTCACTGCTCCTGCGCAGCGAGACAGAGTATCCTGGTCCAGGGGCCAGCAGCGCCGTCAGTGGGCCTCCTCTTGGCTCTCAGCTTCACTATGCTGCTGATGCACAGTACCTGAATTGGCGCCCCAGCGGGCTCCAAAACCAACAAAGCCCCCAGTTGCGGGCTTCCAGGCCTCGATGCCTCATCGGAGCCCGCTGCCGCAGCAGATGATTCCTCCGCCACAGCTTGGCCCTTTCATTCTGGCGCCCCTCCGGCTATTGTGCTCCGGGACGAGCATGGCAGCCCCTCCTTCCACAGTTTAGGCAGTCAGAGGTGTGGGACTCCAGTACGCCGCAGCGCCCCTCAGGCCTCTTCTTGCCCGCATTCAGTGCATGGTGCGGGCCGCATCCGTGCTCCGGTCTCACTGTATGCCTGGCGCAGAGCCTCAGCACAAGTCCAACAGCCCTGCCCAGGTCACCGGCATGATCCAGGTGCCCTTGGGCTCCAGTAGAAGTGTTCCGGGCTAACCGATGGCACCACTCTGGGAGTGTAAATTACAGATAATTTAGGTGTGGTGCGGAGCAATGGTAGAATCCACCCGCCATCTTGCGCTCGCAAGCCACGCTCCCCATGGAAATTTTCCATTATGCAAATAAAATATGCATGATGACAGACAGATCTAACCATAATACAGTGACTGAAATTCTCATTTATACCGGGAGCAAAAAATAGGGAAGAATACAACATAACAAACTTACATATTTACAGTGAGTGTGAGGTAAAATCGTTATTAATGGTAATCTGAATTCCTCACTGCAGGACTGAATGATTATAGAAAGTGAAGTCAAACGGGTCAGGTAGGTGATAGGACCATAATTTCAATGGAGCACAGGGTAGTTTGAGTATTACCAGATCATTTTGGCTGGCAGAGTTATGATAAGGGAGATGGTGGAAGACAGTTTAAAACGTCGCCATGAGTAGCTTTAGAGAAGACTGTTGGTGACATGTAAAGTGATCTGCTTTTTGCATGAAACCAGCCAGTCTGTATGAAAACCTCAATATCTAATGGTTTTTCACCCATTTAAATTGAAATATTGTTTTAACTCCTCCTACTTTTAGTTTCTGTATATTTGACCACTGCAGTTCATTTGTCACCACACCGATTTCACATATTAATACCGTTTTACACATTTACATTTTTGATCATTTGTGAAATCAAATTCATTGTCTCTCCAACACCTAGAGATCATCAGCAAACAGTGTCTGTGCCTTAAATCTAAATTTAAAGGCTTTATTGGTGGAATTGTATCTAATCCAGTGTGTGTTAGTGGATTTATGACGAGGGCAATAATTGGAGAGGAAAAGAGGTACCCTTTCCTAATATCACTTTGTTTCAACTTTTTATATATTTCATTTATTATATTGTGTCTTTAGAGCACAGGAGAAATCAGAGGGTCACTTAAGAGTATATACAAGTAATTAAAATGTTATGGTATCTAGGGATGCACACTGAATGTCAGAAAAGGTGAGTCTTCAATATTTTTATAAACTTGAAGCCAATTCGAGGAAATGTTCTTTATTGTGCAGCATGGGAGGAGCCTTCCATGTGAAATGATCTGCCTCCAAAGTGTACATTGGTGAGTGGAAAATCAGGCAGTTTTGTGTGGCCGACCCAGGTGTTTGGCCGGCCGTTGAAAGAGCAAATGGTTGGTGATGTAGGGAGGATATATAAAACTATGGAAACCTCTCAGCTACTGCCCGCAGCGAGAAGAAAACTGGTGCCAAACATTAGGAGATCCTCAGGACTTTAGTATGCTCTCCTGTTGAGTTCTGTGCACTTCTGGAACATACCCCCATCTCAGCAAGGAGCATCTTCACAAAGGCTTCTCCCACCAGAAGATCTCCTCTTCTTCATCCCGACCACTCTCCTCCAGGCCTTTCCGACAGTCACTTCACCACGCTCCCTGCGAGACTGCTGAGCACTGGAGTGCAATCTCTATTTATTCCACCTATGTTGTCCAAGTGATGGCGATGTGCTAATTTCTCCCAAAATATAAATCAGTTGGAAAAGTCATACTTGTGTAATGCATGGAGTTAAACGTAATCTTGCGGAGCCACCTTTTCCTGATTAAAATGTGCACCTTATAAAAGCATTTTGCTGTGGATCCTTCCGAGTATGAAGTTGTCTCATTCAATTGGTGAAATATTGGCACAAGCGCAACACCAATTTACACATGAAAGGTCGGTTTTATTTTCTGAGGTAGGGTCAGAAATTAAAGTATGATCCTAACAATCGTGGTTGGTACATAAGCGCATTGCTTGGTCCTATTGTGACCTAGTGCGCTCTAATAAGAGACAGCTTCAAAAGAGCAGTGAAGAGGCCACTACAGGCCTTCATTTTGCAGCACAAGAGCGAGAATCATGCTGATTGGTGTCAAAGCTGTTGGTGGCAGCAAGGTAGAATATCATATGGGGAAGGTATCAACCAGGATTCTATGTCAGGACAGGAGGCTCCTATTATGCTTTCTCATTTCTTTATTAGAAATGCTCAGCAGCCAATTTTAGAAAACAGTAGGTAAATAAAAAACTACGGTACCCATGAACACCAGGGTATCACGTGACCAACCATATTATAAAAAGTCATGTAGAAAGTATCGTATCCTCTTTCTTTGCTGCTCCAGTTAAGTGCTTCATTTTATATTATTTACTTACTGCTTGGTAACGTTCTATTGCGGACTGTATTATTAGCGCTCGCGCTTTCTTGGTATTCCGCGCGCTCTGTAAGCGGCTTGGGCTGTTCTCGGCTTTCCTTTTTCGCTGCTTCTGTGTGCGTTTAGCGGGGGCGTGTGTCTCACCCCCCGGTGTCCGGGCGCTTCGCGCACCCATTTTAAAGTATTTGGTGGAGCGGGAGAAGGGGGCTGGAGGACTCACGCTGTGGGCGACCTCCTTTTTTATGTCTATGGAGGCGGCCGTTACCGCGCATGTGCGGCGCCCATTTTAAGGCTTTTCTTCCGTGTTTCTGGGAGATTTGGCATAACGAAGGTTGTTTCTCCTCAACAACTGCCCACAGCCTCGCGTTTTCTGCCCCATTGATGCCTTTTGCTCAGGAAAATTGCATTGGGCTGTACTATAAGCATAGGCTCTGCCTAGAGTGTTATTTTTCAGCAAGCCCTCCCTCCACATTTAATTATTAACAGTGTGTGCAGGTTTTTTCCTGTACTGTTGGCTTGCTGAGGGTTTTTTTTTCACTCCCCCTGCATTGTGCCTTTGGCCTTATAGAAATTTGTCATCTTGTGGGCATTACTGTAACACTTTGTGTCACTATGAATGAATATTTGGATGAAGAGGACTACTATTATGAGGATGACGCCTCTGGATTTTCGGAGCATGATTTGGTTGAGGCTTTAGACCAGGGTGTGCAACACTCGGTTAATAAGGCACTTGCTTGTGCTATCAACCCCTTGAAACGTCATTTGACGCATTACGCCAAAAAACAGGGCTGGTTGCCTTCCACACGTACGTCTTCTAAGTCCCCTGTTAATCCTCATAAATCGGACTTTAAGAGATTGGCCAAAACTCTGATCAGTCTTCCAAATTGGCCTCGGGGGGCGCTTCGGCATCCACCAGCATTGTCACGGACACTGACGGTACGCCTTCCTCAGCTTCCACTGATCAGGATGTTCCTCCTCCTTGCAAGAAGTCGCGTAAGGAGCATTATGTGAATGCTCCTACACATCCTCCAGTTTTAACTTTTGAGCCTTCGGATATTTTTCATCCTCATTCTTCTTCTTGGCTTCCATCCCCTGCTGTGGCGGAGTATGTTCAAGCTCATATCCGGCAACCCTTTGAGAAGGATGTCAGGGCCTGCCTTCGGTCCGAGTGTCCGCGTCCGGATCTCGCCGACCATTTAGCACTTACTCCAGAGATTGACCCAACGATGCTTTCCTATCTCAAAAAATATGCAAAAGACCCCAAAAAGGGTCTGGATAGATCCTGGCGCTCCTGTCAGGACAAATTGCTGGATTTGCTAGGACCACTTACGAAGATTTTAGACCTCGGGTTTTCAGCCAAAGAGTCTTCGGCCCTTGTTAACCCTGATGAACTTATTGAATGGGCTCAGAGGGCTATTTGCCAGTTGGGTAATGCCAACTGTGCAATTTCCATGGAGCGACGCCGTTCTATTCTCCTTAAATTGGATCCTAAACTGGCGGAGCTCTCCTCTTCCGATTCCGGCACTTTAGCTCAGGGGCTTTTGTTCGGACATCCTTTTTTGAAAGAACTGACGAAGTTTGTGGCAACTTTCAGTGGCCTTGATAAGGCTCAAGCTTCGCTGCGGCGAGCATGTCGACCGGTTTTTGCCAGGGCCGGACGACATCGGGGACGCTCGTTCGGCCGTGGCTCTCACAATTCCCAGAGGGGATTCCAGTCCCAAAGAGGCGGTGATCAGGATTCAGGCTACAGCTCCCGTTCTCAGTTCTATCCCTCCCGCAAAGGGTGAGGACAATATAGAAAGGGACGTTCCGGCGGCAATCAAGGTGGCTACCAGGATTCCAACACTTCAGGTGAGCTTGATTACAGCTTCCAATGTTGTTCTGGGGGGCCGAATTCGATTTTGCTCCACAATTGGCGTTTAATCTCCAAAGATGCTTGGGTGCTGCAAACCGTTCAGGGTTACAGAATAGAGTTTTATCAGCCCCAAAATCAAACCCTCCCTCCCTCTCCTCTGTATTTCTCTCTTCAAGACCAGGAGTTTATTTCTGCAGAAATCGATTCTCTCCTGGCAAAAGAGGCAATCATGCAAACCGTTCGCCATCCCCAGGGGTTCATAAGCACGGTTTTTCTGGTACAGAAGAAAGGGGGCGGTTCTCGCCTAGTTCTCAACCTGAAAGAATTCAACGGAGGTGTTGTGTACAGACACTTCAAGATGGAGGGAATTCATTTGTTGCGCGATCTTCTTCGCTAGGGGGATTGGATGGTTCGCCTAGATCTCAAAGATGTGTACTTGTCGATTCCCATCTTCGAGCCTCATCGGCGGTTCCTGCAATTCCATTGGCAGGGGAATTGGTACGAGTACAAAGTTCTCCCGTTCGGCCTTTCGTCAGCACCTTGGTGCTTCACGAAACTTCTGAGACCCTTCGTGGAATGTTTGCGCGCTCGGGGTGTTCGTTTAATCTCGACGACATTCTAATCTTGGCAGACTGTCCCCTCAAAGTCTTGACACATCTAGAGTGGTCAATCGACATCTTGCAATCTCTGGGTTTTCTGGTGAACCCTCAGAAGTCAGTCTTGATTCCATCGCAGGTGATAGATTTTCTGGGCTTCCAGGTCAATTCTCTTTCATGTCAACTTCTCTTACCCAATCAAAAGATTTGGTACATCAAGAGGGAGTTGAATTCGGTAATTTCCAAACAGACTGTGTCACTGAGATCGTTAGCACGAGTTGTCGGTCTATTGGCTTCCTCCATTCAGGCGATTTTTCCGGGTCCACTGCATTACAGGGCTCTTCAACGTTTGAAGATCCGTCATCTCCAGAAAGGCCTTCGCTATTCCGATCTAATTCCTCTTTCAAAGGAAGCAAGGACGGAGATGCAATGGTGGTTGGACCACATGGATGCTTGGAACGGGCGAGCCCTGTTCGGTTCATCTCCGGATCTCGTGATAGAGTCCGATGCCAACCTGTGGGGTTGGGGAGCCTGGTGCGGTCCCGTCTCGACGGGGGGGTCGTTGGTCCTCCCAGGAGTTGTCTCGCTCTCCATATAAATTGCCTGGAACTCCTGGCGGGTCATTTGCGATCCGATGTTTCTCTCCTCTTCGTTCCAATTGTTGCATCCTTCTCCGCATGGACAATATTTCGGCGGTACAGTATGTCAACAAGTTAGGGGGAACAAAATCCAGGTTATTGGCGGAGATCGCCAAAGATTTTTGGCACTTTTGTCTGCAACAGAAGATCACTGTTATTGCCGAATATCTTCCCGGTCGCCACAACCAGATTGCGGACTGGCACTCATGTCACCTTCGGGACTTCAGCGATTGGCAGCTTCATCCCCGCATTTTCCGCTCTCTCCTCCGGATCTGGGGTCAGTGCCACTTAGACCTGTTCGCTTCTCGCCTGAACACTCAACGTCCTCTGTTTTTCAGCTGGAGGCCGGATCCGAAGGCCCTGGCCACTGATGCGTTTCTACAGACTTGGCCGCCGGTTCTGTGCTATGCCTTTCCCCCGTTCATGATGATTCCCAGGGACTTGGCTTGCACGAAACGGTTTCAGACAGACTTAATTCTGATTGCTCCTCTGTGGAGGGCTCAGGCGTGGTTCCCGGTTCTCCTGGAGATGTGTTGTGCCTCTCCTTCTTCCCCAAAAGTGGAACCTGTTGCTGGATCCTCTCGGCAATCTGCCTCCCCTGATTCTATCAGGCAATCTCCTTCTGCTAGCGTGGCGAATTTCGGGGATTGCTGGTCGCTCCCAGGCCTTTGAAAGGCCATGTGGTACATTCACGTATGGGTAAACGTGTTTGTCAGCAACAAGCAAGTATTGATGGCACTAAGGCTATAGTAGGTACATACAAATGTACCACCTGCAAATCCTGTGATTCAGCCTTACAGGCCCCTACTTTACATTTTAATGGCCAAGTGATTACCTCAACCAGACTCAATAATTGCAAGACATCTGATGTAATTTATTTAATCATATGTCCCTGCAAATTAGGTTATGTGGGAGAAACAGGCAGACAAATCAATATCAGATTAACAGAACATAGATCTGCCATCAGAACTCAAAAAATCTCAGCTCCAATGGTCAAACATTATCTTGACGCGAATCATTCACCCGATGATATGCAATGGTATGTTTTGGAGAAGATACTCCCCAAGACAGGCACCACCACAGAAAGCACCAGAAAAGTTAGGGAGGTTTATTGGATCTTCATTTTGGGCACGTCTATCAAGGGACTCAATCAAGAGATCCCTTGGGATCAAGCCATAAAATACAACAACTAAAGGCTGTTGCCTCTGTTTGTACAATTGTACTTCATTAATACACACAGAAGATTTACCATACGTATATGTTGCCCTCTCTGGATTGAGGTGTTCGCTATTACTACGGACATACAGCACACTCAGAGCTTTTAAGATGCCCTCACTTCTCACGTATGATGTGAGGTTGGCCATCTCTTTTCAACATGGTACTTATGGTGTTGAGTGGGTTTACGAGCATGCACATTATATGTTCACACACATAATATAACCACCTAACAAAGGTGCCCAGTAGTTGGGGTGTTGTTCACCTTTAAGACCCTTTTCAATACTTTCATACCCTACCTTTATAGTCGCCTTTTCACACAGTTGGGACTGACTTGTTTTTACACCATTGTCGTGTCAGCACGCTAATCTTTGTTGATATACCATTCCAAGATGGCGCCTCCTAACAGCATTGGCCTTTAAGCAATGGTGACGTAAATGAACTTATACCAAACCATTAACTGTCTATTTTTAATTTATTATAAAATCATACCACTCTCGTTTTTAAGGTATTCATTTAAAACTTCCATACCTCATTCACTTTACGGTTCTACTTAGCTGATACACACCAATCACCCATTCTAATATGGCGCCCGCTAGAGCACACCAGTTGTATTATGATACGGCAGGTGATTTCTGGCGCGAAATCAACGGACAAAGCTTGTTGGCTATATATAGCCTAGCCTATCGTCTATCAACCCTTGATACCGACATCCTGCATACACCGTTGTTGGACATTCAAACGGTAAGCCACACCTGAAACAGCTACTCTTACATTAGCGGGATTCGTTTCATCAGAACCGTAGACAGGGTTAGCACTTTTCTTTAAATATTTCTGTATTTTGCTTTCGGCGTCCCACAGTGCAGTAGGTTATCTCCTTCAGATCGCACTAATGGCTATTCGCTATCAAAGATACCAGAGGGGTGCGTTTCATAAGAGTCCCCCAGTGTAGTAGGCTATAATTTTCAAACCGCGCTATTGGGAATTCGTTATCAAAGATGTCAGAGGGGTTCGTTTTATTAGAGCCTTCATCTGCTCAGAGCCTCTCTCCAAACATGCACGTATCCTGGCTTCCCATAGTGCAGTTATTGGCGACTTCTTGATTGTACCCAGGGACTCCACTGTTAAAAATATGGTAGAGGGGTCTGTTCCATTAGAGCCGTAGACCATTTCAAGTTTTATGTTATATAATTTTTCATCGTGCGCTTGGTCTCTCCGAGTGCATCAAGTTGTTACGTTCAAACCGCACTGCAGGGACTTTACTATTACTGAATAGCAATAGATTGTGGCAATATATCTAAGGAAATGACCCATCCCTTGTCATGTCCCGACGGTCTCAAAACAGTTACAATTTTATTTTAATTTTCCTTTACATTTGGTGTTTAATCCTCTTTTTCGTCTTTTTTAACCCTTAAATTAGCGATATGAGACTTGTTGTTTGGACAGTTCATACACAAAAGAAATAGAGTGAAACAGAAAAATATCTTTTCAGTCTCTCGGGACAAACCTAAGGGAAAGTATCAGAGGTCAGTATATAACACGACAGAAACAAGATATTACCGAGGTCAATGATTTAGGCTGTCTAATTGTTAAACAATTCCACTTAAATTTTCTTTATAGATCTCAATAGAAGGATAGAACTGTCAGATATTTGCCATAACAACAGGTGGTTACAATCGGATGGACTGACATCGCACAAACCGTACATGAAGTCATATATACAAGGAAAAATAATAACTTAGGTGAGACCAATATCAGCTAAATAACGCACTTGATCTAGTTTACTAGCACAAACTTTAATTGTCTTTATCATCAAACTTTTCCTGATATTATACCTTCACCTATTAGATTGTGTAGGCAATCGACATCCGAGAAAGGACGTGTAAACCGGTGTGATCGCTCGGTACTCTGTGAACTGGTCATATAACATTGAGGTAAATCGAAGTTCTCTCTAAGTGTATCTCACTGTCAGGGATTCTTTTCATTTTCAAACTATTGAAAATTTATCAAATAGAATCTCATAAAAGACATTATAAATGGACGCCAACAATAAATATAATATATCCAATTCTCTTTTTCTTTCTTTCCCTCTTTATTCTCTTTTTTCGTTTTTTTCTCCATTTTCGTCTTCTTTCCATACCACTGTCATAGCATAAAATGTAAATTAATTAGTGACCCTGTTCATCATAGCGTTCGTTCACTGATGGTTCCCACGGGCTCGAGTCTTTTACTCCCACACCAACTATTTAGGATGTTTATAGTATTAAGTTAAGCTGTATTCAAAAAACTGCATGAAGGAGCTAATGCATGTTTTAGAATTTACACATGTACATATTGTCACAAAAACATTTTTTTATTGTTACTTTTCTGCTTTATTAATCACAGTGATGGAATCCTGATGAAGGCATTGCCGAAACGCGTTGGTTCTCTCACCATGGGTTTTTCCATTACGTGTTATTGATGATCTATTGTTTCTCCATTACGTGTCATTTATGATCTAATGTTTTCAAGATCCTATGTATATAGCTTAAACGTTGTTGAAAATACTAGAAAGTAATTCAAGCATAGCATTACACTCGTTAATAATTGAATTGAGAACATTGAACCTTCTAATCCTGTATCAGCAATTGGATTGAATATCTATGTACATGTGGTTCTTTGAATAATGATATGATCAAAAGTAATTGCTTTTTTCATCAGTTTTTGTAAATAGGCACATCTATATGTCTTTTTATCTTTTTGATATAAGGAATTCATCCTACAAATGAATTCAGAATAATAATTTTCAGCAAAAAAAGAAATAAAAATTGAAAAATACATATTTATGTTATCATTTCTGTCTTTAATAATTAGGTGTTCATAGTTTGGCTCATTTAGCGCTCCTTCTTGCATAGTATATCAGTCATACAGCCAAAAATCCTTTATCTCCCCCCTTTTCCAAGTCGCTCCCAGGCCTTTCACATGACGCTTCCAAATTTATCAGTGACGCCTGGTCTCCCAATACTCAACGATACAGAGGGTCATGGAAGCGATGGTGTGACTGGTGTGTTCAACGGGAGGCTGATCCCTCTTCAGCGGATGTCTCTTTGATCATTAATTTTCTTGCCTCTCTTGCTTCCTCCGGTTTGACTTATCGCACTGTCAACAACTTTCGTTCTGCCATTTCGGCGGCTCACATTCCAATTGATGGTAAACCTGCGGGTGAGCATCCTTTGATTGACAAATTGCTTAAGGGTATTCGTCTGGCGAAACCTCCTGGTCCTAAGTACGTGTCTTTATGGGATGTATCCATTGTTTTGAAGTTTTTGGACGCCTGGCATTCCAATTCTTTGCTTTCCCGTAAGCAACTGTCAGCCAAGCTGACCATGTTGCTTTGCCTTGTTTCTTGTAAACGGGTGTCTGATGTTCGTGCTTTGGACTTGGCAGGTCGCAGTTTTACACCTGAGGGTGTCACATTTCGCCTTTCCAAACGTACCAAGACACATACTTCCGAGATTACCTATCCTTTTCCTAACCAACCTTTGCGTTTTTCAATGTGTCAAGGATTATGAGGTATGTACTGCCCCTTTACGTTCAGATATGCATGGTCAACTGTTGATTGCTTTGCAGAAGCCTTTTCGCCCTGTTACCCCAGCTACTTTGGCTCGCTGGGTTAGATGGCTCATGTCTGAAGCTGGCATTGACGTTTCCATTTTTGGTGCTCATTCGGCACGTGGGGCTATGGCTTGTAAGGCATTCTCCATGGGTGTTACTTTATTTGACATCATGAACGCCGCAGATTGGTCTTCTGATTCAGTGTTCAAAACTTTCTATTACAAACCAATTGATCATATTGCTTCTGTGGTGGTGGATCAGCTTTGAACAAGCATAATCGGAGCCTCCTGTCCTGACATAGAATTCAAAATTTGCGAACATACGTGACAAGAATTTCCAATTCTATTAAGGACAAGGAGGCGAGGATTATTCCACCCGTGATTATTGTTTTTGCACATGTTATGCATTTATATTGTTGTTTTCTGCATATGACTTATGTTTAATGCAATGCACTATTTCTCTACCCCCCCTATTTATGACTTCATTCTATATACTGGGTGTGTATTACGGCTGTTTGTCTCTTTTCAGGTTCTAACCCGAAGTAGCGGTGTTGCTGTTCATTCTGGTTTATCCGGTTTTCGAAGCCCTTCAGTTTCCGATACTCTACTGCTGCCGAGTCCTGTGTTCTTTGAAGTGGTCTTCTGCTGCTGCTGAAAGTTTTTTCTATCCCTGATGTTCAACGTTTTTCTGGTACTTCCTGTTTTAACTTGAACTGTTTGTCCTCACCAAAGAAAGAGGATACGATACTTTCTACATGACCTTTTATAATATGGTTCTCTATGGTTGGTCACGTGATACCCTGGTGTTCATGGGTACTGTAGTTTTTTATTTACCTACTGTTTTCTAAAATTGGCTGCTGAGCATTTCTAATAAAGAAATGAGAAAGCATAATCCTCGCCTCCTTGTCCTTAATAGAATTGAAAATTCTTGTCACGTATGTTTGCAAATTTTGAATTGATGGTGCATGAATATAAGTGGTGCAGGAAGACCTGATCTTACAACACTGCATCTCTAGGTTTCAAAAATGCTCCAGAGATCCAAGAAGACAATCTGATACCAGGATGCAGCTCATTAACCAGGAAAAGCTAAACTGATACCTGAATCAGCCTTAGCTTGCATCTTTTGGTGAGTATCATTCTCTGGATGGTCTTTGCAATCTGACCTGCCATTCACTGGGGTCGCCCTTCTATAGGGGGGGCATTCAGAGGAAGAAGGAATCCTCTCTACCATTAACGGACTCTGATGGCATCAAGGAGGTAGCATATACTTCCTGTCCAGGTATTCTCCTTTAGAATTTATGAAGGAGAAACAATTGCGGGGTCACGTATTGATCAGTCCACTTCCGAGAGTTAGAAGAAAGTGCCCAGCAAGGCCAATCAAGGCTAGTGTGGTAGTTTCAGTGGGTACTTTTCCATCACAGCAACTGTGCTTCTTCCCATATAGTAATGAATTATGGGACAGCAGATTTTTGTTGTGTAGACTCTCGCTCACAGACCTGGGAGCTTCCTCATTTGCAACATCTGTCTCCACTGAGGAGTAGAACTTATACCCTAGAGAGGAAAATGAGCCTTGTTGACTAGATGGGCCAAATAGGAATCCACCCACAGAAGGATGTTGGCTCTTCTATTTGTGATGTTTCCCTGGGTATCACCAGACCAGAGTGGGACAAAGACCTTTAGAACTCCAGATTGAAGAAGGAGTGCTGGATCTTGCAATGTACTAGTTGAACTACAAACAAAAAGGGAGGCAAACTAGTAACCACAGTAGAATGGCTGACTGTGAACACCAGGCACAGACTAGAGGTTGGACTCAAACAGTTTGTCTAAAGCGACATGGTTTAGTTCACTGTGGCACTGAGTACATGGCTCAAAGCCATGGTGTTTCAATAGAGCGTACCCTAACCAAAGAAAAAAGTGAAAACAGCAAGGAATCTATTGGAAAACGTAAGGTAGAATCCGCAAGGTACCAAAGTACAGCAGGACTGAGCGTCACAAATACTAGGATAAAATCCACACACAAATCGTAAAATTGAAATTAGTCAGAGCTAACACCCACACAGAATAAGGGACAAGCCCACACACAGGTCATCAAATATCTATAGTACGGGCCTTGCAAACCTGTGAATTATAGCCACTTTAACAAACCGTTCCCAGTTCATCTGGTAGGTGAAAAGGACTAACCCCTGGTAAATCAAAAATCCTCCTTTCCGCTTCCCCCTTTGTGTAGATTTCAAATATTTTCCTCGGTTAATAGCGAATTAAGATCTGATTCTACAACACTTTACTTTCGAGGCAAGTTTGTTTAGTTAAAATGAGTTTATGCTAACATTGCTGATCCCACTGCACTTTAAAAATATTCTTTAACCAAAAAGTGAGAAACAAATGTGTTACACAAAGTGTGTTTCTGCCAGATTTTGGTTTAAGGATCTGGAGCAAACCGGGCACTCTATAAGGGTTTCTCTTTCCAGGTATTGCCTGAATGAAACTGAGCAGGGAAAATTAACAAATTGAAAATCAGCAAGTACACATTCTCCATTCCGACCTTCAAAATTCGAAATTCAGCAAGTACACATTCTCCATTCCGACCTTCGAAATTCTTCGCTGGGAAAATACCACAGCTTTCAGTCATATTAGTTTCCATTTTCGGTATTACTGGCCGCAAAAATCATAGGACTCACAATTAAGGCATGGATATGTACTGCACAGCATATTATTTCCATTCATATGTAACTTTTTAGAAATTAGTATCAACCGCAATAGTTCCTCCTTATTTGGGCTACGTTCACTACAGCTATCGTTCCTATTCAAACACTGAAAATATTTTCACTGACAAGGAATATGCTACTTACCAGTATGCATCTGTTCTTGGCATGTAGAGCTGCAGATTTGTACACTTTTGCATAGATCGCCATCTGGTGTTGGGCCCGGATGTTTGCAGTTTGTTTTTCTTCTTGGACAGTCTTTGGAAGTCACGAGTTCGGCGACTCCTCCTTCGGTCCGTACTGCGCATGGGCTTCGGCTCCATCCTCAGATTGTTCTTCGCCAGCAGGGAAAAGATGGAGCGTAGTGATAACAGTAAGAAACCCATGTGTGTTGTATCTAAATAAGATAGACTGGAACGGATACAGGTAGCCGGGGAGGCGGGTGGGCGTGTACAAATCTGCAGCTCTACATGCCAAGAACAGATGCATACTGGTAAGTAGCATATTCCGTTCGAGGCATATGAGCTGCAGATTGTACACTTTTGCATAGATTATATAGCAGTACCCAGCCCTAGCGGCGACCACCGGTATCCGTTGCAGCGGTTTGAAATAGTGTCTTTAGTACAGCCTGGCCCACACTAGCTTGTTGTTTGGAATGCACGTCTACACAGTAATGTTTTGTGAAGGTGTGCGGAGTTGACCATGTGGCTGCTTTGCAGATGTCATCTAAGGGTATGTTCCCTAGAAAAGCCATAGAAGCCCCTATCTTTCTTGTAGAGTGGGCTTTAGGTGGAACAGATAATGTTCTTTTTGCTTTGTGATAGCAAATTTGTATGCACTTTACAATCCACCTAGCTATCCCTGATTTAGAGATGGGGTTGCCTTTATGCGGTGGAGAGAAGGAGACAAACAATTGTTTGGTCTTCCTGAAACGTTGCGTTCTTTGTATGTAGTACAACAAAGCCCTTTTAACATCAAGTGTATGTAGAGCCCTTTCCGCAACAGATTGAGGTTGCAAGAAAAAAAACGGTAATTCCACCGATTGATTAAGATGGAAGGGGGAAATGACCTTGGGCAGAAATTTTGGGTTTGTACAAAGTATCACCTTGCTGTGATGTATCTGTAAAAAGGGTTCTTGTATAGTGAACGCTTGTATTTCAATAACCCTTCTAAGGGAAGTGATAGCTATGAGGAAAGCTGTTTTCCAGGTGAGGAACTGTAGCTCACATTTATGCATTGGTTCGAAAGGCGGACCCATTAGCCGTGTAAGAACTACGTTTAGATTCCATACAGGGGAAGGTGGTGCCCTGGGTGGAATTACTCGTTTTAGGCCTTCCATAAAGGCTTTAATAGCGGGCACTCTGAACAGTGATAAATGCTGTCTGTTTTGCAGGTAAGCAGCGATTGCTGCTAGGTGTAGACGTATGGATGAATATGCCAGGTTACACCTTTGAAGATGGAGCAGATAGCATATGATGTGCTGTATGGATGCATCTAAAGGGTTGATTGTATTGTTACGGCAGTAAACAACAAATCTCTTCCACTTTGCGGCATAGCATGCTCGAGTGGTAGGACGTCTGGCTTCCTTGATAATGTTCATGCAATCAGGGGGAAGGTTAAGGTATCCAAATTCTAAGATTTCAGGAGCCAGATCGCAAGGTTGAGCTGAGCTGGTCCGGGTGCCTGATATCTCCATGGTTCTGTGTTAGGAGGCATGGGGACAGGTGCAGTTTTTGATGTGGTACTACCGATAGCTGTAGTAGTGTGGTGTACCACGGCTGCCTGGCCCATGTTGGGGCTACCAGAATAAGTGTGAGGGAGTGCTGTTGTAGCTTCCTTACCACTAATGGAATTAGCGGGAGAGGTGGAAAGGCGTATGCAAATTTGCCTGACCAGTTCATCCATATTGCATTGCCTTTGGACAATGGGTGTGGGTATCTGGCGGCGAAGCTTGGGCATTTTTTGTTTTCGTGGGTGTTGAAGAGGTCTATCTGAGGATGCCCCCACTTGTGGAAGAATGGGCGAAGAACTGGTGGATGTAGTTCCCATTCGTGCATTTGCTGCGTTTGTCTGCTGAGCAGATCTGCCATGGTGTTTTGTATGCCTGGGACGTGCTGTGCCTGGAGAAAGATTTTTTGTGGAATTGCCCATCTCCATATGCTCTGTGCTAAGCGGGAGAGCTGGGGAGAGTGTGTCCCCCCCTGTTTTTGAATATAATACATCGCAGTCATATTGTCTGTGCGAATGAGGACTGCTTTGGCTGAAATTTGTTTCTGAAAGGATTTCAGGGCTAGAAAGATCGCCAATAACTCCAGATGGTTGATGTGGAGTAATTTTTGCTGTGGCGTCCATAGACCTTACACTGAGGTGTAGAAGGTGCGCTCCCCAGCCGGAGAGCGATGCGTCCGTTGTTAGAATCACCTGAGGAACCGGGTCCAGGAACGGCCGCCCTTTGGAAAGGTTTGTGGTGTTCCACCACTGCAGAGAGTGATGGGTGCGGCCGTCCACCAACACCAGATCCGTCAGCTGTCCCTGGGCCTGGTTCCACTGCCGTGCTAGGCACTCTTGGAGTGGACGCATGTGGAGTCTTGCATGGGGCACTATGAAGATGCAAGATGCCATCATCCCTATTAGCTTCATAAACACTCGTGCTGGGAGAGAGTGTTGAAGAGTGAATGCTTGGCGCAAGGCTTGTATGCTTGCGATTCTGGCTGAATTGGGATAGGCTATAGCCTTGGAGGTGTCTATAGTGGCCCCGAGATATTGCTTTGTGTGAGATGGTATGAGGTGGGACTTTTGATGGTTCACCGTGAAGCCTAGCTGGTGGAGCAGTTGGATGGTGCTGTTTGTATGTTGCACACATTGGCCGTAGGACGCGGCTTTTATGAGCCAGTCGTCCAAGTAAGGGAAGACGTTAATGTGTTGTCTTCTGAGGTGAGCTGCTACTACCACTAGGCATTTGGTAAACACCCGTGGTGCGGTTGTGACCCCGAAGGGGAGAACCTTGAATTGGTAATGCTGACCGTCCACCACAAACCTGAGGTACTTCCTGTGAGAAGGGTGTATTGGAATATGAAAGTATGCGTCTTTCAAGTCCAGTGTAGTGAGAAAGTCTCCCTGACAGAGGAGTGGGAGAACTTGTTGGAGGGTGACCATGTGGAAATGGTCCGAGTGTATGTATGCATTAAGAGGCCGGAGGTCTAGAATGGGCCGTAGGGTCTCGTCTCTCTTTGGGATTAGAAAATACAGAGTAGACCCCTAGATTTTGCTGATTGACGGGGACTTGCTCTACAGCTTGTTTTTGGAGGAGGGAGATTACCTCCTGTTTGAGCAGTATGGTGTGTTCTTGTGACATTGTACGGTGCCTGGGTGGAATATTGGGTGGGGTAGATGTTAGTTCGAGACAGTAGCCTGACTGAACAATTTGTGTCACCCATTTGTCTGATGTTATGGTCTCCCAGGTGTGAAGAAAATGTTGTAGCCTGCCCCCGACTGGAGTGGAATGGTCTGGGGGAAGCGGGGGAAAGTCATTGGGCGGGTGGTGTGGCAGAACGGGTGTTGTTGGTTTTGCCCCTGCCTTTATTATTGTTTCCTCTATAACCACCTCTCTGATAGCCCTTTGAGAAGGTATTCTGAGGAGGGGACTTGTAGGAAGTAGAGGCGTTATCGGCAGAGTAACCTCTGCCTGTGCCCCGAAAGGAGGAACGACGAAATGAACATCTAGGGGTATGGGATTGTAATGCCCCCATAGACTTTGCCGTATCCGTGTCCTTTTTCATTTTCTCCAATGCTTCGTCCACCTTTGGACCAAATAGGTGTTGTTGGTCAAAGGGGTGATTTAATATAGATGCCTGGACTTCTGGCTTAAACCCTAAGATTCTGAGCCAGGCATGACGACGAAGCAAAACACTGGTGTTTATCGCTCTAGAAGCTGTGTCTGCTGCGTCGAGGGCACATTTAATTGAGGTATTGGTGATGAGCTTTCCCTCCTGTATTAGCTCCTGAGCCCTGTGTTTATGTTTGTCTGGGAGGTGTTGCACGATAGCCTCCAGTTCATCGTAATGTGCTCTATCATAACGTGCAAGCAGAGCTTGTGTGTTGGCAATGCGCCACATATTCGCGGCTTGCGAGGCAGTGCGTTTACCAGACGCATCTAAGAGCTTTGACTCCTTATCTGGTGGCGGAGCCTCCCCTGAGGATTGAGAGTTAGACCGCTTCCTAGCTGTGGATACCACCAATGAGTCCAAGGGAGCAGATCCTTTAATATATGCAGGATCTGTGGGGGCTGCTTTATACTTTTTCTCTATCCTGGGGTTTAGTACCCTAGCTCTGACTGGGTCCTTGAAAACCTCTGCAGCATGTTTGGTTACCCCTTTTAGCATGGGAAATATTGCTGAGGCCTTATCTTGTATGTCAAAAGTGTCCAGTAGGAAATCGTCCTCAACTGGCTCGCTATGTAATTCTACCCCATGGTAGTGTGCCGCCCGCTGTATTAAGTGGTGGAACCCCAGGGAGTCCTCTGGAGGAGACGGCCTGGATGGATAAATGTCATCCTGAGGCACATCTGGTACATCGGGGTTGTGGTAATCCTCCCATGGGTCTGGTGTCCCTGGAGGTGTGGGGTCTATTGGGGCGTCTGCCGGGTCATAATCTGGATCTCCATAATCAGGGTCTGGAGATGGGGTTGGAGAGCGGTGAGGCAAAGGTGGTGGAGATATGGGAGGTGGAGAAGGTGGAGGAGGTGGAGGAGGTGGTGGGGAGGTTACTCTGAAGGGGGATGTGGCAGAGTCCTTCCGTTTTGGCGGTGGAGGAGGATCTGGCTTGTGTAAATGTCTTTTTTTGGAAGACAAAGTTAAATGACCAGTCTTTGGATCCTTTGTTAAAGTTTTTTGATAAGGATCAGGCGTAAATAGTTCTTCTGGCACCGAATCGTCTGTCGGTGCCGATGTTTTCGGAGCCGAGGGCTTCGATGGTTTCTCCATGCCATGCTTTTTCGGGGTCTCCGATTTCTTCGGTGCCGAGGCGGGCTTCGGCGGCGAGGGGCTTATGCTTAATCGGCACCGAGAGTGCAGGTTTCGAGCCCGATGACTTCGGAGCCGAACTGGGCGTGCTTTTCTTCGGTGCCGAACGGTGTTTTTCGGCACCAGGAGTCGGCTGGCTCGAGCCCGAGCCGCCGGGAGACTTATGATGCTTCGACACCGGGCCCGAAGGTGGGGTGATAGAAGCTGTATGTTTGGTTTTCCCTAGGCCCGGAGGCGAAGGTGTAACCGGAGTCTCTTTCGGTGTGGGTACGGGAGTGGGAGGGGGTAAAGTACTCACGACCCTCTGCGCCGGTGTTATCTCCTCCAGGTCAGAGTCGTCGGCCTCGGAAGCGCTGACGAGTTCTTCCTCCTGCTCTGTGTGCTGCTGCCCCGAAGCTCCGGTGTCGTCTCCGAAGAGGTCGGGTGGAGCCGAAGTCGATGAGTGCGCCATGGTGCGTCGAGCTCTTCGATCCCGGATGGTCTTTTTCGATCGAAAAGACTTGCAGGCGGGGCAGTCTCGAGCCTAGTGTTCGGGAGAGTGGCAGAGGTTACACACCTGATGGAGGTCGGTGTGGGGAAATTTAGACCCACATTTTGGGCACTTTTTGAAGGGAGTCCTTTCCATCGGCCAAGACCGGAGTCGAGGGAGGCCCGTAGGCCGGTGCCGATGTCTGGAATCGAAAAGTGCCGCCGAGAGAGATGAAGATGATGATTTTTCTTAAGAATCTCGATGGACGAGGATTTTCCGTCGAAGGTCGAACTGGAAAGGTTCGAAGCCGGAGCACGAAGTATCACATCCGAGCCTGATGGCGGAAAAAAACAATCTGAGGATGGAGCCGAAGCCCATGCGCAGTACGGACCGAAGGAGGAGTCACCGAACTCGTGACTTCCAAAGACTGTCCAAGAAGAAAAACAAACTGCAAACATCCGGGCCCAACACCAGATGGCGATCTATGCAAAAGTGTACAATCTGCAGCTCATATGCCTCGAACATTCATTTATAGTTTAAACGGATTCAAATTTTTTAGAATTTAGTAAGGATTACTGAATTCAGTGGTCAGTTAGAAAACAATCAGACATTTTAAATAGATTATGATTAACTAGAATTCAAAGGAGCTTTTGATTTACTTAATTTTGTCTAAGGAAGCAGAATCACTCAACAAAATCATACATCACAAAAACCCAACAAGTGGACCCGAGCCTCCCACCACTATCCCTGTTATCATGGGCACAAATAGAATCACTCGAGCTAACATATCCTCTAGACCACCTGCTCAATACACCACTATACAGACACTCCACTCAGGGGGGCGTGGCTAGCAACCCAAGATAGAGGTCGCATAAGCAACGAGCTCCGGTCCCGTGATCTTCATCTGGCATTTCCTGCCTGCCCCTGGCTGCCCTGCGTTCCTGTGAGGTGGTGCACGGCTGCCGGAGCTTCCGACGACCATAGTGCACCCTCTTCAGACCCTTTGGAGTACGATTGCGGGCCACCCGGAGTGAACCAGATACGGCCGCCTGGTGCAGAGGTGACCAAGGCCCGTGAACATCAGACTATCCTAATGCTCTGTGCCCCACTGCATACCGAGCGCGACTGAGTGGCCCACAGCGCGAGGCCCCGGCTGCCGGCCTACCTGAGGGGTTCTGGTCATCGTGGGACATACGCTGGTGCGGGACTGCCAGAACTCTAGTGCTGGTGAACCGGGGTCTCCACCCCTTCTTCCTCCTTGCCTACCTCTTAATTGCTCTTTAATAGGCCTCTTGGCCTGGCGCAGTGGTCTCGTTGTCCGAGACGCGGTGAGTACGTCTGGTGCTTCAGGAGCTGCGCAATCCCCTGGCCGAGCCAAGCAATGCTGTGTGCAGGGCGGGCACCTCCGGCTTCTGCAGTTGATGTGGCGGTCATGTCCTGCAGTACCTGCCATAGAGGGAGCACTGGCGGCCTGGCCCTTCTCATCGGCTCCTCCTGATGCTGCGAGTGCGTGGCTTAACTCTAGGGGCCCTCTCTTTATCTGCTGGCAATGGGGATGGACTGCTGCTGCATAGGGATGGACCTCGTGCTACCGGTCATTCCTGTGGCATAATTACCATTGCGGATTTGGGGCTTTGGAGCGCCTCCTCACGCGCAGCCTCTACCTAGAGCCTGATGTTTACACTGGGGCGCTCTTTGCAGTGAGTACTGTGAGGGTGGTGGTCCCCCCCCCCCCCTCCCTTTTTTTACCTGTTCCTTCACTGCCTGCGGTGATCCAGAAGGGTCTCTTCTATGGCGCAGTGAGAGTACGCTGATCGTCCCTGCACCTGTGTTTGCCCCTGGTGGTGGAAAGGAATAGGGGCCTATCAAGACACTAATCCATCACAGGCGGTGCTGGTGGCCCCCCTTTTGATGCAATAGTGGTCCAGGAACCCCCCCTCCTCCTCAATTGCCCGGTTGTATACCCGGAACTTCTTTGCCACCAATAGTGCCTGCATTCATCGGGGCGTGCCTTTACTGCCCCCAATAGGGACGGACGATTGGAGATACTGGTTGCAACAGTACTCATCACTGACCTGTGTTGTCAATTGGCTATTCTCGCGGAGTGACCTTGGTTGTGGCCTACTCTGTGACACGGTTGAACTGCAGACGACAATGGGTAGAAATAAGACGAAGACGACAGCAGACTCGGGCCGGCTCGCAGCCTTCTGAGACCTCCTCATTGCAATCACATCTGACCAATGATGTCACTACACCTCTTCCTCGCATTGACAAGCTGGATATGATCCTGCAGGAAATCCGTAAATCGCGCTCAGCTGTAGCGAAACAAATAGGCACTATATCTACCGACCTGAACCTACTTAAGGATGACCATAAAAAACTACTGGCGAATAAATTGAAAAACTCTGACCACTCGATTTCAACGCTCCAACCACAAGTGAAGGAGCAGGATGTGCACATACAGCTGCTGCAGCAACAGTTTGTGAACTTGCAGGCCCAAGCTGACGATGCGGAAGGTAGGGCCCGTCGTAACAACCTTCACATTGTGGGGCTTCTGGAGGGGGCAGAGGGGCAGCACCTCACTACCTTCATAGAGGACTGGCTGAAAACTAAAGTGGCCCCCACAGGCCTCTCGGTGCAATTCACAGTGGTACGGGCCCACTGAGTGCCTATGCGGAAACCTCTCCCTGGTGCTAACCCTAGACCACTGCTGCCCGCAATTCTGAATTACAGGGACCAGGATCACATCTTGCAGGCAGTCCGGGATACTTGCCCTATCCTTTTTTGACACTACCAAAATCTCCATCTTTCCAGATTATACATTAACAGTCAAACGCCTATGTGCTCCATTTATGGGGGTCAAGGCCCGGGCCCGCGCAGCAGGCCTGACATCTGCCCAGTTATTCCCTGCTAAACTTAAGATCATCTATAATCAGCGCGCTTGTTTCTTTGACACGCCTGACAGTGCTTGGGAATGGCTGGATAGGAATTTTCCTGACACTGCAAGTGTCGTGCGCCACACACAGCCACAGCCAAAGCCCTGGCGCCTTCCGCGTCGGAGGCGAAGAGGACTCACCACACAGAGCACGGTGGCCACTCATCCATCACAACAGTCTGTGCTGGAGAGCAGACGTGCCGCTCTCTGTTCAGCTTCGGCGTTGCAGATCACTTGTGCGCCTATCAGCTCTAGTGCATCGGTGGAAGTTTCCGCGGACTCAGACTCTGGGGGAAGTATGGCATTATTTCCTTCTGTATCCACGCAAGTGAGCAACAACCCGCTAGCTGAATAATGTTGTAAATGTGTCATGATCTGGATTACTTTTACAGTTCTCCGAAACTGGTCCATCCTGTTAGGCAGGATCCTATTTCTTCCTTGTCTGTTATGCAATGTTGGAGGATTTATGAGTCAATATTGGACTGGTCCACTGTGAGTTGCAGGGTATGTTTATTCATTGTGGTCTTATGACCCGACATGTCCTGGGCTAGTCCCCGCTTTACAGGTGCTACTTTATTTGCTGTATCATGTTCTAAACAGACGACTCCACAGGAGGCTGCAGGGTAAACTTAGATATTATGATCCTGTGGCCCGGCCTGTCCTGGGTTACACCTTCTTTTCTAGTCGATACTTACGTATCTAAAGTAAGCAGCCTACCCCATGGGCGAGAAGTTTGGTCGACCGAAGTTTAGTCGTTTGACCCGGTATTGGGTTTTTGTTCCCTTGTTTAAGCTACTGGTCTGTTTCTGGATGTTCCTGGGGGTGTGGGGATGGGGGCCTGTGGGGGGTGGGGGAGGGATGGGATGCATGATTGGATGTTATGTCTGTAGCAAAGTCATATACTATCATCTCCTGGAATATACTGGAGATGGGTTCGATACAAAAGCGGCATAGGATAGTTGCCCAATTACACCGCCGCTGGGCACAGATCGTATATCTCCAAGAAACGCATTTGATCTCTACTGAAATTAATAAGGTACAGAGAAGTTGGAGGGGCCAGTTATATGATACGGTCTACTCTTCCTTCTCCTGGGAAGTGGCGATTTGGCTGCGAGCAGGAGTCCCTTTCTCACTGACCGAGAGTAGAAACGACGATCAAGGGAGATGTGTTATTACTGGGAATATTAGATGATGTACGGGTTGTCTTGGGCTCAATTTATGCGCATAATACTGATCAGGATGCCTTACGTTCTTGCCTTTCACAGGCCCCATCACACTGGGCACAATATCCATGGATGATTAGGGGGGGGGGGGGGGGGGGGGAGGATTTCAATGCTGTGTTTGATACTCACCTTGACCGATCACACCCTCCCTTAATGTGGCCGCCACTGTACAAGCGGTCAACTTGACAAACTGGGCGAAGGGGTGAGAACTGTTGGACATATGGAGGATGCAACACATTGGTATGCGAGAGTACTCGTTCTATTCTTATCCGCAGTCCCTGCACACGAATCTAGACCATTTCCTCTGTTCTACAGACTTGTTCCCTATGAGAGCGTACCGCATATTTAGGTAAAACTATTTCCAACCACAATCCCTTGGAGTTGGTTCTTAATTGGGGTCGGACCCCCACATGGCGTCTACATCCGCTACAATTAGAAGACCTGATTTATCAGTTATAAATTAGCCACTACCATTAACACATACTTTACTGACAAGGGTACGGCAACGTCTAGGATTATTGAAGGGCAAGCATTTAAGGTAATAATCCGACGGGTTTCTATGGGGATGCTGATAGGGATTCGGCGAGAAGCTGTACGGGATCTCACAGATCAAGAAGATTTGTTACAAGCGCTAGAAGTAGCTGCTCAGTCTGATAACAGAAAAGAACCGGACCTATAGATGGCCAGAATTAGATATGCTGAGCTATTAGAACACTTGAGAGTGATAGACTTGCGTATATACATGCTATGCACACATGCAGATTCCGACAGGTCAGGCACACTGCTGGCCAGATTGATTACACCCCAGCCTCCCCCACACCTATTCTGGCCATACGTAATAACCACCGTGAGTTGCTCACCACTCGGGTAGACATTAATAAGACATTCCATGATTATTATGCAGACCTGTACCCCGCCTCCTCTCATGATGTGGCAGATGCCACCGATACCTTCTTGGGCTCAATAGAGCTTCCCACCATCACTGCAGATCAAGCGGAGGATTCAGCAGCCCCCCTGATCGCGCCGGAAATCCAGGGTGCTACACAAGGGATTGCTCGCAACAAGACACCAGGTTCGGATGGGCTCCCCATCGAGTTCTATTCCACCTTCGCAGCACACATGGTCCCTAAACTGCTCCAGCTATATACTACTGCCCTGGCAGAGGGAGCCTTACCCCCTATGACCAGGCAGGCGATAGTGACCTCTATGTAAAAACCTTGTACGTCCCCAGTAGATCTTACTTCATATAGGCCCCTGTTGATCAATACAGAATACAAAATTCTTAGTAAACTCCTCGCATCGAGACTGCTCCCCCTACTCCCCCTACTCCCCACTCTGATTCATACGGATCAATGCGGCTTTATACCCAACCGCAGCACCTCCTTGAACATACGTCGATTCTATGCCCTTTAATATTCTGCCCAATTCGATTCTCCCCATGCAGGTTGTCTTTCCCTAGATATCCGTCAAGCCTTGACTCTTGAAGTTAGTCATATATGCTGGCTGCCTTGGCTAAATATGGTATTCCCTCAACATTTATTAAATGGTTGGAGCTACTTAATACTAGACCTACGGCAAGGGCCAAGATGGTACTACTATCTCCCCAGCCTATAATGTGTTTCGGGGTACACGACAGGGCTGCCCGTTTCTCCCTTGCTGTTTGTGCTTGCTTTAGAACCCCTGGCAAAACAGCTGCGTTGCACTATGGCACCATATAGCATCCCGATGGGTCAGCTACGTCACACTGCCTCAGCATATGCGGATGATATCTTGCTTTAGTTTGCAGCTCTGCATGTAGATATGGCACCTGTCGCATTGCTGTTTGACCAATTTGTGGAGATATCTGGACTGCGCCTTAATGCCTCCAAATACGTGGCTTTTTCGTTTTATGACACATACACTCTCCCCACGCCTCAAATAGGTCTCATGCAGTTCAGGGTAGAACTCACTACCTTTAAATATTTGGGGATCCTTATTTACAGAACTACCTCGGACACAGTAGATGGAAATGTTGTCCAGTCACTCAATAACCTCAGAACCCAAGTAGTGTTTGGAATACCTTGCCTTTAACCACTGCAGGTCGTATAGCTGTTTCTAAGATGGTTATGCTCCCTAGACTACTGTATCAATTTGCAAATCTCCCTGTGATCCTTCCTGCCTGGATCTACAGAGCACTGGATAAGTTACTGACATCATTACTTTGGGTCCGGGCCGTCACGGATTAGCTTTCGCTAAAATGCAGTTACCAAGTACTGAAGGGGGTATGGAAGCACCAGATTCCAAAGCCTATTCCATAGTGGCCCAACTACAATGGTTAGCCTACTGGTTGGCTGGTCATGCTCTATTTGAGATAAGCTATTGGCCCGAACGCTTACGGGTTGGGACTCTACAGTCCTGAGTATGCCCAGGAGCACCTCAGGTGAAAGACCCTCCCTTTCTTTTACATATCGCACTCTACTATTGGAGGCTGGCGACGAAATATACCAGTGCACCTGCACCATATGCTCCAAATGTACCCCTGTGCGGCTTATCCACGTTACAGGGAATATTATCTGCTACTAGATTACGTGGTTGGGTGGAGTCTGCTGCTACCACTGTAGGAGACTTATTTCTGGATGGAAACCCAATGCCTCATGAGGAATTTGTACAGACCTATTCGGCCCTCCGACACTATACTTAACACATGCCGCAATTACACTATATGTGCATAGGTACTGGTTAGTGGATCAGAAAGAACCGCCGACCTTTAGACTATTACAGACACTGCACATAATGGGACTTGGCAGACACCTGGTTCGATGGTTGTATCCAGGCCTACGGTCCCATTTGGGAGTTTCCCTATTGGCTCTTCATCACAGATGGGAGGCGGAGTTGTCTAGGGAATTTACTGACAGGGAATGGATGCAGATCCTTGAATACCCCAGGTGTGTGTGCGGAATGCCAGACTAAAAACTATACAGATGCTGAGATCAACGCCCTACTGAAGAAACACAAGGCGGATCCGAGTGACCTCAAGAACTTCTGGCCCATCTCCCTGCTTCCGTTCCCAGCAAAGGTAATCGAGAAGATAGTTAACATCCAGCTCACCCATCACCTCGAAGACAACAGCATCCTGGACCCCTCCCAACCAGGATTCCGCAGCAACCACAGCACCGAGACCGCCCTCATCACCGCCACAGACGACATCAGGATCCTGCTAGACAACGGCGAGACGGCGGCCCTCATCCTCCTGGACCTCTCCGCCGCCTTCAACACCGTCTGCCACTGCACACTACGCACGCGCCTCCATGACGCAGGGATCCGAGACAAGGCCCTGGACTGGACCGCCTCCTTCCTCTCCGGCAGAACTCAGAGTCTGCCTCCCCCCGTTCCGAAGCCTCCGAGATAATCTGCGGCGTCCCGCAGGGATCCTCCCTCAGCCCAACGCTGTTCAACGTCTACATGGCACCACTCGCACGCATCGCCCGACAGCACGACCTCAACATAATCTCCTACGCCGACGACACGCAGCTGATCCTCTCCCTCACCAAGGACCCCCTCACCGCCAAATCCAACCTCCACCAGGGAATGAAGGCTGTCGCCGACTGGATGGCGGAAAGCAGACACAAGCTGAACACAGACAAGATGGAGATCCTCATCCTCTGGCCTAACCACTCAGCATGGGATGACTCCTGTTGGCCCGCATTACTGGGGACACCCCCTGCTCCTACCAACCACGCACGCAACCTGGGGTTCATCCTCGACTCGAAACTCACCATGACCAAACAAGTCAACGCAGTCTCCTCTACCTGCTTCAACACCCTCCGCAGAGATCTATAGATGGATCCCGACAGACACGAGGAAAACAGTCACCCAGGCCCTGGTCAGCAGCAGACTCGACTACAGAAACGCCCTCTACGCTGGAGCCCCGACCAAGCTCATCAACAGACTGCAAAGAATCCAGAACGCCTCTGCACGCCTGAACCTCGACGTTCCGCGCCGCGACCACATCACCCCCTACCTGAGGAACCTGCACTGGCTCCCCGTCGACAGAAGAATCTCCTTCAAGCTCCTGATCCACGTACACAAGGAACTCCACAAAACCGGCCCAGCCTATCTCAACAGTCGACTCCACTTCTACGTACCCAACAGGAAACTGCGCTCTGCCGACCACGCCCTGGCCACGGTCCCGCGCATCCGTAGAACCACATCCGGAGGCAGGTCCTTCTCCCACCGACGACTCAAGACCTGGCTTTTCGACCAGTAGCAGCAACCCCCCTCCCACCCCACCCCACCCCCCTCCCCCTTCAGCGCCTTGAAACCCTTGCGGGTAAGTAGTGCGCTTTACAAATTAACTGATTGATTGTGATCTGCCCGCCCCCCCCCCCAGTGGAAAATGAGACGGACACTTCGTTTTTTAGTAGCACAGTTCTTATAGCGAGCTAATGGACAATGCAGTCAGGATTGAGATCAGAATATCGCTTATACATGTAAATTGCATATTGGAATTCATTATCACTACTTTGTACTGACTATTTCTATGATCTATATATGTAGATAGGTTCCCTGAAGGCATAACTTATGATTCTATTATTGGTCATATTATCTATTCATCATTTGTTGTCTTGTTTATGATTCAACAAACTAATGTATACACAAATGTTATGTAATATGTCTTTTCATCAAAATTGCAAAACTTAATAAAATCTTTATAAAGAAAATAAAAATCCAGACACTCCACTCCACTAGTAATAGTCCTAACTCTCGAACATGCTTGCTCCTGAACTGCCGTTCAGCAGCTAAACACGTCTCAGAAATTGCTGGACCTATACTGGCTGACGGAATTGACATTGCTTTCCTAAGCGAAACCTGGCTTAATGAACACTCAACTTCTATACTAGACCTGCTCACACCACCTGGCTGTTCCATCTTCAGACAACAGACCAGGACATACTGGTGGTGGGCTAGCTATAATCCACAAAGAGGAAACCCAGCTTACCACCCTAGAGACCATGAAATACTCGACCTTTGAATACCTTAACGTCTAACTCACAACCGAAGGCAGTACCTCTACCAAACCCCACACCACCTACCACCCCATGGGTTATCGCACACTCTTCTAAGAAGAACTAATTGACCAAATAACACAGTTCACCCTGATTGACACCAATGATCTGTTCCTAGGTGACTTCAACCTACACAGGAATGACACAGAAGATTCCACAGTCCATATCCTAGTAAACCATCTTCATATAAATGATCTTAAGGCGCTGCGCTAAACCTGATAATTACCAGAATTGAGCTTGTCTCTATTTGATCCATCATGCCCAGTGACTGGTCGGACCACCATCTAATATTGTTCAATCTCAAGGCCTCCCCCATATCCTAACTGAACCCCAGCCAAAAAATCCACAGGATAGGCCAGTAACATCAAATAGATCTCACCAACAGAGCTAGAATCCAGGATCAGAGCTTAACTAGATTAGCAACCTCTCTTTCCCACAGTAGAAGACCTCACCGCCCACTACAACTCAGCAATGAACGACCTTCTGGACCAAGTGGTACAGCTCAAACTAAAGCATTCTAGAAAAATGTACTCTAGATCCTGGTTCAACTTCGATTTTAACAAAGAGAGGAGGAAACTAAGACAGACAGAAAAGCTTTGAAGACAGAACCCCTCACCAGCACACCTCTCACACCTAAGGGCCGAATGGCTCTCCTATGAGAAACACCTCTTCAGAGCAAAAGCCTCTTCTTTCACAACCAACTTGACCTTGTGAGGAAAAGACAATGGGAAATCGTCAGCATAATAAAACAACCTACTCTCACCTCCCAACACTAAATAATAGCCACCAATGAACGCTGTAAAGAAATATCGAAAATCTTCATTGACAAATAACTTGAACAATTTCTTAGCCATGACAGAAGTCTGACTTCCCAACCCACCAGCTTCGTGGACTCTCAGGTTACCACGGTAACTTTTCCCAAAGACCTAACTAAGGACTGGTGTACCCCTAGAATAACCAAAGACTAAAAGGATCTCCTACAACCAAAAAACATTGCTAAGTGAATTGACTTCAAACCAACGACAGAAGGAGAAGACGTCACCATTATCACACACTTGAAGCCCACATCCCACATTTCTGATCCCCTCCTGTCCTCCCCAGTACACAACCTCAACCATATTATCTCCCCATTGTAGATCAAAATAATCAACACCTCTCCCATCAGGCCATGTACCGGACTTCCTCCAACTTGGCCAAATCACACCCACTCTCAAAAAAACAAGGGTGGACTCCAATGACCTCACTAACCTCAGACCTATCACCAACCTTCCTTTCCTAGCCAAAACGATGGAGAATTGTATTCTGATACAACTCAATCAACACAGACAAATTCAACCTCCACAACACATTCCAATCCGGTTTATGGAAAGGCTGTAGCATAGAAACTGAATTGCTCAATATCTCAGATGACATCCACAGATGCCTAGATTAAAGCAACTCCTGCCTCCTAATCCTACTCAACCTATCTGCTGTGTTTGCTACAGTTTATCACCCAGCTTTACTAGAGACACTCAAGAACCACCCTGGTATTAAGAGCACAGTCCTAAGATGGTTCACTTCCTATGTGCACATCGATCACAACAAATAAGAATTAACAGCTGCCTCTCGAAACCTTCTCGTGTTCCACAAGGTGTACCTCAAGGCTAAATTCTCTCCCCAGCACTATTTAATTTCCTCCTGGAACCCCTCACAGTTATCCTGAACCAAGTAAGGGTCAACTATCACCTAAATGCTGATGACACTCAACTCTACTACAAAATTAAATCACCCGGAGACATTTAGCACCTGAACGCTTCCTTTTCCTGCTTCAAACAGGACCTTAAAGCTCTACTACTCAACTACTGCTTCCTCAATGCAAGCACAGGTGGATCCCTGTTCCCTAAAACCCTACCCTCATTGACTAGACAAGCAGAGGCAGCCATCTGACTCGTTCAGTCTCTATTCTGTCTCCAACTACAGGACAAAAATAATTGTTTTTGTCATATACTCTTAGTAATTATTTAACACTGCCTCAATTCTGTAGTTTCTGTACTTTCTTTACTTCATTTGGATGAAGACTATTAATTATGTTCCTTAAGAAACCCCACACGTACTTCGAGTAAACGTACTCACATTATATGTAAAGCAGTCTGATACCTTGTTCGGTCTATACCTTCTGACTATTTTACACTACCTCAATTCTATATTTTCATTACTTTGCTTACTAAATTGTATTAAGATAGTCCGGTTCCCATATGTACCCCACATGTACTTCGAGTAAACTTACTCACATAATATGTAAGGTACTCTGATGCCTTTGGGTCGAGCCAGCACTATATAAAACTCGTGAATCAATAAGGTCACACGTTTTAAGTTCATAATATATGTGAAGTCAATCTACTGGCCATGTAAACACTGAAGAAAATAAAAGCAATTCGCCAAAAACAAAACTGGAAAAATGTCATCTGCCATTGCACTGTGGTGAATTATTATTAAATAAATGATGATGCCATGCACGGGTGAAAAACTAATTTCCAAGTAGCAGTTGAAGACACAACATAACCAAGTATCAAAGGAACATGTTTGGGGCTATTAGTATTGTAGTCATCGTTATATGCATAGTGTATTAACCCCTTTGTTGCTAAGCCTTTCGCCCCACTGTGCTAATCCTTTTTTTGGCTATATGGGGTAGTTCGCGCTTGGCCCACTGTAATGTTTTGACCACATAAGGTATATATGCCAAATTTGCATCCTTTTCTTCTAACATCATGGGGATTATAAAGGTACCCAGGGTTTGTGGATTCCCCTGAAAGGAACCCAGAAATTAGCCAAAATACAGCTAACTTTCTTTTTTGGGGTGAAAAAAGTGCTGCAAATGAAAGTGTCAGTTTTTTAAACTGCAAGTGGTATCAACAAAAGGTTTGTGGGGCTGAAATCACAATTTTCCCAGCTTTCAGGGACTGCCTTTATCAAAAAACCAACATTCCCTAAGTGCCGGCAGAGTTAGGGTTCAAAATCTACAGCTAGGCACTTTGCAAAAAAAGGGTCAGTTTTCACTGTGAAAATGTGGTATGTCCATGTTGCGTTTTGGGCAGTTTCCTGTCGCGGGCACTAGGCCTACCCACACAAGTGAGGTACCATTTTTTTTGGAAGACTTTGGGGAATGCGGGGTGGGTAGAATTTTTGGGATCCACACAGATTCCAGAAGTTTCCACCACAGAAATGTTAGGAAAATTAGTGTTTATTTTTTATTTTTACAAAGTTTGCAAGGGATTCTGGGTAACAGAACTTGGTGCGAGCCAGACAAGTCACCCCATCCTGGATTCCCCTAGGTGTCAAGTGTAAAACAAATGTGTAGGTTTGCTAGGTTTCCTTGGGTGCCAGCTGCACTAGGACCCAAAATCCACAGGTAGGCACATTCCGAAAAAAAAAGTCTGTGCCTATTAGGCTTTCTGCTGCCCTGGGGAGGGGGGAAATCGGGGGCTATTGCCCTGATATGCCCCCAAATGGGGCAGAAAGACTGTGGCTATTTTTTTGGGTGGGTACATTGGGATGCCCATTCTGGGCAGCCCCCACCCCTACATATAAAAAAAGCCAGCATAATCGCTGGCGCCTAGTGGGCTCTCTGCCCCCCCGGGGATAGATCAGGTACAACTGCCTCTATCTGCCTCCTGGGGAGGGCAGAAAGACTGGCATCTTTTTTTGGGGGAGGGGGGCATTGGCATACCCATTCTGGGCAGCCCCCAACCTGGAATTTTGAAAAAGATTTACCCCTGGTGCCTAGTGGGATTATGCCCACCGAGGGGGCAAATAAGGGGCTATTGCCCCCATTTGGCTCCCGGGGGGGGGGGGGGGGAGAAAGACTGGTAATTTTTTGAGGGTGGGGGCATTGGCATGCCCATTCTGGGCAGCCCTCACCCCTACGTGTAGAATAAACCAAAAAAAAATCCCTGGTGCCTAGTGGGCTTTATGCCCCCCGGGGGGCAGATCAGGGGCTACTGCCCCATCTGCCTCCTTGGGGAGCAGAAAGACTGTGGCTTTTTTGGAGGAGTGGGGCATTGGCATGCCCATTCTTGGCAGCCCCCAACACGAACTTTAAGGGAATTAAATCCCTGGTGCCTAGAGGGCTTTCTGCCTCCACAAGGGCAGATAAGGGGCTATTGCCTCCCAGACTCTAGCATTTTTTTTGGGGGGGTGGGCATTGGCATGCCAATTCTGGACAGCGCCCACTCCTAAGTACATAAAAAGAAATTCCTGGTGCCTTGTGGGTTTACTGCCCTCCACCCCCGGAGGGCAGATCAGGGGCTACTGCCCCCATCTGCCTTCTGGGGGGCAAAAAGACTGGCATTATTTTGGGCGGGGTGGGGGCATTGGCATGCCTATTCTAACTTTGGAGAAAAAATATTCCTGGTGCCTAGTGGGCTTTCTGGCAAAAAGAAATTTGGGGTGGAGGCATTGGCATGACCATTCTCGGCAGCCCCCACCCCTACGTGTAGATATATGAAAAAATAAAAACCCGGGCCTAGTGAGCTTTCTGCCCCCCCCCACCCTTCGGGTGCAGATCAGGGGCTATTGCCCCCATCTGCCTCCTCGGGGGGGGGCAGAAAGTCTTATGCGTTCTTCGGGGGGTGAGGGCATTGGCATACCCCTCTGGGCAGCCCCCACCCCTGGCTCATAAAAAATGTTTTTAAATCCCTGGCCTCTAGGGCGCTTTCTGCCGCCTCGGGGAAGGCAGAAAGGCTGTCAGGCAAAATTGTATGGGGGGAGAAAGGACCCTTGTCCAAAGGGCTGCTCCCTCCTCCCTGGTGGCTAGTGGGTGGATCGCTGCTTGAGGATCCCCAAGCAGGGATCCACTAGGGAAGGGTTCCATTGGAAAGGGGAGATTTTCCCCCTTTCCAACGATACCGCTCCCATGTTTTTCGGTGCTCGGGGGTCTGAGATAGCCCCACAAGCACCGAAACTGTGAAACTGAAACTAAGTCTGTTTCGTTTTCATTGTAATGACGACAGCGCGCGATCGTCATTGCAATGAAAACCCTAAACATACTTTGGGAGGTTGAAGAAGCTCTTACCCACCTCCGAATGCAAAAAAAAAAAAAAAGGGAAATGCCTCTGCTGTTTACAGCAGAGTGATTTTTTTAAAGTGTGCTCATGACGGAATGGTTCAGTCATGAGCATGAAAGGGGTTAAGTCATCGGGATAAGTGAGTGTTCTAGAAACTTAAGAAATACTAAAACATTTTAAAAACAAAAAAAGTCTAAATGGACAGAACATGGGCATTTTCAGTCTAGGTAAATACGAAGTTAACACATTGAGCTGAGCACCCCTTAGTGGTGTACACCACTGTTTTCAGCAAAGGTTAAATACACTATACAAGTTTGGATCACAACACATTACCTTTTATAAAGCGTGACTTTATATGTGTATTAATTAAAACAAATTTTAATTAATTAGACAAGTATGCCTTTATGTTTTGGCTGTAATCACTTAAATGTGAATTTTGAACTGCAAAGTTGGGAAACAGTTTGCAAACGTTTTGCACTGCAGTAGCTTGCAGCTAGTGGAGTGAATATAAGATAATGGGGATCTTATCACTTAAGGGGTTCAGGCTTTCGTATTAGATTTACCTTAGTCTGAAGCACTGCTACTTTCTCAGGAAAATAGTAGACTACAAACTGTTTTCCAAAGGCATCAGAAAGCAGGTAACAGCATGTTGCACCCAGAGACGTCAACGTACAGCACAGGAAAAGTCCCAACGATGGGCCAAATAAGGCACCTGCAAGCATGTTCTGAAATGAAAATACCAAAAAGTGAATACCCATCAAGAACACTATTTCAATTTGTTTTTGCTGGCGAAGTGGGGACAATGCTTACAGACATTATTAAAAATAAATATATATTAAAGCACCAAAATAATAAATGCAACCAAGAATAGTTGCTAAAATAAGGTAGAGAAATGTCCTGCTCAAATTCATAAAATGTGCACATGTATATTATGGATCGGGTGGGAAAATTAACATGAGTACATCATTTTTTTGTGCCCCACAGGTAAAATGTATTTTCCATATGGAGGCAACTCTTCACCTACACCTCAATTCCAAGTCTGAAAACGTTCTTTGTTATGCCTTTCACAGCAGTAAACTTGCTTTCTGAGGTCTCCTGATCTAAAAATTATAATTCTACTTGGCCACCCTATTGGCACAATATTTTGAAGGTTCCAAACTCAAACTGAGGTCTACACATAGTAAGCTAAAATTATGCATGAGGAGGAATGTAGGAGACACATTATCCAATACCCAGGAACTAGGTTTTGGCATGGGGCCAGGCTTCATTCAGACCTTCATCTTGCTGTTGCGGGAAGGCTCGTTTGTGTGCATCAGGAATGGGTCAAACATGCCTTTCTTATGGACCGAACACCAGTGTCCTACTACATACTATTAGCAGGGACATAATGATCTTTGGAGTAAGATCATCCAGGAAGCATTTCTTAGCATCTCTAAGGCTCTATTTAAAGTTAGCAGAATATCACCTGCATCAATAAAGCATAAAAGTAATTTTATACATGTAAATTTACTAATGTGTAAAGTTACCTTTGTGATTAGCACCTTAAGTTATTTGTACAGAGTGAATCCTTGGATTTAGTACACTTTATAAATCCCAGCTTCTACTCAAGATTTTAACTCGGTCAACCCAGGACTGAGCCGGGGTGGAGCAGTGAGTAGGGGCAAGTGGAGGTGAGATTAGGAGAAGCTTTGTTTTCTATAATTCAGTTTAGCGTAGTGGAAAGTCATCAAGACTCAGAGAAACTGGTGCGATGTTAACGTGGGGGGGGGCGGGAAGGAACAGCTGAATGAATATATATTACCTACTGGCAGTCGCCAGTAGGTAGATATAGTTAGGACCTATTTTCCATAGGAAATCCGCAACATTCTATTTGGAATAACGTTGGCGCCGATTGACAAATCTTTGCGAAATTTTCCAAACTTTTGGCCAGCTCCAGTCCGCTCCGATCCTGAAAATTTCACGGCGATTCATCAAGCGGGGGCCGAGAAAAAAGGGGGGTCCCAAAACGCGTTTTCCCCATGCATTTTCCCATAGGACATTTTGCCACAGCTACAGCCCGAACTGCTGAACGGAGTTACACCAAATTTGGCAAAGAGGTAGTCCTCAGTTCAGACTCGTGCCTTTTGCTTAAATGGTGTAAATCCGTTCAGTAGTTCCCGAGAAAATCAAAAGTAAAATCATAGATATATCTATGGCCTCCTGGGATCCGTGCACCCTACCCCCACCCAGCGCGCACCCTGCCGCGCACGACCTGTGTTCTAATTGGCTGTCAACACTCCAGATCAGGAAGTTTTGGCAGCCATCTTGTGCATCGGTAGAACCGAGGCACAAGAAACCTATAAAACAAACACAAAAAACGCAAAAAGGGGGCAGGGTAGAAACACCCTGACCCCCTAGGCCTGCTCAGGGGGTCCCACAAGGACCCCAAGGGCCATAAACGCATTTTTTTTTTTCAAACAGCGAGATTCGCGCACCCATTGCGAATTTGGTAATTGGCCAGGGGGGCCAAATCCCGGGGGCAGAATTAAAAAGTGTGGGGGGACCCAATCCCCCCACACTGCCCCGGGGACCACCACCCCCACGGGGCTCAAATATAGTATATGCGGGGGGGCTCACGGCCCCCCCACAGCCCCGGGGACCACCACCCCCCCCGGGCCTTGAAGTAATTTGGGATGGGGGGGCTCTCAGGCCCCCCCAGCCCCGGGGAACGTCACCCCCCGGGGCAACTTGTCAATGTGGGAGGGGGGCCACGCGGCCCCCCTCCTGGAGCCTTGAATAGGCCCTGGGGACCGACAGGGCCGGCTCCTGCAGTGACCCGGGGTGCCCACCCCCGGGACACTGTAGTTTGCAATGACAGGGCGGGAGCCTCGCGGCTGCTGCCCTGTCATTGCAAACTGCTTTGCTTCATTGAAGCGAGAGCAGGGAAACCTGCTCTTGCTTCAATGAAGCAAAGCGGATTGCTTTTCCACATGGGGAGCAGCATGTTAGCTGCTCCCCATGTGGAAAAGCAATGCCGGCTCCCGCAGGACGCGGGGAGCCGGCTGGGACCGTGGGGGGATTGGGGACCCCCCCACGGCTCCCAACAGAGGCCAGGCCCCGGGGGATGGGGTCACCGGGGCCAGAAGTGGCCCAGGAGGGGGGCCACACGGCCCACCTCCCAGATTAAAAATGTTTAAAAAAACAATGGCCGGCCCCGGGGGATGGGGTCCCCAGGGCAAATAATGGCCACGTGACCCCTTCCCGATTTTTTTCTTTTTTAATTAACAAAAAATGGGGGCAGTCCCTGGGGGGGTGGGGTCCCCAGGGCCCAAAAAAATGGGAAAAGAAGGGGGGCTACACAGCCCCCCTTCTAAAAAAAAAAAAACAAACAAACAAAAAAAAAAACGGGATCGGGCCGGAGGCCACGCCCCCTCCTTACACCACTCTGCAAACGCACCCCCTGGCGCGTTTGCAGAGGGGGAACTAATTCCCCTTGAACACTGGGGGTCCCTGGGGGCCAACTAGCCCACCAGGAAACTCCAGTATGCACCAGGAGGCTGCGTTGTAGAGAGGTGTAATGAGGCCACGCCCCTTTTTACACCTCTCTGCAACGCAGCTCCGAGACACTTACTGGAGGTACCTGATGGCCTAGTTGGCCGCCAGGGGACCTCAGGATTCAAGGGAACTTAATCCCCCAACTTAAAACACGTCACGGGGCGCGTTTGCTCAGTGGTGAAGGTAGGGGGCGGGGCCTGAGGTGACGTGTGCAAACACGCCCTGTGGTGCGTTTTAAGTTGGGGAATTAATTCCTCTTCAATACAGAGTTACCCTAGGGGCCAACTAGCCCACCAGGTACCTCCAGCAAGCGCCACATCTGGCGCATACTAGAGGTACCTGGTGGGCTAGTTGACCCCAGGGGACCTCTGGATTGAAGAGGAATTAATTCCCCAACTTAAAACGCGCCACAGGGCGTGTTTGCACACGTCACCTCAGGCCCTGCCCCCTTCCTTCACCATTGTACAAATATTCCTCTAAAATCATCCGACCTACGAATTCCAATTTACTCACCTGTTATCAGGAGAGAACCCAGGGCTGCATCTGTTAGCCCAGCACTGACCCTGAAAAGTAATTCTAAACCTACTTACCAGTAACTTGTATTTCCTTCCGTAGGAATCCATTGTGTGGTTTTCACCAGAAAAGTTTCAGTGTCTATTTTCACAAACTAAAAATATTCCTAAAAAATCGTCTGCATGACAAACACATTCTTTCAACTGTTTACAGGAGATTGTCCAGTGCTGGATCCAGGATCCACCACTGAGTAAGAAAAAGATAACACTACTTACCTGCTAAGTGAATTTTCTGCCATAGGATAACATTGGTGACTCTATGTGAAAATTTTTCTAAGTGTCAAATTTTAAAATACAATAGTATTCCTTAAAAATCACTACTGTAACCAAAAGGCTTTTACTCAACTGTTTACAGGAGATGTCCAAGGACTGAATCTAGGATCCAGTCCACTGGTTAGAAAAGTAATCCATAAAGTAACTAATTGCATTGGACTAGAAATTCACATTGAGCTCAATGTTGCATTGTGTTTGAAATTGTGTTGCCCATTGCAACAACTGTAACTACTGTTCTTAAAAGTCTATTGCCTATTTGCAAAGTATTTAAACTAAAGTAATTCATTCTGAGAAAGTATATTTTGTATTGTAATGTAGAATGCAATTAAAAAAAATTAAATATCTAAAAATAAACAGTTTACAAAATGTAGTAAATCAGTATCAAAATAATCAGTATAACAATTAATACATTAAAAATTATCATTTACAAAACCTTAGAAATTCACTGAAAAAACCATAGGTTTTAGGGGTGTTATAGCTAGCTGGACATTTCACTCTAACAAAACCATTGAAATTCCTCCGATATAGTTAGTTGTACTAACTACATCTCGCGCGCCCGCAATCCACTGCTGATGATGTCACATATTACATCATTCATGACATGGTCAGTGACATCAGTGATGACATCTCAAATGACATCACTGATGACAGTCATGACCTAGTCATTGATGTCACTGACCAGGTCATGAGTGATGTAATATGTGACATCATCAACAGTGCATTGCGGGCGCGCAAGTTATAGTTAGCTCAACTAACTATAACAGGCGAATTTCTCTGGTTTTATATGAGTCAAATGTTTAACTAACTATAACGTCGGTAAAACCCATGTTTTTTTCAGTGAATTTTGAAGGTTTTTTAAATGTTAATTTCATATTTTAATGTTTATAAAACCTATATTTTTTCTATTATATCTTTAAATATTTTGGAACTCTATTATACTTCTTGCTTTTAACTTTAAAAATCATGTAATGTTTTATATCTTCCTAATTTTTTTTTATATTTTTGGGGGGGGAGAAGGGGAAGAGGAAACTGAACTTCCATGCCGGTAGCGTACCAAGCTCCAGCACCACACAAATCCTATCCGCCATATTGCTAAACTCGTAAATGATGCGCATTTCGTATCCGACCAGTTCGTGGCACCGCGTCCCGCGTAACATCATATACACATGAAGTCACCCCAGGTACTACTTTGGTATCCGACGGGTACGCAGTACCAAGCCACGCGTTACGTCATGTACGTATGGGGTCGCGCCTGCTGCGCGTTGCGTATTCGACGAGTACACGCTGCCAGGCCCAGTGTTAAGTCACAGACGTATAGTATCGCGCCGGGTACGCCATTCCCTTTTTTTTTTTTTGGTCTCAAAAGTATATCTAAATAACTTTAAATAGTATATGAGAGAACGTGAAAATCTAAATTATTTTAAACATTTATATATTTCCAACTGTAATAAACTTGTATTATGATAAATATATTTTGTCAAAATCGCGTCTGGTGCGGCCTCCTTGCACGCACGGTGCACGATTGCCATGTGACCTTAAAAAAAAAGCATTTGATCGGTTCATAACATTTCCCATTGTAACAGTTGTACGACCCCACCCATTTTACTCATTCTCTCTACAGCGTTTGATGAGACACCTCTTCTGCTTAGAAAGCTTTTTTGAAAAGTGTTTTCCTGTATACACATATCTTATACTACACACAACATGCAACGATCATCTTGATCAATATTCATGCTCTGTACATTAGCCTTCCACGTGTGATTGCCATGCATCTCAAACGTTCCATCAATAAACAAATATGCGTTACACAATGCCCCTGGCGTGTGTGTCTGCACATTATTGTGCTGCCTTTCGGCCTGGGTATTGTTGTCTCTAAGGAGCATCATCAGCCACGGGCATACTGCACATCCTAGATCACATGCCATCTCATTAACGATAGTTTCCGCCCTCCCGACACATGCTACACTAATCTAAATTGCACACTCTGCAAGGCCAAAACTACAAAAGAAACACACAAGTACACTTCCTGGCCAGGCAGGAACTGAACAACGCCCAAGTCCCTGGAATAATTATTCACACCCCTACGCTGGTCTGGTGTACCCAAGCCCAGCCCACTTTGCGTACGTATAAATAGGATAACCACGACACCACACGTCCCTCTTCTTCCACACTACCTCAAATGATTTGCAGCATGTATGTATGTATGTATGTATGTATGTATGTATGTGTGTTCTTATATAGCGCTTGACTTACCCTTGGGCATCTCGGCGCTTGCATTGGGAACCCGTCCTGGCTTTTCCCTGTGAGATGACCCGTACTGGGCATCCCCAAGGTGAAAGCCAGGCATCCCGCCGCGGGGGGGGCCGTAGTGGAGATTAAGCAAGCTATTGCCCAGAGTTGCAGAGTGTGAACCCATGATTCGAGTAGGCACCGAAGTGAGAATTATCGAGTCCGTGGACACTTGGGCTCAGACCCTGCCGCGTCGGGAATTGAACCCTGGTCCCGGGTCTGACCTCTGCTTCAGGGTATGCCTCCTCTAACCAGTGAGCCACACTTCTCCACTCGCATCCACCTCGCATATCACAATGAGAAATAAAAAAAAGAAATGGATCCATGAGGTGTACTCCATCCTGGCAATCAACACGGGCTCTAAATTGTGAGCCCTACTGCCCGTCATCTACGAAAGGGATCCATGAGGCGTACACTCTCCTGCAATCAACACTCCATCTGAATTGTGAGCACTGCTGCCCGTAGTGTTTGCTCACACAACAATGACAGCAGGTAAGCAGAGCGGCCTGGGTGCACAGGGCCTCCAATTGAGCACGCTGCGGCGAGAGGGGTGGGCTGCTTCAGCCTAGCAGTGCAGGACCGAACAAACTATATTGCAATGTGTTATGATGTCACATCTCTGTCTCATTTTAAAGACCTGCTGGACTGTACTGTAGGCCTGAGCCAGCGGGCAGCGCTGCCCTACAGACACCTCTTCAACACGGTGCTGCAGGAGGGATGGGATGCATCAGCCAGACTGCGCACGTGGGAATAAGCGATATTGCCATGCGTTAGGATATGCTCTTTGACCTCATTCAGTCCCACTCTGTCTCATTTTAAAGTCCTGCTATACCATAAGGTAGGCCTGAACCTACGGGCATCGCTGCCCTACAGACACCTGTTGCGGGCGGTTCTGCGGGAGGGGTGGGGTGCATCACCCTTAGTGCGCACGTGCGAAAAAGCGTTGTTGCCGTGCGTAATGATGTGATCTCTGACCTCATTCAGTCACATCGGTCTAATTTTAAGGACCTGCTGGACCGTACTGTAGGCCTGAGCCAGCGGGCAGCGCTGCCCTAAAGCCACGTGGCGTTGGCTTTTAGGACACTGTAGTGAGCTCCTTACTAAGTGTACATGCACACAGGCTTCTGTCACTGCATTACACGGGCACATTATGCTTCTAGCATGCACTCTGTAACTTTGTATGTGAACGTTGGCATAACACATTATTTAACCTTGTGTATTCTCGTGCACTCCAACTCCTCTTTGAACCACGATTACCACTAACAGTTGGTAGATCGTACTTCAAAAACAAAGGATGCACTCAACTCCTATTTTCTATCAAGCTTGAAATAAACCTTCATTTACCTCCAGACGTTTCCACCATTAAATTATTTCTCCCTTTTCAGACATTCCATTGATTGCCACACGAAGGGCGGAGTGGGAGCTGACCCCGCAATGATGCCCTGACATTCTGACACCTTCCATCGTGGTATCAAGACACCGTCCCCGACCGGAGACCTGGTCCATCGTACAAACATACCCCGGACTAGGAGCTTGCACCAACACGTCATGAGACACACCAGTGGTGGCAGGTGAGCAGTGAAGCCTCGGAGTGCAAGACCTACAATTGAGCACAGTGCAGGGGAAGGGGTTGGGGTGCAGCACCCTGGGTGCACAGGTGCATGCA